>NC_058373.1:5586250-6227500 GCF_018350175.1 Felis catus | reverse complement strand
GAACTTGCTCTGATAGCCTGTTGGCAGTGGAATGACGGTTGAAGTGTGAAGTGACAGTTACTAGCACCTCGACTGACAATCTGATTTTTTTTCTTCTAACTATTCTATTTTTAGTACCTCTCACATTAGAATTTTAATATTCCTTATTTCTAATAGACAAAGAGATTCAAGAAACATGGACAGTCACCCTAGAGCCCTTGGCCATGCATCAGAGACACTTTCAGAAGCCAGTCAGGATTTTCCTAAAAGGCACAGCAGCCCGGTGGTCTCTCCCAGCGAGTAGCATTTTGGGCACCGATAGCTGGTTGCTACAAAGTCCAGAGGAGAGCAAATCAACTCAAAGGCTGTTATTTCAGCAGCTGGTAAGCAGGCTGACTGCTGAAGACTTACACCTGGTAGGTACCGTGTACACGCTGAGTGATTCCGGTCTGATAACGCACTTGTACACAGGTTCAATAAGGGGTCTGTGAGGAGCCAAGGCTGGATCTACATAACATACTTTCAGTGACACAGGTGATGTTTTTGTGAATCATACTATTTCACGGTAGCATCATGACAGTGCTTGTTGGTGAAGAAACAGTTTATAAAATTGCATGTACCTTGATTCCCATTAAGTTAAATTATATTCACATGGGAAGAAAAGGCAGCAGGTCAAATGGAAGTATTAGGGTGGTGAAATCATGTGTGGTTTCTTGCTATTTTTTTGAGTGTTCTAATATATATTTCTAAACTTATGTATTTTTATATACTAAATGTCATTGCTATGAAGCCCTTCACTGTAAAATTGGATGTAATAGTGTTTAATAGTTCCACAAACTTAGAAATGTCTTCTGAAAAACACATAGGTACCCAGATTTGATTGAAAGGTGATGATTATTTTCAACTACTGGCAAATTTTTTACCTTACTTTGTCTTTTGCCTCTGTAACCTCAGAAGGCTTCTGTCGTCTAGATCCTTTGTGAAACATAGAAAAACTGTAGTCTCTGGACCGATGTTGTTCTTTCTAAGAGTTATGTGTGTTCTGAATGAAAGAGCTGGACTCAGGGAGTCAGCTGGGCCTCTGCTCTGTTCTGCAATTATGTATCTAAATCCCTTAAGTGGTAGTATTGCCTCATGGTTAAGAGCCTGGGTTTCGAATTCATACACATACAGGCTTGGCTTCTGCCTCTTACCAACTCGGTAACCTTAAACAGGTTACTTATTCCTCAGCCTTAATCCCTCCTCTGTAAAATAGGGGTAATAATCACTTTTTTACCTCAGAGCGGCTGTGAGGATTCGGTGAGTTAATCACATAAGTGCTTAGTAAATATTCCCGGTAACTTTAGGTTTTTCTTGTTTATAGATTGAGAGATTAGGATCATGTGGTCACTAAATGCAATTTGAACGCTAATACCCATCCAGCCCGTCTGTTCCACAGTTTTGTCTTTTGTAATAATCATTGGGAGAAACTATCATTCTGTCTTTTACTAAGCTACATTCTCCTTTAGCTGCATGTACATCAACAGTCTTCTCAACTAATTAGACCTTCTGATGTAGGTTGCCAGCGTGGACCCTGGTGAAGGCTGGCCCCCCATCACTGGAGTTATTTCCCCCCTCTCTACCAATGCTACGATTCTCACTGTGTTCCGCACCGAGGAGGCTGAATTTCAAAGACATTTTCTCCAAACAGTTGTGGCAGAGAGCCCCCAGGATACAGCGTCCCTTTTTTCTGATGTTATGGATATTGTACTGAGTCAGATTCACAGTTCATTTGAGGATCCTGCCACCTGTGGTAAGCTCCTGAACTGATAACTAACATACTCTAGGGCAGTGGTTTATAGTTTCTTCTACCATCAGAATTTTTTTCACTATGCTCTTCGTAGAACCCCAATATCTATTATAAAACAGATAAAAGCAAGCTACAATACTTTAGGCAGTTTAAATCATCATTATTTGTAGAAATCCTGAAGCACCTCTGAGGAGGCCAAAGGCTTTATGAAACTGGTGTGAAATCAGAGGTATGAGATGAAACCAGTATTTTAATATACTTATTGAAGACTGCATGTGAAAGTATTGTGCTTCTGTCCACCTCCAATCTGGTGCATTGTTACTAATAACAGTACAAACCCTATTTATGCCAGGTAGATATAAATATAATCAATTTGATATTTATCCCATTCATTCAACAGATTTATTGAGTGCCTGCTATGGCAAGCACTGTTCTGAGTAACGGGAATATATCAGAGAACAAACTAGACAAAAAGTCTGTGTTCTTACAGAGTGTACCATCTAGTCTGGGGAGACCAGACAGTGAATAAGGAAATTGCATAGTATATTTAGAAGAGATAAGTGCCATAGTCATAAAGCAGGAAAAAGGGAATGGGGAGAGTTAAGGGGTGGGGGGTTGAAATTTTAAACAGGCTTTGTTGAAAAAGTAATATTTGAGCAAAGGCTTGAAGGAAGTGATACAAAGAGGTAACAGCACACGCCAAGACTCTGAGAAAGGTGTGTGTCTGTTACATTTGAGGGACCGCGAGCAAGCCTGCGTTTTGTACACTCTCGGGAGTGGCATTTTTCATTGACAGCATAGACCCGTTGGGGTTGGTGTTGTGGATAGAGGAGTGTTGTTAGTGATGCGGCTGTGCATCCTTTGTAAGAATGCGGCCAGTCCAAGGGAGGAGCAGGTGTTTGGATTCTCTGCTTCGGTCCTAATGCGTCTTTTTCTCTCCTTCCTCTCCCACCTCTGCTCCTGTCCCTGTAGCTCCTCCTGTTCCAGAGTGGGCCCAGCAGGAGCTTGGCCGCACCGGTCCTTGGAGCGCGGCCGTCATGGAGAAGTGGTTCCCCTGCTCTAACCTGACTGGCGCTAGTTCAAGTCTGATGGAGTCATTTTGGTAAAACTTTATTTCTCTGGATATTGATTGATGAAATCGGCCCTCACTTATCTGCTTATGGGTTTGTTTGGTTTTTTAGCATACTGCATTTTCTTAGTGTAGTCCAGTAATACTAAAAACGACACATGGAGAGCATTGTTTAATGGGGATAGAGTTCAGTCTTATAAGATGAAAAGAGCTCAGGAGATGGATGGAGGTGATGGTTGCACAACATTATGAATCTACCTAATACTACTGAACAGTGTACTTAGTATATTTTACCACAATTAAAAAACTTGGGAAAAATTAATTACAAAAACAAAATGTTCTCATTATGGAAGAAAATATTTAGTATTAAATCTCAGTAAAAATGAGAAATAACAAATTTGTATAATGCAGCTAAGTTTATGCATACAGGAAGATTTAAGAGCTTAAACTGTCTTTTAAAGAAGAAACGTTAGGGGCACCTGGGTGGCTCAGTTAAGGGTCTGACTTGGTTTTGGCTCAGGTCATGATCTCCTGGTTCGTGAGATCGAGCCCCACATTGGGCTCTGCTCACATCTAAGAGCCTGCTTGAGATTCTTTCTCTCCGTCTCTCTCTGCCCCTCCCCTGCTCACGCACGCTCTCTCAAAATAAATAAACATTTAAAAATAATAAGGGGAGTGTAGGTGGCTCAGTCAGTTAAGCGGCCAACTCTTGGTTTCAGCTCAGCTCAGTTCGTGATTTCAATCAAGCCCCACATCAGGCTTCCCATTGATGGTGCAGAGCCTGCTTGAGATTCTTTCTCTCTGCCCCTTTCCCACTCACTCTCTCTGTCTCAGAATGGATGAATGAATAAACTTAAAAAAATTTGTTTTAATAAAACAAAAAATAAAAAAATAAAAATAAACGTTAAAAGCCAATTAGCTAAGGGTCCAATACAGTAAATAACACAACAGAGTAAATCCCCAAAATAAAGGTAGTAATAAAGATAAGAACAATAATCACAGACAATAGAAATCAACGAACATAAAGTGATTTTTTGAGAAGTCAAATAAAATGGAATTATCTATTGTAAAATTGAGTAATTTTTTTTAAAAAAGACATAAACCATATTAGAAATGTAAAAGATGAAGCAGAAATTCAAAATAGTATTAAGAGGTAAAGTCAAGGTTTATTTTTGCCATATAGATAACCAGTTGTTCCAACCCTGTTTATTAAGTCTTTTTCTCATTAAATTACTGTAGCACTTTGTCCAAATCAGTTCACCACCATTGTGCAGGTTTATTTCTGCAAAGAATCTAGTCCAGAAGTTGTTAACATCACATTGTCTTGAGTACTGAAATCAAGTAGTTTTAGTCCTCTCAACTTTGTTTTGTTTGGTTTTGTTTTCAGAATTGCTTTGACTATTTGAGAAACTTTGCATTTCCTTGTAAATTTTAGAATTGTTCTGTTAATTTCCACCAGGAAACCCTGCTAGGATTTTAGCTAAGAGTACATTGAGTCTGTGGATCAATTTGGGAAGAATTGACTTAATAATGAGTCTTCTGATTGCTGGATGTGGTATAGCTTGGCAGGGCTAAGACAGGACAGGTGCGCTTTTCCCTATAAGATAGCAGTGTTTACCATAAAGCACTAATAAATAAGGTGGTGTGGTATTGGTGCAAGGATCAACAGAGAGACCCATACAGCAGTAGAGCCCAAAGAGTGACCCACACGTGGATGGGAGCTCAGCATACACCAAAGGCAGAATTATAAGTAGACTGTTGGGGAAAGAATAGACTGTTCTATTAATGGTGATGTGACAATTGGCTCTCCAGAAGAAAAGCAATAAAAATTAGATTTCTACCTCACAGCATACACAGTGATAAGTTCCTGATAAATTTTAAACAAATGTGAAAAGTAAAACTTTAAAATCTTAAGGGAAAACACAGGAGGAGTTCAGGCTTGGAATGGTTTTCTTACATAAAACATCAAGCACTGAAACCATGAAGGAAAATATATGACTCTAATTTAGAATTTCCTATATGATGAAAAGGCCTAGTCATAGGCCTAGGTAGCTGTAATCCATATAACCAGCAGAGGATTTGTATCTAAATTAGTACAGAGCTCCTAAAAATCAATAAGAAGAAAAGCAATTGGGCACAGAATGCAAACAAGCAATTCATACAATGAAATCCAATAGAGCAGTAATTTGAAAAGATAAGATACTCAGTTTCAGGGTGCCTGGCTGGCTCAGCCAGTACAGCGTGTGACTCTTGATCTCGGGGTTCTGAGTTTGAGCTCCACATTGGGCCTAGTAGAGCTTAAAAAAAAAAATGCTCAGCTTAAGCAAATGGAAATGAAAACGACGGTAAGAAACCCCCCACAAGATTCTGTTTTATACCCATTAGATTGTCGAAGGTCAGTAAGTCGGATATAGCACGTAAAGAAATGACAACACTTTCGATGATAGAATTGTAAATAGTTACAGCCATTTTAGAGAACAGTTTGTATTCCTCATAAAGGAGAAACTTTACGTGCTGGCACCCAGCAATTCCACTTTTACATGTCTACATTAAAGTATTTGCACAAATACAAGGAGAGCTACACTCGATTGTTCATTGCCAGTCGTTACAAGTGAAAAAGTGGAAAGAACCGGCTGTCTCTCAGCGGGGAAACGGATAAACAGACTATGGTATAGTTACACAGTAGAACATTATAGATAGATTAGTAAAACGGAATAAACGAGCTATTTATATACTCATGAAAAATGTTGAGTACAGACAGAAAATTGCAAAAGGATGATGTATGGTATTTTTTAAAACTTCCAATATATACAATAGCAATTTATGTTGGTTTTGATACATACGTATGTCTCTATAAATCAGATACAAGTCTAGGAATACTTCTGGAAGGAAAGGATGGGAAAAGATTGGGGCTTTTCTGTGTCTATAATGCTTAATTTCATTAAAAGAATCTGAAGTCGATAAGGTCAAGCTTTAGCAAATATTTAATCTTTGTGGGAAGAACATATCTAATAATGCTTTCACTCCTTTTCTGTGTAATTGAAAGGCTCATAAGTTCTAAAATAATTAACAGAATGAAAAACAAACCATCCCTACAGTTAAAGGAAATCCCAGCACACTTAGGGAGAATTAGTCTGCTTTAGAACTGCACGTGTGAAGCCGAGAAGCCCAGCCCATTCAACCAATGTCACCATAACTTCCTCCCACTTTTAGATCAGATAATGGAAGATAGTGAAATATAAGTAATAAGTTTTTGTTTTGTTTGTTTTTGAACGTTTACTTATTTTTGAGAGAGCGCGAGCTGGGGAGGGACAGAGAGAGGGAGACAGAGGATCAGAAGCAGGCTGCTCATGCACTATGGATGCACCATCAGTGCAGAGCCCGACTCGGGGCTCAAACTCACAAACCATGAGATCATGACCTGAGCTGAAGTCAAACGCTCAACCGGCTGAGCCACCCACGTGCCCCTACAAGGAATACGTTTTCAAAGTTTTGCTCTTTTCATGGTTTCCCTTAGTGATGTTTAGCCCCAGGCAGAGAAGCATTTAATATCTAATCCCCTCTGCCACACTTCCTCCCCTTCTCATCAATTCCAGATTAGTTTACTATGATGTAATGGTGATGTGAAAGAATTATTCAGAAGGCACTGTGACACTCACTATACTGTATTGCATCGTCTTCTACTTTAATGTATGGGCAGTGGGTAGAAAACAACTATGGAATAGTTGCCTAAATTAGACATGTACCGTAGGACCTTAAGGATCTCATCAATATAGAAGTCACTACCATATGTAATGATTAATGGTTTTGTTAACAGGTGGCTTCTGTCCCTGAGTCTGTTTAAATCATAAATGAGAAGAGAGAGAAAATACATTTTTTGAGGCTGCTTGTGGGGATATCTTTTGATTAGCTTTTAAAGGCTAATGAATTTTGTTTTTAAAGCATTTTGAAAAATCAGAATTTCAGCTTTGTACTAGACATCTTGACTTGTTCACAGGTTACTACAGGCTGCCTCATCTAATAAGGAAGAGTCTTCCAAAACTGAAAGTGAATTAACGTGTTGCCTCTCTGACCTCTACCAGAGAAAGTCTCGGGAAGAATCCACTGTGTCTAATCAGGAAGACAGCAAAAAGAAACGTATGCACATGGACTGTTTCTTGGTGTAGTCTTTCTTGAGAGTGTGTGTTTTAAAAGACTGGAATTCCCTAAAATGGGGTTGAAACGGTAACTGAATAAGAGGACAAGTTCTTGCACTTCAAACTTGAAAATGATTACATTAGTACAAAAGTGATGTTAAAAAATCGCCTACAATCTTACCTTCTTAATAAACCATTTCCATTTTTAGTTATGCAAACACAACTTTGTATGCTACTCATCAATATTTATTTCCCCGTGCCGCCTTGCCTTTTCAGTTACTGTTCCACCTCATTGCCTCACAAGATTGATGAAATTTTTCTGTTGTTGAACAGTTTTCAATTTTTATCATTATAAGTAATACCGTAGTATATGGGGTGCATAGGATTTATTCTTTGAGTGACTTCCTTAGTGTAAATTATCTGGAACAAGTTACTGTATCAAAAAGTGGGGGAAAAGTAGCTTGCAATGCATACTGCTCAATTGCCTTCCAGAACTTTTGTCACAACTCTGTGACCACTGGGTGATGATACCTTGGGTCTGTTCGGCCTCTGCCTTCCTAAAAATCATCCGATCTTGTTGCCATATTTAGTTCCTAAACTTCCGTTACAAGAAGAGCTCTCTTTCTCTTCTGTGTTGTAGGTACAGACCGATGGGAGAACCACCTCATTCACATCCTCCTGAAGGGATGTACTTTATTGCAGTATCCCTTCACAGAATACTGAGTCTGAATTAAAGCATTACTAATTCTGCAGAAGTAAAAGCTATTTTACTTGTCTTCCCACGATGCTGTTTTGGTAGGAGGGGTCCCTCGCACCCCGGTGAGGCAGAAGATGAACACCATGTGCCGTTCCTTAAAGATGTTGAATGTCGCGAGGCTGAACGTGAAGGCCCAGAAGTCGTGTCCAGATGGCAGTCCAGATGCCACCGGGGAGAAGGGGATCCCAAGGGCAGCCGTTGGAAGAACGGCAGATAAAGTGGAAAACCGAGGGAGAACACTCCGAAGCTCTAAACCTAAAGGTATTTATTCCTCGATGCCATCGCGTTTTGGGGTCTAAGGCCACGCTTATTCTTTCATACCCTTGTATTTTTATAAATTTTAATCCTGTCCTTCAGTTAATGAACATTTATTGAATATCTGCTGAATTCCTCAAGGTGTGTTACGGGGAATACAATAAAAATAGGATCATGTCCTATTCTCAGATTTATGATCCAATCACAAAGATGACAATAGTGAATTCATATATGCATGTGTACATGCGAGCGTACACACACACACACACACGAAGTACATAATGGACTAATACAACGTAAGACATAAGAGAGCCAAGAAGCTACAACAGCAAAGACACACTAGGCGTCGAGAACGAGAAGGTCGGCCTTGGGCCAGAAGAGGCTAAGAAGGCTTCTAAGGAGGCAGTGGAGCCCAGGCTGGAGTTTAAGGAACAAGCAGAATTCAGATGGCAGGAGGGTAAAAGAAGAGTGTACTAGATGGGAGATTAGCCTCAGTAAAGTCACAAGAAGGGCCATGGCATGGCCCTAGGACAGGTAGTTAAAGAAGCTTTAGCCATTGAGGAAGAGAGGGAGATGGGGAAGCTTTGTGACTCATCTAGTGTATTGAGGTCTTTCAGAGTTGGGCAGAAGAATTTCATCCAGTAGTGTTAATTTTCCTATTTGTTTCTTCCTTTGCTAAAAAATGGATTGCACTGCAGTGTGTTTCTCATCCTCAGGGCACATTCTTAGCTCACGCTACCAGAGCCGGTCCTGTGGGAGGTGAACTTTGGACAATAACTGCATGATGTTACCTTTGATTTCTTTTGAGAATTCTGGAGTAAAAGTTTTCTGCTCCTTGAAGAGTTTTTTTTCCCCCACCTTTGCAATGCTAGATTCACAGATGATAATCAGTTTGAATGGGACAGAACATCTTTAATGAGCTAGTAAAAAAGTATTCACGAATGTGGATGGTTCATTCAAGGGAGAGCAAAATTAACAGTACTCAAGTGCCATTAATATTAACACAGTTTCTGGATTAGATTCTGAGCAGAAATAGACCCGCCCAACAGTGGTACATGCTTTTGGACAAAGGTGCCCCAATAATTCAGTGGGAAAACGATAATCTTTTCAACAAATGGTGCTGGAACAGATGGGTGTCTTGATGGAAAAAAATGAACTTTGACCTCACCTCTTAGTATTTCAAATCTCTACTCTATTTTTCTATTCTAATACTGCTTATTTATCCTTTCTCTATATAATATTACTCAGTCTTACTATAGATTTCTGTATCTGGTTTTGCAGAGAATTATTTTTTTGTTTCTGCTGATCTCTCTTGGTTTTTTTCCCTATTTAATTCATTTCTGTTTCTGTCTTTAGTATTGCCTTTGTTTTTTGGATTTATTCTCTCATGCTGTTTCTTCTGTTGTACCCTTAGCTAATTGGTTTTTATTTTTCTTCTTTAAAAGATTATTTAAATCTATGAACTTTAAGTTTTAATTTAAGTGCATTATACAAGTTTGCTATGTTCTGTTTTCATTGATACTTCTAAATATTTGGTGACATCCAGAATATAAGGGAATTTTTTAACCCAATCTGATAGTTTCTCTTAACCAGCATGTGCATTTGTGAAATAGATGTTTATAATTATTGATAAGCTTGGATGTTTTTTAGAGTCTTATTTTGTGCTTCCTAGGTTTTTTGTTTGTTTGTTTTTTCCTTTCTAGCAGACTGGGATTAATCAAGTTTTGTTTGTTCCTCTTCCTTTCTGCTGGGTTTGGAGGTTATATAGGTGTTTTTTTGTTGTTTTAGAGACAGAGAGAGCGCGCGCACGTGAGAGTGCAAGCAGGGGAGAGGGGCAGAGGGAGAGAGAATGAATCTCAAGCAGGCACCCCACTCTGTGTGAAGCCTGACGCGAGGCTCGATCCCACAACCCCTGGGATCATGACCTGAGCCAAAATCACTAGTCAGACGTTCAACCTACTGAGCAACCCAGGCATCCCTTTTCTTTTCTTTTTTTAAGATTTTATTTTTAAGTAATCTGTTCACCCAACATGGGGCTCGAACTCACAACCCTGACATCAAGAGTCACATGCTCCACTGACTGAGCCAGCCAGGCGCCCCTATAGTTTCTTTTCCATTAATTATTCAGGATCTCTGCATTTCTCAGCCTCCCCACCACTGACATTTTGGATGTCTGTTAGGGGCTGTTAGGGGCTGTCCCTTGAACCACAGGATGTTTAGCAGCATCCCTGGCCTTTGGTCACTAGATGCCAGGAGCACCCTCCTCCTCCCCACCAGTCTGGCAACCTGGAGGTAGCCACATGTGCCCTGGGAGGCAAGATACCTGGTTGACAACCACTGGCTTAAGCCGTACAGTGACTTCAGCTGGATGTGATGATCAACTTAATTTTTTTTTTTTTCACAGACTTGAAGACTGAAGAGGAGCTCCTGTCTTACATACATGAAAATTACCAAAAGACTGTGGCCACAGGAGAAATCATGTTGCATTCATGTGCTCGGAATATGATCTCAACCATTAAAGCATTCCTAAAGTCAAAAGGCACCAAGGAATTGGAAGTAAGAGAGTATGGATGTTGCTATTTATTATAGGTGGAGTGGTTGGTTGCTCATTGGTGGGTTTGGTTCATATGTCTTGGGAAATGATTGCTATGCAGTGTGTGGTTCAAAAATAAGAGAAGGGGTGAACTTAATTCCAGATCTTGGGAGGTAGACACAATGAACTAGTAAAGCAGAAATCCAGGAAATAGGCTGGGTGAGGGTAGTGGTAATTACGTGTACTTCTTTTTAGTTTTTTTTATAGAGCAGAGGAGAGGGGGAAAGGGACACATCGAGAGAATCCTAAGCAAAGCTTCATGCTCGGTGTGGAGGCCGACGTGGGGGGCTCGATCTTACAACTGCGAGATATTACCTGAGCCAAAATCAAGAGTTGGATGTTTAACTAACTGACCCACCCAGGCGCCCCTTCGTGTACTTCTTTTCTAACAAAATCTGTTCTCAACTACATGTTAGCTGCATGAATTAAACCAGCGGTTTTTACCTTAGGTGACTTTAGAGTCACCTAGAACATTTTTGAAAAATGCTAATGCCTGGTTTCCTCAAGACCAACAGAAACACATCTCTTGGGCTTGGTTCCTGGGTATATGTACTTGTAAAAAGCTTCGTAGATGATTCTATGCAGAGGGAGTATTGTAAACCTCTGGTTTAGACCATGCTGTCATTGTCTTTATTCACGGTTAGTGCTGAAAGCCAGTCTCCTTCTCAAAAATAGATAGGAGTTATTTATAGTCCTTAAGGTTTTTTTTTTTTTAAGGTCAGACATGCAAGCTTGTTGTAGCCACACCTCCTTGCTCTTAAATATCTTTTTTACCCTGTTTTTTTTTTTTGAAGATATGAAATAAGAACATTCATTTCACTATTTTTCGTTCAATAAGAGGGAAATACCTAAGGGGATGTACTTCCCTTCTTAGGGCATTAGTCAGCTGTGAAATAAATTAGATATAATAAGTAACTCAGTTTTCTCCTAGGTAATAATTCTGTATTTTCAGATGAACTGCCTGAATGAGGTAAAAAATCGCCTCTTAAAAACTAGCAAAAGTCTTCGACAAAATCTGGGCAAAAAACTGGATGAAGATAAAGTCAGAGAGTAAGTAATTACCTTTGTTGATTGATTGACTGATTTACCACCACTCCCAAACAAAGCTCTAAGATTTGCTTCTATTCATTTAAAATAGATTGCCAATTGTTCAAAGAGGCTCTTTGTGCCTGATTCTTCGTGATGTTTTAAGGTGCAGTTTGAGTTACCCATTTATCTAATAATCATGTCATTACTTAGAGAAAGCAATGACTCTTCTTTTTGGTTGTCGGTTCTTCTGGAAAAAGATCTTTGCTTAAGGAAGGAGCTTTTAGTTAAATGGCACTCATGATCGATATGACCAAGTATTTTTTCTCTCAAGGTGCCGGCTTCAGGTATTTCTTCGTTTGGAGATGTGTCTGCAGTGTCCTTCTCTACATGAAAGTGTAGACGATATGGAGCAAGTGGTGAAGGAGGCAAGTATATAAGCCCAGCGCCCCTGGGAATCAGCCTCAAAGACTCTCAGCGTCCCTGTAGAAGGCATATGGTAATTTTCCACTGTCTTCTTCAGGTGACAGATTTGCTGCGCATGGTGTGTTTAACTGAGGATTCGGCATACCTCGCGAAGTTTCTGGAAGAAATTTTGGAGTTGTGAGTTTGAGGACTAGTAACTTTACTACTCTTTTACCAGGAACCACGTGTGGTATTGTGTGCGAATCGTGGAATGGGAGGACTGCTTCTCGTGCTGGATGAGGGGTGGAACAGAGAGGGTGGAGTGGTGGCTGCTCCACGTTCAACCAGTCTGTTCCGCAGGTATATTGGCTCCATCCCGAAGACACTCGGAACTCTTTACGACAGCCTGGGGTTTATGATTCCTCAGAAGCTAGCTGGCGTCCTTCCTCTAGACTTTTTCAGCGATGACTCCATGACACAGGAGAGCAGATCACCGCTTCTTTCTGTGCCTCTTCTGTCAAGTGCTCAGAGATCAGTGTCGGGCGGCACTGAATCTGACCAACTGGAGGAGCTTCGTACCAGATCAGCTAAGAAGAGAAGGTGGGAGCTCAAGAGATTGGAGGAATTACTTGCACTGTTGTAGTTCAGACAGAGAGCAGTTGCCTTTAAATAATTGATTGAATTCCTAGCTGCCCTTACTTCTGAATCATAGAAACCACTTCTCGGAGTTCCTAACCTATATCATCTGATGCCTTTCACTACCCAGGGAATATGCAGTGTTGATGACGTGGTCCACAGTGTCCTTCCTACCTGTCCTCATGGGGTTGCCAGGAGCCTTTTATGAGACAAGTTGAGGGCTTCCGCGTACTTTCTGTTTTTCTTGATGTTCTTCATTGCTCTTAACTAGTTGAATTTATAGCAGTTATTTTGGAAATTGTGAAGTTAGTGTATTTCGCTACAGATTCAGACCAGTGTCAAAAAAACTGACTTTTATTTACTGTTCTCTTAGAAACTCCGGTTCTTTTCTAATGTAACTACTTGTCACCTCTATTGAATGTGTTTTGGCTCTTTGTTTCTGTTTTTAAAAGGAAAAATGCGTTAATAAGACATAAAAGCATTGCAGAGGTTTCACAGAATCTTCGGCAAATTGAAATTCCCAAAGTGTCCAAGAGAGCTACAAAACATGTAAGTTATTTCCAGAGGACAGGAAATGGTGCTTCTAGGTCTGTTCTTTCCAGCAGGAGTTGATTCAATAAGTAAGACTGAAAGGCAGTGTCTCTACTTTGAGGAAATGGTCATTGGAGAATATAGAAATAAAAGTAGATGTTTTTAATCCAACAAGTAAAGAACTATAAATTTGTTAAAGATAAGCCATCTTACCCAAAAGTGTGACAGTTAGAGGTGTGATACAAAGAAAATCAGCAAGTGAAAGTTAGGAATGAATAAGTGAATTCAAAATATCTAGATAAGAAAATTCACAAAATAATCACATAAGCAAAGAGACCGTTGAAAAAGTAATGTGCATCATCATAGGACTTTGCAGATCAGAAGGTGCTTTTCAGTACCTTTTACTTCAGTAAGGTGGGGTGGAGGAGGAGTGCTGTCGGGACCCAGGTGGTCTGCTTTTCTGTGACAGTAGATGGGAGGACTTGAACCCAGCTGCAGTCTGTTAATATTAAGTAGAACTGATGTTTTATTAAGGAAAGAAGAGAGTACCTTGAAACTTTTTGGAACTGCAGGCACTCTGAGAAGAGTTAAAATTCTATAAGAACTAGTTTTAGAAGCATTAATCATAATGGTTTGCTTTGTTTCTAGATATGTATAGCTGTCCTTTGGGATTGGAGGTGGGATTGTATTTTAAGAGCTAGTGGTATTGACTTCCTTAGTGTGCCTTCATAAGTGTCCATGAATCAGGCATTAATCGTATGTATGTGTTGGAATCCTGAGTGGAGAGCAGGAAATCCAAAAGTGACAGCAGCAGAAGTGGCAGGCTTCCTCTCTCTAGATGTTACAATGATTCACAGTCCTTTCTAGCACTCCTTAAGTCAGCCTCCATGTGGTAGTTCATTCTTCAAGTAACACATTGGCATAATGGGAAAGAAACAACCCCAAGCTTTAAAAACAATTCCATTGTATAGCTGTATCTATATTTTTAGATTATTGTATAGCAAATAATTTAATATAGAGACTCCTTAAGAGTATAGTCATCCTCGGGGTGCTTGGGTGGCTCAGTGGGTTAAGCATCTGACCTTTGAATTCGGTTCAGGTCATGATCCCAGGGTTGTGGAGTTGAGCCCTGCACTGGGCTCTGCGTGGAGCCTGCTTAAGATTCTCTCTCTCTCTCTCTCTCTCTCTCTCTCTCTCTCTCTTTCTCTCTCTCTCTCTTTTCTCTCTCTCTCTCTCTCTCTTTCTCTCTCTCTCTCTCTCTCTCTCTTTCTCTCTCTCTCTCTCTCTCCCTCTCTCCCCCTCTCCCCCTCTCCCCCTCTCTCCCTCTCTCCCTCTCTCCGTCTCTCTCTCTCTCCGTCTCTCCCATACTCACAGTGTCACTGTAAAATTTTAAAAAAGGGAGGGGGGCACCTGGGTGGCTCACTTGGTTAAACATCTGACTTCAGCTCAGGTCATGATCTCACAGTTCATGAGCTCAAGCCCCACTTTGGGCTCTGTGCTGTCAGCGCAGAGCCTGCTTCAGATCCTCTGTCTACCTTTCTCTCTGCCCCTCCCCCACTCATGTGCTCTCTCAAAAATAAACTTTTTTTTTAAATTTTTTTATTTAAAAAAAATATTTTTTTTGACATTTATTTATTTTTGAGACAGAGAGAGACAGAGCATGAACAGGGGAGGAGCAGAGAGAGAGGGAGACACAGAATTTGAAACAGGCTCCAGGCTCTGAGCTGTCAGCACAGAGCCCGACATGGGGCTCGAACTCACAGACCGTGAGATCGTGACCTGAGCCGAAGTCGGACGCTTAACTGACCAAGCCACCCAGGCACCCACATTTGTTTTTTTAAAGAGTATAGTCATCTTCTAATTTATACGGGTTTTCCTTTACTTTTTTTAGTATAGAAGGTATACATGATCATCGTTAAAAAACTGAAACCTTAATAAGTTAAAAGTTAAGAGTGTCCCTCCTCTTCCCAGGCCCCTTTCTGTATACACCAATAGCACACATCAAAAGTTTCCACATACCTGGATACACGCCTATGCATAAATGTTACAAATCGTTACTAAGCTACTATACTTCTCCTTCCCACCCCCACCACTTTCTCCCATCATGTAGCTCTTTCTGTGTATGTACAGATAAGTCTTCCTTCCTTCTCTATTTTTAAAGGTCTTACTAATCTTTTAGTGTCTGTTGGATGGATGTATCAAAATGTCTTTCATTCTTTATGGATATTTAGGGTGTTTGCTTTTTTTTTTAAATTTTTTTTAACGTTTATTTTTGAGACAGAGAGCATGAAGGGGGAGGGTCAGAAAGAGAAGGAGACACAGAATCTGAAACAGGCTCCAGGCTCTGGGCTGTCAGCACAGAGCCCAACATGGGGCTCGAACTCACAGACCGTGAGGTCATGACCTGAGCCGAAGTTGGACACTCAACCGACTGAGCTACCCAGGCGCCGCTGGGGTGTTTCTTATTTTGCACTACAATGTAGGCTTCAGTGTCCTTGGAACATATATCTGTTTTTGTGCATTTTACAAGTATTTCTGTTAGGGGTTCCGGCAAGTGGAACTGCGAGGGTCAGAGGATTTCATGTGGAATTTTTATTCTTTTTAATGAGTGCCGATTTACTCTTTCAGGAAGGCTCTCACCTTACTCTTCAGCAGCCTCCAGTCCTGGCAAAAGATACAGTGCAAGGTATACTTTGTCTTCTCGGTGTACGCATATACTGTCTAGGATGACAAACTTAGTTTAATTGCATGTATTTAAACAGCTGCATACAGTTCTAAATTATAATTTTATATGATCGTTGGTTAATGAGATACGTCCAGGTATCATATGTCCTAAGTCCAAATATGTCCTAAGAATATCTTAGGAGAATAAGATATTCACACAGTCTCAAAATAACTGCGTTCTGCAAAATCACGGGCCAGAAATCTTTATTTTATTTTTTTAACTAAGCTTTACACCCAACATGGGGGGTGAACTCATGACCCTGAGATCAAGAGTTGCATGCTCTACTGACTGAGCCTTCCAGGTGTCCCTGGCCTGAAATCTTTTTTTTTTTTTCTTTAACACCATTATTATGAAAGCCACAGAAAGGAAAAGAGTCAATGAAACTGGTCTAGATGAAAGCACTTTAAGTGTGACAGTTGAATGCACTATATGATGCCTGCCTGGATCTTAAATTCAGGGAGGCAAGAAGCCATAAGGGATATTGAGACAGTAAGAGAAATGTGAAGATTCGTAGTAAGCTGGGTGATAGGCCTTTATTTTTTGTGGTGTTCCTACCTTACTGTGCTGTGTTCCTGGTGGGAAACTGTGTAAATGTAGAGAGTGATGGAGGGAGAAAACAAAACTTGACAGTTGGTGAATTTTAATGATGACTCTACATGTAATGAATTAGTCATTGGCATTTTCTGTCAATGTTAAACTTTTATAAACTTGGGAAAACAAACCAACAAATCCAGCTTGGCCATCAGATCATAAATGAGTTTCAGGCGTTTGTTTTTGAAACTTGGGTATCACTGGTGTCCTTAACTTTAATGTCTGTCATTGATCGGTAAATATAAGGGCTCCTCCCAACTTGTGGGTCATGGTTTATTGGGGTTGTATTTAAATGACTTGCTCTCAGAAGAGTTACCGTGGTGAGTGAGTGAGTCAGCTTCCCTATAGGCCATCTTGCTTCGGATGAAGATGCCATCCTGCTGGCTTTGTCAGGTAGTTTTTGATTGATTCTTCAGCTACTTTCCTCAACTTTAAGTCTATAAAGGTCACACACTCCCAAGTTCTGAAGTCAGAAAGAGAATTTAAAATAATGCAGCAAATTCGTGAAATACTCACAGAGTGAAATCTGTGGATTTGAGAAGAACACTTTTTCTCCTTGGAGCCGAGTACAAAGCAGTAAAAAGGCCCAAAGTGAGGAAAATCCTCACAATTCTGGCATACATTAAAACAGACCCTGATCTACACTACCGGCCTCCTGAGGATTGTGTCCATTTTACAATGACGACAGACTCTGATTTAAGTGGTGTGGGCCTTGTGTTCCTGAAAAGTTAGATTTAAATTGAATTTGTAAAAGTAAATAGTCTTTATGTACCCTATGAGTATAATACTTAAGAAAATCCTGTTAGTAAATGTGAATATAGAAGCCAGTCTGTAGAATAGTTCCTTAAGCTTAATCAGCCGCTTTCTGTTTTGGATGTCTTTCTTTTCCCAGATATGGCATTTATTAGTGATAATATTTGGTGCTTTTGTTTGTTTTTTGTAATGCTTTCAGAAGTGACCAAAGTTCGAAGAAATCTCTTCAACCATGAAATGATTTCTCCTTCAAAGAGATTGGCAAAGCGGGGGTTGCCCAGAAGCCATTCTGTGTCGGTTGTGGAAGGTTTGGAGAATAAACTTAACAACTTGAAGAAGAAGACCAAAGGTATTATATTTTAGGGTAACCAATAGAAGGGGATTCTTGGATCCAAAGCAGTCTTCAGACTCTGTTGCAGAAGCTCATTGATCTCCTCCATTTTCCTCTCTGTGGTTACCATCAGTTTTCCCCTTGGGGTCTCTCTTCCTCCAAACTTGGGTGAAGACTTAATCCTGGGATCTGGTCAGCCCTCTCCTACCTAGTCACCCCTACAAGTATCTGTTTGACAAACCAGTGAAAAAGAAATGAAGGATAATGACCGGTTTTTTTTCTAGTCTTTTGGGTGTTTTGGTTTTTTTCTTTTTTGTTCTTGTAGTAATTGAGTAAAGAATGCAATTCACTGGCCTTCATTGTATTCGTGAAGTGGTGCAACCGTCATCACTAATTCCAGATTGTTTTCATCACTCCAGAAAGAAACCACATATCCAGTACAGTCACTCTCCCGTTTCCCCCAACTTTTCCAGCTGTAGACAACCACCAGTCTACTTGCTGTTTCTGTGAATTCACCGCTTGTGGATATTTCTTTTAAGTAGAATCATATACTATGTGGTCCTTGTAACCAGCTTCTTTCACTTAACATAATGTTTTCAAGCTTTATGTACAGGTTGTAGCACATCTCAGCACTTCATTTCTTTTTATTGCCATAATACACCATTGTGTGGATAAACTGCCTTTTATTTGTCCATTCATCAATTGGCGGACATTTGAGTTGTTTCTCCTGTTCAGCTGTTAGGAATATGCTTCTATAAACACACACAAGATTTCACGTAGACGTGTTTTTAATTCTCAGGCACATGCCTTGGAATGAAATTATAGGGACATATGGTAACTCTGTGTTTAACTTTCGAGGAATTACCGAATTGCTTTCCAACGTGGCTATACCATTTCAAGTTCCTGCTGGCGATGTGTGAGCGTTCCAGTTTCCCCACACCTCCCCCCCACCTGTGGTCTCTTTCTTTGATTCTCCCCATCCTCCTGGGTGTGCAGTGGTGGCTCATTGTGGTTATGAGTTGCATTTCTCTGATGACTGGTATTGAGCATCTTATCCTGTGCCTGCTGGCCATTTGTAGATCTACTTCAGAGAATGTCTATTCAAATCTTAGCCCATTTTCTAATTGGGTTGTCTTTTTACTGTTGAATTATAAGAATTCTTTATGTATTCTAGATATTAGGCCCTCATCAGATACATGATTTGCGAATATTTTACCTCGTCTGGGGGTTGTCTTTTCACTTTCCTTGATAGTGCTCTTTGATACACAAAGTTTTTAATTTTGGTAAAGTCCATTTGAAAGCAGTTTGTGAATTTTTGTCATTGCTCATGCGTTTGGTGTCCTAACTTACGGGAAAAAAAACGAACAGAATCCGCTTTTAGCTTTAAACAGTTACGTTTCAGTCTGATCCATTTGGAGTTAACTTTTGTGCATTATTTTGTGTGAGATAGGAGCCCAACATCGTTCTCTCATATATGGCTATCCAGTTGTTCCATTAGTTGAAATGGCTTCTTTCCTCATTGAATTGTCTTGGCATCTTAGTCAAAGTCAATTGACCAGGGGTGCCCGAGTGGCTCAGTCGGTTAAGCATCCGATTCTTGGTTTTGGCTCAGGTCGTGATCTCACGGTTCATGAGATCAAGCCCTACGTTGGACTCTGCTGACAGCACAGAAACTGTTTGGGATTCTTTCTCCCTCTCTCTCTGCTTCTCCCCTGTTTGTTCATTCTCAAAATAAATAAACTTTTAAAAAAAGTTAATTGACCATATATATTAAGGTGTTAATTTTTTTTTAATTTTATTTAAATCCAACTTAGCTAACATATAGTGTAATAATGATCTCAGGAGTATAATTTAGTGATTCTTCACTTACATATACCATCCAGTGCTCATCCCAGCAAATGCTCTCCTTAATGCCCATCACCCATTTAGCCCATCTCCACACCCAGCGCACCCCTCTAGCAACCCTCAGTTTTCTTTATTTAAGAGTCTCTTAAGGTTTGCCTCACTTCCTCTTTTTATTTTTCCTTTTTGAGTGAAGTCATATATTTATCTTTCTTTGCCTCTTTCGCTCAGCATAATACACTCTAGTTCCATCCATGTTGTTGCAAATGGCAAGATTTCATTCTTTTTGATCACCGAGTGATATTCCATTGTGTATATATATCACATCTTCTGTATCTATTCATCAATCAATGGACATTTGGGCTCTTTCCACAACTTGGCTTTGGTTGATAGTGCTGCTATAAACATTGGGGTGCATGTGCCCCTTCGAATTAGCATTTTTGTGTTCTTTGGATAAATACCTAGTAGTGAAATTGCTGGGTCTTAGGGTAGTTCTATTTTTAATTTTTTGAGGAACCTCCCTACTGTCAGAATGGCTACACCAGTTTGCATTCCCACCAGCAGTGCAAAAGTGTTGCCCTTTGTCTGCATCCTTGCCAACACATGTCATTGCCTGAGTTGTTAATGTTAGCCCTCCTGACAGGTGTGAGGTGGTATCTCATTGTGGTTTTGATTTGTATTTCCCTGATGATGAGTGATGTTGAGCATCTTTTCATGTATCTGGTAGCTATCTGGATGTCTTCTTTGGAAAAGTGTTCATGTCTTTTGCCCATTTCTTCATTGGATTCTTTGTTTTTTGGGTGTTGAGTTTGATAAGTTCTTTATGGATTTTTGGATAGTAACCCTTTATCTGATATGTCATTTGCAGATATTGTCTCCTTTTCCATCAGTTGCCTTTTTGTTTTGTTGATTGTTTCCTTTGCTGTGTAGAAGCTGTTTTCTTGATGAGTTTGCAGTAGTTCATTTTTGCTTTTGTTTCCCTTGCCTCCAGAGACATGTCTGTAAGAGGTTGCTGTGGCTGAGGTCAAAGAGGTGTTGCCTGTTTTCTCCTCTAGGATTTTGATAGTTTCCCATCTTACATTTAGGTCTTTCATCCATGTTGAGTTTCTTTTTGTGTATGGTGTAAGAAAGCGGTCCAGGTTCATTCTTCTGCATGTCGCTGTCCAGTTTTCCCAGCACCACTTGCTGAAGAGACTGTCTTTATTCCATTGGATATTCTTTCCTGCTTTGTCAAAGATTAGTTGGCCATACATTTGTGGGTTCATTTCTGGGTTCTCTATTCTGTTCCATTGATCTATGTGTCTGTTTTCGTGCCAGTACCATACTGTCTTGGTAATTACAGCTTTGTAATACAGCTTGAAGTCCAGAATTGTGATACCTCCAGCTTTTGTTTTCTTTTTTTAACATTACTTTGGCTATTTGGGGTCTTATTCTGGTTCCATACCATTTTAGAATTGTTTGTTATAGCTCTGTGAAGAATGCTGGTGTTATTTTGATAGGGATTGCATTGAATATGTAGACTGCTTTGGGTAGTGTCAGCATTTTAACAATTTGGCTTTTAAACTTTTTTATATGTGTATTTATTTTGAGGGAGAGGGAGAGAGAGAGCATGAGCGGGAGACAGAGCATGAACAGGGGGAGGGGCAGAGAGAGAAGGAGACACAGAATCCGAAGCAGGCTCCAGGCTCTGAGCTGTGAGAACAGAGGCCGATGCAGGGCTCGAACCCACGAACCGTGAGATCATGAGCTGAGCCGAAGGCAGATGAGCCACCCAGGCACCCCAACAATTTAATTGTTTTTTAAATGTTAGGTAGAAGTCAGCAGTAAAGCCATCTAGTCCTGAGTACTTCTTTGTGGGAAGGTTTTGATAACTACTTCCATCCTTTCACTTGTTACATACAGGTTTATTCAGATTTTGTTTCTTCTTGAGTCTGTTTTCAGTGTTTGTGTCTTTGTAGGAATTTGTCCATTTCTTCTTGGTTATCTATTTTACTGTTACACAGTTGTGCACCGTATTCCCTAATAGTCATTTGTATTTCTGCGAGCTCAGTAGCAATGTTCCCTCTTTCATAGTAGTTGGGGTTTTCCCTCTCTTTTCTTGGTCAGTCTAGTTAAAGATTTGTCAATTTAACAAAGACGGGAGTAGAGTTTAGTGATTCTTCACTATAAAACACTGGGTGTTTTATGGTTCTTCTCAAAGAACTGACTTTTGGTTTCATTGGTTTTTCTGTTGTTTTTTAATTCTTGATTTCATTTATTTACTATGTAATCTTTACCATTTCCTTCCTTCTACTTGCTTTGATGTTAGTTTGATCTTTTTGACCTTTTCAGGTTTAGTTTAGGTTATTGATTTGAGATCTTGTTTTTTAATAGAGGCATTACAGGTACAAATTCCCTTCTAAGCACTACTTTAGCTGTGTCCTGTAAGTTTGGGTGTGTTGTGCTTTCATTGTCATTATCTCAAGATATTTTCTAATTTCCCTTGTGATTTCTTCTTTGGCCCATTGACTATTTATGTGTGCATTAACCTTCATGTATTTGTGAGTTTCCCAAATTCCTTCTGTTGTTAATTTCCAATTTCACTCCATTGTGGTTGGAGAACAAACTTTGTATTTTAGTCTTATTAAATTTGAGACTTATTTTATGCTCTACCATTTGACCTATAATGGAGAGTGTTCTGTGTGTGCCTGAGAATAATGTGTATTCTGCTCTTATTGGGTAGAGCGCTATACTAATCTCTGTGACCTGTTTATTTTATAACTGAAAGTTTGTACCTCTTAATTCCCTTTATCTATTTCACCCACCCCCCACACACCTCCCCTCTGGGGACCACCAGTTCTATGTATTGAGGAGTCTGGTTTTGTTTTTTTAGGTTCCACATATAAGTGAAACCATATGGCATTTGTCTTTCTCTGACTTAGTTCACTTAGCAAAATACCCTCTAGGGCCATTCATGTTGTCACAAATGTCAAGATCTCATTCTTTTTTATGGCTGAGTGATATTCCATTGTATGTATGCCACATCTTCTCTATCCATTCATCTATCAATGGGCATTTGGGTTGCTTCCATATCTTGGCTATTGTAAAGTTGCAATAAACGGAGGTGTGTGTATATCTTTTTGAATTAGCAGTTATCATTTTCTTTGGATAGATACCCAGTAGTGGAATTGTACTGGTGAATTATATGATAATTCTGTTTTTAATTTTTAAATGAACTGTCATTGGTCATTAAGGAGGGCACTTGTTGGGATGAGCACTGGGTGTTACATGTAAGTGATGAATCACTAAATTCTGTTCCTGAAATCATTATTACACTACATGTTAACTAACCTGGATTTAAATAAAAAATAATAGTCCAAAACTATAAGGTTTAGAATCAAGATATGTATGCATATATATATTAAAAAATCAAGAATTTCCTCTACAAAAAAAAAAAATAATAATAAAATAAAGGAACCTTCATACTGTTTTCCCCAGTGGCTGCACCAGCTGGTATTCCCACCAACAGTTCATAAGGGTTCCCTTTTATTCACATCCTCACCAACATTTGTTATTTCTTGTTTTGATAGTAGCCATTCTGACAAGTGTAAAGTGACCTATCATTGCAGTTCTGATTTCAGTTTCCTTGATGATGAGTGATGTTTGAGCATCTTTTTATGTCTCTGTTGGCCATTTGTATGTCTTTGGAGAAATAGCTGTTCAGGTCCTCTGCCCATTTTTTAATTGGATTATTTTTCTGGTGTTGACTTGCATGAGTTCTTTATGTATTTGGGATACTAACCCCTTATTGGATATGTCATTTGCAAATATCTTCTCTCATTCAGTAGGGTTGCCTTGTCGTTTTGTTGGTTTCCTTTGCTGTGCAGAAGCTTTTTATATTTCAGTGTAGTCCCAAAGGTTTATTTTTGCTTTTGTTTCTCTTGCCTGAGGAGACATACCTAGAAAGAAGTTGCTGATGTCAGGTTACTGCCTGTGTTCTCTTCTAGGATTTTTATGCTTTCAGTTCTCACATTTAGGTCTTTAATCCATTTTATTTTCATATATGGCATAAGAAAGTGGTTCAGTGTCATCCTTTGCACGCAACTATCCGGTTTTCCCAGCACCATTTATTGAATAGACTCTTTTCCCATTGTATATTCTTTAAAAAAATTTTTTTTTCAACGTTTATTTATTTTTGGGACAGAGAGAGACAGAGCATGAACAGGCGAGGGGCAGAGAGAGAGGGAGACACAGAATCGGGAACAGGCTCCAGGTTCTGAGCCATCAGCCCAGAGCCCGACGCAGGGCTCGAACTCACGGACTGCGAGATCGTGACCTGGCTGAAGTCGGACGCTTAACCGACTGCGCCACCCAGGCGCCCCTCCCATTGTATATTCTTGCCTCCTTTGTTGTAGATTTACCGCATAAGAGTGGTTTAGTTCTGGGCTCTGTATTGATTCTTTGGATCTGTGTGTCTATTTTTGTGCCAGTACCATACTGTTTTCATTATAGCTTTGTAGTATATCTTGAAATCACAGATTGTAATACCTCTAGATTTGTTCTTTATCAAGATTGCTTTGGCTAATTGGGATCTTTTGTGGTTCCATACAAATTTTAGTATTTGTTCTAGTTCTGTGAAAGATGCTGTTAGTATTTTGATAGGGATTATCTTAAATCCGTAGATTGCTTTTTGTAGTATGGAAATTTTAACAATATTAAATCTTCAAATCCATGAGCATGGAATATCTTTCCATTTATTTGTGTCATCTTCAATTTCTTTTATCAGTGTTTTATACTTGTCAAAATACAGGTCTTTCACCTCCTTGGTTAAGTTTTATTCTTTTTGGTGCAGTTGTAAATGGGATTTTTTTTTTCTTCTACTTTGTTACTAGTGTGTAGAAAGGCAACAGATTTCTGTATATTAATTGCAATCCTGCACCTTTACTAAATTTATTTATCGGTTCTAGTGCTTTTTGGTGGAATCTGTAGGGTTTTCTATATATAGTATCATGTCATCTGAAAATAGTGACAGTTTTAATTCTTCCTTACCAATTTGGATGCCTTTTATTTCTTGTTCGATTGCTACAGCTAGGAGTTCCAGTGGTACTGTGTCGAATAAAAGTGGTTGATACTCTTGTCTTTTTCCTGATCTTAGAGGAAAAGCTCATTTTTCACCATTGAATATGATGTTAGTTGTGGGTTTTTCGTCTATGGCCTTATTACTTTGAGGTATGTTCCCTCTAAACCTACTTGGTTGAGAGTTTTTATCATAAATGGATGCTGTGGTTTGTCAAATGTTTTTTCTGTGTCTATTGAGACGATCATACAGTTTGTATTCTTTCTCTTGTTCATGTGAAGAATCACGTTGTTTTTGCAAATATTGAACCACGCTTGCATCTTTGGATTAAATCATACTTGTGGTGAGGGATTTTTTTAATGTATTGCTGGATTCGGTTTGCTGATATTTTGTTGAGGATTTTGGCATTTTTGTTCATCAGAGATACTGAGCTGTAGTTTTTTGTAGTGTCTTTGGTTTTGGTATCAGGGTAATGCTGGTCTTGTCAAATGAATTTAGAAGTTTTTTTCCTCTTTTATTTTTTGGAATAGTTTGAGAATTAGGTTTCTTTTAATAATTTTTATCACTTTGTTGACAGTCTCATTTGTTCATACATTGTTTTACTGATTTCTTTATTTCTTTGTGATATTCTTGAGTCATTGAGCACATTTAGAAAACTTGATTTACTGTCCTTGACCAGCCATTCTGATGGGTTTTCTTAGTGATGGTCTCCATCAAATTCTTCTTTTCCTGGGGATGGGCTCTATGTCCCTGTTCCTTTGTATATTTTGTAATTGTTTGTTGAAGATTAGATATTCTGACTATTATAATGTGGCAACTTTGGAAACCAGATTCTCCCACTCCTGAGTGTTTGCTCCTCTTCGCATATTGAGGACTTCAGCTGTCTCTGTTTTCCAAACAGAGACATGTAGTCCATATTGTGTGTGGTCACCGAAGTTTCTGTTCTGTTATCTCTGGTTTGCCAGTAACCTGACCAAGATTTCCTTAAATGTCTGACTCTAAAAAGGGAAAAACAAGAAAGTATTCTTGTCCCTTTAAATATTCCCATAGCCATCTTGGGAAACGCAGCTGCCTCCTGGAGGTCCCAAAACCAGAGCAAGTGTCTGCGCCCGCCCATCAGGGGTCCATCAGATTAACCACACAACCCCAAGTTTGGAGGACAAGGTGTCTGCCCTACCACCAGCCACCTGCTCCCAGAATGTGGGCCCCTCTCCCCACAGCTGCGGTGCGGCTGGGGAAAGGAGATCAGAGCTTCATGCGTGGTGTTCCCTTACCAAAAATCAGCAGCATCTTCCTTGCATGAATCATGTCCCTCATTGTTGCAAGTAGCTCCTTGGGTTCCAGAGTTCTAAAATACTTGATTCTGATCATTTCCCACCCCCCACTCCCCTGCCAGTTTACTAGCTGTTTTGGTGGAGAGACCAACCCCTAGCTTCTTATGGCACTATTTAGTGTAACATCACTCCCTCTGGGGATTACAATTCCTATCTTCTAAGAGCCTAATTCAGATTAATACCAACTTCATTTCAGCAGTATTGAAAAACTTTGCTCCTCTAAATACAGTTCTGTTTCCTACCCCCTCCTTTGTGCTCTGTTGTTATACACATTACATCTTCGTACACTCTATGCCCATCAACATCAATTTATAATGATCACTTTATTTTTCAACTCCTAGGAGAAGAGAGTTACAAACGGAAACTGCTTCTGTGCTGTACGTTGTATTTATTTATCTAGTTCCTTCCCTGGTGCTCCTTGATTCTTCCCATGGATTTGCCTCACTCTTGAGTGCCCTTTGCTCTCAGCCTGAAGGACCCCCTCTAGTATTACTCATGGTGCAGGTCTGCTACTGAAAAGTTCTGTTTTTTGGAGGGGGGGAATTTGTTTTTAACCTGGGATGTGCTAATTTCTCCCTCATTTTGAAATAATTTTGCTGGATATTCAATTCTTGGTTGAGTCTTTGCCCTTTCAGCGCTTTTCTTTTTTTTTTTTTTTAACGATTGGTTTTGAGAGAGTGCGAGTGGGGGTAGAGACAGACACACACGCAGAATCTGAAACGGGCTCAGGCTCTGAGCTGTCAGTACAGAGCCCGACGCAGGGCTCGAACCCACGGACCACGAGATCATGACCTGAGCTGAAGCTGGACACTTAACCGACCGAGCCACCCAGGCACCCCTGCATGTCTCTTTTTTTATTGACAACTGGACGTAACATAATAAGACACTTCTGACTTCTCCCCTCCCCTCCAGTGTTTGTTGTTATTGTTACTGCTTTTGTTTGGTGACTTTCCTGAACTAATTCTTTAAAGTCTGTATTCTGTCATGTGTGGCCACTGACATCTGCTCACTTGGCTTAGCGCTCCAGCTAATGATTGGACAGATTTTCTTTGATGCCTGGAACCAGTAAGTTTCTCAGCCTTTGCTGAGGGCCTTTGGTGCGTTGGCTCATTTCTTCAGTACTCAGCCAGGCAGCGTATATTTCTCTCTGCTTTTCTAGAGCCTCAAGGTGAGCCGTGGGTGACAGCTTAGGGCCTTCTTGGGTTTACCCTGGGCGTGCACACAGCCCTGCATTGCATGGAGTTTTAGGTCCCAGGAATATGTTGAAGGTTTGTTGAGTCCTCCATAGACACCTCATTCCCTAGTTTCCCCTTTTATGCTTTTAGTTAGCTTGTTGTTTGCCCCAGCTGTTATCACTCCCCTAGGCAGCTGTGATGTTCACAAGTGCTGCCGGTTGGTTTCAGTAAGTGCTCCCTGGAAAAAGCTCATTCATACTGGGTGAGTCCTGAGGTCAAACAGAGACTACTTGAGCCCGTGAGATTTTGCTTTTGCGGGGGAACTGCCAGACAGGTCAGATAATGACATCTGTGAATGGGGCTTTGGAGGAGCTCCAGAGCTCCAGTCTCATTTGGCTTTGTTCACACAGGCCCCTGGGCCATTGGTCTGCAGAGTGATTGCAGGCTGTTGCTTTTCAAGGCTACGGAGCTAGGGGCGCTGGGGCAAGATAAAGTTCCGTGGACTTGGCTGTTGTTACTGGGATTCACTGTTTTTCTTGGATAAATACTCCATGGATTGTTGCAAACTAGTTAATTTCCAGAGTTCTGAAAAGGCTGATTTTGCCCATTTTTGCCCAGTGTTCTCGTTCCTTTTGTGGAAGAGTTATTTCAGAGGTTCTTACACCACATTGCTGCCGACATCACTTCTCTTCCTGGTCACTTCTAATTCCCTCTAAACTAGTCCTCCCGTGATCAGCTTGGTTACATACCCCACTGCGGAAATGCATGCCGGCTAGATGGCTCTCGCTATTCAGTATCTTAATATCTGTGTGGCATGTCAAGCACTTTCATAGTCTGTCATTTCATCATAAATATAAGAAGCACTGGTGAGATGGATACTTATTAGTCCTGATTAAATATTTTTTTTTTCAGAATTGCTTATTAGAATTTTACAGTATTTTACACTAGCTTATTATTTAATCTCTAATGCTGATTGACTGTTGTGTCATGTTAAATTAAGTCCTATGGTTAGACGTTAGCCCCAAAACGATCAAGAGCCCCTCCGGTAAAGACAAACAAAAACCACTCCAGGTGAGTAGTGAGCCATACAGAATTGCAGACTGCTCGCTTTGCCTTGCTGCCACTTCTTGATAAGGTTAAATGAAATTGATGCTATTTACATTTTAGGTTATCACAAACTGCTGACTAAGAGTGTGGCTGAGACTCCAGTACATAAGCAAGTCTCCAGAAGGCTTCTTCATAGACAAATCAAGGGCAGGTGAGTAGCATCCTTGCCCAGCTACTTTGTGTAGTCACACAGCCGTGCTAATGATCTTGTGGGCCACCGTCCACCTTCTCGGAGCCCCTGTGACTGAGGTCTTAACTGTCTTGTTACTAAAGAGTATTCAGCATTCTGTAAATTCTGAGGGCTAGAGAATCATACAGAATGCACTCTTTTGCGTCACCTCTTTCACTTGGCATAATTATTTTGAGATTGGTCCATGGTGTTGTATGTATCCATATTTCTTCCTTTTTGGGGTGGTGAGGGGTTGCTGAGAAGCAGTCCATCAAATGGGTATTCCACATTTATAAACTTTTTTTAATTAAAAAAAATTTTTTTTAACTTGTTTTATTTTTTTTTTTAATTTACACCCAAATTAGCATATAGTGCAACAATGATTTCAGGAGTAGATTCCTTAGTGCCCCTTCCCCATTTGGCCCATCCCTCCTCCCACAACCCCTCCCATAACCCTCAGTTTGTTCTCCATATTTAAGAGTCTCTTCTGTTTTGTCCCCCTCCCTGTTTTTATGTTATTTTTGTTTCCCTTCCCTTATGTTCATGTTTTGTCTCTTAAAGTCCTCATATGAGTGAAGTCATATGACACTTGTCTTTCTCTGACTAATGTCACTTAGCATAATACCCTCCAGTTCCATTCACGTAGTTGCAAATGGCAAGATTTCATTCTTTTTGATTGCCGAGTAATACTCCGTTGTACATATATACCACATCTTTATTCATTTGTCCATCGATGGACATTTGGGCTCTTTCCATACTTTGGCTGTTGTTGATAGTGCTGCTATAAACACAGGGGTGCATGTGTCCCTTCAAAAGAGCACACCTGTATCCCTTGGATAAATGCCTAGTAGTGCAATTGCTGGGTTGTAGGGTAGTTCTATTTTTAGTTTTTTGGGAACCTCCATACTGTTTTCCAGAGTGGCTGCACCAGCTTGCATTTCCATTATAAACTTTTAAAAAAATTTTTTTCAGAGAGCGTGTATGCATGTGCTCACACATGGGGGAGGAGCAGAAGAAGGAGGGAGAAAACCCAAGCAAGCTCTGCGCTCAGCCACCCACACAGGGCTTGATCCAAAGATCCTGGGATCACGACCTGAGCCAAAGTCAAGAGTCTGGTGCTCAGCTGACTGAGCCACCCAGTCCTCCCCTGCACAATTTTAAAAACCATTCTTCATGGCATCTGGGTGGCTCAGTCATTTAACTGTCTGATTTCTTGATTTTGGCTCAGGTCAGGACCTCATGGTTGTGAGATCAAGCCCCATGTTGGGCTGTGCATTAAGTGCAAAGCCTGCTTAAAGTCTGGGTGGCTCAGTCACTTAGGCAACCGACTCTTGGTTTCGGCTGAGCTCATGATCTCGTGATTTATGTGTTCAAGCCCCACGTCAGGCTCCGTGCCACCTGCTTGGGATTCTCTCTCTCTCTGTGCCCCTCCCTTGTGCACATGCTCTGTCTCAAAATAAACATTTTAAAAAACCTTCAAAAAAATTCTCTCCCTCTCAGCTCCTCCCCTCACATGCTCACACTTTCTCTCTAAAAATAAAAAACTTAAAAAAAAAAAAAAAACCCACGCCGGGCACCTGGGTGGCTCAGTCGGTTAAGCTTCTGATGTTGGCTCAGGTCATGATCTTGTGGTTCATGAGTTCAAGCCCCATATCCAGCTCTCTGCTGTAAGCACGGAGCCTGCTTCAGATCCTCTGTCTCCCTCTCTCTGCCCCTCCCCTGCTTTCTCTCTCAAAAATTAAAAAACAAAAATGCAAAAGCATTTGTCATTACATGGAGGGGGTCATCATCACTGCTGGGCCAGGCTGCAAGTTTAGGATCTCGGCTCAGCCTATGTGTGTGGTGGGCCACAGTTTTCCATGGTAGTTAGTGTCTGAAAGTTTGTCGTGCTAAGCTGCCCCTTTCCTGGTTCTTTGGCTAGAGAAAGCTGACTTTTCTTAGGGCAGTTTTGGTACCTGTTGACATATTTGGGTTGACTATTTCCCCAGCACCCAGTCCAGGATCCAGGAAGCAAAAAGGGAACTCTCTGGGAGCTCACTGCCCTGTCTCTCTTTGGGTCCTGGGATCCCCAGCCACCTGCCTCTTCTTGTCACTGTTTAATCTGTAGTTCATTTTAATATAACATCCAGGGTTTTTAGCCGAACTTAACAGGAATAATAGGAAGGTTTCATCTTGACATTATTTGTGTACAGATTTTACATACTTGTGCAAGTTATCTACAGGATAAATTGCAAGGAGAGAAATGGGTGGGTTAGAAGGCATGCATATTTTTAATTAATTTTTATGTTGTAAAACCACTTTCCAAAAAAGTGTTCTAACCATTTTACTTGCAACAGTAAAGTATATGAGAGTGCTTACCAACACTGGTACTCTTAAGCCCTGTGGTCTCTGTTGCTTTGTGAGGCTTATGGTGCATGAACCATGAGTGATACTAAATAATCCCTATGCTTGTTATTCATTAAGGTCCTCGGAGCCTGGTCCTGATATTGACATAGTCGAAGAGTCCCCAGAAAAAGGAGCAGACGGTATTACCTATGTTTGTTTTGTGCTGTTTTCTCTAGTTTCTTTGAAAACCCTCTGTGGTGTTGTTCAGCATGTCCTAAGATATTGTGCAGACACTATGACAGCTCTGGGCCTGCAGTGTAGATCAGTAAATGTTTATTAGTAAATGGTCTTTTACACAGAATTTCCTGAGGGAATTTCTGGAGAAAACTTTTTACACAGTAGGAACAGAGGTCAGGGTACGGGCTAACACGGGGTGATACAAAGTGCCGTGGCTTCTTTTTAAAGTACATGTAATGCAGGGGTTTCCAAAAGCAAACATTTTGTTTTTTCAAAAAACAAAGTCATGTTTTTAATGACTCAAGTAATTTGTTTATTGTAGAAAAATCAGAAAAGTAAAACAAAAAATACAGAGAAGTCAAATTAAAAAAAATTTTTTTTTTTTAACATTTATTTATTTTTGAGACAGAGAGACAGAGCATGAACAGGGGAGGGTCAGAGAGAGAGGGAGACACAGAATCTGAAACAGGCTCCAGGCTCTGAGCTGTCAGCACAGAGCCCGATGCGGGGCTCGAACTCACAAGCTGCGAGATCGTGACCTGAGCCGAAGCCGGACGCTTAACCGACTGAGCCACCCAGGTGCCCCAAGAAGCCAAATTTTTAATAATTGCTTGGTAATCCCACAACTCAGAAATACTTAACATTTTAGCTTCATTGATACTCTTACAGGTATCGTTTCTACACAAATGTATGTATCATAAACATGAAAACTGTAATTTTTTTTTTTTAACGTTTTTATTTATTTTTGGGACAGAGAGAGACAGAGCATGAACGGGGGAGGGGCAGAGAGAGAGGGAGACACAGAATCGGAAACAGGCTCCAGGCTCTGAGCCATCAGCCCAGAGCCTGATGCGGGGCTCGAACTCACTGACTGCGAGATCGTGACCTGGCTGAAGTCAGACGCTTAACCGACTGCGCCACCCAGGCGCCCCGAAAACTGCAATTTTTAAATTTAAAAAATTTTTTGCAAAAGTCACACTATATAAACCCTTTTTTCACCCAGTATCATGGTTAAAAGGGTGGCAGTTTGAGATTTCCAAAGGTCACAGTCTGGTAGGTCAGTGGTTTTTCTGAACTTTGTTGGAGCCATATGTCCTACCCCTTGTAACTTTGTTACACTTCAGAAGTCTCAAGGTCAGTAATTTGTGACAGTCCATTTTGTATGTGGTATAACATAAATTTTACCCATTTCATACACAGGCAAATGTAAAAAGCTTGTGTTTCTCCCTGGTTACTAACTGTGATTCTGGTTTTGTAGAAATAAGCTTGAGACGAAGTCCTCGAATCAAGCAGTTGTCACTCAGCAGGACAAATTCTGGTTCCTTCTATTCTGCGTCTCAGCCCAAGTCTCGAAGTGTGCAAAGAGTTCACTCATTCCAGCAAGACAAATCAGGTAACTTGCTTGCCCGCCGCCTAGTTGTGTGCCTACTTGGCGGGAAGTATTTTTGGGAAAAGAAGTATAAAACTTGGCATTTTCTTTCTTGATATTGGAGCGGTAGAACAGGCATATTCAGTAGAGGTTTAGAGTGATGGACGATCCATGACATTCACTAACAGTGTCCTTCCTTTGGATTCCTACAGCTGGTCATTCATACTATCCTTTTGGTAATTTATTCATTCAACAGGTAAATTACCTGTTATTTCCACCATGTGTTCACATTCTACACTCGGGTCCTAGGTGGAAGGGGATACCTGTTTGTCCTTCATTCTTTCATCCATCATTAGTTTGGATCATCAGATAATGTGTTTTTATATTTACAAATTAAATTCTTTTACTTGCCTCACATAAGGGCTGAGGTAACTATGCAATCTTATTAATAAGTCCAGATGGCAGCAATAATTGGGGTTGCTGGCGTAGTTAGGTGGGATCCCCCACTCCCAGTAGCTCGAAAAAAATTGTTTTCTTGTATGGACTGGCTGTTCTGTTAGTATTGGGAGGGCAGGAGTTGAGAAAGAATTACTGTTTTTGACTTGCAGACCAAAGAGAAAAATCTCCAAACCGAAGTATTCGTTCTCCCAAGAGACTGCTTTTTGGGGCATTGCATGAGATGGTCAGTCCTTCTGAGAAGGGTTCAGCTCGACTTCAGAGGACTTCAAGAAGCACATTGGGTTCTGAGATACCTACAGCTTATCAGGTATAACATTTCTATAATGTTTAAAATAGTGTGGTCTTGTGGGGGGAAACAAACATGGCCCAAAAAACCCACTGAGACCATTAGGGACGAGAAAGCAGGTGATCTGTAGATGTTAATACATATTTGGGGGTGGTTGGGTTGATCGAGATGAATGGTTATTGGGTATATAGGGATGTAAGGCAGGAGTTTGGCTGAGGCCAAGGTGGTAGGAGAAAACAGAAATGATCTCATCTAGTCTCTTGGTTTCGTCCACCATTTTTATCATACACCACGTATAGATCTTCCTGAAATGTACAGGCATCATTCATCTGTTGCCCTTACACTACCCACCCAATCCAGTCATCCACGTGAGAAGCCCGAGTCACTCCCAGACATAGCCATTTATACCCATTCCCTTTTCTCCATCCCTGCAGTTCTGCCCTATTCCAGTTCTGCCTGGAACATTTCAACTGCCTTTTCCCTTTTCCCTCTTCCCTCTCAAGTCCATCCTGCCCCCAGAGGCCAGAGTGAGCCTTCTTTTTTTTTTTTTTTTTTTACATCTATTTATTTTTGAGAGAGCACAGTGGGGGGAGGGGCAGAGAGAGAGGGAGACACAGGATCCGAAGCAGGCTCCAGGCTCTGAGCTGTCAGCACTGAGCCCAACGCGGGGCTTGAACCCACAAACCGGGAGATCATGACCTGAGCCGAAGTTGGATGCTTAACCGACTGAGCCACCCAGGCACCCCCTGGAGTGAGCTTTCTGACTGCATCACTTTGCTTAAAGCTCTAGAGACCTGTTGTTAAACAGGGTTTTCTGAAAATGGAATCCTTATGTTAAAAAATACTTTTTATTTGGAAACCCAATAAACCGCTTAGAGTTTGTGGGAGGACACTCAGCTATGGAGATGGGTTTGAAGACCACAGATTTACGGAACCAGGTTCAGTCCTCTCCAGATGGGCATGGGCCTCCATCAGTTGGCTCTGGCCCCCACTCTCCCTCTGCTCTGTCCTCCACCTTTCCGGTGACGTCAGGCTGCACGTAGGTCTGCATGCAGCTGCTGGTTTTCATTTTAGGCAGAGAAAATGATAGAGCAAAGGCACCAGGGGCACCTGGTGGCTCAGTTGGTTAAGCGTCCGACTTCGACTCAGGTCATGATCTCACGGTTTGTGAGTTCGAGCCCCGGGTCGGGCTCTGTGCAGACAGCTCAGAGCCTGCTTCCGATTCTATGTCTCCCTCTCTCTGCCCCTCCCCTGCTCACACTCTGTCTCTGTCTCTCAATAATAAATAAACGTTAAAAAAAAAATTTTTTTTTTAAAAGGCACCAAAATTACCTCTTCCCCGCTTTCCCACCTTTTGCATTTACCTGCTGATACCCATTCTTAATGACCTAACTCACTGTTCCTGTCCCCCCTTCAGGCTAGCTGGGTTAGACAGTCCTCTCTTGTGCTGCCAACACGTGTTGTCCCATGCACATCCCTTTCGGTGCGCTGGTGACACTATTACCATCTTTCTGTACCCCATTCAATGTGAAATACCCACTAGACCAGGATTCCCTTGAGATGATCACAATGGGTGTCTGACCTGCTTTACCTGTTGGAGTGTTTAACTGCATTTTGCCAGAAGGAAGGGAGATTTTTTTGCTGGGGAGTGTCGTTCCTGAGACGTCATCTTTGTTGCTGGACCTTAGGTATCCATATATTCCATACTCCATCCCCCCCCCCCCCGCCACAGCCTGGCACATGACGGGTGTGTAGCAAGCACATGTTGAAGGTAGGTGAACAGCAGCTGATGTGACACCTAGAAGCTACTTCAGGAAGGGAGCAGGAGCGGTGGAAGAGACCGTGGCAGTAGTGGAGTGATCCACCATCGAAGGCGAAGCGTGTTTTAGCTGTAGTATGCATCTGAAGAAAATTCTTGTTCTTAGGACCAAGATCAGATTTGGTGCTTAGTGCTAGGAAAAGAAAAGCGCGCATCATGTTTTGGAAGTTGAAACGTGCCACTGTCTGAAATCCAGGTTAAGGATTTCCCATGTGCCTTTCTGATCGTCTTAGAGGTGACTCAGATGCTCTGTAGAGCATATGGGTGATGACATTCAGGCACTGAAATGAGCATTTCTTTACAGACTCCCAAGAAGAGTAACCGGAAATCTCCAAGCTCCTCTAAAGCGACGCCGAGACGGTTCCCTCGTATGCCACGAACTCCACTGCGCACCCGTGAAAGGTGGCAGAAACCCCCTACCGAAGTGACCCCTGTGAAACAGGCCATGTTTGAGGAGTCCTTAAAAGACTCCTCACAGGACTGGGGCTCACCATCTCAACCAAAAGTCACTCCTCAGAAAGGCTGCTCCCTGGCTAAAGGAGGAACCTCTCCTCTTGAAAAGAAGATCCCAAGAACCCCCGGAAGGCCAGGTGGTCAGCCAGCTGGATTTCTGCGGAATTCTACTTGGCCCCTCTCGGTGACCTCCAGTCCAGAAAGCACCCCCTGCCCCGCAGCCCCCAACGGGACCGCAGGTCTGAGTCCTGCCGGGTCCTCTCCGCGAGTGGCAGCCTCAGGGGCGCGGGGAGAGACGCCTCCGGACCAGGAGCACCACCGTCCCTGTGTCCCCGGGGCCTCCCAGGCAGGGGAGCTAGCACAAAAAGGAAAGGAGAAAGCCTCCTCCACCCCCGGGAGCCCGGGGACGACAAGTCTGGTGCCTCCCCCATCTCCTCCTCCAGAGAAGCCTTTCACCTTTCCCTCAGGCAAGGTTTCCAAGAAGAGTCCATTTCAGAAATTTTCGACAAACTCTCCTTCCCCCAGAGAAATGGACTGGAGAGAGCCCTGGAAAGCCCCCAATGTAGCCTCACCTCTCTCCTGTCCTGCTCCCTCAACTCCTCCCAGAATCCTGCAGAATGCCCAGTCTGACCCCGCACCCCCTCGGCCCCCTTCTAAAACTGGAAAAAGGTGCAGAGAGCCCTCGGATCTTGCAAGCAGCTTCCTGGAGCACCAGCCTAGTGCCTCTGCTGCTCCTAGAGAGGCCCCAGCTGACAACCCAGCTGCCAGCACAGATGCCGGAAAGGACCAGAAGGAAGTGAGCCTCTCTCTTCGGTCTTCCCCTGAAAGACACAGCTACCCTGGGCTTGGCTTCAGGAGGGACTGGCGTCTGTCCTCTCCTCTGCTGATGGCGAGTGACACAGAGTATCTCACTCTCCTGGACAAAGCACAGCTTGATGGCAGTGATGGCTTAAAAAGTGATGTGGCACCAATGGGAGAAGAGAGGCAGTCAAGGACGATGGTTGCCAAGGAGAAGTCTTCTCCATCGAGCCCTGGGGTTCTTCCATCCCCTCATTCCTGCGGGCCTGGTTCTCCCCTGACACCTTCCTACGACCTGCGCTGCACTGCAGACAGAAGGCAGCGCCAGGCCGCCGCGCAGCTGGAGGATCTGCAGGCGTCAGCTCGGCTTCCAGAAGCCCCCGCCAGCCCGCAGACCTACGAGGTAGAGCTGGAGATGCGAGCTTCTGGCCTGCCCAAGCTTCGCATCAGAAAGATCGACCCCGGCTGTCTGTGCGAAGCTGAGTCCCTACGAAGGGCGGGGAGCTCCCGGGGCGACGAGAGCTCCCTCCCTGGTGTTGGCCTGCCCCGGGCTGGCAGGTCCTCAGGAAGACCCGAAGCCACCTACGTGTCTCCCCCCTGCCTCCGCCCCTCACACAGCACCCCTGGCAAGAGCGGGGGACAGATGTACATCTGCCAGTCCTGTACCCCCACCCGCGGCCCCTCTAGCACCCCCTCTCCGTTTCAGACAGACGGCAGTGTTCCTTGGACCCCGTCTCCCAAGCACAGCGGGAAGACCACTCCGGACACCATCAGAGACTGGCCCCGCAGGAAGCGGGCAGTGGGCAGCAGCTCTGCTGTGAGGAGCGAGGTCAGCGCTGACCTCCCTGCAGGGGTGTCCCTACTCGAGCCGGAGAGGAGGGAGCGAGGCCCCGAGCTCAGCATCAGCAGAACTCCCCTCTTGGGGGATTTTGAGCTCGAGGGGGTGTGCCAGCTGCCCGACCATTCACCTCCTGGGGACAGTGTGCCGAAGGCCGAGGAAGCCTGCTCCTGGGGACAGTTTGGGCTGGGTTCCAGGAAGAGGCTCCTTCCTGCTGAGGAGGAAATGGAGTGTCAAGCAAAAAGAGCGTGTGACGGGCAGAGAGGAGACCCAGAACTCAGCAAGAGCGAGGAGCGGTCTCCGGGCGTGAGCGTGCTGTACCTGCCCTCCACGGGGGATGACGAGGTGTTCTTTTCAGGTGAGGCTGCCGCCGTGGGTTTTGGTGGTTGGGGGGAGCACCTCAGAGCTGCTCCTTGAAGAGGCCCGGACCCCGTGGAGTGGGGTACCACGGAGCCGTGCTCACCCTGCGTCTCTGTAGGTTCCACGCCTTCTCCCGGCTGTGCCGTGCGGAGCGGCGTCTCTGCCAGCGGGCTGCAGGCCCTGACCCAGTCTCCACTGCTGTTCCAGGGGAGAACGCCTTCCTCTCGGTGGAACGATGCCAGAGGTAATTGTTCACGGAAGGTCCTGAGGAGTGACTGCTGGGTGCCTCCCCGGGGTCAGCTCGGGGCTGCCAGGCCGTCTGGGGAAGGAGTTCTAGGGAAGGCCGGGGTCTCGGACAGAGGACCGTCCCTGCAGGGTCCCGTGCTCTTCCCAAAGAATCTCCGCATTAGAACCCCATGGTGTAGTTCCTGCTGTGTTTTCTTCAGCTTCTTGAAACTGTGACAGATGTGGATATCCCACATCCTGTGTGGCGGGAGTGGAGAGGGGTGGGCGGCACGCTGGCAGTTTTCCCACAGCGGGTTCCACGCTTCTGTACTGGAAGCTTCTGTACTGTGGTAGATGGAGGACTGGCTGTCGTGATCAGACTCGAGGCTTCCCTTTCCTCGACCCCGTGGCTTGCGTCTGCTGAGTGCGTGGGTTAGAAACGTCTCCTGGAACTAAAGGGGAATGCAGGAGTGGGGGGCCTTTGGTGGTTCCTCTCCCTTGACACTCAGACATAAATCACGTGAAACAGCATAAACCCCACAATCTGAGCAAAAAAGCATGTACCAACCCAGCTGAGGGAGTTCAAACTGCAGTACTTAGCTTTTTCCATTATTTACTGCCGTCCGGTCAGCGCTGACGGGTGGAGGGCGCTCACGCAGCCCGAGAACCTGCAGGCCGTGCTGGTGTCAGTCCGTCTTCGGGTGCAGCCTCTCCAGTTCAAGCCCGTTTTCTTTTGAAGTCTTTCTGCCCTTCTCTAGATGAGGATATGGATGTTTTCCCGGCCACAGAAGACTCTCCTTTCAGCCGAGCCTTCTCCAGGAGACGCCCCATCAGCAGAACTTACACACGGAAGAAGCTGATTAGCTAGTGAGGCTGGAACCGGTCGGGGGACTTAAAACTTCAAACACTATGGAGCGTGGCCGGAGCCACCGTGTCCCCAGCACAGAAGACGTGTTCTGAGCGGTCTTCTCCGGGTTGGAAGTTCCAGGCTGCTCTCTGTCCCACGTAACCCTGGGCTTGCTGCACAGAAACAGGAATCGCCAGGGCTCAGTGGAGCCAAGGGCGTTCAAGAGACGAAGCTGCAGTCAGCCCGGTCCCCATGCCTCTTTGTGGTCAGCTGTCACATTCTTTACTCCCTCTCTGGAAATCCAGCCCTTACCCCTCCTTAGGGAGGTGGTGGCGCTGGGGCTGGGAGTCAGGAAGCAGGCAGGAACTGTTAAGACCAGGCACTCATTCCAGCCCTGCCCTCCGAGAGACCAAGGCAAGTCAGTCGACCCCCCCCCCCCGCCCCTTCATGGGTTCTTTATGAAGCTGCCGTTAGGCTGGGCCCTGGAGATCCCGGCAGGGCTCGTGAACTAAAGCACCACACACAAAGCTGAAGGCGGTGGCAGACAGAATAAATTTCTTGCCTTCCCCGTATAATAATAAAGTCCTCTCTTGCTACTCAGTGCATTTCTGCTTACTCACCAGGGCCGACCTCTGGTGGTTCCTGGAGCAGCCACATCCCTGGGTCTGCGCTGAAACTCAGCCAGTGCCCAACAGTCCTCACCGTGAGTGGGGAGATGCACCGGAGTCACACAGAGGCCCGGCGTGTCCCAAGGAGCAGCTTCTGGGGACTCCTGGTGGGGGCCCCGGTCCACAGTTCTGAATTGGGCCTGTCTCAGGGGCTCTAAAAAGCCTTCACACCTGTCATGTTCTCAAATCTGACTCGTGTCTTGTAAATCAAACCAAGTAAAAACTCACATTCTTCCCTTCAGAGTCTCATTTATTATAAAATGGTTTTACAAAAGTCTAAAACTATGCCAAGCTTCCCATTTCCCACCATATACATAAGACCATTTAAAACACAACCCGGTTGCCACTCACTGTTGTGTGTCCAGCACCGGCTGAACCCCAGCACTGGGGCACCCGCACGCAGGTCTGGGACCAGAATTGCCTTTTGGGAACTCTCAAGCCAAAAGATGGCAATCCGGTACCGGAGCTCAAAGAAATGAGGGGCAGGAATTTACAGATGAAAAAATAGGAGTCTGATCTACTGGGGCTGGTGGCCCAGGTTCGCTGATCCCGGCTGTGTCAAGATCAGGACCCGGATTTGGAGGGAGAGCTAAAGGCCGTCTTTCATGAAGTGAACAGGGTTGACCGGGCCCAGGAGCGGGCTCAGCCTCCCTGCAAGGCGGGCTCTGTGCACAGCCTACAGCGGGTTTCTCCTGACGTCAATCATGCCTGAGCTGGCCCGGCGCGGGTCCCGCCGGGGCTTGGGCAGGGGCCCGGGGTTCCAGGGCAGGCCCGCCTCACCCACGGGGGGCGCCCGCCCCCCCAGGGGCTCCTCGGCGCCGCCCTGCTCCTCACCGCACAGGCTGGAGCGCTTCCACGTCAGCGGCAGCGGGGCCCGGACCAAGTCCCGCACCTCGTCTCGGGAGCGGGGGCCCCCCTCGGGGAGGGACTGCTGCCAGAGAAGCTCGGGCACGGGGCGCAGCTCCTCTTCGTTTCCGGGAGCCGGTCTGCTCTCCAGGCACAGGGCCCTCTTCTCCCCACCTGTCACCGAGACCAACGACACTCGTCAGAAACGGAGGCCTCAGCTCCCCTGTGGGAGATGCCCGCGGAAGAGCGGAGGTTAGAGGGGTTCCCAAGCCTTCCCGGAGGCCGGCCCAAACCGGGTCAGGTGAGCCTCACCCCTGCTCTGGCCCGCCGCACTCAGGCTACTGAGCTTCTGTTTCAGTTCCTGGTTCATCCACAGGTGGCGGCCCAGCTCCTTCTCCAGCGCTTGGATCCTGGTCTCATACTGCCTCCTGCTGTCCGCTAGCCCCTCGCCGAGGTGATCTAGACGGGAGGGGCGGAGGAGGAAGGAGGGGTGGCCGAGGAGGAAAGCGGGGAGGGGCCGCGGGCAGGGAGAGGGGCCTCACCTCGGCTCTGCTGGAGGAGAAGCTGCATGTTCTGCTCGTGCTCCTTCTGCTGCAGGGTCAGCTGGCGGTCCATCTCCAGGCGCTGGCGCTCCAGGGCCACCTCCAGCCAGTAGACCAGCCTCTGCTGCTCCTCCAGCTGCATCTCCAGCTCGGAGAAGGCGATCTGCTGCTGGTGCTGCTCCTCTCGGAGCGTCACGACCTGTCCCAAGACCCAGCCGGGCTCAGTCCCCAGCGCGGATCATCCCCGACCGGCGGCGGCAGGTACTCAGGTACTTGGCAAACTTGTAGCCACCATCCCCCACGGGCGGACGTCACTAAGGAATCACCAGGGTGTCCCGCTGAGCCAAGACCTGGCCTCCCACACCTTCTCAACGGTGTTCTAGGCAGGGATTTCCAAATGACAAGAGTCAGCTGTCAAGAGGAAGCTTACTTCCTACCCCTGCCTCAAGCTCCTTCCGAGGCCCAGGCTCCTAAGCCCGCGGGCAGAGCCTTGCTGAGGCCCAGCTTCTCAAGCTCCGCACTACTGACATTTCAGGCAGGGAGTCTGTGGTTGTGGGGACCTGTCCTGCCTGCTGTAGGGTTAGCAGCAGTCCTGGTCTCTACCCTCATGGCTGTGAGGACCGGAAGCATCTCCAGACTCGGCCAGATGTCCCCTGGGGGAAAACCATCCCTGCCGAGAACCACCGATCTGGGTGCACTGAAGGGGCCAGGAGGCCAGAAAGTGGGGGGAGAGGAGACCGGGTCTTCGTTTCACTAAGAAAGTTAGGGTTTAAGGAGGAGAGTCTGAGGCAGCCCTGGAGACGGCCCTGATTCTGTCCCCGCATCTGGGAGGAAACAGACCCCCGTCTGGAGCTGCCAGCAGACCCCTCCCCCACACAAGTACCAGACGGAGGTGGCGGAGGGCCCGGGAGCCGGTGACCCACCTTGTCAAAATACTTGCAGAGCAGGGCTCTGGTCTCCGAGGACGAGAGGTAGCTGAGCTTGGCCATGAGGTTCATCTCACACTGGGACAGCAAGGAGGCCGACGCCCGCAGCACCCGCTGGCGGCACGTGATGGCCTCATTCTTGTATTCGATGGCAGCATCCAGGGCCTCGATGGCCTCGTCCAGCTGGAAGAGCGTCCGCTCCTCCTGCGGGACACGGGCAGGAGTGGAAGGGGAGGCCCGGGTGCCCACACCACGCACACCCACTCCCCGGATGACGTCCCTGGGCAGACGGCACCAGCACCCAGCCACGAGGGAGACGCTCTGTCTCCTCATCCTGAGCTCACAGCACATCCAAAGTGTCCCTGACTGGTATGGCAGGGACAGGAAGCTTCCATCACAGCCCCGACCCCGGGGGAGGCCAGGCTCTGCTGACGGGCTGCTCTCTGGCGTATCACCTGTCGCATGATCTACAGAAGCGCAGAGCACCCTACGCCAAACGGTCTGCTACGGGCACCAGAGGGGCCACCGGGGTGAGTTTATTGCAACGAGGCTCTCTCTGCTGCTCAGGGACTGGCCACGAGGCGCGGGGACGTGCTGCCACCGCTCATTCCCACACAGGGAGCCGAGGCGCGGACGCGTGGGCTGACACGGCTCAGGACACGGAGCGCCCCCAGGGTCCAGCCGGGCAGGAACGGCGAGGGCCAAGTCCGTGCGTCCCTGCTGCGGGGGCCGCGGCGGGAGGAAGGGCCAGGCCAGCACGCCCGCTGCGGCCACCCCACGCCCTGGGTCTCGCTCGCAGGGAAAGCGTGTCGGGGAGCAGCAGGGCCCGGCCGGCTGCGGAGGTCCGGGCCGCGGGGCTCACCTCGGGCGACAGCAGGCTGCCCCTCCTCAGCTTGCCGTCGATGTCCAGGCGCTGCTTCAGCAGCGAGTCCTTCTCCTGGCGCAGGGCGTCGATCTCCCCGCGGAGCCGCTGCTGGCTCTGGGCGCTGCCCTGCCGCAGCTGCCCGCTCTTCTCCGACAGCTCCTTCTCCAGGTGCTCCAGCCGGCTGGACACTCGCACGATGTCCTCGCTGAGGGCCTGGGGGCGGCGCCACTGGGCGTCAGGGAGGGGGCGGCCCCACCCTCGCAGAGGTCACAGAAGCGGCCCAGCCACGGGATGCTACGGAGGCTGCGGGCCTTTCCCTCAAGAGCCCTACAATCCGGGAGTACCGCCCGGCGGGAGGGCCCGGCTCTCGACTCTGTGGCGGCTCGGCCAGTGGGGCCGGTGGGACCAGAGCCTCGGAGGAGGGACCCCCGGAGACGGCCCCCGAAGGATCCCAGCAAGCATGGGAAAAGGCACTCCTGGCAGAAAGGGGGCAGCACCGGACAATCCAGCAGCACCCTGAACCCTGCTGAACTTCAGAGCACTCTGGACCTGAGTGCGGGCACTGAGTCCGAGCACCTGCTCCGGGCCGGGGCTCTGGATCTCACATCCCCCCTTTCCCACCATCCTGGCACCACTGTGATTCCACCGGCCAAAGAGGGCACTGGCTCAGAAGCTCCTTACTCAAGAGGAAGCAGTGACGCAGGGGGGACAGAGTACTGCGCAGCGGGGAGGCCGCCGTCTGCCCAGGTCCGTCGGCCTCCAGCGCCTGTGAGGCCTGCGTCTCCTTGGTCGTCCCCCTTTCCACACCTGCTGTTCCTTGTTGGCCTGCACGGCCCCCAGCAAGTGCAGAGGGCGACATGAAGGGGACGGAGCCTCACGTGGCTGGAACTTGCCCGGCAGGGCCATCACCCAGAAGAGCCTCCCCTGGCAGGGTTGTCACCGGGAGGGACCTCCACGGGAGGGGGCCACCCGATGGCATCTCACCTGGCAGGACCTCACCCAGCACCAACCCCGCTGGCGGGGCCTCACCTGACTGGACCGCAGGCGCTTGCTCTCCAGCCCCGTCTTCTCCTGCATCAGGGCCTCCTTCTTGGCCAGGATGGCCTCCCGCTTGTGGAGCTCCTCCCCCAGCTCCTCCAGTGCCCGCCGCTGCTGCAGGACCTTTTCCATCTCCTGGTCCAGCCACTTCTTCTGCTCCTCGATCTTCTGACGGGGGTGGGGGAGGGAACTCAGCTCTCACCCCTGGCCCCACGGGCCACCGCCCGGGGTCAGTGGGGGAGAAGGGTGCGCCCCCCCTCCCATCCCCCACCTCCGCCGCGCCCCAGGGGGACCGAGGCAGCCGACCGGGGCTCCGGGGACGCCGGCCCGGCCCGGCCCACCTGCTGCTGCTCCAGGCTGACCACAGAGCCGTTGCTGCCGCTGCGCCGCTTCCTCTGGAACGCCGCGATCTCTTCCGTCTTGATCTTCAGGATCTTTTGCTGCTGCTCGTGCCGCCGCTCCAGCTCCTGGGGACGCGCCCGGCGAGCAGCTCAGGGGCAGGGTCCCGGGGGGGCGGGGGGGGCCGCGTCTCCCCAGAGCCCCTCCGGAGATGGCCTCGCCACCCACGTCTCCCTGGGACTGGGCTCCTGCGGGCCGCCGGCCGCGGGCACGGCTCACCTCCCGAGTCCCGCCCGCCTCGCGTGCCCTCCGGCTCTCCTCATTCTCAGGGGCGAGGACAAACTCAGGGAGGCCGAGCCGCCGGCTCGGGAGGTCCTGCGGCTGCGAGTCCCGGGGACCCCAGGCGCCCCCGACCCGACCCGACCTTGACACGGTGCTGCCGCTTGTTCATCTCGGTCTCCAGGCGCCGCTTCTGCTCCGTCTCCTCGCGAAGCCGCCTCTGCAGCTGCCCCTGCTGCTGCCGCATGAGCTGCACGTGCCTCTCGAGCTCCTGCAGCCGCTTCTCGCTCTGGGCCGACAGCGACGCCAGCCGCTCGGTCGCCTGCTTCTTTTCCTTCAGCACCTGGACCGACACAGCCTCGGCTGGGCCACCACGAGATGGCACCGCCCCCGACACTCAACCAGGGTGGGCAGGACCGAAGGACGACGGACGGAGAGAGGGACGGACGGAAGGGCAAACAGGCCAGTGGGTAATGGACTAATGACAGCAAAAGATGGTGGCTACCAGGACATTTTCTCTGTACGAGGCACACATCACGTGCTCTGTGGGTATCAAATGATCCTAACAATCCTATGGAAAAAATAGGATTATCATTATCCCTACTTTGCAGACTAGGAAACTGAGGCACAGAGATCTCAGGAAACTTGACCGAGGGCACACGGCTACTAAATGGCAGGGCTGGGATTCAAACCCAAGCAGTCAGGCTCCAGAGCCCGTGCTCTTGACCATTCTACTGAACTGTCTCTTGGACAGCTGAGCTGAGGAAGGGAGGGAGGGAAGACAGACGGACAGACAGCTATAAAGTTTGGTGGATGGAAGGGTGGGTGGACAGATGGACAGGATCATACAAGGGTGAAAAACAGGGTGGGCGTGCCTGAGTGGCTCAGTCAGTTAAGCGTCCGACTTCAATTCAGGTCATGATCTCAACAGTTCGTGAGATGGAACCTTGGGCGCTGGGCTCTGCGCTGACAGCCCGGAGCCTGCTTGGGATTCTCTCTCCCTCTCTCTCTCTCTGACCCTGCCCCACTCACACTTTCTCTAATAAAGAAATCAATCTTAACAACAAAACAGACAATACATGGATCAATAAAAGGCCATAGAAAGACGAATGGATAGATGGATAAACGGACAGTTAGTCACATCAACTGATAAAATGTGTTGGGGAAGGTCAGCAAAAGGATGTGATTGCCCATTGACCCATGAGCTGGACCCGGGCCATCAGAGGCTCCTCACCCCCTTCCCTGTCCTTGGAATGTGGGCCGCACTTGGCTTTCCTGCTCCCAGAGGCAGCTCCAAGGACACGGCCTCGAGAGGGTGACGAGGCACTGAGAACGCTGCGTGTACACGACTGAACCCGCGTAGACCTTTTCATGAACTTCTAAGATACAGCAGGTGGGCCCGGGGATCCACTCATCCTGCTGCCGCCCAAGACAAGCCTCGTAAACAAGTTCCCTTTGCTGATTAAACCTGCGACTTCCCCACGGGGAGTGGCTGCCTCTTTCATAGCTTCCCCCGCCCTCTGCATGCCGGGACCGGTTTAAAGTGACATCCGGGAAGCTCGCGAGCAGACTGCCACGGAAAATGGCAGCAGGCGAAACCCGGAGTCGGCCAGAGACCTGGGTGGGGAGAGGTGGCCCCTACGTCAGACGCTCACGGATGGCCGCATGAGCATGGGGCGTCCTTAAAACGCTGATTTAGGGGCTGGTTTGGGAAACTGCACGGCACGCCGGGGCAAAGAAGGAAGAGGTAAGGCTATTCTGCTGCCCGCTGGGCTGGAGTGCGGGGTAAAGACCTTATAAAGCTACGAGGGCACAAGATGCCTCTGCTTGACATCTGGGTGCTTGTGACAAAGCCTGATTCAGATGCTAAGAGGTGGAGTCTCTGAGAAGGCGAGGAGGATGAGGAGGTAACTGAGGAGGAAACAGACAAGATGCACCGTGTCTTCTGACCCTGACACAAAGGAAAAATTTCCTTTACTTTTTATTTTTTTTAAGTTTATTTATTTTGAGAGAGCATGAGCGTGTGAGCTGGGGAGGAGCGGAAAGAGAGAAAGAGAGAGAATCCCAGAGGCAGGCTCCACGCTGTCAGCGCAGAGTGCGACGCAGGGCTCAATCCATGAACCGGGAGATCATGACCTGAATCGAGATCAAGAGTCAGACACTCAACCAAATGAGCCACCCAGCGCCCCACAAAGGAAAAATTTAAATAGCAATTACCCCAAACTCCTTGAAGAAAACTTGCATGCTTTGTCCCTTGAATTTGTAAATCTTAGCAATTCTTAGTAAATCTTAGTCTTTGAAATATAAACACCCCAGGACATGACCAAAGCATTGCCCACAGAGACTGAAAAAGGCAAAGTGGGGTGGGGTGGGGGTGGGGAACCTTTTAAAATACAGACTGCTGGGGCACCTGGGTGGCTCAGTCGGTTGAGCATCTGACTTCAACTCAGGTGAGGATCTCACGGTTCGAGAGTTTGAGCCCCGTGTCAGGCTTTGCACTGACTGCACGCAGCCTGCTTTAGTTTCTCTGCCTCCCTCTCTCTCTGCCCCTCCCTGCTGGCGCACGCTCTCTCAAAAATTAACATTTAAAAAATTAAAACAAAACATGATAAAATGCAGACTGCTGGAGGAGTTCCCTTGTCCAAAATCCAGTCCACAGCCTCTGAAAGATCACGAATATCAATAAAAGCTCCAGCCATGTGAGCGGGCTGGTTCATGGCTGGAGAACTGAAATGAAAGCCGAGAGAGCTGTAGGAGGCCGCTAAGCTCACCTCATCTCATGGATGCAACTAGAAAACACACGGGAGCAAACAACCCAGAAAACAACCAGAAGACAGGCAGAACAAACCAAACTAAATGAAGAGAAGACACCCGTGGAAGAGGGTGGGAAGGGCGGAGACACGGTGGGAGCTAGATGGACCACAGGACCGTCCATGGGAAAGGGGGACACCAAGGAAGCGGAGAAGGGACAGAAACAGACCCTCACACCAGGGAGCCTGCCCGGGGAAGATCAATCACCCTAACATTTGGCTTTGAAAACCAGAGGGGCCAAATTTTGAGAGTTCTTAAAAGTAGTGGGACTTAAAGCATGGAACTTCAGGAGTGCCTGGGTGCCTCAGTCAGTTAAGCGTCCAACTCCTGATTTCGGCTCGGGTCGTGATCTCAGTCATGAGACCGAGTCCTATGTAAGGCTCTGTGCTAAGCATGGAGCCTGCTGAAGATTCCCTCTCTCCCCCCTCTGCCCCTCCCTGCTTCACGCACACACTCTCTCTCAAAAAAAAAAAAAATTAGAACTTTAAAACTCAGCGGGCTCAGGTCTGGGAGAACCCAAGGGCCACAGGAAGTGGAGTCCCACCCTTAAAGAGACAGCACAACACACAGGCATGGAGATACAGACAGAAGCAGGAGTCTGAAAACTGCCCAGGGCATACGGAGGGAGAGTCATTTACTGATCTGGAGGGACAGACATCACTGAGGGACTCCTCCAGGAACAGAGGACTTGGCAGGTGCCATTTCCACGCTCTGCCCCCCCAGCATCAACACAGCTCCTCGTGGGGGCCAGCGCGACACCAACACTCACTGCCTAACTTACACTGAGCCTCATCCCACGGCGCTCCAGCAGATCGGCCCCTGCAGCCAGACCTGCCTCGGTCCCAGCAAGACAGGACTCCTCCCCCAGAAGGCGGGCGCAAACCTTGCAGACACCACGCACCCCGCACTTTACAGATCCACCTCCTCCACCCCCGTGGCGGGTCCTGGACATAGTAGCAGGAGGTCCCCTCTCACAAGAGGACAGCTCACAAACCTCGTAAAAACTGGACGCCCTGCCCCTGTGCACGTTGCAGACCCGTCTGCTCTAATATGCTCTGGGCCAGAGCCCATCCAACCCAGGCCACAGCCTGGCAGTGTGGAAGCAGCCCCCACAGAGGCTGGCACTACTCCAAAGTGACTCCTGCCCCAGAGAGATGGGAAGACAACCACACTAGTCTGACTGCGGCACCAGCAGTGGGCTGGGGGCAGACAGCTGGTCTTGCTGGAGGCCGTGCGCATCCACAAAAGCTTCTCGGGAAAACACAGGGAAAGGGCCCTGCGGTTCGGTGCTTCCACGGCTCTGGCAAATCCCTGATCTGACTCAACTCAAGCCCGGTGTGGCCCCAGACTGGCCCACTAACGGCACAGGGACCAAACTCTGCCCACAGCAGACAAAGAGGGCCCCTGCAGACCACTGGACGGATGGCAAAAGCGGCCACAACAGTCAGGTGCACACGATGCACATGTGAGATATTTGTGAAGCACCAGGTTCTGGTGAACAGGGGACACTGCACTACAGGACCTCTTCCTCATGAGGCCACACTTTCAAGAGCAGAGGATGTAGCTGACTTTCCTAACACACAAAACCCGACCCAGAGTTAGACGAAATGAGGAGACAGAGGGATATGTCCCAGATGGAAGGACAGGACAAAATCACAGCAAGAAGCCGAAACAAAACAGAAATAAGTAATATGCCTGATAGAGGATTTAAAGAAACAGTCATAAAGATACTCACTGGACCTGAGAAAAGAGTGGAGGACATCAGTCAGACCCTGAACAAAGAGACAGAAAACATAAAAAGAGAACCAACCAGAAATGAAGAACACAATAAATGAAACTAAAAAGACACTAGGGGGAATAAATAGCAGACTAGAAGAAGCAGAAGAATGGATGAGGACAGAGTAATGGAAAGTAATCAAGCTGAGCAGGTGAGAGAAAAAAATGATGCAAGATGAAAACAGATTTAGGGAACTCAGCGACTCCATCAAGTGTAATAACATTGGCATTATAAGGATCCCAGAAAGAAAAGAGAGAAAGGGCAGAAAATTTATTTCAAGACATGATACCTGAAAACTTCCTGAAGCTGGGGAAGAAAACAGATATCCAGATCTAGAGGCACAGAAATCGCCCCATAAAATCAACTCAAGGAGGCCCACGCCAAGACACTGAGTAATTAAAATGGCAAAAAGTAGTGGTGGAGGATTTTAAAAGCATCAGGAGAAAACAGTTACATACAAGAGAAACCCCATGAGACCATCAGCTGATTTTTCAGCAGAAACTTTGCAGGCCAGAAGGGAATGGCATTCACGGCACTGAAAGGAAAAGGCTGCAGCCAAGAATAATCTACCCCGTAACACCATCGTTCAGAATAGGAGGAGAGAGAAAGAATTTCCCAAACAAAAGCTAAAGGAGTTCACAACCACTAAACCAGTTCTGCCAGAAATGTTAAATGGGACTCTTTCAGTGGAAAGAAAAGATCATAAGTAAGAGTAAGAAAAGTAGGAAGCATGAAAGAAGTAAAATACATATATCTGTAAAAATCAGTCAGGGGACTCACAAAGTAAAAGGTTGTAAAGTACTACATCATAAATCCTACAATGTGGTGGGGAGAGGAGTAAAGAATGGGTTCCAACTTAACCGACCATCAACTTAATATAGACTGCTATTTGTAGAAGATGTTAGATACAAACCTAACAGTAACCACAAATCATGTGGTTACTGGGAAGAAAAGATCAAAAGAATAAAGAAGCTGAGAGGAACTATAAAAAACAGTAAAATGGCAATAAATACATACCTATCAAAAATTACTTTGAATGTAAATGGACTAAATGCTCCAATCAAAAGACACAGTATCGGGGCACCTGGATGGTTCAGTTGGTTAAGTACTCGACATCAGCTGAGGTCATAATCTCATGGTTCATGAGTTCAAGCCCCGCATCAGGCTCTCTGCTGTCAGTGCAGAGCCCGCTTCGGAAACTTTTGTCCCGCCCCCCCCCCCCCCGCCGCTCTCCCTTCCTCCTTCCTCTCTCTCAAAAATAAGAAAACATTAAAAAAAAAAAAAAAAGACACAGTGTGACATGGATTAAAGAAACAAGACCCACTATATAATGCCTAAAAGAGACATATTTCAGACCTAAAGACACCTGCATATTGAAAGTGAGGGGATGGTGGGATGCCTGAGTGGCTCAGTCACTTGAGTGTCCAACCCTTAGTTTCGGTTCAGGTCATGGTCTTATGGTTCATGGGTTTGAGCCGCACATTGGGATCCAATCTGTCATCGCAAAGCCTGCTTGGGATTCTCTCTCTCTCCCTCTCTGCCCCTCCCCTGATCATGCTCGCTCTCGCTCTCTCTCTCAAATAAATAAACTTAATAAAAAAGTGAGGGGATGGAGAAACATTTATTATGTAAATGGATGTGAAAAGAAAGCTGGGGTAGTAATCTATTCTATCAGACAATAGAGACTTTAAAACAAAGACTGTAACAAGAACAAGGAAGGACATTATGTAGTCATTAAGGGAACAATCCAACAAGATAGAACAATCGTAAATATTTATGCACCCAACACGGAAGCACCCAACACATAAAGCAGTTAATAACAAACAAAAAGTAATTAATTAATAGTAATACAATAATAATAGGGGACTTTAACACCCCACTTACATTCATGGACAGATCATCCGAACAGAAAATCAACAAGGAAACAGTGGCTTTGAATGACACACTGGACCAGATGGACTTAACAGATATATTCAAAACATTTCATCCTAAAACAGAATACACATTCTTTTCAAGTGCACATGGAACATTCTCCAGAACAGATCACACATTAGGCCACAGAACCAGTCTCAACAAATTCCAAAAGATCAAAGTCCTACCATGCATCTTTTCTGACAATAACTAAAAATCAACCACAAGAAAAAATCTGGAAAGAACACAAATACATGGAGGTTAAATATGCTACTAAACAATGAATGAGCCAACCAAGAAATCAACAACATATATGGAGACAAAAGAAAATGAAAACACAATGGCCCAAAACCTTTGGGATGCCACAAAAGCTGTTCTAAGAGGGAAGTTTATGGCAACACAGGCCTACCTCAAAAAGAAAAAAATCTCACATCAACAATCTAACCTTATACCTAAAGGAGCAAGAAAGAGAACAGACAAAATCCAAAAACAGCAGAAGGAAGGAAATAATAAAGATTAGAGCAGAAATAAAACAGAGACTAAAAAAATAGAACAGATCAATGAAACCAGGAGCTGGTTCCTCGAAAAGATCGACAAAATTGATAAACCTTTAGCCAAACCTATCAAAAAGAAAGCAGGGGAGGGACTCAAAATCAGAAATGAAAGAAGAAAAATAAGTGACACCAAAGAAATTATACAAAGGATGGTAAAGAGAATATTAAGAAACATGAAACACCAGCAAATTGAACAACCTAGAAGAAACGGATAAATTTCTAGACACATAACCTACCGAAACTAATCACCAAGAAATAAAATTTGAACAGACTGATTACCAGCAATGGAATTGAATTGGTAATTAAAAACAAAACAAAACAAAAACAAAAACAAAAACAAAACTCCCAGCAAACAAAAGTCCAGGATCAGATGGCTTCACAGGAGAATTCTACCAAACATTTAAAGACGAGTGATACCTATTGTTCTCAAACTATTCCAAAAAATAGAGGAAGGAAAGCCTCCAAATCCATTCTGAGGCCAGCATTACCCTGATACCAAAACGAGTCAAAGACATGACCAAGAAAAGAGAACTACATGCCAATATCTCTGATGAACATAGATAGAAAAACCCTCAACAAAGTACTAGCAAACCAAACCCAACAATATATTTAAAAAATTATTCACCATGATGAGGTAGGATTTACTCCTGAGGTGCAAGGGGGGTGGTTCAACAGTCACAAATCAATGTGACACATTACATCAATAAGAGAAAACCACCATACGATCGTTTCAATAGATGCAGAAAAAGCATTGGACAAAGTACAACATCTATTTATGATAAAAATCCTCTACAAAGTAGGTTTAGAGAGAACATACCTCATCATAATAAAGGCCATATGCGAAAAACCCACAGCTAACATCATGCTTAATGATGAAAAACTGAGAGCTTTTCCCCTATGGTCAGTAATAAGGAAAGTATGTCCACTCTCATCACTTTTATTCCACATAGTACTAGAAGTCCTAGCCATTGCGAGCAGACCAGAAATAAAAGGCACCCAAGTTGGTAAGGAAAAAGGAAAACTCCTATATGCAGATGACATGATACTATATATAGAAAACCCTAAAAATTCCACCAAAACACTATTAGAACTGATAAATTAATTCAGTAAGGTCACAGGATACAAAATTATACAAAAATCTGTTGCATTTCTATACACTAACGATGAAGCAGCAGAAAGAGAAATTAAGAAAACCCTTTCATTTACAACTGCACCAAATAATAATAAAATATGTAGGAATAACCTCATTCAAAGAGGAGAAAGACCTATACTCTGAAAACTATAAATCACTGACAAAAGAAACTGAAGATAACACAAACCAATGCAAAGACATTCCATGCTCATTGATTGGAAGAACAAATATTATTAAAATGTCTATACTACCCAAAGCAACCTACAGATTTAATATAACCCCTACCAAAATACCAATTGAATTTTTCACAGAGCTAGAACAAACAATCCTAAAATTTGTATGGAACCATGAAAGACCCCAAATAGCCAAAGCAATCTTGAAAATGAAAAACAAAGCTGTGGGTATCACAACTCCAGATTTCATGTTACATTACAAAGCTGTAGTGATCAAAACAGTACGGTACTAGCACAAAGATAGACACATAGATCAATAAAACAGAATAGAAAGCTCAGAAATAAATCCACACTTATGTGGTCAATGTTTAACAAAGGAGGCAAGAATATACAATGGGGAAAATAGTTTCTTCAACAAATGGTGCTGGGAAAACTGGACCGCCACATGCAAAAGAATGAACCTGGACCACTTTCTTACACCATCCACAAAAATAAACTCAAAATGGATTAAGGACCTAAATGTGAGACCTGAAACCATAAAAGTCCTAGAAGAGCACACAGGCAGTAACATCTCTGACATCAACTTCTTTCTAGATAGAGCCCCTGAGGCAAGGAAAACAAGCAAAAATAAACTATTGGGATTTCATAAAAATAAAAAGCTTGTGCAAAACAAACAGTAAACAAAACTAAAACCTATGGAATGGGAGAAGATATTTGCAAATGACATTTACAATAAAGAGCATCCAAAATATATGAAGAACTTACTCAACTCAACACCAAAAAAATACTCCCATCAAAAATGGGCAGAAGACATGAACAAACATTTCTTCAAAGAAAACAGGTAGACGGTCAACAGACACACGAAAAGACGCTCAACATGACTGATCCTCAGGGAAATACAAATCAAAACCACAATGAGGTATCACCTCACACCTGTCAGAATGGCTAGATGTAAAAAGACAAGAAATAAGTGTTGGTGAGGATGGGGGGGGTGGGGAGGAACCCTCATGCACTGATGGTGGGAGTGCTAATTGGTGCAGCCACTGTGGAAAACAGTATGGAGGTTCCTCAAAAAATTAAAAATAGAATTACCATATGATCCAGTAATCACACTACTAGGCATTTACCCAAAGAAAGTGAAAACACTAGTTTGAAAGCATATAAGCACCTTATGTTTACTACAGCATAACTTACAATAGCCAAGATATGGAAGAAACCCAAGTGTCCATCGATAGATGAAGGGCTAAAGATGTGGCGTATATGTACAATGGAATATTACTCAGCCATAAAAAAGGGATGAGATCTCGCCATCTGCAACAACATGGATGGGCCCGGAGGGTTTCATGCTAAGTGAAATATGAGAAACGCAAATACTGTATAATTTTGCTTATATGTGGAATATAGAGAACAAGTAGCACAAACAGACCCATAAATACAGAGGACAAACTCACGGTGGCCAGAGGGGAGGGGGAGGTGGCACGGGTGAAGGCGAGTGGGAGGTACAGGCTTCCAGTTATGGAATGAATAACTCATGGGGCAAGACACAGCACAGGGGATAAAGTCAATGGGATTGTAACAATGTTGTGTGGTGACCGATGGTAGCTACACTTGCCGAGAGCACAGCATAGGTACACACTTCGTGCATCACTATGTTGTGCACCTGAAACTAATGTAACATGTCAACTATACTTCAAAAAAAACCAAAACAAAACCCAGCAGACTACAGTAGTAACAGATAAAACCACTCTGGCTGGGTGGACTAAAGTACTCCCCCAGGCTTTCATACAGTTGAGTGATCAACCAGTAGGGCCCGTGCCCCATATGCCAGACTGGGGCCTCTTGCCAAGGCACCCAATCCCGTCGAGGTATGGAAGTCATGGGAAACAGCCACTGTCTCAACTCTCACTGTCTCAACTTGCTGCTGAGAACACCAAGCCCCACCACGCCTGGGAAAGGGATGGTCTACCAGAACTTGCCTGGGGTGTCCCATCTGGATGGGGAGTTACTTCGAGGGAACTCCTCGGTCTCCACTGGGATCCTGTTGTCCTGCCACAAGCCCGACCTGGTGAAACGCACTAGACGCGGAATGGTAAATGTGCCACTGGGAGAGGGAAGAAGGTGGGAGTCCTGGTTGGGCACATCCCCCAGTCCATCTCTTCACGCCTGGCAGTGCTGCCTCCCCCAGCCAACATGTACGGTACGCACACCCAGGTCAATATCCTAAAGCTGCGAACTTCCCTCTCCTCAAGGCCAGGCGGACATTGTTTTCCAACAGTACGATCGTTTGGCCGCCATCTTGGTTCCCTCCACTGGGCTGGAGGACAGTATAGCACACATCGAAGCCCTTACTAAATTCATCTAGCAAGCTTAAATGACAGCCAAAGAAGCCTGTCCTCAACACTGAAAGGTCTCTGATGAGAACAGCTATCCTCCAAAATAGAATGGCCTTGGACATTACTGTCCTACAAGGAGGCCCCTGTGCCATTATCCAAACACAATGCTGTGTGTTCGGCTAACGTGTGATCCTTGTTGAATCTAGTTGACCCATGAGCTGGGTGGACCCAGGTGATCAGAGGCTCCTCACTCCCTCCCCTGTCCTTGGAACGTGGGCTCTGCTAGCCTCTCCCACTCCCCGAGGCGGCTCTAAGGACACGACCTTGAGAGAGTGATGTGGCGCTGAGAACGCTGAACGTACACACGACTGAACGCAGTTCAGGGAGCCTCACAAACTTTTAAGATGTGGTGCGCGGGTGCGGGGATCCACTCACCTTGCTGCCGCCAAGACAAGACTGGTATGCAAGCTCCCTTGCTTAGGAAACCTTTCTACCTGGGGTGGCTGCCTCTTTCTTTGGTCTCTCCCTGCCCTCTGCACGCAGGGACCCATTTCAGGTTACACCCGGGAAGCTCCGGAGGGGGTTACCAACCAACAGCGTGACAGACAGATGTTCGAGTCAGACAGACTGACGGCCCGAGGGGTAGACAGAGAAGACGGGACGGAGAGAGAAGTGGCCGGGGAGCTGGGGGGTGGGGGGCTGCATGAGGAAGGGGTAGCTTGCTTTCGATGCCCACCCTTCCCCCTTCACCGGGCTGCAGGCAGCACTGGCCTCCCTGCCTCTGCTGTGTTTACAGCTGAGACCCCCCACTCAGCGCTGCTGACTTCTATGTAACACCGGCCTCACCCTGGGAGTCGGAGGCCGTTCCCCAAGCCAGCCAGGGGCTGGGCCACGAGGGCCTGAGCGCCCACGGGTGCCGGTGAACCTGGCCCCGGGGCCCACCTGGCTTGATCCCAGGCCCCCAGCCACTGCCCCGGGATCCCCACACTGACCTGCACCTGGCTCTGGGCGACAGCGACCCTCTTGCGGAACTCCTGGAGCCGGGACCGCTCGCCGGCGTCCTGGGGCTCCCTGCCCTCGAGCTCCCGCAGCTGCCTCTGGCTTTCGCTCAGCTCCGCCCGCACCTGCTCCGCCTCCTGCTCCAGCTCCCGGATGTGCTGGCTGTGCTGCCGGTTCAGGGCCTGGGCCGCCTTGCCTGGAAGAAAGAGCGGGGGCCTCATCAGCACAGGCAGAGCCTCTCCCCCAAGGGGACCATCGCTCGGCTCCCCTGGGAGGGGTTCCAGACCTCTGTCAGCCATGGTCACCTGTGGGGGTTTTGCCAAGCCTCTGCACCACTGGTACCGTGATTTACTATATTTTCCTTTAAGCCACTTACTTTTTCAATTAAAATTAGCCTCATCCATAGCAATGACCCACAGAAATTAGGGGTTAAACTGGCTTTATTTTTTTAAATGTTTGTTTTTGTGAGAGAGAGAGAGAGAGAGAGAGAAAGAGAGAATGCACGTGCATGTACGCAGGGGAGGGGCAGAGAGAGGGGGAGACAGAGAATCCCAAGCAGGCTCCGCGCTGCCAGCACAGAGCCTGACTCGGGACTCAAACTCACGAGACGTGAGATCGCGATCTGAGCCGAAGTCGAGAGTCGGAAGCTTCATCGACTGAGCCTCCCAGGCCACCCCTAAATTGGCTTTATTTTCACCTGACACCTACTAACAAATACACAGGTTGGGCCTGCGTGTCATTAAGCCTCCAGAACTGACTTCCATTGGCGGGAAATCTGGCGAGCGGAGGGACGAGTTAAATAACACCACAAGGAAGCCAATGGGCAAGTCCTGAACACGAGGGGTTTGGGACAGTCTACAGGACTGTGAGGAGACAGGAGGAGGGACGCTTTAGAGGCCTCACGAGCACGGTGTGGGACATGTGTGGAGCTGGGTGCCAGCAAATCGGCTGTCCACGGACTCTGCCAAAGACCTGAGGGAACAGGCTTGTGCTCTGGGCGTGGGGGGGACGTGGAGCTTCGTTAGACGTGCTCATGGCACGTCGGTTAAAGTGTCCAAAAAGAGGCAAACTGAACGGTGTGGGGGTGAGATGACAAGATGCCTGGGATTTGCTCCAAAACACCTCAGCGAAGACAAAAGAGACAAAGGAAAGGGATGTATGGGAGAAGCTCGTGATGCTAAATCCGGGTGACGGGCTCACGGGGACCTGCTGTGCCAGCCTTCCTCCTCTTGTGTTTGAAATTCTTCATGATGCATTTTGTAAATGTTTATTTATTTTTGAGAGACAGACAGACAGACACAGAATCCGAAGCAGGCTCCAGGCTCTGAGCTGTCAGCACAGAGCCCGACGTGGGGCTCGAACCCATGAACCGTGAGATCGTGACCTGAGCCGAAGCCGGACGCTCAACCGACTGAGCCACCCAGGCGCCCCTTCATAATGCATTTTGTAATAAATACACAACCCTTCAAATAAAAAGGCTCAGCTGCTTCTTTACATGTGTCACCAGTGGCGGACGTAGCATGATTTGGGGCCATTGTTTGCACCCTAAGAGTAGGGGATCCTGTGCCCAGCGAGGTGCCTAACACGGCAGGCAACTGACAAATACAACTACCGCTACCACGAATAGGTATTACTTTCTGAGAACCGGTCTTAGCGCTTCAGCTGAATGAAGTCCCCTCAACGGCCCAAAAAGCAGGTACAATTACTAGCCCCACTTTAGAGAGAAGAAAACAGAGCCACGGAGGGGCTATTCTACTTGCTCAAGGTCACACAGGCCCAAGAGGCTGAGTCGGCTACCACACTAAGCCACCTGGTCCCCGCTCCTAACCACCCTCAGGCGGGAGGCCCGCCCGAAGGCCCACCACCTCACCTGTGCGGACCAGCTCGCCAATGAGCTCCTCCTTCATGCGGATGTTGATGGCCAGCTCCCGGATCTTCTGTTGGGCTTGGGCCAGCCGCCGCTCAGAGGCCGTGGCAGCTGGGGTCCGGCGGGGCCGCGCCAGGGCCTTGCTCCCACCGGCTACTGTAACAAGCCCGCCGTCAAGGCCACCACCCCAACGATCAGTGGGGGAGGCGGGGGAGGGGAGAGGCACGCCCCGGGCAGGGGCGGCGAGGCATGGCGTGTGGACCGTCTGGGACAGCCAGTCCAGGATCACGGAGGGGAGGGTCAGAGCCCTCTCTGCACCAGGCCCAGCTCACCTCTGGGCCCCGGGATGGCTGCACCCGGTTCTTCGGGGTGAAGCTCTGGGCCCTTCCCGGCACATGGACTTCCTGGGCGGGCCCCCACCCTCTGGCTCCACTTGTTGATCCCGTTCCTGGAAGACAGAAGCAGGACTCAGAGGAAGGAAGAGAGGCCACTGTGGTCTTCTGTCCTCTCAGGGTCAATGGAGCCTCGGGGCATCGGTCTGGCAGAACTGAGGCCAGGGGGCTGGGCTGTTGGGGGCACCGAAGGCCGCCTTGAAGGCCGAGAACCAGGAGGCCCGGGGCCCACCCTGTGGCGTACTCACCCCACCGGTTCCAAGCCCACAGTCCCCATCTGCTCTCCCCACCGGACGGGGCAACGGAGGTGAGGGCTCCCTGAGACCACAGTGGGGTCCTCCTCCAGCCCAGCCTGGCTCCCGAGGTGCTTCGGGTCAGGTGGGCAGCTGGTCCCACTCACCTGCGCAGGTGCGGGGGCCGCAGGGGCGGCTGCCCCTCCTCCTGCTCCTCCTCCTCCGAGGCAGCTGAAGAGCCGCTCCCGTGGCTGTCTGCCTCTGCCAGCAGCTGGGCCCCAGGCTCTCTGCCATTTGTCACCTGCTAGGGGAGTGCCAGGGTTTCAGGACAGAAAGCGCCCAGGGCACCGTCCATCAGCCATTTTCCATCACTGATCTTTGCTCGTGCCTATGCCCGGCCCTGCCCGCCCTCCTCACAGCCCTGCCGATCCCAAGTGAGAGTAGGAGCTTCCTCCCAACCCCCCAGCGCCCCCTCCCCGGTGGCGCCCATAGCACCTGGGACTCCACGGGTGACAGCTTGCCCTATCTTTGTATACAGCTCACCAGCAATGCCCTGCCAGAGTGGTGGATGTATAACAGACTCCGGTCAAACCCACACCCTCCCTCCCCGCAATGCCTTGGGCTTTTACAGCTGAGATGACCCAGAACTTTCAGGAAGATGCAGGACAGCCTTTGTCCAAAAGGTCCCAAGTGACTAGAAGGCCGGGCTCAGGGAGATTAGGGCTCATGGAAAAGTATACTTGCAAAGACAGAAGGGGTGGCCTCAGAGGTGATGAGCCCCCCATCTCTGGAGGTGTGCAAGCTTTCCATCCAGCGCCTGAAGCCCAACTCCCTCTGTAACCTCCTCACTTCAAAAATCTCCAGCCAGCCCAGGGATGCCCAGTGGTACCAGACCCTTCTGAGCGGCCCTACAGAGTCCCCCAAATTTTGGCCCTTTCTCTAGGAGCACTGGAAAGGGGTATCTCACAGCTGGTCCCGGGAAAGGCTGGATACATTCGGCAGCACCGCCCTTCCCCTGCCCGAGCCTGTCCAACGCAAGAGACCCAGGCTCGCCACCTCCGCACCTCTCCCCAGTTCTCAGGGCCAACTTCATCTCCAGGAAGGCAGACGGGGGGCACCATGCCCAGCATGTGGCTGTGGGCACCGCCGAGGGGGGCTGTGTGAGGCCGGGGTGCAAAGGAGCCGGCAGACAGGCCCTGTAGGAGCCCTGGGGCCCCCCAGCCAGGCCGCACCAGCTCTAGCCGCAGCCGAAGCTCCGCCATTTCCTGCTGCTGCTCCCGAAGCCGGTCGCTCTGGAAGACATGTTCCGGGTGCTGATGGGGGGTGCGGACGGGGAGGGTGCCGGGATGCTGGCAGGCAGAAGTGCGGGAAACTGAAGAAAGGGGCCACCCCACCCTCTCTCGGCTAAAACTGAGGAGGGCCAGATACCTCTGACCACTTGTTGCCCAAACACACACACGCACACACGCACGCCACTTATTCAGGGTCAAGCTCTCACCCCACCCTGCTAGCTCCAGGTCAGTCCTCCACGTTCATGCCAGTCACTGCCGCCAGAGGGCGCCGGGAGCAAAGCTGACCCAGTTGCCTTGGGACGGCGGGGACCTCCAGTCCCACTTCTCATCCAGGGTCCGACTGCCCCTCCAGTCCCACCTCTCATCCAGGGTCATGGCCATCAGGCACGACCACCCGCACCATTCTCTTCCTCACCTCCACGCTGTTGCTCAGTTGTGCCCCCTCCATCTCTTCCCACCCTGCCAGAAGCCCGCCCTGGCTAACTCCCCCTTGTCCCCGGAAGCTCAGTTCGATTTCACCTTGAGGAAGCCTCTCCCCACCTGCAGTTTGTACTGCTCCATGGCGTCCTCCAGGGCCGCCAGAAAGTCTCGGTTCTCCTCCTCCAGCCGGGCCACCTGGCTCTGCAGGGCGAGCAACTGCAGTGCCCCATCTTCCTATGATAGGGGCAAGGAGAGAGGCTTCAGGGGCAGGAGCCTGCGGACAAGCCTGCCTGTCTCTGGGACACCCCGGCCCTCTCTCTGCCCTGCCAGGGGTTCCCCTAGTCCAGCTTGCTACTCTGCTGCAAGCCCTGCCTGCAATGGGGCTCCAGAGCCCACCCAGCCTGTGGTCCCCTCTGCAAGCTATTTGGGCCATCTCTTGGATTATGAATCATACTTTTATTAACAATAATAACAGCATCACTATTATTGGGAACCCACTGAGGCTCCACTAGCGTGCTGCGCTGGGCACTTGGTACACCTTCGGCCCTTACAACAAGCCTAGGAGGTAGATACCCACGTTATCCCTGTTTCACAGACAGAGACCCTGAGACTCGGGAGGGTAAAGGACGTGGTCAAGGTCATCAGAGTCGCCTCTGAATCCGGAATGCGCTGCGCTGATGGACAAGGGGCAGGGGCGCCGCTGGCCGTATGAAGACGGCTCCCTTCCCCGCTCCCTCCCTCCCCGGGGCCACACCTGGCCCTTGGCCACCTTCGGCCCGCCGGGACCCTGCGTGGCCTGCTCCTCGGCGGAGGCGCTCTCGATGCCGCTGTCGGGCCCGGAGGCGGAGCTCAGGGCGCTGCGCTCCCCCTCGACGGCGCACAGCCAGTCGCGCACCTTGCGGGCGGCGGAGCCGGGCAGCCCCGGCTCCGCCTGCAGCTCGCGCAGGAGGCTGTAGGCGGCGTCGGTGCGGGCCCGGTAGCGCGCGCACTCGGCGCCCAGGCGGGCGGCGGCCGCGGCGGCGGCGGGGGCGGCGGCGGGGCCGGGGGCGCGCCGTCCACGGTGGATGATGCGCGTCTCCGAGCGGTGGCGCGGGGGGCCGCGCACGCCGGCCGCCGCCTCCTCGGGCGCGCGCTCGGCCTCGGGCCGCCAGTTGACCGTGGCGCGGTTGCGGATGTTCTGGGCGCGGCTGGCGTAGTTGAGGGTGTTGAGGGTCTCGTCGAAGTCGGAGGAGGAGGGGCTGACGCAGGCGATCATCACCGTCTTGGCGTTCCCGCCTAGCGAGTCTTTGAGGATCCTGAGGACGCCGGGTGGGGGCGCGTCAGGGGCGCCGGAGCGCCAGGACGCGCCCGGCCCAGGGACCCCGATTCGTCGCCCGGGGGGGGGGCCTCGGACCGGTGGGCGGCGCGGCCGGGAAGCCAGAGGGGCCCCATCCCCTCCTCGCCTCGCCTCCCGCCGCCCCCTGACCCCCAGCGGCCGGAGAGGGGCCCCTGCTCCCGTGGGCCACAGGCCGCAGGGCCCTCACCGGGTGATCTTGGAGTCCCGGTAGGGGATGTGGCTGCCTCGGCGCTGGGGGTCGCCCAGGGCGCTGATGACGTTGCCCAGCGCCAGGAGGCTGCTGTTGATCTGGATGCTCTCCTTGAGCCGCTCGCCCGTGCTGCCCGTCTTGAGGACCCGCTCCGAGCCCGCCAGGTCCACGAAGTGGAACTTGGAGACCAGCAGCTGGCCCGCAGGGGGTCGCGGCAGGCGGCTGGGGGCGCGCCCCCGCTGCTCCAGGGTCACCGTGAAGACGGTGTGTGAGCGGCTGGACAGGCGGTTGAGGTGTGTGGCGCCCGTGTGCCGCGCCGCGTTGCCCATCTCCAGGAGGCTCAGCACCTCGTCCAGGCCCTCCACGTCCACCTCCTTGACGCCACACAGCACTGAGGACACGCAAGGCTGTGAGCCCAGCGCAGGGGCAGCCCGGGACTGGCCAGGAGGGCAGGCAGAGCAGGGCTAGCCCTTGCCAGCTCTTCCCGACTCAGATGCCCCTTCCCCATGCCTGACAGGCAGGGGTGGGGAGGGTCCTGCCCATCCTGGCTCCGGCCCCAGGGCCTCCCACTTGCCCGTGCCCACCTTGCACTCTGGGCACAGAAGTATATACTGAACTCAGGGGAGACGGGAGAAAGGAAGGCAAAACGTTCCAGGGCTCGGGTTTCCCAGGTAGGAGGTAGCCCTCCCAGACAGGTGAGCCACCCCTCAGCAGGTGAAGCCGCATCAAGCCACATGTCCCACTCCCAGCCAGTGGAGGCCCCAGGAGCTCCTCACCAACATTTCCGCGGTCATCTTCCCGCAGCTGGATGTCACGGCTGGCGGTGCCCACCTCCAGCAGATCTCGGAACTCCTCCTTATACACTTCCAGGTAGGACACGTGCACCAGACAGTCAAGCAGGTCATTTTCATCGATAAGCTTGAAGGCTTCAGCCATGGCCCGTGGGATGATGCCCTGCTCGTCCTCGTGAAGGGAGGCTGGGGAGACACGGCAGAGCCTCCTGTCACCGTGCCTTCGGCGGACATGGCTCGAGGCCCCAGGGCCCCAGCCAGCAGCTGGAGGGCAGGGCTCCAGCATGAGCGTAGCAGCGGAGGCCAGGATGGCTGGGTAGCCTGAGCCAGACCACGCTCCAGGAAGGTCAGGCAGAATTATGGAACTTCAGAGTCGGAAGCAACCTCTCAAGGTTCGGCCAACCCCTTTCATGAAGTAATAAGCATCCCCTCCACCACATCTCTGCTAGATCATCAGATACCGTTGGCTTGATTACTCCCCGGGTCAGGGAGCTCATTACTATAGTCTACGCTCAGTTAGCTAAAGGACCTCCTAAATTTATCCCAAGGAAGTAATAAGAGGGTGTTCAGAACAGCACTCTTCATAACTTCAGAAGAATGCAAACATCCTAAGAGTCCGTCCTAAGATCCAATAGGGGTCTGGTTAAGTAAGTTAACTTATATACACAATGGAATGCCAAGCCACCATTAAAAAATCAGCTTGGAGGGGCGCCTGCGTGGCTCAGTCGGTTGAGTGTCCAACTTCAGCTCAGGTCATGATCTCTTGTGGGTTCGAGCCCCACGTCGGGCTCTGTCTGCCAGCTCGGAGCCTGGAGCCTGCTCTGTATTCTATGTCTCCCTCTCTCTCTGCCCCTCCCCAGCTCACACTCTGTCGCTCGCTCTCAAAAATAAACATTAATTTTTTTTTGATTAGCTTGAATATTTTTTTTTTAATTTTTTTAACGTTTTTATTTATTTTTCAGACAGGGAGAGACAGAGCTTGAACAGGGGAGGGTCAGAGAGAGGGAGACACAGAATCGGAAACAGGCTCCAGGCTCTGAGCCATCAGCACAGAGCCCAATGCGGGGCTCGAACTCACGGACAGTGAGATCGTGACCTGAGCCGAAGTCGGCCGCTTAACTGACTGAGCCACCCAGGCGCCCCAGCTTGAATATTTAATGATCTAGACACATGGGTATGATATATTGTAAGAAAAAAAACAGGATATAAAAGAACAAGGGCAATATAATCCATTTTTTAAAAGGTAAAATAATTTTCTCAGAGAAATTGGAATGGTATCAGGGCGAGTGATTTCTGGAAAGTACCAAACGCTCGTGTTTGTATTTTCCTAATTTTCTACAGCACACCTGTATGCGTTTGTAACCTAAGAGAGAGAACGTTTGTGCTACTTAACGTGGGGCATTTCCTTCAACTGGCCTAAAGTATCCCTCCCAAACGAACGTTCCAGGGCCTCACTGAACTGCTGGCCCCCTTGCCAGGCAGCAGCCAAACTCGGCTCTTCCAGAACAATCCCCCCTCCCACTACTCTGACTAGAACACGGGTCCCTGAGCCGTGTCAGCCATCCTGACGACCTCCAGAGACCAGCCGACTTGCCTCGCCCTTCCTCCCCCTGAGGTCCCCGGAGCCACACAGTGTGACCCCATCTCTGTGGAGGTGCAAAAGGCTCCCCACGTCAAGGACTCTTCCTTCCCGTCCTGGTCAGCCTCCTGACACGGCTGCTCCCACCCGGGGCCGCAGGTCAGATTGGGAACCCGGCTCGCCTTCGACGGGGGTGTGGCAGCAGGAACGCAGGGGCAGAAGTTGGGGAGACTCCACAAGGGCACGGGGCCTCCCACTGGGTCACTCACCCACACTGGCCTCCCCCATGGTGTACGTCTTCCCGGAGCCCGTCTGACCGTAGGCAAAGACCGTGGCGTTGAAGCCCTCAAAGAAAGCCTCGAGGAGGGGCTGCACGCAGGCCTGGTACACGGCCTCCTGCCCCGTGTCCTCATCCAGCACCACGTGGAAGCCAAAGTGGCGGTCTCGACCAAGGGTGACGCGGCTGTGCCCCGGCTCCACCCTCAGGCAGCTCTGGTGCCCGTGCAGCAGCTCCTTGGGCAGCAGCGGCCGGACCCTCAAGGCCACCCTCACCGGGGCCTCCTCGGCCCCCGGCAGCCTCTGGGCCTCCAGCCCCATGCTGGGGGAGGGCAGCTCCCGGTCCTGTAGAGAGAGGAAGAGGCCCCTGGCATCAGCACCTGCAGGTGACCCGGAGCCAGATCCCGGGGCTCCCGACCTTGGGGACATGGAAGGGAGGGTGCCTGGTGTCTGAATACTGCGAGGGCCACGTGCGGTCCTACACGGTAACAAAAGAAGGCCCGTCACTGGCAAAAGAAGGCCCCCAACTCCTCCACTTGACTCCCAAGGGCTTCCGTGTTCCAGCCGCACCCCTCCCCGGTGACCCCATCTCCTAGAACACGCACGCTCCACCACCACCACATCAGGGAGCCCCTTTCCCTAATACCCACCAGGGTCTCCATCACCTCCGCCCTTGTCACCTCACACCCCCCTGCCCCGCCTTCTTCAAAAAAGCCAGATCCTTCGAGACCAAACTCCTACCACCAAACCTGCCAATTCCATCTCCTAAATATCTCTCAAGTGCACCTGCTTCTCCCCATCTTATTGCCAAAGCCCCGCTCCCGGCCACTGACATCTCCACAGGATGGCTGTGACCAGCTTCCTCACTGTTCTGTCTCCAACGCAGCAACCAGGAGCATCTTTCAAAACTGCAAATGCAATCATGTTACCCTCCTGCTGACACTCTCCCAAGAGAGGCTCCCCACTGCCATCCAAACTTTAACAGCCCTGCCTTGTCTGCTCCCCTCCTGCACCCCACCCCGTGTTGCCCAAGGCTCCTCATTTCTCTGGTCTTGGACTGGCCCCCTCTCCCTCAGGGAGCCAGGGAAGCGCCTCTGCTTCCGCGGCGCACACACGACGCCCGGTGACGCTCCCACCCGCCACTGGCCACTCTGTAGCAGAGGGAGCTGGGAGGCAGGGACCCTGCGTCTCCCTTCCTGCTGGATCTCCACCGCCCCGCACAAGGTCGGACGCTTAGTAGCTGCCCAACAGTGATGATGAAACTGCATCCAAAAAACTCTCCCCGTCCCCGTTCTCTTCTTATCACGGTCCACACCGCCTCCTACCCACGGGCCCGCAGCACTTGGTTTGTCACTACTGAACTTCTCTGAGCACACGTAACGGTTCGTCCCTTCCCTCACTCAATCCTCCAGTCCCTTGCTGGGTGCCCGGCCCTGGGGACACAGCGGTAACTATCGCGCAATACAGTGGGCGCCTCGGCTCGCCCCGCACCCTGAGCTCTTCCAGCGCTCGGGACACAGAACTCCGCGCACCCAAGGCTCCGGGACAACTCCACGGGCGCGGTCTGGCGCGGGAGGAGGCGGGCACGCGACAGGATCTCCCGGAGTTTGGAAAAGTGATTACACATGCGGGCCCGACTCTCCCAGCGTCGGCGCTCGCCCCTGCCGGCCAGGCCCGGGATGCTGGCCTCAGGCCCCCGATTTAGGGAAGGGGGCGCTTCCGCCCGCTCAAGGAGGGGCCTCCAGGAGGCTGGTATGCAAGGATCGGGGCTCCTCGTGCTCGGTCCAGTGCTCCCCAAGTGCCGGCTCCCGCTGCCACCCGGCCCAGGCCTGCGCAGGGAGGGGGCGAGCGCGCTCCTCCCCCGCCCCCCTCCTCGACCTCCACCCCTCCCGGGCCCAAACCCACCTGCTCGGGTGGGAGCACAGTCCCCCAGGGGTGCAGTCAGACTCCGAGCCTCCGCGCGGCGCGCTCCGATGCCGTCATCGGGACCCCCGCCCCCCAAAACATCCCGCCCCTCGCCCGCAGCTCCGCCCGCCTGGGAGCTCGGGGGCGGAGGCGCGAGCCGGGCGGCGCCGTGGAGTCGGTCCTCAGACGGGGCGGGGTCAGGGCTGGAGGGGCGGGGATTGGGCGGGGCCTTGTCCGAGGGCGCGGCAGGGGTGTGGGGCGGCCAATCGGGTTGCCGGAGCCGCGCTCTGATTCCAGCGCCGACTTGGCGAATTCTGGGGTCGCGGCGACCACCAAGGCGGGCCTGATTCTCCGAGCGGGAGAAGCCCGCCAGCTCATGGAGCGGGGCACCTAAATCTTACAATGCAAGTTGCAACAGGTGAGAAGAAGAAAACTAACCAGGAGACTTTTTCGCTCCGCGAGAGGAGTGGATTTTCCAACTCTCGATTCTGAGTAACAGTGGACTAAAGATAAGCTAATATTTGTTCATTAATTGATTCGTTCAGGTGCAGACCGCTCTCCTCCCGCCATGGCTACCCCTCGATCCCAGCACTGCCGACGCCCCCTGAAAGCTCAGCAAATCTCTCCCTTCCCCATCCTCGGGAAGCCTCCGCCCCGCTTTTATCCCTGATTTCACGACCCCTTCTAAAGCTGAGAAGGATCCATCCCCCTCCCCCATGAGATTCTGGAGATTGGGCTGGGGGCCCACTCCACCCTGTGTGAACGGGCCCTGGCTGCACTTTCTGCACTCACACTGGAAAGAATCGTTGCTGGGGCCCTTCTCTGCCAAGGCCCAGAGTGACCCAGACAGGGGGTGGATGGGTGAAGCCCCCAGAGAGCTATACTCAGGCCTTCTAGCATGCCAGAGAGCAGCATGGAGCTGCCTCCGGGGGAGCCTCACCCAGGACAGGCCCTGACAAGGCCTGGCCCCACAGCGCTGGCTTGTAAGCCCCCAGTTTATAATGAGCAGGGGAACCACTGGTCCACTGGTAGACCGCACTGGCACCCAGCCTCGGGTGCTGGATGGACAGCTGTCCCTGAAAGAGGCCACTGGGAGGTGAGGTTTGCTGTGGGGTTCTTAGCCAACCTCTCCAGTTAGGGAGGTTATGCTGAGTGAACAGCTCAAGGGAACCTTGCAGAGGTGTTATTCATCCTTCATCGACCTGGGCAGGTGCTACCCGAGGGATTGTCCCCAAACAGCATTTCCAGTGTGCCCCCCACTATCCATCCCATCACTCAAGCCGTCCTTGTCTCCTCCTCTTCTCTTGTCCAGGACTGAGCCCCTCCTTCCCCTCCTCTGTAGCTTCCAGTCCAGGCAAAACCCTTTGTCTTCTACGCCCTGGCCACCCAAGCCGCCACTATCCCTCATCTGGACCCCTGCAGACCCTCCTCCCTGGTCTCCCTCCCGTCTCTGTAATACCTGCCAGTTAAAATTATATTAACAGGGGCACTTGGGTTAAGCATCTGACTTCAGCTCAGGTCATGATCTCACGGTTTGTGAGTTCGAGCCCCGCATGGGGCTCTGTGCTGACAGCTCGAAGCCTGGAGCCTGCATCAGATTCTGTGCCTCCCTCTCTCTGCCCTTCCCCCTGCTCGTTCTCTGTCTCTCAAAAAAAAAAAAAAAAAAAAAAAAAAAGAATAAACATTAAAAAAAATTTTTAAATACACATTTTAAAAGTTTTTAAAAACTAATGTCCAAAATATGAAGGAGGCAGGTAAGAGCGGTCGATGTCTTAGAGGGTTCCCTTCCAACTCTTATTCTCTGTGTGTCTTAGTCCATTCAGGTTAATAGAACAAAATACCCCAAACTGGGCAGCTGATAAATGGCAAACATTTATTTCTCAAGCCTTGGGGGCTGGGAAGTCCAGGATCGTGGCATTTGAAGATTCAGTGTCAGATGAGGGCCCACTTCCTGGATGCCCCAGAGGGCCCACATCACACGGCAGAAGAGATTGAGCTAACTCTCTGAGGTGTATCCTATAAGGACATTGACCTCATTCATGAGGGCTCCACTTTCATGACCTGATCAGCTCCCAAAGGCCCCCCCCCCCCATCAATACCATCACCTAGAGGGATAGGATTTCTTTTTTTTTTTTTTTAATTTTTTTTAACGTTTATTTATTTTTGAGACAGAGAGAGACAGAGCATGAACGGGGGAGGGTCAGAGAGAGAGGGAGACACAGAATCTGAAACAGGCTCCAGGCTCTGAGCCATCAGCACAGAGCCCGACGCGTGGCTGGAACTCATGGACCATGAGATCATGACCTGAGCCGAAGTCGGACGCTCAACCGACTGAGCCACCCAGGTGCCCCGAGGGATAGGATTTCAACGTATGAACTTGCGGGGGGACACGCACATCCAGACTATAGCCCTACGATACACAAGCACATACGTATCTATTACACACACACACGTATGATACACGTATTATCGCTGGTGCACTTTACCTGCGACACCGAGGTCCTTGAAAGGAGTGTGCCTTATTTACCTCTGTGTCTCTTGTCCCTGGCCCAAGGCCTGGCACCGTCACTCTGTAGAGGTTTCTGGTAACAGTTATTGAAGAAAGGAAGGAAAACCTTTTCGCATTAGCAGAAATATGGGTCACCGCGGCTCATGGTTTCCTGCCGTGGGCACAAAGTGACAGAGCGGTGCACAGGACATACCTGGAGAATAAAGGAGCATCCTCTTTGTGGCATCTTATGCTTTAGAAGTCAAGTCCCCTATCTGCATACCGGGCGATCCCGTCCTCAGCCCAGAGTCCCTTCTTTGGTCATCTCCGTTTTCCATGCTCAGTCCTGACCTCCGCCCCCCAGAAAAAGAAACCCAGTAGAAACGACTACCTCCTCACATCCGACAAAAAAGATCCTTCTTCAGTTCTAAGTTTCGCATTTTTCTCACATTTTAACATTTGTGACATCGAGTTACACCTTGTAGTCATTGCCAAGGGAAACCTGGCACCAGGAGAGGTGACAGGTGTCTATGTGCCACCTCAAGGAGAGAGCGTCTTCACCTCTGTGACCTCTGATGGATAGACTGCATTGACAGGACCATGCATGGTTGACTTTTAATTAAAATCTAGAAACATATTTGTCACTTTAAGTGTCGTTAGAAAAATGGAACCCTGATGCAGCAGTGACATTTAATTTATTATGCCTACAGAAGATTGCCTGTCATAGACAGGCAGTGTAATTAAAGGCTGCAGAGAGGGGCAAGTCTCTTTGGGTAGATCTACATTAGGAAGCCCTCGACCTCAAGGAACACACACCACAACTTGAAGTGGCTTGAACAATAAGGCCGTTTCTTATCTCAGCCGAGAGACGGATGAGAGGGAGGAGGGCTCCGGGGCAGGCTGAGTCAGTGGCAACGTGACAAAGGACCGAGCTTGTCCATTTTTCTGGCCATCATCACCTTCGACCATAAAACATGCAGAGGAGGAAGAGAGCACTGTATCATGAGCAGGCTCTTCGCTCTTCGGATGAAGGGAGCTTTTCCTAGGAGCCCTAAGAGCAGGGTTCACACCTCATGTACCAAACAGCTGAGGGCTGCCCCCCTGGAGGTAACCACCGGCAAAGGGGCGGACTGATCATGATGGCTTAGAATGTGCACCTGAGTCTGCATGGTGTTGGGAAGTGTGATGGTTCCCATCATTTTATGTATTGGCTTGACTGGGCCGTGGGGTGCCCAGATATTTGGCAAAACATTACCCTAGATGTTTTTGTGAGGGTGTTTTTGAGTGAGATTAACATATAAATTGGTGAACTTTGAGTAAAGCAGATTGCCCTCCCCAATGTGGGTGGGCCTTGTCCAATCAAGTGAAGGCCCGAATAGAACCAAAAGGCTGACCCCGTCCCAAATAAGAGTTTTCCTGCCTGACTTTCCTTGCACTGAGGCTTTGGCTTTTATCCCACCTTCAGACTCAAACTGAGTCCTGAGCCTGCCAGCTTCTGGACTGGTCTAGAACTACACTAGCGGTTCTCCCGGTTCTTGGGCCTTCAGGCTTGCCCTTGAACAAACCATTGGCTCTCTTGGGTCCCAAGCTTGCTGACTCACCCTGTAGATCTTAGGACTCGCCAGCCTCCATGACTGTGTGAGTTAATTCCTTGTAATGAATCTCTCTCTCCGTGTATAGACATTTCCTATTGGTATATACTTATATATATACCAACAGACCTGTTGGATCCGTTTCTTTGGAGAGCTCTAAAGACAGGACGTCATCTGCCACCGTGTCCTAGATTCTTCAAAGATGAAGAGAGGCTGGTCAACGTATCATGAACGTTCTTCATTCAGGTACCAAGCCTCTCTCCGTCAGAAGCCGCCAGAAGCTGCGACACTTTCTGCGATATATAATTCAAAATATAATTCGATATACGCAATAATGTAATAAAAATTCAAGCATTTGGGAAAAGTAGGTGAAGCCCCCCCCCCCCCCGCTTTCTCTGATATGCTGTAGAATTATATTGTTGGTCCCAACTATTCTAAAGCAGCTGGGGTCCTGAGCTGAAGTGATAACGGAGAAGCCTGTTACCAGAGTGGTCAAAACAATTCATTTAGGGGCACCTGGGTAGCTCAGTAGGGCGTTAAACTTCGGCTCCGGTGATGATCTTGCGGTTTGTGAGTGTGAGCCCCGAGTTGGGCTCTGTGCAGACAGCTTGGGGCCCTCTTTGGATCCTTTGTCCTGCCCTCTCTCGCTGCCCCAACCCCACTTGCGCGCGCGCTCTCTCTCTCCTTCTCTCTCCTCTCAAAAATAAACATTAAAAAAAAAAAAACAAAACGATTCATTCAGACTCTGAATGTGAAGAAGCTGGAGACTAAAGTTGGACCTTCATGCACATAAATGTAACAAAGATTGGTAACGATTGGCGAAACCTCATGTTTCAGAGAAGGAGGTACGGGGTTATAATTATAAGAATAGTTATTAAGCTTAAAGAAAATAAAATTAAAATTTTTACAGTAAAAATTTGAGCGAATTTTGTGATGTTAGAGTTCACTGAAACTATCGATGTAAATTCATGACTTTGGAAAGATATACCTTCTTTCCAGCTCTTACTAGTGGATATGCAATGTTGTTTTTTGTTTTTTGTTTTTGTCTGTCGCCAATATGCACATGGAACAATTGCATATTTGTGCCCCAGCGTCCAAACTTGGGCTCTGTCATGATTTCCTATTCAAAGTAGTTGATCCCACACGTTAGGTCAAGAACTGGGATCATTTTTTTGCGGGCGGAAAACTCAGATGATTTTAAAATGTCTGTTGTACGCCTGAAAGCAAAAAGGGTCCCGACTAATGGGGCCAAATTGTGACAATCTGAGCATCCGAGCAAAGAATAATTGTAGTCACTTGAGACAAGTCAAGTCTGTGCAAATTTCTTTTGTGGAAACTGACAACCTGGCTCTGTTATTTAAATGGAAAAACAAAGAGCCAGAAGTTGTAAAGACATTCCTACAGAAGGGCCAAGGGTGGGGTGGGGGTGCCTGCCCAGCCAGATATGAAAACATACTCTAAACTACTGTAATTCAGACTTGTGTTCATCCCACAGGAACAGACAAACGGAACGTGTTTGGAAACTTGATCTGTGGCAGGGCTAGCAGGTGGATCAGTGAACGGAAGCCCAACGAGGCTATACGTGAGCCAGAACCTGGTCTCTTAGCCCTACCTGGATACAAGAAACAAGGAAACATCATTCAAGCTCAGGTGTCAGCAGGGCAGAAGCTCCCAGCTGACTTCCGAGGGGCACTCTTAACCTTCTCGCAGTATGCACTTCCATTGAGGAGAAACTAAAAATTCAAGAAATTAGGAAACATATACAGGACCATCAGTTATCCGTGTGGAGGAAAGAAAATTGGATTCCTACCTCAATCATACAGCAAAATTAATTAAATGTAAAGAGCAAAACTATGGAAATATTCAAAGGAAATACAGGGGAATATCTTCATGACGTCATTGTAGGGAAGAGTTTTTAACACATAACTCCAAATCACAAAACATAAAAGAAAAGAATGATAATGTTTATCCAGAAAATTAAAAAAAAAAAAACCCTCTAAAAACCAGTGAGAAAAACTACTAATAGAAGGTTGTTCTGGGGTACCTGGGTGGCTTGGTCTGTTAAACATCTGACTTCGGCTCAGGTAGTGAGCTCGTGGCTCATGGGTTCGAGCCCCACATCAGGCTCTATTCTGACAGCTCAGAGCCTTGAGCCTGCTTGGGACTCTCTCTCTCCCTCTCTCCCTCTCTCTCTGCCCTTTCCCTGCTTGTTCTCTCTCTCTCTCAGAAATAAATAAATAAACTTAAAAAAAAAAAAAAGAAGGTTGTTCAATGTATGTCCATTTCAGGTTTTTTTTTTAATAAAAAAAAAAAAAGAAAATTGCTCAAAACTTTTGACGGATACTTCACAGAAGGGACACGTCACAAATACTCAATAAACATAATAAACGATGTTCAGTATCATTGCTAATCAGGGACCTAAATCCACAATGAGATGTTATTTTACACACTACAGATTTGTAAAAGTGGTAAAAACAGAAAATATCAAATGATCGTGAGAATGTTGAGTAAGAATAAATTACAGTTGACGTTTGAACAAGGTGGGGCTTAGGGGCACCGACCCCCTGCCCAGTCAGAAATCCATGTGTAAGTTTTGGGTCCCCAGAAACATAACTATTAACAGCCTACTATTAACCGGAAGACTTACTAATCACATAATCGGTCAGTTGACCCAAATTTCGGATGTCATATGTATTATGTACTGTATTCTTATAATAAAGCAAGCTAGAGAAAATGTTATTAAAGAAGTCATAAGGAAGAGAAAGTACATTTACAGTACTGAACTGTACTTATCAAAAATAAATCTGTGCATACATGGACCCGTGAAGTTCAAGCCCGTGTAGTTCAAGGGTCCACGTGCTTGTAGTGAGAATATAAATCAGAACAAACACGTTGGAGGAAAATTGGGCAATATCTAGCAAACACACGTACCTTATGGCTTAGTAGTCCCACTCAATCATATTCTCTAAGAAACTCATAAGAATGTTCATTGCCAAAATTATGGAATAGTAGAAATATGGAGGGCTGTCTGGCTGACTCAGTCAGTGGAGCATGTGACTCCTGGATCTCAGAGTCATGAGTTTGAGCCCCATGTTGGGCAGGGAGCCTACTTAAAAAAAAAAGAATATGGAAATAAGCCAAATGACTGTTAACAGGAGAGTGGTGAGGCAGAGATTGCATACCCCAGACACCCCCACCCCCGGGGTCCAGTTCCCATCCTTTTAAGGCCTCTGATTTAAAAAAAAAAAAATTAATGTTTATTTTTGAGAGAGAGAGAGAGAGAGAGAGAGAGAGAGAGAGAGAGACAGAATGTGAGCATGGGAGGGGCAGAGAGAGAGGGAGACACAAAATCTGTGCCAGGCTCTGATCTGTCAGCACAGGGCCCATCTCAGGGCTCAAACTCACGAGCTGTGAGGTCGTGACCTAAGCTGAAGTCGGACACATAACCGACTGAGCCACTCAGGTGCCCCTAAGGCCTCTGATTTTTAATTAGATGCATAGCCACTCTGAATAAAGACTCTGAATAAAGACTCAGCCTCCTTTCCATCTAGATGTGGCCGTGTGACTATGTTTTGTTCAGTTACTTATAAGCAGAAGTCATGTGTATAATTTCTCCATCCCCCTTGTTTCTTTTCTGTGGCTGGAAAATGGAGTTGATGGCTGGGGCAGAAGCAGCCTTCTTGGCCTGTGAGACGACTTGAGGAAAGAAAATCACTGACAGCAGAACAATAAGATAGAAAGGCCTGGATTCCGGCCACTGGGGAGTGCGGTCCAGCGCTGGACCGCTCATCTCTGGGCTTTTCACGAGAGAGAAATAAACTATCATATTTAAACCATTGTGTGCTGGGTTGTACTATTGTTCAGCAAATATTTGCTCCTCTCCTTCTTCCCCTTCCCCACTGGTGTGGACTTGGCTATGTGACATGCTTCGGCCAATGGAATATGAGTAGATATGATGCAAGCAGAAAGCAGTGATTTGTGTTGGGAGAGCATGCCCCAGATAGCCCCTGACCCTTACCTGGGCTCCCTGAAATAGCACATCTAGAACAGATTTGAACCCATGCACAGCCCAAAGCCAAGTGCAGATGATCCACAGGCCGAAGCAGAGCCACTAGGAGAGCCACAGGGATGAGCTGAACCACGGTTGACCTGTTGACCCACAAACATAAGAATAAATGCACGTTGTTGTAAGCCACACTATTTAGGATAGTTTATTGTGCAGTGTGTTATGGCAAAGGCTGACTAATACACGTTGTTATTTAGGGCTTGCTGTCTCTCAAAACTGAATCAATTCTGGGGTGCCTGGGTGGCTCAGTTGGTTAAGTGTCCAACTTTAGTTCAGGTCATGATCTCACGGTTTGTGGGTTCAAGCCCCGCGGCAGGCTCTGTGCTGACAGCTTGGAGCCTGGAGCTGCTTTGAATTCTGCGTCTCCCTCTCTCTCTGCCCCTCCCCCGTTCATGCCCTGTCTCTCTCTCTCTGTCTCAAAAATAAGTAAACATTTAAAAAATTTTAAAAATAACTGAATCAATTCTAATACAAATGACTAAATTACGGTTTATTTAAATATACTTATTAAACATAAAAATGTACTTGTCTATTTAGGCTGCTATAACAAAACACCACAGAAAACAGCCTGGGTAGCTTATAAACAACGGAATTTATTTCTTATAGTTCTGGAGGCTTGGAAGTTCAAGGCCATAGCTCCAGCATGGTCACGTTTGGGTGATGGTCCTTTCCTTGGCTCAGAGCTGGGGTGTCTTACTGGGTCCTCACACGGCAGAAGAGGCAAGGTTGCTCTCTGGGGCCTCTTTTACAAAGACACTAATCCCATGAAGCCCTCATGACCCTATCACCTCCCAAAGGCCCCACCTCCTAATATTCTCATCTTTGGGGGGTAGGGTTTCAACGTATGAATTTGGCAGGAGGGATACAATCAGACCACAGCAATAGTTGTACAAGAAAAAAATTTCTGGGGTGCCTGGGTGGCTCAGCCGGTTAAGCGTCCGACTTCGGCTCAGGTTCTGATCTCGCAGTTCGTGGGTTCGAGTCCCGCGTCGGGCTCTGTGCTGACGGCTCAGAGCCTGGAGCCTGCTTCGGATTCTGTGTCTCCTTCTCTCTCTGTTCCTCCCCTGTTTGCGCGCTCGCTCTCTCTCTCTCTCAAAAATAAATAAAGATTTTTAAAAAAATGTTTAAAAAAAACTTCTAGTGAAAATGAATGGTTCTCAGGAACTTCACTTTGAGCGGAAAAAAAAGCAAGTCTCAGAAGAATACATATAATTCCACTTAAAGGTCAAAGCATGCAAAACTAAATACTGTTGGAGTGAGATATATGCACAGGAAAGGAATCTATAAAGAAAAGCAAGGGTATAGTAAACACAAAATTCCAGATTATGGTTCCTGGGGGCAGGCCAGGGCGGGAATAGAGATGCTGCAAAGGACGTTCTAATGGTACTGCTCGCGTTCTGTCTCCTACATTGAGAGATGGGCAGGGGAAGGGGCCATCCTGCGCTATGTGCAGCCTCAGCGCCCCCTTCGCAGACGGGGATCCCCTGGAGGTTGCTGTCTGTAATAAGATGCCAGTGAAACATGCAGACGTTTCCACTGACTCAGGCTTTCTAGGAATGTTTAAAAGAACCTGACATTTTGTCTGTAACCGACATTTGGATATTGAAAATAATTTGATGTATGCATTCTATAAGTTTTGATTAAGTACAAAGTGTTTAAATGTTTAGGAAAATGATGCTCAACGCAATGAGCATTAAAGCCCAAGTTGTAGTGCTATTGGTCTCCAGACACAGAAGTCCTTTGGATATTAAGATCCTAAATAATTATGGAAGATGAGGCCCCCCCGGCTCATCCAGTTAAGCATCAGTTAAGCATCTCAGAGCCTGGAGCCTGCTTTGGACTGTGTCTCCCTCTCTCTCTGCCCCTCCCCTGCTTGCGTGGGTGCTCATTCTCTCTCTCTCTCTCTCTCTCTCTCTCTCCCTCTCTCTGTCAAATATAAATAAAACATTAAAAGAAAAAAAAGCATCCGACTTCAGCTTAGGTCATGACCTCAGGGTTTGTGAGTTTGAGCCCCACATGGGGCTCTGTGCTGACAGCTTGGAGCCTGGAGCCTGCTTCGGATTCTGTGTCTCCCTCTCTCTCTGCCCCTCCCCTGCTCATGCTCTCTCTCAAGAATAAAAACATTAAAAAAAAATTTTTTTTTAATTATGAAAGAAAGAAGTGGTAAATAACTGCATGGATAAATGTATTTTATGGTCTGTAATGGTCCTATCTCCATCTCCAGATCGAGTTGGAGGTGCATTTCGTGAGCTGGAGAGAAGGGATAGGGGATAGGGCATTTCTCTGGAGAGGGGCCTTGGCATCCCAATGTGAAGTGGGATGTTCTGAGGCCATGAGCTACTGAAGATGCGTGTGCAAGAGCCTTCGCATCCACGGGAACAAGGAGGCTCGCCAGAGTGATGTCTTTCAGAACAGCGAAAAGTCCCACACCAGCCGCTGAAGCACATTTCTTTCGTTTCGAGGAAATATTTTGCTCTCAATTGTCTCCAAAAAGTGTTCAGGAACCCCGAGAGCCAGGCTCTGGGTGGTTTGCTACCCAATCAAGAGGTTTTTAATGATAAAAAGAGACTTTTACAACTTAAACTGTTTGTTTCCTGGGCTATCCTGCCCCATACACTGGCCCCAGCACCCTGAGGGGTGAGGGGTGTGGCCTGGCCAGCAGCTGTGTTGACAGCTACTGCCTGGTCAGGGACCCAGCTCTTCCGGGTTGCTGAGAGGGCAGTTTTTCTGCTACTTGGGGTATGGCCTCGAAGGAGGAGCCACAGGACTATGGAGGAGGGGACGGTCGGAGTGTGGCTTCTGAAGCTCCAGAAAGAAAGCAGCAGGGGCAGGGGGGGCCGGGACAGCTGGGGGTTCTCTCTACACATCCAGGCCTGAGGTCAGTGCTCCAGCAGCTGCCCCCGGGAGCCCTGCCAGGGCCAGCGGGACTCTATCTTTCTAGCCCCTGTCCTATCAGCCTATTTATTTATTAAAAAAAATTTAATGTTAATTTTATTTTATTTTTGAGAGACAGAGCATGAGCAGGAGAGGGGCAGAGAGAGTGGAAGACACAGAATCCGAAGCAGGTTCTATCAGCACAGAGCCTGACGCGGCGGGGCTCAGATCCACGAAGGGTGAGATCATGACCTGGGCCAGAGTGGGACACTTAACCAACTGAACCACCTAGGTGCCCCACGTATCAGCTTATTTATAAGGGCCCCCCTTGCCAGATCACATTCCCTCCCCAGGGAACTGCTGGGGTGGTGTGGATTGCACAGGCGGGGTGGGTGCCAAGGCCAGCTCAGAGTCCTGGCCATGTCCACATGTGTATGTCACTGGCACTTCCATCCCCCACTCCGGGCATCCTCAGATTCCAGAACCATGGATCAAGGTCAACGACTCATTACACCAAAGCTCTGCCAGGACCCAGAGTCAGTTTCAGAAAGCTGGGCTCTCAGAGGTGCAACAGAGTGGGGGCCGAGAGGGTGCTCACAGGCCTGAGGGGGACCTATGGGGAATGTATATATGGACATCCAAAAGGACTGACGGAGGGGCGTCGAGGTGGCTCAGTTGGTAAAGCGTCTGACTTTGATTTCGGCTCACGTCATGATCTCACAGTTCATGAGTTTGAGCCCTGCATTGGGCTTTGTGCTGACAGAGGAACCTGCTTGGGACTTTCTCTCACCCTCTCTCTCTGCCCCTCCCTTACGGGGGCACGCGCACGCGCGCGCACACACACACACACACACACACACACACACAGTTGCGCGCTCTCTCTCTCTCTCTCTCTCAAAATAAATAAATACATATTTAAAAGGACTGACAGCTGCAGATGACAATAACAAGAAAAACTGAGTTTGGTTTGGAAGGTTACTTGGCATCATCTAACAATATTTAAAATGCACATACTCTTTTACCCAGCATGTCCTGGTTCCAGCTTATAAATTTCTCCTATAGATTATCTACACATCAGCATAAAGCATTTTGTATATAGACATTTATTGTAGCACTATTTGCAAGAGCAAAACAAAGGAAACAACCTAGAAGTCCATTATTAGGAAACTAGTGAAGTCAAAGATAGCACATCTATACCACGAAGCACTTACTGGATGGTGGTGAAAAAGAGCAAGGGGTATTTGTGATATGGATCCAAAAAGATCTCTCAGATGTATTGTTACAGGATAACATCCCACAGCTGTGTGAACAAAGTGGGGAGTGTACAAAGTGGGCCTGCACACGCACAGCCTGTACCTGGAAGGATGCACAACAGACTGACAGCACAGTGCTTTTTGTGAAGGGGAGCTGGAGAACTCAGTGAGGAAGACACACACCCTTTTGCAATATTTGAATTTTTAAATTGCACGTATGCATTCCCTAGATTTACCAAATACTGCCATTTTCAAAAATAGGGCTTGAAATGAACTGTGGTCACAGAGCCCATACACACAGTCTGTCTAGGTTAGACTTCAAGGAGGTGAAAGGTCACCGTTGTCGTCCCCAGCACCAGGGCGCCAGCGGTCAAACGCGACGGAAGGGTGAACGCGCAGATGGAAGGAAGGCTAGAAGGATGCAAACGGAAAGGTGGCTGTGAGCCAGAAGGTGGCGCTACAGAGCGCAGGCCGGGGCTCAGCCTGGGAAGAGTAGCGGGTCCTCGGAAATGCGAGGCTACTCTTCATAGAAACGTACAACAGCTTTCGCACCTAATCGTTGCTCCCTTCAAAGGAGTCTGCGGAGAGCCTGGATATCAGGGGGAGTCTCTGAGCTCAGGGCTTAAACATGGGTCACAAACTCCGGCTTACTATCGGTCTACGGATGCTGGATCTACATTTTGGAAACAAACGTCATTTGGCAACAAATTTGGTTAAAGAAGTGAGACATCAAGTCAGACAATTAATCCTTTGGAAAAACGAAAAACAAAAGGCATACAAGCAAAGCAAGCTGCTGCTCCGGTGCTTCTCAGGAATAGGTTCTGACAGCTAAGCCCAAAAAAGGTGCTGGGAAGATGATGCCGCGGGAATGGGGCCCACTTGGAAGAAGTCTGCGCTCACTCGGAAGTGCGGGCTTTGTTTCTTGGCTGGAGAGCCCGCGGGGGCCTCGCCGCCGTCGGGGCCGGGGGCCGGGCGGACGGACGCGCGGGGCTCAGCTCTTCTTGCGCAGTTGGCTGTACTGCGCGCGGCCCAGGATGGGCTCCATGACGCTGGGCCGGAAGAAGCTGTCGCTGACCCTCCGCGCGGGCTTCTCGCGGGCCACCGCCGGGAAGACCGGGCGCGGCGCGGCGGGCGCGTCCGCCCTGTCCTCCTGCCCGGGGCCGGGGGGCGCCCCGGGACTACGCGCGGGCCGCAGGCTGCCGCGGGGCTGCGGGGGGCGCGGCGCGGGCTCCGGGCCCGCGGGCGGCGCCCCAGACGCCCTGCGCTCCGCCTCCCGGCGCTCGGCCTCCGCAGGCGGGTTATCGATGTCCCGGAATTCACTCTCGGGCTCCATCAGCGACAGCCTGGGGAGCTGAAGGCAGTCGTGTTAGGGCCCCGGCCTGGCCGCTGTCCCTGCGCCTCCCGCCCACCGCTTCTCTGGGACCCTCGCATCCACGCCTCCCAGGAGCGACCTTCGAGGGGGAGGGCACCGCCTGGAGTGTAGGACTGAGCCTTTAGTGCCCTGGGACACAGGCGGGGGGGGGGGGGGGGCCCAGGGGAGATCAGTGATGTCTTGCCCTCTCTCTCCAGTGGTCTCCACAGGCCAGACCCTTATGCAAAACAGGCATCCCCTCCTCCCAGTTTCTGGACACCTCGAGCCTCCCTCAAGGGTCCCTCGGTGGAAAGAGAGTGGCTTTCCCACCTTTCCTTGGGGCGGAGTTGTGCACTAAGCATGGCCCACACGTTGTCCCCACCGGGGTCAGGGTGCCCAGGCCTGGCCCTGTTTGGGGCCCAAGGTGAACAGGCTGCCTGCCGGGACCCCTGGCCTGCCTCTCGGAAGCGAGTGACTCAGCGACCCCTGCCCCCCAAGCCTTGCTAGCCCCGAGGGGCCCGGCGCCTGGCTGGCAGCCATGGAGCCCACACAACCTGTAACTTGCTCTGGGAAGGGGCCCCGGGGACGCCCAAGGGGACAGTATTGGTGTCTCTTGGTTTTTCCTGTTGCTGCTAGGTGCTAGGATCGGGATGGGGCGGCCACTGTGCCCTGGAACGTAGCCCAGCCCCCAGGGTGCCCTGGAAACCTCCCTCCAGCCCCTTCCCAGGAAGCAGCACACCCTCACTTGCTGAGGTGAGGGCTGGGCCACCAGCAACCCCAGGCTGATGGTCGGAAGGGGGCGTGTGGGGAAAGGTCTCAGGCCAGCGTCATGGGCTCTATACTCTTGGGGCTGGCAAGGGCCCCCAGTCAAGGCCGTAGTTTGTCAAAACGTTTCCGGGGCGCTGAGGATCTGGAGGACCGCCAGGGAGACTGGGGACAGGAAGGCCACCGCAGCCGAGTCAAAGCTGCTGTGTCCGTCCTTTCCAGGCCCCTGGGGCGGGACTCACCGGCACGTAGTGTACCACCGTGTCCACCACGTTGTCAGTGACACCCTTCAGGGCGTCCGACAGGGACATGGCCCTCCCCTTGGCGGAGGAGACAGCGGGGGCCCCGGGGAGGTGCAGCATCCTGGCTGCTGAGCCCAGCACAGTCGCGGGCGCCCACATCACGGCCGAGATGGTGCTCTGGAGGGCCTTCTGCATGGTGTGGGCCACGCTGCCCAGGAGGCCTTGTGGGCTGGGCAGGGCTGCTACCTGCGGGCCAGAGCTAGGTCAGCACCTCCTGCAGCGGCTCCCCTGGCCCTCCCCTTCCCCACCACCCCCAGAGCTAGAAGGGAAAGAACGGGGGACACCAAACTGAAACAGCCATAGGCTCGGCTCTGCCACCAGCTGTGTGGCCTTGGGCAGGTCACTTTCCCTCTCTGAACCCGCTTCTTCATTTGCAAAATGAGTCTGGCAGTCTCCCCACCTGCTGTGCGGGTCAGCTGAGGGAGGGGCACAGAGGCTGTGTGCAGGTGAGGGGAGCGATGCAGGAGGCAGGCACTGTGTCTCTGAGCCCCTGGGGGGGGTTGGGGTGGGAGGGGGGCAGAGACCCTGTTTCACCCTGTGCCTCTGCTTCTCGTCCCCTCACTGGGCCGCGGGACCCGGAGGCATGCTGGTCCCACTCAGCTTCTCGCCCCCTTACCTCACTGAGCTTGTTCTCCTCGGTGTCTGACTCCTCCTCCTCCTCCGTCTCTCCCTCTGTGTCCGTGTGGTCCTCGTGGTCCTCCTCCTGGGCGGCCGTGAGGCTGTGCAGCCAGGGCGCCCGCGCCTCACTCTCCCGCCGGGACACCACCTGCATGGCTGCGGACGCGCCCCACTGGGCCAGACTGCTCTGAGGGACGGAAGGCCGCGGGCTGCTGGATTCAGGGGCAGACCCCCTCGCCCCCAGGGTCAGGCCCCAGCAGACTGTTCCTAAAACTTGTCATTGAGGGATAACTTCCATACCTGGAGTGCGCACATCGTTCACGTGCAGCTCTGTGAGGTTTCCTGAGCACACGCCTGTGTAACTACCACAGATCAAGACACAGACCCTTTTCAACCCCCAGTCTCCCTGTGCCACCCACGCAGGCGGGTGGGTGGCACAGGGGGACCACATTTTGACCTCTACCACCATGCCTTGGTTTTGCCCATTTTTGAACCTCATATAAATGGACTCATCCAATGTGTTTTCTTTCACGAATGGCTTTTTATTCAACATCATGTTGTGAGATTCGTCTGTGCTCTTGCGCGTTCAAAATAGCTCCTTCTCTTCCCTGTGATAAGTCCATGTACCCATGCCATAATTTACACATTCTGCTGTTGATGGACGTCTGTGCTGTTTCCAGTTCTTGGCTAAGGATAAAGCCTGATAGGAACATTTCGATGTGTCTTTTGGGGGACGTAAGCTCTCGCTGCTGGTGGGTCGAATCGATGGGTCTTAGGGGGTATGTGTGTTTAGCTTTAGCAGCTATTGCTTGGAGATCTTTAAAGAGTGAAAAAATCAACAGGGCCACAGTGTCCCATGGGCGGAAACAGACTTGGGCAGGTGGGCTAGTGTCCCCTTGAGGCACAGCTTGGCTCACTCTGGACCCTAGGGAGCTCCACAAACATTTATTATTCAACTCCGGGGGACACCGGTATGTCTTATGTGAACAGGGTGCCTGAGGTTTCATGGTACGGTAGGGTCTCCCGACTACACATAAGGCTGGCACATGGGTCCGTCTCAGCCCCCACTGGGAAATGACCCCCCAGTACAGGGGACAGAAGGGAACTACCAGTCCTGTATCCCTACTGGAGCCACAGAAGCTGGCGCACAGCACGTTCTCAGCAAACATTAGCTTGAATGGATGATCCAGGGCTGATGAGCTTTTAAAAGTGTCACCCAAATGATGGCTCAGAAATGGCTCTTTTGTTTGCTGACCTTTATGCTGTAATGTTGTTTGTGTTTCCTTTATTTTCCTCTATTTGGTCTTTGTTTCTTACGAAAAAATGCAGTCTATCTCTGCTAAAATACACAGAGGTGGAGGGGGGTATGGTGGGGAGATAGCCCTACGCGCACCTAGAAAAGGAGGCTTTGCCTTAGGGGCAAGTAGAATGCAAACGAGAAGCCTCTGGAAAGGAAATTTTGAAATCTGGGGCGGTCAGGGATGCAGCCTGGGCAGGGCTCTCTCCCCAACAGAAGGAGCTTGGGGCCTGGATTATTTACAGGGGACACTCCCTAGTGTCTGGATAGCAGCCGGGGGCCTCTGCTCCCTCATAGGCAGGAGGGCCCACAGCAGGAAGCCCCCTAGGAGGATGAATTTGGGGGGGGGGGCTCAGAGGGACAGGGAGAGACACCCTAGCAAGGCAGGCTTGCCCTTGGTTCATGTCCTGTCCTTTCTTTCCCCTTGCAGCCAGAGGACCGGCCCTCAACCACCTTAAGGCCTCTTGTCCTTAGACCAAAAGTCCCAGGCCAGGCTGGAGGAGGGAATGTTCTTAGGACCAGAGGTGGAGTCGGGTGGGAGGGACCCAGGCTGGGGGTCAGCCAGATCAGGGCAGACACTCACCAGGGGCGCCACACCTGGGATCCACATGGCCAGGGCGTGGCCCTGCTTCAGCGCACGGGCTGTGGTCTGGAAGGTGTGTCGGGACAGGGTGTTGGCCAGGGCCCCAACCCTGCTCAGGAGGCTCGGCTTGCCTTTGGGAGGCTTCTGGGCCTGCTCGTGTCCTGCGGCAGGGGCTGGGTTGGATTTGGGGGTAAAAGAGAGGAAAGCTGATCAGAGACGGGCTAGGGAAGCTGGGCCTCTGTCTAGGGTTGGAAAGCGGTCACCCTGGTTCCACCACAAGTCTGCTAGTGACTCGGGTCACTCACTTGCCCCACTTACAAATGGGGAGAGGAGGCTATATTAGGATGGCTCCATCTAAGTATCTCGCCGGACCTTCCCTGTTCCAGAGCAGTGGCTGGGTGAGTCCTGGCTGCCTGTTGCTAATTCCCAGGCAGCATGGGTAGGCGCCTCCCTTCCCAGGGGGGTGGGGGTGGGGAGGTCTGCCAGCCCCTCTAACGATAGATACCTGACTCTTCCTTGGCGGAAGGGAGGAGGTACTCTACCACCTTCTCGACGCCACCCAGGGCCAGGTCGGCCCCTCCGGAGGCCAGCCGGCCGGCTCGGGTGTTAGCAGCATACTCAGCAGTGTCTTTGGCCACCCCCCAGGCGAGCTCGCAGCTGGCCAGAGCGGCCCCCAGGACCTTGTCCGAAGTGCTGGCAATGGGAACGCTGATGCTATTCCTGGCACTGCGAAGGCGGGTTGAGATGGTGTCCTTCAGCTCAGAGGCGATCTGTGGGAAAGGGCGGGGGGGGGCCAGGCCTGTGGGTCTGGTAGCCCTGAGCCCAGCTCCCAGGAAGGCCTCAATTAAAGGCCCAAGCGAGGGGCGCCTGACTGGCTTAGTCGATAGAGCGTCTGACTCTTGATGTCAAGCTTGTGAGTTCAAACCCCACACTGGGCGTTGAGCTTACTTAAAAAAGAAAATAAAGGCCCCGGGGACTGGCACCAATATCTGGGCCTCTTGATTACGCTGGGCTTTAAAGGGGAAGAGCTCCAGTTCTCCCTGTGCATGGATCCCTGGCTGCTTCGCACCCCACTTCCACCTATCAAGATCCTCACCATCCTTCCCCCACAGAGGCCACCTCCTTGATGACACCCGTCTTGAGATTCTCATGCACACAAGGCACCTCCACTCCCAAACTCCTTTAATGCCTTCTCTGTTCTTCCCTCAGAACACTGCTCACATTCCCACCTGTGTTTATATTGACTCAGAGATGTGGCTGTTCACCCTACCAGTTCTGTACCGAAATAATTGATCTTTCTCTCCTATTAGCCTGGGAGCCCTTTTGTGACAAAGGTGCCCTTTATCCGGAAAGATGTGAAGAGCACAGGCCTCCGAGCCAAGCAGACCCGCTCTCACGTGGCCTCCACTTACGGCTGTGCGGCCAGGGAAAAGTCACTAGCTTTCTCATCTGTGAAATGGGGATCCCTGCCCTGTCCCAGAGGGCTGACAAGAGGATTAAATGGGAGGGCTCCACAAATCGCATCACGGCCCCTGGCACAGGGTAGGGCTCAGGAAATAGTTGTGGGATGAGTAGATAGTTGGTCAGTGGGAGGGAGCTTATCCCCAAAGCCCTTACCTAGCAAACGCCCAATGCACGTGTATCTAGGTAAAGTGACCTTTTCAGTCTCATGGTCCATAAAGGGCTGGATCTTGAGGACACGGGACTGCAGTCCCGGGATCTGATGAGTGTGGCCCAGGATGTTAGGGGACTATAGTTAGCAAGTGGCCCAGTGCGGGCCCACCAGGTGTGTGGGGCAGGGCAGGGGGGGGGTGGGATCCGAAGCGGTGAGACTCGCCCCAAGCTCCTGTTTGAGTTTGCCCCTGGGCGGGGCCTGCTTTCCAGAAAGGCTGCCTTCATTTGGCACCACAGGGAGAGGAGGAAGCCTGCTGTGTGGACTTAGGAGCCGGCAGCCACCCCCAAGCTGGAAGGGCGCCTACCACAGAAATGAAAGACTGACAGTCATGGATCGTCAGCCTGTGCCCTCTTCTCCTGAGCGGCGGGACAACGGAACACGGGGCACATTCCGGAAGAGGAAAGGGGCTCACCTTTTCAGGAGGGTACTGGAGGGCTGGGATCTTTTCCTCCAGGTGGTCCAGGCCTCGGCAGGCCAGCTCGTTGGCCGCTGTGACTGGAAGTGAAGGGCCATGGTGGGGTGAGCCGTGAGAACCTAGCAGTGGCCTCCGTGCCAGGGAAGGTGCCTCAGAGCCTTCAAAACCCCCAGCCCTGCTGCCTCCAGCGCATCTGGGAACCTGGGGCTCCCCTGCAGCCCCTCCAGTCCGCGGTAACTCCTGGAGGCCAGGCCCGTGTCTTCCCTCTGTGTAGGAACTCTGGAGTCAGGCAGGTCTGCACTCAAAGCCCAGAGTCTGCACCTGCAAAGTGTGGCCTCGGGGGAGTCACAACCTGCCTGAGCCTCCGGTTCCTCATTCGTAAGACGTGGGTTAATGGATCCTACCTTGCAGGAGGAACTGGCAGAAACTCTGTGACTCACCAACAAATACTGGGCTCTCCCTCCCTGCCCTCCCTCCCCTCTCTGGGTGAACTCTGGGTGGGCACGAAGGAGGAGAGTGAAGGCGTGTGAGCAGGGGCAGCAGGGCCCTCCGGGGGCCTTGGTGGGAGTAGGGAGGGCACGGCTTAGTTCTGGAGGTGACCGACTCCTAGCCACGGCCAGCCCAGGCCCCAGACGGTCCTTGCCCTTCCTTCTGACCTCTAGGAGGAAGATGATCAGCAGCGGGAAGAGGGTCACAGGGAAGAGAAAGGAATTGTCCCCAGAGAGCAGGGCAAGTCCCAGGGGACGCAAATGCTTCTAGGAGATTACTGCCCAGGGGCTGCCGAAGATGTAGCCCTGCAGTCATGACCATGGAGACTGGTTCTATATTCTCTCACATAATCTTTCACATATGCTTTCTCCAGATAGGTGACATCTCTTCACAAAATTCTCAAGCAGCAGAGAACCCAGATGACTTGGCCATCTTCTGATTGGGCGAAATGAGACCCAGGGAAATTATTTGAAGAGTTTGTAGGCAGGGAGGCTGCTGGCCCAGGGCAGAATCCTCAGACACCCATAATTCTCTAATCAAGATGGTGGAAGGTCCTAGACTTCTTGGTGCTGCTGGGATTTCCCTCAGCCCTGTCAAGAGCCCTGCCTTGGATGTTGTGATGAGCAGCGGGTGATGTATGGAATTAGTGAATCACTATATTGTACACCTGAAACTAACATAACACTGTATGTTAACCATGCTGGAAAAAAAGAGAGAGAGAGCGAGAGAGAGAGAGAGAGAGAGGGCGCCTTGCTTTGGAGACTGTATTTACAAATAAGGCAGGACAATTTGAACAGGGGGGGTCTGATAGCAGGGGCCACATGGACTGTCACCGGCTGGTCCCATCAGCTCCTGGGCCCGGAGAGCTTCCTGTGCCCCCGCTCCCCAGGCCCTGCCGGGCCAGCCCTAGCACCTAGGGACCCTGCCTGTGTGTCAGACTCTACGAGTTCCTGCTGCCGCCAGATTTGGGGCCAAACTGGGTGTCTGGTCTACCACAGGCTTCACTCCCACCACTGCCCACACGGCTCTGCCCATTCCCTCCCCTGCCAACTCTCTGGCCTATCATGTGATCCCAGGAAAATGCCAACTTGGCGATAGACGAGACATGTAAGGATGGGAAGGGATGTATGTCCATATCTGTAGCTGTATCTACGTCTGCATGATCTGCGTAACGGGATGTAGGTGGTTAGAAAGGCGGTCAGACAGACAAGAAGGTGCACAGACATATCGGCAGACGGACAAGCGAGCCATCGATCGGACAGACTGACGGATGGTGGCCTGCAAGGGCCACGAAGACTCACACTGGGTGGACAGCCTGCGGACCACGGGCTCCATGCTCCAGGCCGCCAGGCTGCTGGCGCCCTGCACACCCTTCTCGTAGGCATTGCACACAGAGGCCACCAGGGGGTAGGCTTCCTTGGTGCTGGTGTAGGTCTTCTGGAAGCACTCGCAAGTGCCGCTCACCACCGGCAGCTGCAGGACCCGTTGCAGGACGTTCTCCTGCTCCTGGAAGAAGAGAAGGCAATCGAGTTGTCCCTCTGCCCTCTCGTGCCTCTCGGGAAGGCAGCCCAGGGTCACGGCGCCCACCGGTGAGGCTAGCCGGGGTCCAAACGACCCAGGAGGAACCCGGGCCAGAGGGGGAACACAAGAGCCAGGCTGCTCCGCTCTCCTGGCCACAATCCAGGTTCTGGAGAGCTGCTGGGACGTGGCCTCCCGGCCTCCGCATGCCAGTCCCCCCCTTGGGCACTCTCCCCCTGCCCTCCCATGCCCCTTTCTGTCGGGCAAAATGCCACTCCCTCAAGACACGGCCTGAGGCTCACTGGTTCTGTGAGGCTTCTGACCCTCTTCCATCACGTCAGAAGCTTCCACTCCCTCCTGGCTTGTCTCCACACGCATCACACGGTGCTGCGATCATGTGTGTACCTGTCTCTCTCCCGGCCAACCGTCCTCTTTGCATCTCCAGTGCCTAGCCTAAAACCTGCGTGGTAATGTTGGCTGAATAAATGAATCAGCCGGGGCTATACCTAGAAGGGGTGAGTTTAGAGCGGAATCACGGAAGTTCAGATCTCCGGGAGCTTCTGCAGCAAAAATGCCTCCTCCCCATAGCCTCTCTGGCAGACTTGTATCTAGATGTCTCCTTGGATGGGTCTTGCCCCTCCTACAGTGGCCGTGGCCCTTGTTGGACAGCCAGTGCTGAGCTACAATGTGCCTTCACCCACCGCTCCACCCGCTGTCCTCTGGAACACTGAGCAAACCTATTTCATCATTCACGGGCTGGCCCTTCACATATTTGAAGGCAATATATATGTCTGCCTTTAGTGGTCCCTCCTCTGTGCTCAATAGCTCCGGATCCTAACTTAGCTTACCACCCTGGTCTGCTGGTCCCCTCTGGACCTGCTACAGTTCAGTGCTGCTTTCCTTCAATATATGCACTCACACTTGAAGACAGCATTCCAGATGTGGTCTGAGCACATGGGGTATAGTGAAACCGTCACTTCTCGTTATCGGGGAGCCATGTTCTTACTAATGCGTTTCACCTACGCAGCAGTCACCTACACCGAATTAAACTGGAGGTCGCCTGGGACTCTCAGTGAACAAACACAGGTGTTTGAAAGAATGTGGACTCCAGTCATGCACAAGGGAACGTCTCCTCAGTGCCATTATACCCCAGGCACGGATCAGGGTGCTTTGGTGACAAGACCTCACTGAATTCTAACAGCGACCCTCTGAGGTCTAGCACTTTGCCTGCAAGGACACAAACACTCAGAGATGTGAAGTGACTTACCCGAGATCACACAGCTAGTAAGTGGCAGAGTCAGGATTGCAACTGAGGCCTGAAATGGCCTGTGATTTGCTTCAAAATATCGCAAGGCAGAGGAGTGAGTGAGCGTGTGGATGAGGCCAGACCGGCCACGGGATTGATGAGCAGCCGTGGCAGCTAGTGAGGGGTATTCTATGCTTCTGTCCGCTCGCAGGAATGCTCAGAAACCGCCACATAGGAAGTGAAAAGAGAAAGCTCCCCCGTCTGACTCAGGCGCAGGGGGCTCTCTCTGCAGTCGGGATGTGTCCCTGTTACAGGGTTCTGCTCTGGAGGAGAGGACCTGGCCTCTCTATTTGTAGGCTGAGGTAGAAGACCCATCAAGGAGACTCGGAACAGCAGGCCACGACATTTTAGCTTTCATTTTGCAGGCGAGTTTGAAATTTGAACTAGACAAAGATTATGACTGCAAACGAGAATATTTTAATACTTGAACAGACTCTTCGGAGGTTGTTGTAGGCAGAGCCAAAGAGGGTCGATCCCGACCCTATGCACTTGTTCATTTTATGCCTCTGTATTCTAGGATTGATTGATTGATTGATTGATTGACTGATTTTACACCCATTCATTTTGCAGAGACAGAGAGACAGGACGTGAATGGGAAAGGGGCAGAGAGAGAGGGAGACACAGAATCTGAAGCAGGCTCCAGGCTCTGGGCTGTCAGCACAGAGCCCGACGTGGGGCTCGAACTCACGAACTAAGAGACCATGACCTGAGCTCAAGTCGGAAGCTTAATGACCTGAGCCACCCAAGTGCCCCTATATTCTATGATTTGATATAAAACTTAACATGGTGATTCCAAGTGCAAAGGTTAGTTTAAATTAGGTCCCCCAAATGGGGACAAGATGGGCAGTATAGGGGTGCACAATCTGTAAGCTTCATTGACTCTTTGAACTGTGCCTAAATGGGAGAGGCCTTGCACGGAGGCATTAGGTACACCTGAAGGTGTCAATCCGCTCCGAGTCGCAGAGAAAACCAGCCTAGACACACAACTCTGGAAACACCGTTCCTCGACCCCCTTCCCATACGCAGCAACAAGCTGTGCCGCGTGTAACTCGGAGAGGTGCCACTCGCACAGAACACACACAACGCCCCAGAGTTACAGAATACAGCGGCCCAGCGCCCCAAACGACACCCCACCTGGGTGGACAAAGCAGGGGCTTTTGCATCAGGGTTTAGAACTCAGTAAGTAGCTCCCTTCCCCCTCCTTTCTTTCCCTCTCAGCCAATATTTCTGTCCTTTCCTCCGAGGTGTTTAGTTTTCATTAGGCACTCCCCCGCCCCCTCCTCTAAGAGCCCCCTGCAAAAGGCAGTGAGGGCGAGAATAATGAAGACGTAATGGTCAATGAAAGGTGAATATAATGGAGACAGATCTTGTCCTAAATCCCCTGAACCTGTCCTCCCTCCCCCACTCAGCGGTCCCCTCCTCCCTTCTCATAAAGGCCCAAGTTACTTACGGGGAGGTCTCCATCTGGCAAGGCTGGGCCCTTGTTGATGGCCGTCATAGCTCTTCAAGCTGCAAAGCAGAGTGCCAGGTCCATGAGAAAGCTCTCAGCTTGACACTTGCAGGGTCAGTCCCCTACCTCTCATGACCACTGACGAGGCCCAGGCTGCCTAGGGGCTCCAGCTCCCTCAACAGAAGGCATCTGGTTGGAGGGTGAATGTCAAGGACTAGCGGCCCCTCCCTGGAGTCCCACTGGGAGGAGCTGCCCCACAGCCTACTTGTCAAGACTGATGTTTCTTACAAGGGTTCAGGGTAAGAAATGAGAAATAAGGGTAGCTTTACGAGGTAAGAGGTTTTAGATGAAGAGGCTCCCAGATGAAGATCCAAAAGAAAACTGAAAGAATAAGTTTCAGGTTTAGTCTTTGTTTTTTGGTGAAAAAGTTCTGCATTAATTCTGTTCTTTTTAAGCAAGCGTATCTGCCGGTCCTTCCCTGAATGCTCAACTATGAAAGCAGTCACTCTTAAAACCAGCTATTTCAGCTGCGTTCTGGAAAAGCTAGTGCGCCAGGATATCTATCCTACACTCTTGGTCATTCACCTTGAGTAATCTCTCCCTCAGTGGTTTCCCTGCAGGCCTCTTCATCTTCAGTAAAGTTCTCAGGACACCCTTACCCTCAGCTTCTTTCCTTTAACTCTCGGAAACAAAGCAGGTAAGGCAGATGTTCCTGGGCCCCTGCACTCACGCTAGCGGATGCTGCCTCGGTCCCACAGAGCCCAGGCTTCTGAGTGTCTCCCCAGAAGAAACCCTTCCAGCTGCTCCAGAGAAGCCTTGGGCAATGCTACTAACACCTCCCAGCTGGAGGAGGGCAGAGGAAGAGAACGTTGGGTCAGCCAGTTGTCATGGTTATTTGAGCCAGGGCCCCCTGAACGTACCCTAACTTCTGTAAGGAGATACGGCCAACTAGGAGGTGGACTGCAGAGCTGATGGAAATCCAGGCCGAGGCGTTATTATTCCAGAGCCATGAAAAATCCATTCTGTAACACATTTCTGGCCCCCAGTTCTCAAAACAAACAACAACAAATAAACCACCTGTCTTCCAGAAAGAAGGTGTTGGAATATGTCATTAAACTCATGAATTCTAAAGTTCTATAGTCTTTGGTTCCTTTTTCAGAGTGTGCTCTGGGACTGTCTTCAACCCACTTCCCTCATCCCTTATTATTTACAAGAGTGAATTTTGAACAGTAAGATTTAAACCTACACAGGAACAGCGCTCACCCAAACGTACTACTCTCTCTCTGATACATTACTCTCAAGAAGAGGACCAGAGCTGGGGGTTGACTCTTTGACAATCTAGCCTTTGAGGAAGCAGTTTCAACCTCTGTAAATTCCTAGATTTCAAGGAAGTTTATTGAACTCCACCCGGTCTAAGATGCCACCAGAATATGCCACGGGAGAGCTAACTGGATTTTGCCGAGTCTGAAACAGTGTTGGCCAGGATCCTCTGACTTACTGAAGCATGCAAACAACCAAGAACTATCACCTCTCATCCCTTCCTTAGTACAAACCAGCCGGGGGCCCAAGTTCTACCTCTTGGCTTCAAAGACGACAGAGTATGGTGGAAGCCAGCTTTCAGATTATCTAAGGGCCTCTTAAAATGGATATTGGTGGCGGTGGGGGGATTCCTGGCTGGCTCAGTTAGTAGTGCATGCAACTCTTGATCTCAGGGTCCTGATTTCAACCCCCCTGTTGGGCTTAGAGCTTACTTAAAAATAATAATAAGATGAATAATGGGGGTACAAACTTATTTTCCTTATTGTTCGTAGAATTCTCTCTGTTGAGGACTCTCGGCTAAGCTGTATGCTGTGGGCAACCAGAGAAGGGCGGGAGGTGAGGAGAAATGGCGCTTTCTCCATTGGCCATCAATTCTGTATCTGTGATATAATAAAGCAGGGAATGAGAGGTCAGGAAAGGGAGGAAAGAGTCACGCAGGGAGCCTCCAAAAGGAGTAATAAATATGTGGTATGTTCAGCACTTATTGATTTGACTGGGACTTCTATATTTAATTTTTTTACATCATGTTTTAAAACTTATTTTTGAGACAGAGAGCGAGAGAACACAGGGAAGGGGCAGAGAGGGAGGCAGAGGATCCAAAGCGAGTTCCACGCTGACAGCAGACAGCCCAAGGTGGGGCTCGAACTCACGAACCGTGAGATCATGACCTGAGCTGAAGTCGAACGCTTAACCAAAAGGGCCACCCAGGAACCCTTATTTTTTAATGTTTATTTATTTGAGAGGGGGGGAGGGGCAGAGAGAGAGGATGGGAGAGACTCCCAAGCAGGCTTTGAGCTATCAGCAGTTATCAGTGCAGAGCCTGAGGCAGGGCTCGATCTCTTGACCATGAGATCATGACCTGAGCTGAGATCAAGAGTCACTTAACTGACTGAGCCACCCAGGTGCCCCCGGACTGGGGCCTTTTAAAATAGAAGACAGTGATGGAGGAAAGGAAGCATTTAAAAATGGAAGCATTTAAAAACCTCGCTTCAAGGTTCAGGGCAATTCATCCATGAGGCTGTGTCTGGAGAGCAAACTGGGCCAAAGGGCAGTTGCAGGGCTTTGGAGCGGTGGCTCTGGGCCAGAGAGTACCGGGCTCTGTGCCTGCAAGCTCTGCTGACAAAGCTGGTCCTTTGGCCGCCTCGGCCGGGAGTGCGGAATGTGGGTGAGAGGGGAGAAGTGGTGAAAGGGCCTAGGACGGTCCCCCAGGGGCAGTCCATCTTCCAGCCACAGCTTGAAGACGCAGGTTTATTTCCTTTCCTCCTCCACCCCCACCTGCCCCCTCACCCCCCGACATGAACATAGGGGCCTTGGTCCTCTTGTGCACAAGTGGATCCCCAAACTAAGCATGGTATTCAGACATTCTTTGTTGAGCTAATTCTCAGGGAACAATGTTCAGTTGTTCTGTGCGTCTATTAGGAATGTCTTTGGTCTTCAGAATCCCTCATGAATATGGAGGCTTGGAGGTGGGGATGGTTAGTTAGAAGCAAGAAACATGCAGAGAGGGAGGTTCTGGGGTACCATTCAGGTTTTCACACATTCTAGAAGAGATGGTATTTCCCAAACTCCCCATCGCTCACGCTAAAGTGCAGAGGACAAAAGCAGCAAGCAGGACGCCACTGTGACAGGCGACCGCAGATTCGAGGCCCACTTCTCCAGGCAGAAGCCAGACCACCACCTGGCAGAGCTGGTCCAGAGGACCCTCTCCCGGAGGAGATCATCCTAGTGGTCTTTCAACCCAGACGTTCCAACCTAAGTCGTTCTTCACCCTCCTCCTCAGCCTGGACCTTCCAGGCGGGAGCCCTCTCTACCGTGTCCACTCTGATCGTCTCTGGATTGGCTTTCTTTTCGCTCTTCCTCATTCCCAGAACACATTCACAGAGTCAGGAGTCTGTTTTGTCTAGCAATTTATTAGACATAATTAATCTATGACAGCGAAGGATCTGGACAAAGTAGAATCGGTTACTTAAACTTTTTACTTGCCCTGACCTAGCAGCTTTCATTTCTCTTAAAATTCCCCGAGTGTCTTCTCAAATCCCGTTATCTTGATCAATCACTTTAAAAATGAGAGAGCCAAGGACCGGAGTCTAGTTTTCAAGAATCTCATTCACATTCCTGGGAGATTCAGTGCACGTTTCTTTTCTCATTTCCGTTCAGGTTAAGTGAAACGGCTTTACTGGCAGGACTGACACCGGCCTCCTGCCTGATCGCATCCTATTTTGCTATCTCACTGCCCTCAAATCGGAGGATCTGCAATCACAGCTCAACACCCAAGACGGGAAGTAGGACACGAATAAACGGCCTTGTCACTGGTCCCTTATTGCTCTTTCCCACCCCCCAACCTCCCCGCACATAGGAGGTCTGATTTATCATAGAAAATTATGGCATTCCCACATTCAGAGTATTCCCAAAAAGTTCTTAACTGCATACATTTTGATGACAATTAACGTAGAAGTGCCCAAATGATTATATGGCTTTAAATACAACAATCCAGCTGATAAATCTAGCTATAGTTTTAATTTTTATGTGAACCAATGACCAACAAAGTTTGAAAAAAGGCTTTTCGCACAGGATTCTGGAGTGTCTCACACTTCCACTCACCCAGGAAGGCAATGAAATATAATGGAAAGAACCCTGGACTGGGAGTCTGAAAACTGCAGCGCGGCCTCACTTTTTTAACCTCAGTTTCCTCATCTGCCACAGGCTACTACCTCCAGGCTCCCACCGTGACCTTCCATATTAAAAAAAGATTTTTTTTTTTTTTTTTTTAATTTTAGAGAGAGAGTGTGAGTGGGGGAAAAGGACAGAGGGAGAGGGAGAAAATCTTAAGCAGGCTTCATCCTCAGCATGGAGCCTGGTGCAAGGCTCGATCCCACAACCCTGGGATCATGACCTGAGCTGAAATCAAGAGTCAGATGCTCAACTGAGACACCCAGGCACCTCTCATGCACATTATTTTTTACCTCAGTCCTTTCTATGTGCTTCTGATTTTTGCTTACTCACGCACCACCTGAAGTCACAGTTTATACCACGAAGGTGGCTGATGCGTTTCTGAGTCTCCTTGTGGACAGAGGAAGGACAGGAGTGCAGTGACGCAAGGCCGTAAGCCCAGCCCCCTGCACCCTGGCATGGGGATCTATGCAGAGGCGGGGGGCGGGGCTGGTAACCGATCAGAGGAACAAGAGGCTCCTACTAGATCTGAGAGACAGCTGAGCAGCAGATCTACGGAAGTGAGGTTCTCAGCCCCAAAGTCACGGTGTATTAGTGTTCAGTGGTTTGGGCCTTTTCTAATTTTTATATATTCGGTAGACAGTAAGCTCCCACTATGAGCACGAGAGAGGCTCAATAAATGTTAGATGAAAGGGAAATACTCGGAAATTCAGAAGTCACTCCAGCACTCTAAAAAACACGTGTAAATCTTCATGCAGTCCCCTTCTCCACTCTTGGCCCCGCCCTTGCTCACATCACTGGTCACTAAACGCTCATAAGAACCCGTCTTTAAGCACAGTCCGACATGGTCTGCGCCTCACGCAGATGTCCATCCTGAGACGGTGTCTTTTACAGCAGGTGCCAGTCTCGAGCCCGAAACCGCTTCACTGCGTCTTCAGCTTCATGTGAGGATACGCCACAATGATGATGCCTGCTAGAGACGACACAAGGCCTCCGAGTCCAATGATGCCAGGATTGGACTTATAGATCCCTAACTGGTCCAAGGGGTTCAAGATATCGCAGAAGTTCTTCACCGTGTCCAGGAGCAAGGGAGGATGCTTCCTCAGAGACCGGAACACGAGAAGGAGAAAGGACTGGAGCCACTCTGTCTCCTCGTCGGCCACGCTGTACCCCGGAGGGTCCTGAGGCGGGGATTTCTCCCTCTCTGCCCCGTCTCGTGTCGCCTGTTCCATCTGCAGGGAGATTTCGTACAGATCCCTGGCCAGGCTCAGCAGGAGAAAACAGCAGTAATGGCGGGCAGCCCACATTCGCCATTTCTCTTTGTTAACGTGAGAGGCGAGCCCTACGCTCCTCACCCAGAGGATGGTATCGCAGATGAAATAAACCACCCGGTTCAAGTTGGCTAACGTTAGGCAGAGGCGGGGCACCAGGGCAGTGGCGTGAATGCTCTGCTGAGTCGCCTGTATGGCATGGACCACGTTGCCCAGCCTGAACCCTGCAAGAGGAACCCGCAACGGTTAACAAATATTTAATTGGTATGTACTATGAAGGCAGAATCCCTGCCTCAGGGTGAGGGGCCAGCACTGGTGTCTTGACAGGTGGCTGCCATGTGAGGCTCAGTCTTTGTTCAGGAATAAGGAAGGACTTTACAGTACACGAAGGACACGGAAAATGATGCTGGAAGGCACAGAAGACAGTGACTCTTTAAATTTATCACCTCCATTCCAGTGGATACCTTAACAGTGGCTTACGATATACTTTAGGCAAGGTCAATCACGAGTGTGGATTGTGACGTCTGAATATTACCAGCTATACGTCTTTAGAAGAAAAGTACTACGATCACATGAAGTCTAGATGTACCATTGCTGCTACTATTATTATTGTTCTCACATACGAAGCTTTAATTCACTGTGGGCATTTCTCTGACCCAGATGCCAGTATTCGTCTGGAGAGTCTGATGCCTCAGATTTTACTTACTTTCCAGACAAAAGATTTGCTTTTTTATAAAACGCCGTTATCATCCTGCCATCTCTGTGGTTCAAACCCCCTTCAGCTCCCTACTGTCAAGAAGACAAAGTAGGATGGTAGGATGTAGTGGCTAGGGAAACTGTTCCTAGTCGAATTAAATCAACCACTGTGAGGCATATCCTTATCTGAGCATGTAATTCAATTAATCTGGGACGTATCAATCGACAAGTATTTACCGAGCACCTACTCAGAATGAGTTATAATCCTAAACGTTACGGACAATCCAAAAGAAGTACCTGTACCTTCATTAAAGGACTCTATCTTAGACTGAGCAAACGTTCAAAAGTAGCTACCCTCAAGAGACTTACCTCAGAAGAATGCCTGGGATTACTGTGTCAACAATAACACAAAACAGAATATGTAACGAATAATCCTGGGTTCCAGTTCTGGCTCTTGCACTAGCTAGCTGAATGACCTCGGGTAAGTCTTTCCTGCACTTCGGAGACTAGTGAGCTCTGACACACTAAAGAATCTGAGAACTTCTAATCCTACCCTTCAAAGCCATCCAGAAAAGCTCACCCTACCTTCCAACATCCCTCTGCTGGATAACTGAAGTCTTTTCTCTGTCAAACTCGTTTCTCATTGACCTTCCAATACAACAGTTTGCTCAGGAACAGTTTTGAGCCTTCACGGAGGAAATCACCCTTCAAGAAGGCTCTCCTTCCCACTCTCTCTAGCCACACCTCAAGTTCCACCTCCTCCCAAACCTTTCTTTTCCTCTATCCTAGCCAATATATTTGGCACTAAATCTTACACCATTATTTATACCGTGTAATCTTAGTTCTTTCAGAAAGCTCAGAACTATACCTAAAGCAGGTGCTCCAAAATAACTGATCAACATCTGATTTCTACATTCCATTCTAACACCTCTGTCTACCTACTGTAGCAATATCTGATTCTCATCAAACCACTAAGATTCAGCCATGCGATTGTTATTAGAAGGATGGGTTTCCCAGTACGCTTTATTATTAAAGCAAATCAGATGAGTACAAAACACGGACTTCACTTTTGCCTTGAACATGAAACCACTCCACAGTCTGAGAACCACCTTAACCGTTTCCTCTAGTAATTCCTCCAGAGAAGAAGGGAAAAGGCAAGGAAAAGGCAAGGTATTCTGTTCTAGAGAATACAAAGGCCTTCCAAGAGCCGGAAGCTCATGTCAGGGATTGCCAAAACATTGCGTAATTCTAAGAACTACAGTTGAGCTAATACACTGCATGTCTGCAGGGTGTCTGTGAATGGTCTGCAGCAAAACTTCAATCTTCTTGGCCTGTCATTTCATGAGGGCAGCCTTACTGGCCAACCTCATCAAAAAACGTGATTGATTAGTAATGAATGATCTACAGAGTATTTTGTAAATGACAAGGTCTGACGATTCGAAACCAGGAGCCACTGTCCCTCAAGAGACAGGGTACTTACATTTACGGCCAGTGCTCACACTGGACTCCAGTTTCTTGAGCTTCATTACCACGTTCTCTTTGCCAGCTTTAGGCTCTAACAAATATCTAAGCAACATGCATGTGTACTGAGTGGCTCTGAAATGGAAAACAAAAAATGAGAATGATTTATAAACCAAATAAAATCTGATTCATGAAGCAAAGAAAGGAGAAATGTGTATTGCTAAAAGCAAAGTTTCCAAGACAATTTATCACGTAAGCAGTTCTTACAAGAGCATAATTCTGCAACAGTGACCCCACAGGGCCAAAGGGTAGAGCATGATGCAAATGTGACACAAAGGTGATGAAAGGGAACTCTGCAGTTACGGTGAGCAGCCCCCCAAAACGCCTTTTGCTGGCACAGAGAAATGGATAGAGCCAAAGTGGTGAACTGCCCAAAAATCTCCCCCAGGTGAAGTCTGCAAAGATTCATATTCTTTATTTTCTCCTGTATAGTGACTTTTCAATTTCCTAAAATGAACTTTTTATCATGTAGTTAACCAAATACTTATCCAATAGGACACACACTCAAACCAGAACCAAATGAAAAGTTGTTTGCACACTGCTTAATTAAAAAAAAAAAAAATTCTTTTAATGTTCACTTATTTTTGAGAGAGAGACAGAGAGACAGAGTGCAACTGGGGAGGGACAGAGAGAGAGGTAGATACAGAATCAGAAGCAGGCTCCAGGCTCTGAGCTGTCAGCACAGAGCCCGACACGGGGTTCAAACTCACCAACCGTGAGATCAGTACCTGTGCTGAAGTCAGATGCTCAACAGTGTGAGCCACCCAGATGCCCCACATTGCTTAATTTTTTAGGAAAGGATCAAATACACACCAATACGTGAATAAGGCTAGATATATTTTTATGTTTGTCTTTCGAAACTAATTAGTGTTTTATATATAGACTATTTAATACTAAATATTCAATAAAGTGATTATTGTTATGACTACAAATAATGCCTTACTAACACACGAGAAACTTTATATCACATAATCAAACATCTAAATGCATTTGGCAGCCTATTAACAAAGTAGGTGCCTGTTTCCTACAGTTCTGTAACTGCATTTGAATCCCTTTAGGCTACAAATATTATTCTCAATAAAAATGTGGCACATTTTCCAAAACGGTAAACTTGTTATTGAGGATGAAGTAAAAAGAATATCTTTCCCTCTCTCCTTTTTAAAGTAGCTTCCAGGGTGCCTGGGTGGCTCAGTCAGTTAAGTGTCTGACTTCAGCTCAGGTCATGATCTCACAGGTCATGGGTTCGAGCCCTGCATCGGGCTCTGTGCTGACAGCTCAGAGCCTGGAGCCTGCTTCAGACTCTGTGTCTCCCTCTCCCTCTGCCCCTTCCCCACTCGTGCTCTGTCTCAAAAATAAATAGACATTAAAAAAAATTTTTTTTAAGTAGCTTCCTGGCTAGAGGGCTCAAGCCAGTCACGTCAATGGGTCCCCCTTTCTCAGACCTGGTCGAAAAACAGGAATGCATCCAAAACCAAGGTAGTATTCTGTGAATGCCAGTTTGTTTACAGGAGCCATGGATCACCAAGGGCATTGGGAAATTAATACTAGAGATCTCAGATCTTACAGAAAAGTAATCCGAGCAATTATTTTATTAACCAACCTCACTGATAAACCTTGCAGGGCACATTCCGAGTGCACTGACATTGAAGGCTTCTATTTTAATGAAGCTCGCATACAATGCAATCATTAAAAAAGCCTATCAAATTAATTACAACAGTAGTATGGTCTGGCCGTTAAAATGGTGGGCATTGGAATCAACGTTGTGGATTTAAATCTCAGCTCTGCCACTTAGGACCTATTAACCTTCTGCTTCGGTCTCCCTGTCTGTGTGAAAGGGGAATAATTCAGAGTATCTACCTCTTAGAGTAGTAATGAGGGTTAAATGAATGTACAGCTGTGACGCACTGAGAACAGCACCTGGCATAAAGTCAGCTTCCAAAAGTCCCAGTATTGGGGCTAGTCTTATTGGACTGTCTGTATTAGTACCTGTACACCCAGAAGAGAAGGGAATGCTGTCGAAACCTCAACCATAATTATTTTTTTTTTTTATTAAGAATCAACCAAATTTCTAAAAGAAACAACATGACTTAATTAGGATTAAAGCACTATCTCTGCTTAGGATTTTCAGTAGCATGGTATGTATCTTAGAGGTGCTCTCCAGACTGTGCTCTCTTCCACAGTTCACAAAACTATTTCACACTCAGTGTCTTGCAGGGGCCAAGGGCAGGCTGCCCCAAAATGTGCCACTTTGCTATAATGATTATTTTAAACAATTCACTTAAGAAACAACGGTACAAAGACACTCAGCCCCTCCTTTGTCCCCCAGAAAGTAGGAAACACATCTCCCATGTGAAAAATACCCACCCTCCCTGTACTAAGAAATTAAAGACCTCCTCACTCAAAAAGAAGGCTTTTATATAAATGCTTTACATAGACTTTACAAAGGCATGAATTATTTCCTATTTTAGCTAAAAATCTCTTAAGGAAAAAAAAAAATCAACCTGTATTCCTTCTCTGTCCCTCAGAGTTAAGACTCTTATCATGTCTTCAAAATGTAAACACGGCCTAAGATAGCCTGAGACCGAAGAAAAAAGCAGGGGCAACTTTTTAAAATATAAGCTGCTTTGGGGGCACCTGGGTGGTTCATAGGTTGAGTGTCTGACTTCGGCTCAGGTCATGAACTCATGGTTCATGAGTTCGAGCCCTGCATCTGGTGAGTTCGAACCTCACATCTGGCTCTTCGCCGACAGCTCAGAACCTGGAGCCTACTTCAGATTCTGTGTCTTCCTCTCTCTGTCTGTCCCTCCCCTTCTTGTGTGCTCTCTCTCTCAAAAATAAACATTAATAAAATAATAATAAATAAAATATAAACTGCTTCCATAAAAAATAAAAATAAAATAAATTCTAAATAAAATTAAATTTAACTAAAAATTTAAATTTAAAAGCTTAAATAAAATAAAACTTAAACATTTAAATAAAATAAAATCTGCTAAAAAGAATATTATGCCCAGGCCCAGCAACTCTAGTAAGAGACCAGTATGTCCCAAAGAGCCCACCATAGGAGGGGCACCTGGGTGGCTCAGTTGGTTAAGCATCTGAGTCTTGATTTCAGCCCATGACCAGCCATGATCTTGTGGTACATAAGTTCGAGCCCCACGTCAGGGTCCGTGCTGACAGTGCAGAGCCTGGTTGGGATTCTCTCTGTCTCTCTCTCTCTACCCCTCCCCTGCTTGCTCACTCTCTAAGATAAACTTAAATTTTAAAAAAATCTTTAAAAAAGCCCACTTTAGAAAAAACTTGGATACCTTCTCTATGCCTCTATGATACAAATTTTCTATCCCCATCCGCTTTAGGACCTAAGACCCATTCTTTAACATACAAACTTTAGGGGTGCTGGGTAGCTCAGTCAAACATCTTAACTCTTGATTTCAGCTTAGGTCATGATCTCACAGCTCATGAGATCTCCCAATCAAGCGCTGGTCAAGTGCTGTGTCAGCTACTGCACTGTCAACGCAGAGCCTGCCTGGGATTCTCTCTCTTCTACCCCTCCCCCCTTAGCACGCGCTCTCTCTCAAAATAAATAAACTTTAAAAAATAAATAAAATACAGGGGCGCCTGGGTGGCTCAGTTGGTTAATCGTACGACTTTGGTTCTGGTCATGATCTCGCAGTTTGTGAGTTTGAGGCCCGTGTCGGACTCTGTCCTGGCACCTCGGAGCCTGGAGCCTGCTTCAGATTCTGTGTCTCCCTCTTTCTCTGCCCCTCCCCTGCCTGCACTCTCTCTCTCTCTCTCTTTCTCAAAAATAAATAAACATTAAAAAAATGTGTTAGGGGCACCTGGGTGGCTCAGTCAGTTAAGCGTCCAACTTCGGTTCAGGTCATGATCTCACAGTCCGTGAGTTCGAGCCCTGCGTCGAGCCCTGAGTCGGGCTCTGTGCTGACAGCTCAGAGCCTGGAGCCTGCTTCGGATTCTGTGTCTCCCTCTCTCTCTGCTCCTCCCCTGCTCATGCTCTGTCTCTCTCTGTCTCAAAAATAAATAAAAACATTAAAAAAATTAAAAATAAATAAAAATTTTAAAAAATGTTTTAAATAATAAAAGAAACAACTTTCAAGGAAGGTAAAATGTATGTTTTTGGTAAGAAAAAGTATGAAGAACGGAAATAAATTTTTGGGGGGCAAAAAAATTTTTATCCTAAAGTGAGGCTAATCATTTAAAGAGGGAAAACTTACAACAAAAATCTGAATATTAAAAAAAAAAAAAGGTTGTAGAAAGTTTAGGGAAAAGGAACCTTTGAAAACGAATTTTATATGTGGTCAGTACTGGCTAAGATTAAAATAAACTTATCTAACAATGAGTTTTAAGGGGCACCTGGGTGGTTCAGTTGGTTGAGTGTCCTCTGATCAGGTCATGATCTTGTTGTTTGTGAGTTCGAGCCCCAAATCGGGTTCACTGCTGTCAGTCTGTCAGCCCAGAGCCTGCTTCAGATCCTCTGTCCCCTGTCTCTCTACCCCTCTCCCACTTGCGCTCTCCCTCCAAATAAATACATATTAAAAAAAAATGAGTTTTAATATCAAAAGTATACTGGTGCAAAATTAGAATTTTTCTCTTTCAAAAGGTAGAAGTTTTCAGAAACAAGTGTTGAGGATGTGGAGAAAAAGGAACTCTTTTGCACTGTTGGTGGGAATGCAATGCAAAGTGGTACAGGCACGCACTGTGGAAAATAGTATGGAGGTTCCTCAAAAAATTAAAAATAGAATTACTATATGATGCAGTAATTCCACTACTGAGTATTTACCTAAAGAATACAAACACACTAATTTGAAAAGATATATGTACTTTTATGTTTACTGCATTATTTACAATAGCTAAATTATGGAAGCAACCCAGTGCCCATCAATAGGTTAAAGGACACACACACACATACACACACAATGGAATATCACTCAGCCATAAAAAAAAAAAAGAAATCTTGCCATTTGCAACAACCTGGGGGGAATCTAGACAGTATGAAGTTAAGTGAAATAAGCCAGAGCCAAACACCATACGATTTCACTCGTATGTGGAATTTAAGAAACAAGAGAGAGAGAGAGAGAGAGAGAGAGAGAGAGAGAGAGAGAGAGAAAAGACAAACCAAAACACAGACTCTTAACTACGGAAAACAAACAGATGGTAACCAGAGGGGAGGTGGGTGGAGGGATGGGTAAAATAGATGAAGGGGATTAAGTGCACACTTATCTTGATGAGCACTCAGTAATATATGGAACCATTGAATCACTATATTGTACACCTGAAACTAACATAACACTATATTAACTATACTGGAATTGACATGAAATGAAATAAAATGAAAGGAAGAAGTTTTCTTAGGTTATTGGTTTGCTTTTTATAAGAAATTGTAAAGAGTTTTTTACCTTTAATGTAATCTGCCTAGAAAAACAAAGATTCAATGCTTTGTCTTTATCAGATCTTTGATTATTCAAAAAAAACTGAGTCTTCTTAATACTAAAAAAGCTAAGTTTTGCTTACAACTATGTAACCTTTTGTATTTGTCTTTAAAATTTTTTATTGCCCGGGTGGCTCAGTCAGTTAAGCGTCTGACTCTTGATTTCGGCTCAGGCCATGATCTCATGGTTCGTGAGATCGAGCCCTGTATCGGGCACTTCGAGGACAGTGAGGCCTGTGTGGACTGCAGGGAGCCTACCTGGGATTCTCTCTCTCCCTGTCTCTCTGCCCTTCCCCTGCTTGTGCTCTCTCTCTCTCAAAAATAAATAAATAAACATTAAAAAAAATTTTATTGTCACTTTAGCTAAATTGATTTTGTTTCATCATGATCTGTGATCTTATTTAATCAAATGTTTTGATATTTTTTGACAAACTTCCCAACATCAAATTCTAAAATCAAGTCTACAACTTAACTGAAATGTTCCAGAGGGTCCATGGAACATTTCAAAATATTTGGTCTCCTTTTATAAAAAAGGAGCTATTACATTAATTAGGTTTGTTGTGTTAAATTACATGAGAAGCATTGTCAAGTGATACTAAACCCTCTTAAATTACATTTGTATAGATATGTTATTAAGATGTGTGTTCTAGGGGCGCCTGGGTGGCGCAGTCGGTTAAGCGTCTGACTTAAGCCAGGTCACGATCTCACGGTCCGTGAGTTCGAGCCCCGCGTCGGGCTCTGGGCAGATGGCTCAGAGCCTGGAGCCTGTTTCCGAATCTGTGTCTCCCTCTCTCTCTGCCCCTCGCCCGTTCATGCTCTGTCTCTCTCTGTCCCAGAAATAAATAAACGTTGAAAAAAAAAAAAGTTAAAAAAAAAAAAAGATATGTGTTCTAGAAATTATATGAAACTCCTAGAAATCTGATATGTACTGGTACAGAACTATCTTGAAGTGTTAGATGTCACAGAAATAAATTTCCTTGTCAGTTGCACTGTAATGAACTTAAAGGGGTTCATGACAGGTCCCCCCAAAATGTACCCCTTTGGCACGTGGATTGAGCTGAAGGCACTTGAGACCCTGTGGGCTCAAGGGAAACTTCTGCCCCTTCCTTAACTACGTAGAATCTAAATTGAGGTTCTTTCCCAGAATAAGGGTGATTAGCAAAGATAAATTTTATCTGAATGACCCATCTGTACCGTAGGGCAAACGTCAAATTACCAAACATCTGTTCTTACCACACTGTAAAAGTACATTCCTTTCCTCTGAAGCCCCAGACCCCTATCCCTTCTCCTGAGTTCAGAATGACATATATACCTCATCTTGCCTGCCTTTGGAATTTCCATGTCTACGTGGATCCCCCATTATCAAATTTGATTTTTTTCCTGTTAATCTGCCTCATGTCAATTTGAGGGACAGGACCTTTGAGTGGACAGGAATTCTTGCTCCCTGACAAACTCTAAGCAGATCTGTAACCATGGCCATTTTTAATTCTTTTATCATTTATAGACAGTTAATACTTTACTTGGATGCTTCTCCAAAAGCTTCCTGCAAATGCGTTTCATCTTGAGAGATTCATAAAAAGGAATTTTGACAAATGCAGGAGTCTGATAATTTTAAGATCATAAAACTGAACTGGGTAAGAATGTCTGGAACTAAAAGAAAAACTGAATTTAAGCAGATCAAGAATAACATAAACAGAGGAGGATAATTATAAGTTTAATGACATTCTTGTTTGAAATACTGACTTTTAATGTTTCATTTTTCCAGATTTAAGAAAAGTTTTTCTCTTAAGCTATGATTCACAACAATTTATCTTTTTCTCCCTGTCTCTGATCCCTCTAGAATTCAAAAACTCTCATTGAATTTTTATGTTTTTTTGACAACATACTTATTTGGGTGAGTTCAATGAGAGTTTGTTCTCCTTGCACAGGACATGGTTAGAAACACGGGTTATATTACCAAGGCTTTGACTGGAATGTCACATTTGGGAGACAGGCATAAATTCAGATATGGCTAGAGAGTTTTAAGGCACTAATGGTGATCATATGGAGCCAGTAAAGCCTTTTAATTTTTTTTTTTTCCCCAACGTTTATTTATTTTTGGGACAGAGAGAGACAGAGCATGAACGGGGGAGGGTCAGAGAGAGAGGGAGACACAGAATCGGAAACAGGCTCCAGGCTCCGAGCCATCAGCCCAGAGCCCGACACGGGGCTCGAACTCACGGACCGCGAGATCGTGACCTGGCTGAAGTCTGACGCTTAACTGACTGCGCCACCCAGGCGCCCCGACCTTCCAGTAAAGCCTTTTGGAAGAAGAGCCTAATACCTTGCTTGCAGGGCTCCCAGCAGGAGCCTCTCACCAGGTGAGTAAAGGAGGTCACTTCCTGGCGGGTGCAAGAACCTCAGGGTATTTGGGGGACCTCAAGAAGAGAGCAATGAACTTTAACTTATAGGTATTACAGGTGAAGTCTGATGGCAAGTATTTGGCTTGGCTTCTGGCTTCAAGAGGCTGTTTAAAGTTCAACAGCAGATTTAAGTGTTTTTCTTTTTAATGTTTATTTTTAAGAGGGGGCGGGGGGGGGGAGGGAGACACAGAATCTGAAGCAGGCACCAGGCTCCAAGCTGTCAGAACACAGCCCAGGGTATGGCTCAAACTCATGAACCGTGGGATCATGACCTGAGCCCAAGTTGGATGCTCAACTGACTGAGCCACCCAGCTGGCCCTGGATTTAAAAGAGCCTGTATGATTAATCACTATTTTTGCTGTCCTTATGTAAATCATCAGGCCAAGTTTATCCAAACTAGATTCATTTGGCAAAGAAATTAGTCTTAATTTGGCTATCTCTAGTAAAATGAAGGTGATTATGGGGAAAAAAAAATGTTTCAGTAACACACCTCTGTGGATATTAGATTCAAATACAATTCATTATAAACTGGACTAGATCCTGATTTCCTTTTAGTTTCTTCCAATGCCTGGCTACAATTCTTCAAACTAGTATTTTTGATATTTTCTATCTGTTTGACTTGAAATCATTTGATAACTAAGACCACCCTTTTCTCCGAAGCCCTGCAAACTGAGTATGAACAACTGGATGAGCACTTCAGAAAAAGCACAACAGCTCATACGTAAACGATCTTCGTGCCCGGTGCTCTACGGGCCACTCGAAATGATCACCAGAGACACTCAAGTTACAAACCAAGAAACTCCACCAGATTGCCGCTGCCTGCCCTCTCTTTATGTAAAGATGCTTTCGGCGTGACAACTAGAAACCCTCTGGACTGGCTATATTCAGGACTCAGAAACTGGTTTTACAACTTGATCTAATCACTGGTCATTATTTTTCTTTTAATTTCCAGAGAAAGGCCTTATTTATTACCTGGATAACTGAACCACAGGCCTGTGAGAACACACTTGTATCACCGCCTCCCGAAGTGAGTTTAACTAAAACGACCTATCCTCAGAACTAAGACACTGGTTCAAGCAGACGGGACAATTTATCAGCTCAACTTTTAAAGCAAGAAAACTTCCAGGGAAGTTTCAGAAAAGGGAACCGTAGAGGCCAAGGGTAGGCCACCCCAAAATGTGCCACTTTGGCATACAAATTAAATAAAAATTACTTAGGAAACAGCGGTTCAGAGACTCCTCTGTCACCCAGAAAGCCGGAAACACATCTTCCATGTGCAAAATACCCTCCCTGTACTAAGGAAGTAAAAGGACATCCTTGTTGCCAGAGATAGGGACTTCAAAACAGAGAAAGCTTCAGAAACGAACCTGGTTACTTTTTTTCTAACCCTACCAACTCAGCCTAAATTCTGTTTAGGATTCCCTCCTAACTGAAGTTTCCAAACACCTGCTTTCTTTATCCTGTTGATTCCTCATAAATGTATTGTCTCTGTGTCTCAAAAGAAGAAAAAAATCCCTGCCTTGGTCATTTCTTCAGGTCTCAATACCAGCCACTGTGCACACATCCTTGATTTTTTTGTTTTTTGATTTTTCCTCCTGTGAACCTGTTTTGTGTAAATTTAATTCTTTGGCTGGCTGAAAGACCTTGAAGGTAGAGGAAGAATTGTTCCTTCCCTACAATCTCAATGAGGTAGGCAGGACGACGATAAAAGATAAATACAATTTCTGTGTCTCCATAAGCGTTTCGTGGGGTATTTGAAACCACAGCCAAGGGGTTGGCTTCCCTGGCCACAAATGCCAACCCAAACTTCATCTTATAAAATTCCTGGTGGGGGGTGGCGGTGGGGGATGGGGAGATGGGGGAGTGCTGGGTGGCTCAGTCGGTTAACCTCCAACTTGGGACTTGAGCTCAGGTCATGATCTCAGTTTGTGGGTTCGAGCCCTGAGTTGGGGCTTTGCGCTGGCAGCCTAGAGCCTTGCAGCCTGCTTCAGATTCTGTTTCTCTCTCTCTGCCCCTCCTCTGCTTGTGCTCTCTTTATCTCAAAAATAAACATTAAAAAAAAAAAAAAATCCTGGCGGGGACACCTGGCTGGCTCAGGTGGAGCGGTGGAGCGTGGGGCTCTTGATCCTGGGGGGTGTGAGTTCGAAACCCATGGTGGGTGTAATGATTACTTAAAAAAAAAAGAGAGAGCTGGGGGACTGGTCCACCACGGTGAGGGCCTCGGAGGCTGCCGGGAGGAGGCTCCGCCGGAGTACCGCAGCGTGCCAGAGAGGGGCCGGGGAGCGGCTCCAGAAACGAACTCGGTCCCTCCTCCGGGGCCGAACCACATGGGACCAGCTCGGGTTGCGGCACCGGGAAGGAGCGAAGGCCGCGGGCTCCTGACTCACCTGAAGAGTCGGTCCCGGCCCTGGGTCTGGTTGGTGAAGCGGGTGAAGGCATCCATGACGCCCAGCCGAGGCCACGTGCCACCCGCGGCGCAGTCTCGAGTCCTCCAGAGTGTCGCCGGGTCCCCCGCGGGACAGATTGAGTCTCCCCGCCCCCGTGGGGGCGGGAGCGCCTTCCGACCAGGGACTTCGCGGACTTCCGGTGGCGGCCGGAAGTGGCGGTTACTAAGGCGACGCCAAGCTGCCGGCGCAGGTGAGCGGAAGCTCGGCATTTGGTCTGGGGTTCAGCGGTTCCCCGCGTGTCCCCAGACGCCCTTTGATATCTAGGGTCTCCTAGAGGGGGGCTTTGCGGGACGGGGGGCCGTCTCCCCAGCCACCGGCGTTCCCGGAGACCCTGGGAACTCAGGAAAAACCCATGTGGCATCCTGAATGCAGATTCCCTTCAGGTTTTGCTTGGGGTCTTTGCGGCCGCATCATTTCCCACCTCTGTGCCTCGGTTTCCCTTGAGGAACAGCAGCTCCAGGTCTGGGGAAGGAAATGGTTAGAGCAGAGATAAGCCAGTTTGTGGCATGTGTTTCTAGCACGGAGAGCTGGGTAAAGTGAGAGAACTGTCTGCTAGGTTTATTGAGTACTGTAAGAAGGTTGCTACTTGAGGAAGTCCTAGAAGGGCTAACATGAACACAGTGGAGGCAGGAGTGAATTACGATGAAACTGCACCACTGAATGGCAGTTTTCTGGGGCCTGAAGATGTGAAATCCCACCCCTTCCATAGCAGTAATTTTATAATGTACCCCCTGTAATCAAAAAGTAAGGTGAGCTATTTTTGTAATCTTTATTCCCTTTGTCAGGCCTGCCCTTAACATTTGCAGGCCCCGGGGTAGGACTACAAATAGAGACCCACATACCATATGTTAATTAATTAATTAATTAATTAATTAATTAATTAATATTAAAGATTTTATTTTTTTTAATTTATTTATTTAGAGAGTGGGGGAGGGGCAGAGAGAGAGAGAATCCCAAGTGGACTCTGTGCTGTCAGTGCAGAGCCTGATATGGGGTTTGATTTCACAAACAGTGAGATCATGGCCTGAGCTGAAATCAGGAACCTAATGCTCAACCAACTGGACCACCCAGGTGCCCCAAAGATTTTTTTTTAACTAATCTCTACGCCCAAAGTGGGGCTCAGACCCATGACCCCAAGATCAAGCCTCCTGTGTTCCACTGACTGAGCCAGCCAGGCGCCCCACACATTCCATACGTTTAAATATTTAGAAGTTTTAAGTCAAGGTAACCCAATTGTCACATTAGATATGTTCTTCTACCTTGTCTTCTACCTTCTACCAGTTTCACATTCAGAAGTCTTGGGCTCCAGCAATAGCACTATTAGGAATTTATCCAAAGGATACAGGAGTACTGATTCATAGGAGCACAGGTACCCCAATGTTTATAGCAGCACTCTCAACAATAGCCAAATTATGGAAAGAGCCCAAGTGTCCCTCAACTGATGAATGGATAAAGAAGATGTGGTGTGTATATATACACAATGGGATACTACTTGGCAATGAGAAAGGATGAAATCTTGCCATTTGCAACAACGTGGATGGAACTGGAGGGTAATTCTGCTAAGTGAAATAAGTCAGAGAAAGACAGATATCGTATGTTTTCACTCATGGAATTCGGGAAACTTAACAGAAGACCATGGGGGAAAGGAAGGGGAAAAATAGTTTCAAACAGAGAGGGAGGGAGGCAAACCATAAGAGACTCTTAAATACAGAGAAAAAACTGAGAGTTGATGGGGGGGCAGGGTAGGTGGGAGTATGGGTGATAGGCATTGAGGAAGGCATTGGTTGGGATGAGCACTGGGTGTTGTATGTAAGCGATGAATCATGGGACTCTACTCCCGAAGCCAAGTGCACACTGTATACACTGTATGTGAGCTAACGTGACAATAAATTATATTTTTTAAAAAAGGAATTCTTGGGGTGCTTGGAATACCTGGAAACACAGCTGGAATATGGTACTGTGGTGAGAGCTGGCCCCCTGGTCCTTTCCCACACCCCTTCTCTTCTCATTCCTGGCTGCCATTCACATCACTGAGAGGGGCCTTACATGTAATGTGTGGATATTCCAAGCCACATCCAAGTTCTGCCCCTGCCCCTGCCCCTGCAAATAGCCATGCCTTGGCCATCTTTCACGTTTAGGGATGCACACATTAGCATCTGGGCCTGCCCTCAAGAGAAAGCTGGGAAAGAAGTTTGTGCAGGCCTTGGCATCATCTGGGCAGTAAATTTCAGGGGTATAGGTACCTGAACATGGTCTAGACTCCAGAAGGGTGCATCTAGGCTCTGGGTGGGTATAATCTCTTGGCCCCACAAATTCCTCATCCTTTTCAGAGGGAAGTACTTGGGAGAGAGACAGAAGTATTCTCTAAATTTATGTCCCAGGGTAGGGCAATACTGTAGGCAAATTTATTGAATGTTAGCCATGTCCCGACCACTGTGCTAAGCTCTCAGCCTAAGGTAAAAGGTTAATGGGGGACACGAGTAAATAGTAAACACAACACAATGATACGTTAGATGATAAAGATGAGCACAGGGTGCTTCTAAACACAGATTTATATAGTCTGTTCTCCATACCTATAATTCTGCTTTTTCATAACATCAAATTGAATCATGTAGTATGTAGGGTTTTCTATCTGATTTTTTTTCACTTAGCATAATCAGTAGTTTATAACTTTTTATTGTTAACTAGTATTCCATTGTATGGACCTACCATAGTTCATTAACTCTTCACGCACTGACGTGCGTATTGTTTCTAGCTTGGGGCAATTATAAATAAAGGTGCTATAAATATAGCACAGTACAGATTTTCATATGAAATCTTAAGTTTTTCTTGTGTAATATGTAGGAATGGAATTCCTGAATCATAGGACGAGTGTATGTTCAACTTTGTGAGAAAATGCCAGACTATTTTCCAAAGTGGCTCTGCTATTGTGTATGCCCACTAAATATGGGATGTGACTGTCTGGGAGTTTATCTGTTTGCCTATTGATAAACATTTGTTGTTTCCAGTTTGGGGCTCCTACTAATAAAGCCATGATGAACATTCACGTAGAAGCCTATGTGTGGATGTGTTTTCAGTTCCCTTATATCATACTGAGGAGCGGGATGACTGGCTATAGTGGTAGGTAGTATGTTTAACTTTTTAAGAAGTTACTAAACTGTTTTCCAAACTGATTGTACCATTTTACCTTCCCAAGAGTAGTTGGAGGAATTCTGGGTCCTCCACATCCTTGACAACACTTGGTGTGATCTTTTTACCTTTAGGCGTCCTAATACACATGTATCGTGCTTGTCATTTCCATTTCACTAATGACATGGAACATCTCTTCGTGTGCCCATGTCCATCGGTTATATCTTCTTTGGTTAAATGCGCAAACCTTTGGCCCATTTGAAAGAATCGAGTCATTTCTTATTACTGAGTTTTAAGAATGTGCAAAATATTCTGGACACAAGTGATTTATCATATATATGACCTGCAACCGTTTTCTCCCAGACTGTGGACTATCTTTCATTCTCTAAATGGTGGTTTTTGTAAAACATACACGTATTTCTGAAAGGTTTAAGTTACCCATTTCTTCTTTTATGGATTGTGCTTCAATGTCATATCTAAGAAATCTTTGTCTAACTGAAGATTGCACAGGTTTCCTCCATATTTTCTTCCAGAAGTTACATAGTTTAAAATTTTACATTTTGGTCTATGATCTACTTTGAGTGAATTTTTGTATATGCTGCAAGGTATAGATCAGAGTTCATTTTCTTTTCCATGTGGATATTGAATTGCTGCAGCATTATTTATTGGGAAAAAAAACTATCCTTTTCCCACTGAATTAGCTTTGCGCCTTTGTCAAAAATAAGCTGTCTGTTCATATGTGAGTCTAATTCTGGACTTTTTATTTGGTTTCACTGATCTATTTGTGTAGCTTGATGTCAATACCACACTGTCTTGATTACTGTAGTTTTATAATAGTCTTTTTTTTTTTTAATTTTTTTTTTCAACATTTATTTATTTTTGGGACAGAGAGAGACAGAGCATGAGCGGGGGAGGGGCAGAGAGAGAGGGAGACACAGAATCGGAAACAGGCTCCAGGCTCCGAGCCGTCAGCCCAGAGCCCGACGCGGGGCTCGAACTCACGGACCGCGAGATTGTGACCTGGCTGAAGTCGGACGCTTAACCGACTGCGCCACCCAGGCGCCCCTATAATAGTCTTGAACTAGGTAGTGTTGGTCCTCCCAATTCTGTCCTTTTTTTTCTAAGTTATTTTGGCTATTCTAGGTACTTTGCATATCCATATGAATTATAAAATGAGCTTCTTAATTTCTTAAAAGAAAAAAAAAGGCCAGCTGGGACTCTCATAGGGATTGTGTTGAATTTTAGATTTGGGAAGAATTGACATCTTAACAAAACTGAGTCTTCTAACCCGCAAAGTATCTCAACCCATTTACTTAGGTCTCCTTTAATTTCTCTCAGCAATATTTTACAGCTTTAAGTGTATAGTTTATACAACTTTTGCCAGGTTTATCCCTATATAATACTTTTGATACTATTATAGTATTTTTTTTAAATTTTTTTTTCAACGTTTATTTATTTTTGGGACAGAGAGAGACAGAGCATGAACGGGGGAGGGGCAGAGAGAGAGGGAGACACAATCGGAAACAGGCTCCAGGCTCTGAGCCATCAGCCCAGAGCCCGACGCGGGGCTCGAACTCACGGACCGCGAGATCGTGACCTGGCTGAAGTCGGGCGCTTAACCGACTGCGCCACCCAGGCGCCCCCTATTACAGTATTTTTTAATTTCAATTTTTGATTTTTGTTGCCAGTATATAGAAATACAGTAGGTTTTTGTATATTCAACTTATATCCTGCAACCTTGCCAACATCATTTATTAGTTTTAGTAGATTTTTTGGTAGATTTCATCAGATTTCCTATGTAGATAATCATATTGAATAGGAATAAAGACAGCTTTATATCTTCCTTTCCAACATGGGTAAAACAGCTTCATCGCCCCCCCCCAAACCCCCCTCATGCTATCCTTTTTTTTTAATAATATTCTTCCTCCACCCATAACTCCTGGCAACTACTGATCTCCCCATTACTCATTTTGTCTTTCCTAGAATGCCATATGAATAGAATCACTGCACATAAATTTTGAGACTGGTTTCTTTCACTGAGCATAATGTCTTTGAGATTCATCCATATTTTTGTGTATATCAGTAGTTTTTTACTTTTTATTACCAAGGAGTATTCCATTATGTGGATACACCACTGTTGATTTATCCACTTACCCAGTGAAGGCTATTTGGATTGTTTTTTTTATTTTTGGCAATTATAAGTAGAGCCACTATAAACATTTGTGTACAGGCTTGTGTGTGAGTGTAAGTATTCATACTCCTGGAGTAGATACCCAGGAGCGCACTTGCTGGGTCATAGAGTAAAATATATGTTTAACTTCATAAGAAACTGCCAAATCCTTTTCCAGGGTGGTATCATTTTGTATTCCTGCCCACTTACTCTGCATCTTTATTAGTATTGTCAATACTTTTTTTTTTATTTTAGCCATTCTAATAGGTATGTGTAGTGATCCATAAGTTATTAAGAAGTGTGTTATTTTTGAGGTTTTGCATTTTTCTGAATATCTGTTATTGACTTCTAAAATAATTCTGAGTGGTCAGAAAACATAGTTTGTATGACTTGAGTACTTTTAAATTTATTAAGACTTGCCTTACAGACCCGGATATGATGTGTCTTGGTAAATGTTTCATACGTACTTAAAAAAGAAGCTGAACACTGCTGTCGTTGGCTAGAGTCTTCTAGAACACTGCTTCACTGCTCTCTCACTGGTGCTTTCCTTCAGGAAATCTGCTGCTCTCCTGTATTTTGTTCCTTTATTCACGTCTTTTTTTCTTCCCCCCTCTGGCTGCTTTTCAAAATTTGTCTTTATCGCGTCTTTAGTTTTGATCACAATGTGCCTTGGTATAGATTTCTTCATGTTTCATTTCCTCAGGACTTGTTTTTCTTCTTGGATCTGTGAGTTTATAGTTTTTATCATATTTAGAAATATTTTGTCTATTTCTACAGATTTTTTTTGTTTCTTCCCTCCTTTGGGGATTTCAATCATACATATTAGGGAACTTCAGGTAACTCCCACACCTCACTTCATTTTTTCTGGTTGTTTCTATTGCTGTATCTTCAAATTCACTAATCTTCTAATTTATTTTGCTCTGAAAGTTTGTGATTAATCAAACGTGTTCTTCATCTCAGACACTGTAGTTTTCATCTCTAGAAGTTCAGTTGGGGTGGGGCACCTGGGTGGCTCAGTCAGTTGAGAGTCCGACTTCGGCTCAGGTCATGATCTCGCAGCTTGTGAGTTCAAGCCCCGTGTCGGGCTCTGTGCTGACAGCTCAGAGCCTGGAGCCTGCTTTGGATTCTGTGTCTCTGTCCCTTCCCCACTCATGCCCTGTCTGTCTGTCTCTCTCAAAAATAAATAAACATTAAAAAAGTTTAAAACTAAATAAATAAAAGTTCAGTTTGGGTTACTTTGTACCTTCCACATCTCTACTTGACTTTTCCTCTTCGTTTTTGAACATGTGGAATATGTGTGTGTGTGTGTGTGTGTGTGTGTGTGTATAATGGGTGTTCTGGTTAGTTGAAGACTATACAGAAAGTCTTTGATATTCTGTTGTTAATATATATCTCTATCTATCTATCTATCTATCTATCTATCTATCTATCTATCTATCTAAACTGTTTTTTCCCTGGTACTTCTAATAGCTGTGTTGACTATGAGTCAGCTTCAGTTAATTGACTTTTCTCTTCATTATGGGTGTGTTTTCTTGCCTCTGAATGCCAGGTAGTTTTTTTATTGGATCCCAGACATTTCCTTCATTAGATGCTGGATATTTCTGTATTCCTCTAAGTATTCTTAAGCTTTGTTTTGGTACGCAGTTATTTATCAGTCGTTTGATCTCGTAACTTCTAAGACTGGATTGGCAATGACACAGCGGCATTTATTCGAGGGCTAATTTTCCCCGCTACTTGGCAAGACTCTTCTGAGCACTCCACCCAAAGCTTGTGAATTACGAGGCTTTCCATTCTCCCTGGTGGAAACAGGCATTACTCCTGGCCCTGTGGGAGCTCAGTTTACTGTCCCTACCAATTCGTTCGGGTGGTTCTTTTCTCTCATATTCAGACACCTGGCTCCTCTACCCATGCGCCGGAAACATCACAGGTGTACCCTAGCAGGTGAGGAAAGATGACGGCCGCGGGTTTTCACAAGACTTCCACGGCCCCCAGTGCTGACAGTGCAGGACCCCACTCTGCTACATGTTACTCATCTTAAAACAGACCCCATGTGCCACATTAAGTGCCTTTATTTAACTATAATATTTGAAAGCCTTTTTTATAATTTGTACAGGTTTGAGTCTTACAAAGTACAGAAACATGATGCCCACATGCAGGCTGGAGCCAGAAAGTTGCAATATTTTTGTGAATGATGAACAGTTTTGATTTTGTGGGGGTTTTGTTTCTTTTTAGTCAATTTTCAAGTCTCAAACATTTCTGTAGCCCCTAGAAAAATCTCACAGGCCCCGGGCACTGTGCCTACAGAACTCCTGGTTGGTAGCTGTGGGCTTAGAGAGAAAGGAGCAAATGAGACAGCAAGGATTAGAAGTGCTTAACGGCATCTGGCCAGAGGTGAAAGAAACAAAGGAGAGCAGACGTGGCTCGCTACCCAGCTGGCCTGGGCACAGCCATTTGCGGAGATGGAAGAAGCAGGAGAACGTAGGGGGTAGGCTGGCTTCTAGTTGGGACTGAGACGGACGCTCTCTTAGCAGAAGGAGAAGGGCAACAAGAATACCTAATTCCTCTCCCTGCACCATAGTGCACACACATCATCTTGGGCTAGCCAGGAAGATGCGACTTGTCGATACCCGTTTCTGCTGCTCTCCTTACTAATATGAAAAGCATATATCCATACTGACATGATATCCATACTAATATGAAGGGCCCTGTGGTAAATAAGGAAAGTGCCCGTCTCTAGAATAAACAGTCCCCATGGGCCTGTTTTTGTGCTAGAAGGCATGACGTGCTGTCTTCTGGTAACTTGCCCTGTTTCTCAAAGTACCTTCGCTTGCTTCCTTTACCAGCTTTTCAGAGTTTCATAGAAGTTTCCAGGGCCAGCTTCTGTGATGTCATCCCCCGGAGGAAGTCAAGTCCGTAAGATGAGGTTCTCCAGCTTTGTACGAAAGGTGCTGCTGGAGGTGCCGTCCCCAACAGAGCAGGACTGGCCTCAGGACGATGAAAAGGATTTTGCCTTCAAAGATTCAGAACAGGAGCTGGAATCCCTGCCTCAGCCTTACCGAATGATCAACAAGATGGTGAACCTTCTGTTTGACCAGGCTTGGGAAGTGATCATGAAGAGGGATGCGCTGAGGGAAGCGGAGCACAGCCGGGTCCAGCCCACCATCTACCTTCCGCTTGTAGAAAGCAAGGTATGGAGCCGCCGACCAGGAGTCCCTGTTTCCCAGCTGAGTACTAATAAATGAAAACGCCTGATCCGGGGAAGGAATTCCTCCAAGGATCCTTCATTCAATAAGACAGGGGCATTTCTGAAAGATTATAAGCACGCTGTCGTTGATTAAAATGGGTCTCGTAATTGCCCCGGGGAAATGGATATTCTGGTTAGTTGAAGACTATACAGAAAGTCTTTTGTATTCTGTTGTTATTTAAAAATACTTCTGAATATATTAATCACCCTCTTGCTTGATGGTTGAGAATCTGCCAGTGCCTCAGCTATAGCTCTTTCTGCAGTGTTCTAGATGAAAAAAGTACAGGGAATGGGACCACTTGTCCACTCCTCAGAGGGCTCGTGGTCAGGGTTAGTGTTGTGAATGTGTACTTGTTTTCTCTGGCTCCTTTCCCCTAAAAGTAGAATGCTATGACTGTCTTGATGTTTGGGCAAGATATTTAGATGAGCACTATTTGGGGTGATGCTATATCCAGGAAGGACCCACATGCCTCTCTGAAAAGTCAGCTCATATTCTTGCAGATGGGGGCAGCTGAAAAGCATTCCTTTCTTCTTTGTTTTTGTTTTCCCAGCTCAACAAAATGCCAAATTGTATGGCTGTTTCCCAAGACTATGTGTTCATTGGAGGAGCCAAAGGGTTCTCCATCTATAATCTGTACGATGCTAAACGACTGTATATTTGGGAGAAACTTAAGGTTGATGTCACTTCCATCTGGGCTGCAGATTTGGGGAGTGAAATACTTATTGCTCCTGTGGATGAAACGGGTACTCGTTCTTTTTATTTATTTTTTAGCCTAATTTATAAGTGTCTATAGACCGTTCAACTAAATCTCCCTTCCAGGTATGGGTGAGGCCAGACATGGAGAATTCTCCCTGACCACGTAGCATTAACTAACGTCTACAGAACAGGATGGTGTGCAAAGCACTATTCTAACATTACACATAGGTTGGCCCATTTAACCCTCACAACAGCCCTAGGAAGTAAGTACAATTTATTATCCCTGTTTTTCAGCAGAGGCATCTGAGGCACTGAGGTTAAATAACTCACTTGAGGTAACATAGAAGGTAAGGGGTACAGGCAGGATTTGAACCAGCCAACGTGGACCCAGAGTCCCCACCCTTTGGGTATTCAGAAATCTTGCTGCTCATAGAAACCAGGGATTGGTTCTTTTCCCTCAGCTTGAGGATGAATCAGGCCTTCATGAGGACTATTGTATATGGAACCATAGAGAGTCTTGGAGGGCCCTGTTTCTACAGGAGAGTGACCTGACCAGATTGGCATTTTAGGAAGGACACCATGGTAGCAGTCTGAAAAGTCAAAATGAGAGGCAGAGATGTGGTTTTGCAGTAGTTTGCTGGTCCAGGGTTGCAATTCTCTACTATTCCCAAATAAACCCATCTTTTGCTGCTTAAAAAAAAAAGAAAAAGAAAAAAAGGGCAGGGAGGGAAACCAAGAAGAAGTGTTGCATTCATCGAAGAGAGACACTATGAAGTTCTGAACCAAGGCACAGGCTGGTAAAATGAAAAGAAAAATGGTGCTGTGTTCATGTAAGATGTTATCACGGGGGAAGTGACGTGAGCGATATATGGGAACTCAACTATTTTCGCAACTTTTCTACAAGCCTAATATTAGTTCAAAATAAAAAGTTTAAAAAACAAAAAGGTAAACATAATGGCAAAACTCGGCCAGCAGTGGAATATGCGTATGGGGTAGGTGAGCAGGGATGTGAGTGGGGAGGTGAGAAAAATGGTCCTCCTCTCTGCCTTAGATAATGGGGTGGACGATGATGCCATTCCTTGACAGCAGTCATAGGGGAATAAGGCCTCAGCGGTCTGAGCTGACCACGCGCAGCCCTGGGGCAGCAGGAAGGGGAATGTTGATACTCAGGAGGAGTGGGGCCTAAAGATGGGATCGCATCTATCACGCTGCATTATGTCTACTTGCTTTCACGTCCGTGTGACCCTCAGTGCAGTGCGCTTGAGGGAAGAGAGTGCCTTGGCTGTCCCTGGGACATTTGTGGTCACGGAGCAGATATCCCTCAGATGTTTAGTGGGTTGAGTTAGACCTGCTTACAGGGCGGGCCCTTTGCCTTTGCCCTTCTGGATTATGGGTATTGGGGCAAGTTATGAGTGTTTTCCAGAGGCTTCCAGGACAAGAGGATGGGCCAGCGTCGGTAGGGAGGATCCAGGAGGGAGAACAGCCTGAACACGTCATGAGAGGGGTGGAGGAAAGCAGGGAGACTGAGATCAGCAGGGGCTGTGGAGGGGCCAGGAGGAGGCCTAAGGACCCACGAGCACACGATGAGAATTCAGAAAGTCAGATATAAAATTCCAGTTCTTCTCTGACTCAACGGTCTGTCACTGATTCTTCCATTTCAGGTATCGCCAGACTGTTTTATTTTTGTAAGGATGGTCTTTTCCTAATCAAAGCCATCAATGAAGTGGTAAGTTCCTGTTCTTTTCCCTGTGGCTGGGCTAAGGGCTGTAGCAGATGAAGTTTACTTTTAATATGGAGGTGACGACAGCTGTCCTAGAGTAGAAAGATAGTGACTCTCTGGACAGAGCACCTCCTCTAAGAGATCCGATTAAAAGATGCCCCGCCATCCAAGGGCACATGCTGAATGCCTTGGATTCACTTGCCATGTTGTCCAGAGAAGACGCTTACTAAGGAACTCCAGTCCAGATTGAGCACCAGACTGACACATTCAACAACTACTTACAAGTCCCTGAATTTTCCAGGCTGCTTCACATCCTGTTCCCTCTGCTGGGAGTATTCTCCTTGCCTCCCTGCCTACCATGTGCGCCTGTTAAATCTCCCTCCTTCCTTACATTTCCCTCAAGACCAGCTCAAATATATCCTCTGAGATACTTTCCCTCTTATGCCCCAAGGACCCGGTCTCTCCCTCCTCTGTCTACCCCCATACGGCACGACTTTCTGTCAGTGTTTTCTCCACCCTCCATCCTATTTGTTTGTATGACCGCTTCTTCTCTTGGACATAACCTTCTTGAGGGCAGGGGACACTATTCACCCATGCCTCCCTTGCTCCTAGCACACTACCTGTATTCAGTGGGTTCTCAGAAAGTGTTTTGTGACTCAGTGAACCCACCGTAAAATTTTTAATTGCCTTATAAAAAATACCATTGTCTTATAAAGAATACCATTGATGGGCATCAAAGGAAGTCAGTGGGGAAGAGAAAGTATTTTCGACGAGTGATGCTGGAATGCTAGAATAATACGTGGGAGGGATGGGGCACCTGGGTGGCTCAATCGGTTGAGCATCCGACTTTGGTTCAGGTCATGATCTCATGGTTTGTGAGTTCAAGCCCCGCATCAGGCTTGCTGCTGTAAGCACAGAGCTCGCTTTTGATCCTCTGTCCCTGCCTCTTTCTCTCTGCCCCTTCCCCACTCATGCTCTCTCTCAAAAATAAAAATAAACATCAAAAAAAAAAAAGTGGGAGGGAAAATGAACCTCAGCCCTACTTTATACCATATATAAGCATTAATTCGAGGTGTGCCTGGGTGGTTCAGTTGGTTGAGCATCTGACTTCAACTCTGGTCATGATCTTGTGGTTCATGGGTTCAAGCCCCGCGTCGGGCTCGGCACTGACAGCTCAGAGCCTGGAGCCCGCTTCTGATTCTCTGTCTCCTTCTCTCTCTCTCTGCCCCTCCCCCACTTGTGCGCCCGTGCTCGCTCGCTCGCTCTCTCTCTCTCTCTCTCACAAAATAAATAAATAAACATTTTAAAAAGAATTAATTTGAGATGGGTTATAGGTCTAAATGTAAAGGTTTCTTGAAGAAAACACAAGAAAATATATTTGCTACAATATTTCTTAGGACATGAAGAGCACTGAATATAAAAGAAAAAATTGGTATTGGACTTCATCAAAGTTAAAAACTTCTTATTCTCACAACAAACACAAAAATTAACTTGAAGTGGGTCATATGTCTATATGTAAAATCTAAAATCATAAAACCTCTAGAAGAAAACATAAGAGAAAGTCACGTGACCTGGGGTTAGGCCAAAAGGTTTTAGCTACAACATCAAAAGCACAACATACAGGAAAAAACTGACAAATTGGACTTCATCTAAATTTAAAACTTCTTCTGTAGATGACACTGGTAAAAGAATAAAAAGACAAGCAATAGACTGGGAGAAAATAATTGTAAATCACAGACCCGAGAAATGACTTGAATCCCGAACACGTGATGAACTCTCAAAACACAAACTCGAAAATGAAGGATTAAAAAAACCCAGCTTTTAAAATGGGCAAAGGATTTGAAAAGAAAAGACAGCTGACCAAAGAAGCTATTTGGAAAGACAGTAAGATGCTCCACATCCTTAGTCATTGGTGAAATGCAAGTCAAGATCATGATGACCTACCACTGTGCATGTATTAGCCTGGCTAAAATTAAAAAGACCGACCATACCAAGTGCTGACAGGGACACAGACACAGAACAGCTGGAACTCTCGTGCACTGCTGGTGGTCAAGTATAACGGTACAATCGTGGTAGGTTTTATTTTTTTAACTAATTAATTAATTTAATCTCTACGCCCAGCACTGGGCTGAAACTCACAACCCTGAGATCAAGGGTTGCTCACTGTACTGCCGGAGCCATTCAGGCGTCCCTTTAGCAGTTTTTTTTGAAAAGTTAAACGTACGCCTACCATACAATCCAGGCATTCCACGCCTTGATATTTACACAGAAGAAATAAGAGCATATCTCCATACAGATACGTGCACATGACTGTTTGAAGCAGCTCTACACGTAAGAGCCAAAACCCAGAAACACCCAAAAGTCCATCAGCATGTGAGTGGATAAGCCAATTGCGGTATGCCCACACGATGGAATGAACTATTAATATTCAGGCATATGACGATGTGGATCCATCTTAATTATGCTGAGTGAAAGAAATCAGAAACAAAAAGAGTACATACTGAATGATTCCATTTATATAAACTCCTAGAAAATGCAAACTAAGGTAGTGACGGAGAGCATCAGTTTTTGCCTGGGGTGCGGTGGGAGGAAGGTGGAAGGAATGATTACCAAGGGCAGGATGAAACTTTTGGGGGTGATGGATATGTTCACGGTCTTGTGATGGTTTTAAGGGATATACATATGTCGAAACGTCAAATTGTACATTTTCAACATGTAGTTCGGGGGGTGTCTGGGTGGCTCAGTCGGTTAAGCCTCATGATCTCACAGCCATGTCTCACAACACAGTCTCTGTGTTGACGGCTCAGAGCCTGGAGCCCGCTGCGGATTCTGTGTCTCCCTCTCTCTCTGCCCCTCCACCTCTAGCTCTTTCTCTCTCACTCAAAAATAAATAAACATGAAACGTGTAGTTAGTATATGTTATTATATTTCTAATAAAGCTGTTTAAAAAGAATTAAAACTCCTCATCAAAAGATGTTATTAGAGTTCACTCTGTAGCAGGAACTAACTGGAGCCCTGAGAGCCTTGAGCAGCCCGCCTCCCCCACCACTGCCGGCACCAGCCCAGTGACCCTCACACCCCAGGACGAGCCACCGCTGTCACAGCTGGCCCCGGACAGCATGAGCACAATCCCGAGCAGTGAGGCAGAGGCCCCTGCCCACACCACCTGCCGTGTTGCAAGGAGCACTGGCACCTGCTGGCGGGCACAAGGAGGTCATGGCAACGATGGTTAGGGAACAGTCAGATGGCTCCATATGGAGAACAGACAGGGTTTCATCAGCAGAAAAGACACCAAGGAGGATGTATTTGGGCGGCAGATTGCCATAGAGAGTAACCCCAGGAAGGGTCCTTTCGGTGTAGGAGATGGCGAGACGGTGAAGTTTGGTACTGTTGGAGGAGAAAGTGTGTGAGGCAGCAGGTGTTAAGGCCCTGGTGGAGTTCAGCACAAGACAGTTCATCTGTAGGGGAACACAGCCACTGTGAATGCTGTCCCCGTCTACGGCTAGACCTCCATGCAATCACCAGCAGGATCCCACGTAGTGAGAGTGGGGGAAGGAATGAGGGGTCAGAAGGTGCCCCTGAAGGTCAGGCCCCGCAGCATTGGGCCCGGTGCAGGCAACAGTCCCTACCTGTGTACAGGCAGAGACCCGCCATACCACACCAACCCTCCTGCGCAGGGAGAATGGATGGAGGGGGTTGACAAGCAGGGCGCAGAACCAGGTACGCCAGTGAGAGAATCTGTATTGGGGGAAAATCAAGATGAGAGCCAAGGTCAGCAGCCACCTCAACCCCGCAACTTCTGTTACTAATGCAAACGCCCAGAAAACCTAAGCCATAAGATGGCAGAGGGACAAAAGCAGCCAAGAATTCGGGTGAGACTTCCTTCCTGGCTCCCAAGGCGGAGCAGGGCAGGGCTGAGTAAATGCAGGCTTACCAACTCTTCCACCGCCCGCTTCAGTCCTCTGACAAGACGTGATCAGGAAAAATAAACCACCTGGACTACACCAAGATAAGAGGTGCACGGTGAAGGAATGCTTCAACAAAACGACAAGGCAGCCTAGGGAATGGGAGAAGGTATCTGCAAACGATACACCTGACAAAGAGTTTGGATCCAAAATAAACAACGGACTGATACAACTCAACACCCAAAACCAAATAATCCAATGACAAACTGGGCAGAAGACATGGACAGACATTTCCCTAAAGAAGACATCTAGACGGTCAATTGACACATGCAGAGATGCTCAACATGATTCATCATCAGGGAAATGCAAATCGAAACCACAATGAGATATTGCCTCGTACCTCTCAGAATGGCTAGGCTCAAAAAGACAGTAATAACAAGTATTGGCAAGGACGTGGAAAAAAAGGAACCCTCGTGCACTGTCGGTGGGAATGCAAACTGGTGCAGCCACTCTGGAAAACAGTATGGAGGTTCCTCAGAAAATTAAAAATAGAACTACCCTATGACCCAGCAATTGCACTAGTGGGGATTTAACCAAAGAAAATGAAAACGCTAATTCAAAAAGATATACATACCTCTCTGTGTCTACTGCAGCATTATTTACAGTAGACAAATTATGGAAGCAACCCGTGTCCATCGACTGATGAATGGATACAGAAGATGAGGTATATATATACACACAATGGAATATTACTCAGCCATAAAAACAGAATGAAATCCTGTCATTTGCAACAACATGGATGGAACTAGAGAGTATTATGCAAAGTGAAATAAGTTAGAGAAGGACAAATACCATATGATTTTGCTCATATGTGGATTTTAAGAAACAAAAACAAACAGAAAAAAGAGAAACAAACAGACTCTTAAATACAGAAAACTGATTGGTGGCTGCTGGAGGGGAGGGAATTGGGGGACGGGGGAAATAGAAATGATTATGAAATCCCAGCAGTAAAGGGCAAACGAAAGATCAGAGCCGAAGACCTTGTTTTTCTACTGTGGACCAGACAACTGGAACTAGTGTCACTATTTATGCCAGCATCTGTTTTTTTTTTTTAAATGTTTATTTATTTAAAAAATTTTTTAAATGTTTATTAAGAGAGAGAGAGAGACAGCATGAATAGGGGAGGAACAGAGAGAGAGGGAGACACAGAATCAGAAGCAGGCTCCAGGCTCCGAGCTGTCAACACAGAGCCCGACGCAGGGCTCGAACTCACAAATCCAGAGATCATGACCTGAGCCGAAGTCGGACGCTTAACCAGCTGAGCCACCCAGACACCCCTGTTTGTTTATTTATTTTGAGACAGAGAGAGTGCGGAAGCAGGAGGGGGGCAGAGAGAGGGGGGAAGGGAGAATTCCAAGCAGGTTCTGCACTGTCAGGGCAGAGCCCCATGTGGGGCTCAATCTCACCAAATGCAAGATCATGACCTAAGCAGAAATCAAGAGTTAGATGCTCAACCGACTGAGCCACCCAGGTACCCCTGATTTTTATTTTTACCTGAAGATGTCTCTTTTTGGTAATACCAAATGGGTTTTTCAAAAAGCCTTTTTTTTCAATATACTTTTTTAATGGTTTTAAAATTGTTTCGTATCTAGCCAAGTTGAGATTTTTAAGCACCTCGTTTTTAATTTGCAATAAAACATTACAACTTGATTTTTTTCAAAAGTCAACAAAATGCAAGCACCTGTTAATAAAGTTCTTTTTTTTTTTTTTTTTTTAATGTTTGAGAGAGAGAGAGAGAGAGAAGGCAGGGGCAGAGAGAGAGAGGGAGGCACAGAATCTGAAGCAGGCTCCAGGCTCTAGGCTCTAGGCTCCAAGCTGTCAGCACAGAGCCTGAATAAAGGCCTTAAAAATAATAATACTTATCTTTGGGTTGCCCGAGTGGCTCAGTCAGTTAAGCATCCAACTTCAGCTCAGATCATGATCTCACGGTTCGTGAGTTCGAGCCCCACATCGGGCTCTCTGCTGTCAGCACAGAGCCCACTTTGGATCCTCTGTCCCCTCTCTGCCCCTCCCCTGCTCATCCTCTCTCTCTCAAAATAAATAAACTTAAAATATTACTACTACTACTAATTATCTTTGTTATTATAAAGATACAATTAAGAAAATTAAAAAGCAAGTCATAGACAACCATAAACATGGAGTCTCTCACCTGGCCTGAAATTCGAGTAGATTTCATACTAGGGTTACAGTCAGTCTCTACTTGCTATGGACTGGATGTTTGTGTCCCCACAAAATCCGGGTTGAAATCCTAATCCCCATTGTGATGATAGTGGGAGGTGGGACCTTTGGGAGGTGTTTAGGTCATGAAGACAGAGCCTTCATCAAGGACAAGGGCAAGGGATTAGTGCCCTTTTATGAGGCCTAGGAGAGCTCCCTCAACCCTTCTGCCATGTAAGGACACACCGAGAAGGTGGCAGGCAGGAAATCTGTGAACCAGGAAACGGGCCCTTAGCAGGCACTGCATCGGCCAGGTTCTTGAAGTCCTTGGAAATCTTAGATTTCCAGCCTCCAGGACTGTGAGAGATAAAGGTTCATCGTTTGTGAGCCATCCAGTCTATGGTATTTTGTTATAGCAGCCGGAACAGACAGAGGCACTGCTAAGGTCCAGATGGAGCCTTTCTTCAAGTGGCTGACCAGAGTCTTCAGTAGAACTTTCTTCATCTCATTTTGAATAACTGAGTGCTGGCGCAGGTCTTTAGAGTTTGCAGATATGACCAGGAGAACAGATGGTATGCAATCACAACCATCTGGAGTATTTAAAAAACCAGGAAATAAGTCCAAAAACGTTTAGGCAGAAAATCGAGTTCTGCTTCTTTACATACGATCTTGACCAACTCCTGTACAAAAATGAGAAATATGAAGCATTTCGAGACATCTTTTTTGTGTCACGAGCTTTAAAAGGACTGTTTCCTGGTGTGAACCCCAAGAGACCCCGAAACACACTCCCGTCCGTCCTCAGGCTGAGCTCCCTCTTTCCGCCCCTCTCTTCTTCCCAGGACGATACCAGCAAGCAAACCACCTGTCTGAAGACGGAGATCTCCCACGGAGGCGACTTCGCAGGCTTCCTCCTACAAGGCAAGATTAACCAAAGGTGGTTGAGAAGGTTCAGATGTGTAGTCTCTTGCAGACGACCACCTTTTTTCCAAACGTTTTATTTAGAAATAATTTACAGAAACGTTGCAAAGATTTACAGAAGAGCTACAAAGATAGGTACAGAGTTCCCCTGCACCCTTCGCCCAGCTTCCCCAATACCGACATTTAATGTGACCGTTTGTCAAAATTAAGCAATGACATTGGTACAATACTATTAACTAAAGGTTTTTTTTTCCCCCCAGATTTCGCCAGTTTTTCCACTAATAGTTCTGTTCCAAGGCTCAGTTCAGGATATCATATTATATTTACTCATTGTGTCTTCTTAGTCTACTCCCATCTATGACAATTTCTTGGTCTTTGTTTTTCTTGACCTTGACACTTTTTTGAAGAATACCGATTAGATATTTTGCACTATGTCTCTCAATTTCAATTTGCCTGATATTTTTCTCAGGATTCAACTGGGGTTAAGGATTTGGGAGAGATGCCACAGGGGTGAAGTGCTCTCGTCACCGTATATCAGGGTGTATGTGCTAGCGACATCACCTAACAGGTATCTACCAGGTTTCTCCATTGATAAAACACTTCCCTTCCCGTACTCTGTTAGAAGCAAGTCACTATACCTGGACCACACTCTGGGCAGAGGATTTAAGCCTCTCTACCTCTTTGAGGTAGGAGGATCAAAGAATTTGGAGGCATATATTGAAACCACCACAGTAATGATAAACACGAGGCAACACACGTATCCTGGGTCCCCTTAAAGGATGGCCACCAGTTCCAGCATTCATCCTTGGATCCTACCTGCTGTAATCATTACTATGGTGATAGGACATATTTTATTCAAGTGACTGTTAGCTTGATTTTTAACTTTGGGCCTCTATTTATATTCTTGCCCTGGGCCCCTCAAATGTGAAGTGCTTGAGAGAAAGCTTATACTTCATAATGTTTTATGCATCAAAGGAAGCTTTTATACTCTTTAGTAGTTCCTGGGGCTGCCCCAACCAAGCACCACAAACCGGGTGGCTCAAAACCAAAGATATTTATTCTCTCACAGGACTGGGGGGTGGAAGTCTGAAATCCAGGTGTCCAGATGATTACTTTCTAGAGGAAACACTGAGCCAGATGCCCACACCATGGGAAAGCAAGCCTTCCCAGGTTGACAGGAATTCCGGATAGGAGCTGAGTGCGTTTCTATGATGAGTTAAAGCCCCACAGTCACTTCCGTGGGTTGTGACTTCCTCTAATATCAGCCAGGAGAATGCTCTTGAGCGATCTCTCCCAATTCTAGCCCTTAGCCATGCCCCTCTCAGTTACTGAGGCTGTTTATACCACTGTCCTCCCCAGACGGGAAAAGCTGTAAGACAGAATGTCACTGGAATTTACCATTTGGAGCCTAGAAAACATGGGGACCGGCCAGAGCAGGCAGCTTGGTTAAAAAAACAGTCATATCAGTGCTGTGAGTAGGAGGGGCCCTGTTTCCTTCAGGTGGCAGAGGCCCGTCGGTCGGTCGGTCGGGGCTCACCAGCTCTCCAGGAGCAAGGACTTGCAATGACATCTCCTTCCGTTTGTCAAAGTTGCCGTTCCGAGGGCGCCAGCAGGTCTCTGGGCCAGGGGTTCTGAGAAGACAGGCCATCCCTCACAGGAGACTTCTCGCCTGCTTGTGATTGCTCAACGGGTCCGTGGTTTCCCAATGCAGGAGCCGGAGAGATTTGGCTGGATGTGTACAGATTGCCCAAGGAGTCTTGGCTCAAGGAAGTGGAGCACCCCCAACTTGCTATAAATCCAAAGAAGAAAGTCAGACAGTTGCAACTGGTAGGAGACATCTCCCTTTCCCACGGATAGGTTTCTCCCTACCCTTGACCCACATCCAAACTAAATCCTCCTTGGAATTCCAAGATGAAGGGGGCCCTACAGAGGCTGTAGGAGAGGACAGCAGGTGCTCCGGCCCACGACTCCAAAGTCGATTTGCTTTGGTTAAAACGAGATATTAAAAAATAGAGGTGTCTTCAGCAGTGGGAGCCCTACTCTGTCTCTGGTCTGAGAGTCGCCTCTGCACCAAAGCTGCTCCCAGGCATTTAGGGGGGTGGGGGGTCATCTTTTATCCTGACTCCTGCCTCATTGGTAATTTTTTTCCCCATCTGGGCTGAAATAATCCTTTCATGCCTTGCATTCCACTGAATTTCCCAGATTATGGTATAAACAGGTTGTTCTTGATATATGGGAATACAGTATATATATTTTTCACATTCTTAGAAATCAGGAGCTCTACCGTTTCAGTTTATTTATTTTTATTTTTTAGTTTTTTTTAAGTAATCTCTACATCCAGCATAGGGCTCGAACTCACAACCCCGAGACCTCGAGTTGCATGCTCTACCAACTGAGCCAGCACAGGCCCCCACTTCAGTTTAATTATATGTGGACCTTGTGCTGTGTCTTTAAAATATAGTTCCTCAGTAAATATTATTCTGAGACCTGATCTGCTCATCCATCCAATATGCACTTACTAGTTTTTAACCAGCAACAATTATTAATTGGGTGAGCTTTTAAAACACACTGTATCAGGTGCAAAAGACTTATGAACTTATTAATATAGGAGAGTGAGTTTGAGACTCACATTCACCACTGAGTTCACTGGGTGGCTTCAAACAAATGCCTTTTCTCCCCAGTGAATGTCTTCAAAGAGGGGTGTAGTCCTGATCACTGGAAGAGTTACCAGCCCAGAGATCTTCCTCCTCTAAACTCTTACAGAATTTATTCCTTATACCTCTTTTTTGGCATTTCCCCATATACTACCTTGAATTTTAGTTATCCTTTTGTGCATGAAAGTTTTTTTTTTTAATTAACTAGATGATAATTTTCTGGACTGTTAAGAACACACCTTCTACTCCTTATTAACCAACCACACAGTATCATACTCCGTATCCAAAAGATACATTTTTTTGAGGGCTTAATTTATTATCCAACTGGGAAAACTACCTTGGAAAGGGGATGTTTCTCACCATAATTCACTCAGTTTCCATAACTGAGAACCAACCAAATAACACCAGTCCCAGGGGTAGTCCTGGTACTGTGAATTACATGTAGAGTTGGTTAAATAAAATTGCCAACATCGCCAATATATTTTGCCAATCAGGAATATTCACTTCGACTTAGAGTTTTATAATGGCTTCCTGACTGATCTCCTTACCTCTGTTCATTCATTTTTCCTCGTATCATTATTTCCAGTTTCCCCTACTACATTTTAAGATCTTAGACAGTAGGGATCGTGTGTTAAATATCCTGCAGGCCAGAGGACCACACAAATATCGGTCCTCTGTTTCTTTCTACAGGTCACTACTGCCAACAGTAACAGGGGAAGAAAGAGATTCAGAGGAGGTGGGGGGACGGACATCAAGCCTATTGTGAGTTAATTTCTCACTTTTTTCCTCAGAATACTCCTGATTCTGTGACTTCAGATAATTTGGAAATGGTAAGGAACTTTATGTATTTTTTTAATGTTTATTTTTGAGAGAGGGAATGAGGCAGAGCGTGAGCAGGGGAGGGCCAGAGAGAGGGAGACACAACATCTGAAGCAGGCTCCAGGCTCCAAGCTGTCAGCACAGAGCCCAACGCAGGGCTCGAACCGTGAACCGTGAGAACATGACCTGAGCCGAAGTCGGACGCCCAACCGACTGAACCACCCAGGCGCCCCAATGGTAAGGAACTTCAAAGAAAATCTCCAGGGAGACAGATTCAAGTCGCATGCTATAAATTTTTATTTTGACTTGAAATTTACTTTAAATATCAAGTATACTAGTGAAATGTTCCAACAGGGCACTCTTTTCAGATACTCTGTGACTTAATCTCATGCCTCATCCATGGAGAGTTGTCCCCTATCCTTGAGGATAATTGACCCAAGTCAGTTGTCCAGAGACAGATTTCCAAGAAGACACGGGGGGTTAAATTTCAGGGCCCCTCACTTGTATGGCCCCTTCCAAGGTCCTGTGAGGGGTCTGACCACTGTGTTCACATTTTTTTGTAAAATTAGCAAAAGTAATATTTTAACCAGTCACTTAGGACCACTGTGTGTTTTCACTCAAACTTCCCCTGTCACATTTCCCCCCATATTGGGTGGTATTAGGGTGGCCATGGGCATTTTGTGTTGAAAATTTTGTGTTCTTTCTTTTACAGAGGCCCCTAAAATGTATATACTCAGGTCCCATGAAACCCAATTTGCCCCTGCTGAAATAACAGCCCATTCCACCAAGCCAAGTTTCTTGGGGGGCTTCATCTCTGTATTGGGATACCTTAGAGAATACAGTGGCTTCCCCGGGGCGGGGGGCTTCCCAGCTCTCCCTTTGAGGCCGAGAGCACACCATGCTTTCCAGTGTGTGTGGGGGGGGGGGGGGCGTGCAAACTAATGGAATACAATGGCATCTCATGTAATTTTCACTGATCTCTTCATATTTTTTATTGGCCACTGAGGTTTTCTTTGAATTGCCTGCCTGTATCACTTGCTCGTTATATATTTTCTTCCAGTTTGTTGTTTCCCTTTTTCCTTGGTTTATGTGCTTTTCTGTTGTAAAGAAGTTATAAGTTTTGATGCAGTTGGAGTTTTCTTTTTTTTTTTTTTTTTTATACCCATCGCACGTAAGTAGGCTTTCCCTACCTCAAGGTTATAAATCAATTCTCCTGTGGTTTCTTCTAATAATCTCAGAGTTTCATTTTTGACATTTCCCTCTTTAATTCATAGGGGAGTGTCTTTTGTGAACAGAGGAAGGAGCCAACTTTCATCTGTTTTTTTTGTAGCCAATTGTCACACAAATATTTTTGAGTCATCTTTTCCCATTTGTTTTGAAATGTGACCTTTTATCATTCCTATTTTATTTCTATGTTCTTTATCCTATTCCATTAAAATACTCATCTGCCTGCACCAAGACCTTAATGAACTTTGGAGCAAAACTGCCAGGATTCTAATCTCGTCAATGCCACGTGCTAGCGGGGTGACCTTATTGTGTATTATCTGTTCTATTTTCCATATTTTTGTTGTTGTTCTACCTTTGGGGAGAGCTCATCTGCTCAGTGTCTCCACTCTCTGAGTTTTTCATTTTTGCTATCATATTTTCATTTACAAGAGCCTCCCCCTTTTTTCTTTCTTTTCTTTTCTTTCTTTCATAAATGTTAATGACTTTCCTAAAAACATTTATGATAATTTTTGATGTTTCTTCTCCATGTTTGGTCTATTTCCCCAAAGTTGCTTTTTTCCCTACTATTTGTTTTGGTCTCTGTCTTTCCAAACAGATACTTTCTTCACTTGGCTCTCTACTCCTATCTAAAGGTAGGGGTCACTGAGAAACTGACAGGAAGCCAGCCCTGTGGGCATGGGTGGGGCTTGTTAACTGGTTTTGCTAACGGGTACCCCAGCTGGGCTGCAGTGTTGGGACACGCTCCTGTCTGTGTCTTGAGACTACAGGTTTCCCCTGCTGTCCTTAAGTAGAGCGTGCCTATGAAACACCTTTCTAAGCCAACATGGGGTAAAGTGAAGAAGCAATTACCACTAACTTACGTGGGACAACGTTTGAGCATTCCCAGACCCCCAAAATAACCTCTCTTAGGCTTGCTAATGTATGTACAAGATAAATCGACAGGAAGCACAGATGCTCACAGACACCGGGGAAAGCTATGGCGCGTGGCGCCCACAGGCTGGGTGCGGCTCCCCGGGACGTGGGCGAGGCTTCGCTTACCGCTCAGCGCAGGTGCTGCCTTTACTCTAACAACCCAGGTCTCACCTGAGTTGCAGAGGCGGTTGGGGAACATGCCTTGGGGCGTGGGAGGGGTGACCTCAACATTCAGTATGTAAACTTTAACTGCATTCTGTGGCTGCATGCAGTTAGGGAGTCTAAGAGTTTAAAAGCGTCTTAAAGAGATTTTCACCCAATCCTGTTGAACCCAGAGACACCTGAGCTGCCATTTTCTTGAGTCTTTAGGGCCTTTGTGATGTGAATCAAGTGACTCCCAGGCTTTCTCCCTTACTGGTTCAGATCTTTCTTGGGGCTGCTAAATCTTTTAGCCACCTGCTTCCCAAGTCCAAAATTTTCTTGCTTTTGTTTCCTTTTTATTCTCTTATTCCTTATGAGTTTATTTTTTTAATGTTTATTTTTATTTTTGAGAGGGAGAGACAGAGCACAAGGAGGGGAGGGTAGAGAGTGAGGGAGACAGAAGCAGGCTCCAGGCTCTGAGCTGTCTGCACAGAGCCCAACGCAGGGCTCGAACCCACGAACCGTGAGATCATGACCTGAGCCGAAGTCGGACGCTTAACCGACTGAGCCACCCAGGCACCCCTATTCCTTTTTTAAAAAGCACCTTCCTGTCATTTTCATGGGGTTTCAGGAAGGAGAGGTGTTAAATGTTACCTGTTCACACTACCATCTATATTTTCTAGCTAGTTATTGCTGATCCGAGGCTGTATCAGTATTCATCAACTCATTTGCGCAAAGAAGTTGTAAGGATATCAAGTTTCAGAGAACTGGAAGGCACAAGGGAGGGTAGGCAGTAAAAACACTGTAGCCAGGACTCCACTACCACTACTCCTGACCATCACCACCCCCCCAAGAGACACAGCCACCAAAGGTGATGCTGGGCTTTCCATGACAGCTCTGTCACTGGGCTCTTGACATGGCCACCTCCACTGTGAATAATTTCTCTCCTGCTTCTGGATCTCTGTGTCACTTCCTCAAGAGTCACAGTCCCAGGCAGGAGCACACAGCTGGTTGAGCCTTGGTCATGTGCCAACACCCTAACCTCCAAGGGACAGAAAGAAGAATCTGGTCCCTTCAGTTCCTTAGAGGGAGACAGATTCTCCCAGACTCACACCATAGGTGAGTCCCCTCAAGGTAGAAAAGATGTTGAGGGCTGGATAGCCAAAATGATGACAATGGCCGCTACACCAGTACCTAGGGAAGCTATCGATTTTTGTATGTTGATCTTCTATTTGGCCAAGATTACGATGAGGTCAGCAAAACATAGACACTGTTGGGGTCATGCAAATGAGGGGGTGGGCACCTAAGAGTGAGTGCCTCCTGAAAGTGCCTCACTTCCTTTATTTACCCTAGTCTCAGGACCGTTGGCCTTTCTACTGAAGTTCTAATGGTTTGCCAGCTGACACTGCTGGATTTTCCAGCTAGACAACCATAACTATAAATACTGACAACTTTTCCTCTCTCAAGTATTTATTTCTCCTATTTATTGTTCTTGCCTTGTTCTATGTTCTAGGATCTCTAGTAAAATGCTGAATAGTCATGGTGTGATAGACTATCCAGGATATAACAGGGGTCCTCCAACTGTTTGACTATTATGCCCGAAGCTTACTATAGGCGTTTGAAATAAATATCCTTTATCAAGATAAGCATGTGTTCTTCTAGCCTCCGTTTGCTGGGAGTTTGTTGTTCGTTTGTTTTTTAATTAGGAATGGACATTGACCAAATACTTTCTCCTCATCTTTTGAGAAGAGCTTTCTTCCTTCATCTGCTTCATCTGCTTTCTTCCTTCATCTGCTAATGTAGTAGGTTGCATTAATAGATTTTCTAATGTTGAAACATTCTTTGTAAAATATGTTTTAATGTTTATTTATTTTGAGAGAGAGAGAGAGAGAGAGAGAGAGAGAGAGAGAGGGAGGGAGGGAGGGGCAGAGAGATAGCGGGACAGAGAGAAACCCAAGCACCCCCCATGCTGTTAACACAATGCCCAGAGCGGGACTTGATTTCAAGAACCGTGAGATCATGATCTGAGCTGACATCAAAGGTTGGACACTTAACCGATTGAGCTACTCAGGTACTCTAAAACTTTCTTACTTCCATTCTTGGGTAATCCATGCTTGATAATAATTCATTTAATTATACTTCAGTGTGTTTTGCTAATATTAAAGTCCTAAATAAAATACCAGCAAAGCAAACTGATAGTTCTGTATTCATAGATAGTATCTAAATTCAAACATGAGATTGGCCTATAGTGGTGTTTTTTTTTTTTCTTGTGGATTTCTTAACACAATTCTGTATTAGTGTTACGCTAGCCTTGTAAGAAAGTTGGATGTCGTTTTTTGTTTTTTGTTTTTTTACCTCTAGGTCTATAAAAATCTTATGTTTTCAATTTCTTCTATGGTTATTAGTCCGTTTCAAAAACTTTTGAGCCAATTTCAGTCAGAAGTCATTTATTAGTGTAGATATATAACTATAGATATATGTAAATATGTTTCTCCTATAGTATGAAAATTAAAATCTGTCTCTTACATTATTCCCCTTCCTTGTTCATAATGGATCTAGCTCACTGATTTTTGTTTTGTTTTGTTTTGATGTTATCTATTTTAAGAGCGAGAGAGACAGAGCATGAGCAAGGGAGAGGCAGAGAGAGAGGGAGACACAGAATCCAAAGCAGGCTCCAAGCTCTGAGCTGTCAGCACAGAGCCAACACGACGCTCGAACTCAGGGAATGTGAAATCATGACCTGAGCTCAAGTCGGACGCTTAACCGACCGAACAACCCAGGCGCCCCTAACTCACTGATTTTAACTTGCCAATATTTTGTTAATTTTACATCTGTGTTCATGAAGGATATTTTTTGTTTTCTTTCCTTCCTTCCTTCCTTCCTTCCTTCCTTCCTTCCTTCCTTCCTTCCTTCCTTCCTTCCTTCCTTCCTTCCTTCCTTCCTTCCTTCCTTCCTTACTCCCTCCCTCCCTCCCTCCCTCCCTTCCTTAATATTTTAAGTAATCTCTACACCCAGTGTGGGGCTCAAACTCAAAACCATGAGATTAAGAGTTGCACACTCTACTGACTGAGTCAGCCAGGTGCCCCAATTTTATTTTCTTCTAACATCTTTTGCTTGTGGTATCAGGATGATGCTGACCTCATATAATAAGTACAGTGTTCCTGTTTTATTTTCTGGAAGAGTTTGTGTAGAATTGGTATTATTTCTTCCTAAAGTGTTTGATAGAATTTACCAGTAAAGCCATCTAGCCATGGAGTTTTCCTTGTGGAACTATAAATTCAGTGTCTTTAGTGACAAAGGGTCATCTCTTTCTCCTTTTGTGTTTTTTTTTTTTTTTTTACATTTTTATTTATTATCAAGAGACAAAGAGAGACAGAGCATGAGCATGGGAGGGGCAGAGAGAGGAGGAGACACAGAATCCAGAGCAGACTCCAGGCTCTGAGTGGTCAGCACAGAGCCAGACGCGGGGCTTGAACTCATAAACCGTGAGATCATGACCTGAGCCAAAGTGGGCCGTTTAATGGACTGAGCCGCCCAGGCGCCCCACCTTCTTTAAGTTTTTATTTAAGTAATTGCTACCCCCAACATGGGGCTGCAACTCAAACCTCGAGATTAAGAGTCACACACTCTTCTGACTGAGCCAGATAGGCGCCCTGGTTAGGTCTTTCTTTTTAAGCAAACTTTTGTATTTTGTGTTGTTGAAGGAACTTGTCCATTTTTACCTAAGTTATCAAATGTATTGACTTAAAGTGGTTAATATTCTCTTATTATCTTTTTATTATCTGTAAAATCTGTTTTGATGTCCTTTTCTTCATTTCTGATCGTGGTAATTTGTGTTTTCTCTCTTTTTTTTTTTCTTAATCAGCTTGGCTAGAGTTTTGTCAATTTTATTAATCTTCTCAAAGAGCCAGTTTTTATTTCTTTGTCTCCACATTTTTGTTTTGTTTTCTATCGGACCAGTTTCCAATTTGATTTTTATTATTTCCTTTCTTCTGCTTACTTTTGGTTTAAGCTTTTCCTTGCCTTCTAGTTTCTTAAGGCAGAAAGCTAGGTCATGTATTTGAGATCTTCTTTTCTGATATAGGCATTTAGTGCTATAAACTTACATCTAAGCACTGTTTTAGCTGCATTCTTTATATTTTGATGGGATGTTCCCATTTTTAAAAATACTTCAAAATACTTCCTATTTGCTTTTTTTAAAATTTCTTGTTTGACCAGCGAATTATTTAGAAGTATATTAGTGTCTAAATACTGGAGATGTTCCAGATATTTTTTCTTTTTTTGGTTTCTAATTTAATTCCATTGTGACTAGACAAAATACTTCATATAATTGGAAACCTTTTAAATTTCTTAAGATTTTATGCCCAGAATATGGTTTATGTTGTTGGTAAGTGTTCTGCATGCACTTGAAAAAATGTATATTTTGCTGCTGTTAGTCAAGTTAGTTATGTCTGCTTTTCCTTCTATAGCCTTACTATATTCTTCCTGATTATCTGTCTGTCCTATCAGTTATTGCGAGAGGAGTATTCAAATATCTAAGATTACAGATTTATCTATTTCTGCTTTCACTTCAATGAATCTTTGCTTTGTGTATTTTGAAGCTCTGTTATTAGGGGCATAAACATTTGGAATGTTATGTCTGCTTGATGAATTGACCATTTTATCATTATTCAGTGAATTTTTATCCCTGTTAATATTCTTTTCTCTGAAATCTATTATGTCAGATATTAATATAGCCACTCCAACTTTCTTTGATTAGTTTTACAAGATGGATTTTTACTACGCTTTTAATAGATTGGTGTCTTTGTATTTAAAATGAGTTTCTTTTTGACAACATATAATAGGGTCTTACTTTTTTTTTTAAGTTTATTTTTGAGAGAGAGAGAGCAGGGGAGGGGCGGGGGGAGGAGGGCGGGGAAACAGAGGATCTGAAGCAGGCTCTGTCCTGACAGCAGAGAGCCCAATACAGGGCTGGAATCCATAAACCAAGAGATCATGACCTGAGCTGAAGTCGGAAGCTTAACCGACTGAGCCACCCAGGCACCCTGGGTCTTACCTTTTTAGACAATCTGACAGTCTCTACCTTTTAATTGGGTAGTTGGGCCATTTATATTTAATGTGATTGTTGATACATTTGGATTGAAATAAATCACTTTGCTATTTACTTCCTATTTGTCACATCTGTTTTTCTTCCTTTCCCTCTGTTTCTGTCTTCTTTTGGGATGTGTTTTTAATGATTCTGTTATATCTCCTTTGTTGGCTTATTAGCTGTGCCTTTCCCTTCTTGTAGGATATAAACATTTGTTTTAGAGGAGACATTAAGTTGAGTCTGCCAGTTCACATAATGAAGATCAAACCACCCAAACCAGTTACAGGTTAGTATAATTCAACTAATACTCTTTTTATTTCTGATATTAATTTCTATTTTTTTCTTTCTTTGCTTTCCTCCAAATTTCCCATCTTTTCTAGATATTAGCAGCAGTATCTAAATTACAAGTATAGTTCTGAGGAGAATATTTTTTTAAAAGTCATAAGCTCTGGGATCTAAGGACAAAAATATAAATGTTACAAGGACACAGTTAACTAACAGAATTGGAAAATCAGGAAAAACAGGCATCTAGCTGGAGTTCATCCATTTCTATATTCCTGTGTTAATGCATTCATCAGGATTTGCTGAGTGCCAATGAAGCACCAAGCACACAGATGAGTAAGACACCTTTTCCATACCAAAAGCTGCTGTTCTACCAAGGGAGAATAAGAGGAAAGTGGCATTGTAGGATATGGTAAGTGCAGCAATGGGGAACATTTAGGACCATGAAAACATAGAGGAAAGAGTGACCAACTCTTCCTATGGAGGAGGCAGAGGGTTTATCAAAGGAAGGGACATTTGGGAAGGTCTTTTTTTTGCGGGGGAGGGGGGGTGGGGGCAGAGGGAGAAGGACTTGAAGGACAAGTGGGAGTAGGTCAAGAGGAGCAGAGGAGAAGTCCATTGTAGGCAGAGGATAGAGTATATCCTCTCAATACCTGCCCAGAACCTCAAAGATCTATCTATAGGAATGTTCACTGCAGCATTATTTATAGAGGCAAAAGACTAATTAAATAAAATCTGGTACACTCATCCAAAGGAATACTTTACAACTATCAAAAACGAAGGAAATTCAAAAGGCCAAGAATAGCCAATTCACTCTTGTAAAAGAACACGATGACATGATTTGCTCCATCAAGACTTATTATAAGGGGCGCCTGGGTGGCTCAGTCAGTTAAGCGTCCGACTTCGGCTCAGGTCATGATCTCGTGGTCTGTGAGTTCAAGCCCCGCGTCAGGCTCTGTGCTGACCGCTCAGAGCCTGGAGCCTATTTCAGATTCTGTGTCTCCCTCTCTCTCTGACCCTCCCCCATTCATGCTCTGTCTCTCTCTGTCTCAAAAATAAATAAACGTTAAAAAAAAAAAGACTTACTATAAAGCTATAGTAATTAAGACACAATAGAAAAATAGATAAGTGAATAGTAGATAGATAGAAATATATAGAGAGAGAATATAGAAATAGAGATAGAAACAGTATACAGAATATAGTAGTAGAAAAATAGATAAATGAAACATGATAGGCCAGAACAGACCAAGACATAAATGGACACTTGATAACTGACAGAGGTGACATTACAGAGCAGGCGAGAAAGGATGGTCATTTCAATAAATGGTGCTGGCTGTCCATATGGAAACAAAAGTGAGACTCGACTCCTGCCTCCCACCACACACAAAAATAAATTCCAGATGACCCATAGAAGCAAATATGAAAGAGAAAACAGTAAAGCTTTTAGAAAATAATATAAGACAGTATCTTTATGATTTCATAGGGAAAGACTTTTTAAACAAAACACAAAAAGCACTTACAATAAAAGAAAAATTTGACAAATTTGGCTACTAAAATTAAGGACTTCTAGTAATCCCAAGACACCATTAAAAGCATGAAGGAGCAGCCACATAGTGGGAGAAGATAGTTGCAAAACACATAAAACTTAGGAATGGTCCCTACTGAGAATATATAAAGAATTCCTACAACTTATTAAGAAAAAGAGATAATCCAGTATAAAACAGGCAAGAGCTTATTCAAATGGCCAATAAACAGATGAATGTGTGTACTCAACATCATTAGTTATCATGGAAATGCAAATTAAAACCATAATGAGCTACCACTCCACACCCACCAGGAGGGCAACATTTAAAAGAGGCGGGCCATACCAAGTTGGTGAGGATGTATCATAAGCAGGCCTCCCGTACACTACAGTTAGCAATGAAAATCGGCACAACCACTTTGGAAAATAGTTTGGTTTGATCCAGCGATGTGGACGATAATTTATACCCTGAGACCCAGCACTTACACTCGGAGGCAGTGTGACCGACCGTACCAGCTTGCCCGGGACTGAGGGGTTGGTCTACTGGGATGTGGGGCTTTCAGAGCTAAACCTAGGGAACTCCTGAGCAAACCAGGGTGAAGTGGTCACCCTCCTCCTAGGTATATACCTGACAGGTGTGCAAGCAAATGCGTACAAGGAGACATGTACAAGAATGGTAACAGTGACATGATTCTCCATAGCTCCAAACATGAAACCGAAATGTCCATCAATAAGAGAACATGTATTCACTTGATGGAATACTATCAATAAAAAGGAACAAACTGCAGCCGTCCACAACCAAATGGACAAATCTCACAATATTAAGCAAAAGAGGGCAGACACAGAGTTAACTCTTCATAATTCCATCCGTGTGTAACGCTCAGAAGCAGGCCAAGCAGAGCTTTTTTGTTTAGATGCACATTTAGACAGCAAAGGTAAAACAAACTTACTGCAGTGCTTATGGAAAAGCCAAGAGAATGGGTGCTGCTCTCGCCAGGCGGTTGTGACTGGAGACAGGCCCCTGAGAAGCTTCCAGGGAGCAGGTGATGTTCTGTCTCTGGACCTGAGTGGAGACAGACATTTGCTTTGTAATAATTTATTAAGATATACATATATATTTTTAAATTTTTTTTAACATTTATTTATTTTTGAGACAGAGAGAGAGCATGAACAGGGGAGGGTCAGAGAAAGAGGAAGACACAGAATCCGAAACAGGCTCCAGGCTCTGAGCCGTCAGCACAGAGCCTGACGCGGGGCTCGAACCCACGGGCCGTGAGATCATGACCTGAGCCGAAGTCGGACGCTTAACCGACTGAGCCACCCAGGCGCCCCAAGATACATATTTTTTAATGCTCTTTGCTGAACGTGTTCTATTTCACAGTAAGAAAAAGGTTTAGTAAATGAAAATAAGCAACAATAAGGAAGGTCTGTAGCACTGAAAGGAAGCGATCTCCAAGCTATTTGTGAGTGGAAAATGCAAGGGGGCTGGTGTAAAAGAGCAATTCTCAAACTTTAGCTGGATCGGACTCAGCCGGAGAACTTGTTAAAACCCAAAATGCTGCGCCCCAGCCACACAGTTTGTGTTTCTGCAGGCTGGGGTTGGGGTGTGAGAATCTGCATTTCTAACAAGTTCCGGTTGAGCCCCTCAGATCCCTGCTCATCTTGGAACCACACTTGGGGGGTACTAGTGTGTCCTGTGCTACCATTTGTTGATACAAAGGTGGTCTCCCTATAGGAACTTATGTGAGAAATGAGTAACAATGATTGCTTCTGGCCAAGGAGACCTGGGCACCGGGGGCCTCCTGGGCACCCTCCATCTGAAAGCTGGGGTGGGAACCTAGAAAATAAATGACCCAGTTTTACTGTGGATTTAGGAACAGCTGAAAAAAGAAGGAAATGAAAGGTTTTGGGGGGGAAGGGGAATGGTAAGAAAAGTGACTGGCAGAGAAGGGAGATGGTTGAAGGAAGGTAGTTGGATAGACGTCAACATAGGTAGAGGCCGGGACCGTCTGTTTCTGTGGGCCCTGCAGCAGCGGCTCAGTAGTGATGGCAACTGGCACATTTGGGGCCTTGCTGGGCTGGGAAGACGGCAACGGTGCTCTAAGGTCTCTAGTGACCTCGTGAACTTTTCTTTGGCCTCGTTTGGGGATCCGGGCATCTGGAAACAGGAAGTGATGGTGAGGCTGGAGGAGGAGGAGGAGGGGGGAGGGCGGTTGCCCTCAGCCTGTGCTCGCTGAGCCGCCTGGCCCCGGCGAGGAAAGAGGCGGGGAGAAGACTGAACGCTGGCTTCCCAGATGGATTTCTGAGGACTAGAGATTCTGCAGGAAACTGGAAAGTGTGGAGGAAGGAAGGGAAAATCAGGAAGGGGGAAGTCCCATGGTTTGACCAATTCTGGGATCTTTTCAACCTAGGTACCACATTTAAAAGCCCCCTGGAAGTCTTTGCAAAGATTGAGGACTGCTACGGGCTGGGCTCAGGGCAGAACCACTTCATCAAGGACACTCAGTGGGAGCAGCAGGAGGCCATCTTCAAAGCCTTGTTCAAGAAGTACCTGGACGGAGAGTGGGGGGAGGAGCGGCTCAGGTGAGCAGGAAGGAGGCCCGGCTCCCTCTTCCTCCCTCCCCTCGAGCTGGGGTGGGGGGTGGGGGGTGGGCAGAGTGTCTCCTCTCAGGGCACACACAGGAATCAACCCAAGCACTTGAATTAAAAGCTGTTTCTGGTTTGGGAGATTTTCCCGAGAATTACGGATTTTTTGAAAAGATATGTGGAGATTGTTCAGAGAGAGTTAGAACAAAGGCTGATCGTGTGGATTTCAAAGAGGGAATAGACATCTATGGAGAGAAGAAGTCGAGTTCATTTTACAATCTTATGTATATCTTCTCTTTAAAAACTTTTTTCCTGATGGGGCACCTGGGTGGCTCAGTCGGTTAAGCGGCTGACTTCGGCTCCAGTCACGATCTCACAGTTTGTGAGTTCGAGCCCCACATCAGGGCCCTGTACTGGCAGCTCAGAGCCTGGAGCCTGCTTTGGATTCTGTGTCTCCCTCTCTCCCTGCCCCTCCCCTGCTCACGCTCTGTGTCTCTCTCTCTCTCTCTCTCTCAAAAATAAACATTAAAAAAATTTTTTTAAAGTTTTTTCCTGATTATCTAGACAACACAGAAGATCCTAAAGACAGAAATAAAAGTCGCCACTATTCACATTTTCCTCCATTCCCATCCAGTCTTTCTCAATGTAATATATTAATGCAGAATTACTAAAATACCTTACTTTGTAACCTCAGGCAGCAGATGGGCTCAGGAATCCCCTGCTGTGACTGTAAAAACCGAGCCCAAGGCTTTGAAGGATCTGGTGGAGCTGGTTTTAGGAACTAGCTCTCTTCACAGCTACCGTGGAGCTCAGGAACCAGGAACATTCTTGCTTCACAGAGGAAGAGAAACCCCTCATCTTGCTGCCAAGTGCACCTTGAATCTTCTCACGTCAGGACACAAACTCCTAGGGCTACGCCCTCCTAGCAGCTACCTGAGCCCTGAACGGGGCCCCAGCGAGGTTCAGGGGCATGCTGCCTGGCTGCAGGCTCGTTGTTAACCTGCGGGTAATGTCTGTCTGTAGTGGGAGTCTATACCACAAGAAGCTACCAACTCTATATAGACATCAGGAAATTGGTTTGTTCTTTTCTTAAGGACAGATGTATCAGCACACCCTGGTTGGATTGCCCCCAGCATAAGGGAGCATTTGTTCACGGCAGCCAAGTCTGGTCACTAGGGGATCTTCCCCAAGGACAGAGAAGGTTCTTCTGGGTGCCGGGTGCCGTTCCCAGCCCGGGAGTGAGTCCCGCGCCTCTGCCTGCCCTGCCCTGCCCTCACCAACTTCCCGGGTCTGCGGCCACCAGGGCCGGCACATCCCATGCGACTTAGCTCATGGCCCTGTATCCCTGGGAAGGTCCGTCCTAACTACCCATTTCTGGTTTTAGTACCATGGCTCTGCCAGGGTGTCTCCTTGCCAAGGAGCCTGCCACGGCTGACTCGTGTCTCTTTTTCTTCCCCCAGTATGGCCACGTTCCACTTCCTCCTTCCTGGCCGCGTCACCACCATGCCAGCGGACGTCAAGGGCCCCTCGGGTAAATGAACACGATGCAGGTGGCTGTCCTGGGCAGGTGGTCCACTCGGGGAGCACCCCAGCAACCCCTGCACGGTGGGAGGCAATAAGGCGGAGAGTAGGTCGCCGCTTAACGGTGTCTGGACGCACGGTGCCCCAGCCCAGACTCCCTGATAACGGAGGCCGTGCTGTCTTCAGGCAGTGACTTGCCACAGAGGAGGGTCTGAGCACATATCCTGCCAGGCTGCTTCTGACATGAACTCACTGTGTGGAACATGCTATTTCAAACACTGACAGCCAAGAGGACATGAATTATCTAGACGACGTGAAAGCCGCTGAGGGGCAGCGTGACCGTCCTCCTCACCGGGGAAGGCGAGCTGGCCGTGGGAACAGCCCTCCCGGGGAGGCTCACCCCTCTGCTGGGCGCTGCCCCTTAGAGCGCACCACTTTTGACCTCAAACCGACTTCTGCTTGGGCAAACACCTTCCGTACAAACCCGGGGGTACCCAGCTGCCTCACGTGACGCCCCTTTCCTCTCTTCTTTCCCAGGGGTAGCCTGTGTCCTTGGCATACACTGGACCGGAAACCACAACTTCTTCCTCTATTCACTTAACCGAACTCTGAAGGATAAAGCCGGTACTTGGCTGCTGAGATGGGTGTTGCCTGAGAACGTGTCCTTCTCCAGCTTAGCTGAGAGCACGTGACTGACACGTCACTTTAGGGGACCAGAGCTGTGCAGGCAGAAGCAGGTGGCTCAGGGCCTGTGGTGTGAGCGCAAGGCTCTGTCTCTGGGCGGTCCCGTTTCTCCAAGAGAATAGGTCGATAGGGACAAAGCCCGGTCAGGTCCACAGGGCTCCTTTGGCAGATGAGGCAAAAAGAGGCTTGGCATCAGGGGCCGGATCCGGCTCTGGCCCAACGAAGGCCCGCCAGCTGTGTAGCCCCAGGCCAGTCACCGCGTGCCCCCAACCCTGTTTTCTCATCTGAAACACAGAGCTCATTTATCACACCATCCATCCCTGCTGACTGCACGTGCTTGCCGTGGATCGCAAAATCCAGAGGGTTTCTGTATGTGAAAGCTTTTTGAAATTGAAAGGCACTTAGGACCACCGCTTACGTGGTCTTTGTTTGGTTTTTACAAATTCTTGGAGGCAGTTACGTGAGCAGGTTCACTTTGTGGTAATTCCTTGAGCTGTACACGGATATTATTCTTTAGAATTGTACTTTAATGTTTGGGGCCCCTGGGTGGCTCAGTCGGTTAAGTGTCTGACTTCGGCTCAGGTGACGATCTCATGGTTCATGAGTCCGAGCCATGCATCGGACTCTGTGCTGACAGCTCGGAGCTTGGAGCCTGCTCCGGATTCTGTGTCTCCCTCTCTTTCCCGCTCCCTCATTCACGGTCTGTCTCTCTCTCTCTCTCTCTCTTAAAAATAAACATTGTTAAAAAAATTTTAAAAAGGGATTATACTTTAATGTTTAAAAGTGTTCAAAGGAAGAATTTTCTCTCCTCCCAACACCCTCTCAGGCAGTGTGGCTTCTAATCTCCACCTCTGTACTGACTGGCTCTGACCTTGGGCAGGTGGCTTCTCTGCCTCAGTCTCCTCATCTGTGAAATAGGGGTGCCAACAGGACTCATCTCACCAGACCCTTGCGAGAATTAACCGAAAGGGTGCACATACAGTGCTTACCATGGTGCTTAGCGCCTGGCAAGTACTCATTCAGTGTGAGCGTCAGTGCAAGAGGACTGGGACTTGCTCTTCTGTCCTAAGGAGGTAGCATTGCAGAGAGCCCAGCAGGTACCCCTGCCCGTGTCCCAGCCGGGCAGACTAGTCTGGGCCGTGAGCTGTGCGCGTGGAGGTGGTAGGCGGGTGCAGCGGCTGGGGCAGGGGCGGCCGAGTGAGTGCCGTCCTCCCCTCTAGACCCGGAGGGCGTGTGGCCCTGTGCTGCACCCATTGCTGTCTCTCGGCTCAGCTGCTGCTGTTCCTACCTGGTGCTGGCCTGCGAGGATGGCGTGCTCACGCTGTGGGACCTGGCAGAAGGTGAGCACCCCCCCCCCCGCCCCCGCCTCTGCCTAACCCCTGGATTATGAGACCCCTGGATTATGAGACCCCGGGGAGCTCTGGAGTTTCCTGCAGGCTCTGGGCCTTCTGGTAGTTCCTCTGTGTTCTTAAGTCAATGTGGGGAGCCGGTCCCGCCTTCCCCTCATTCATTCAGTCACTTATGGAACACGATAAGTGCTGACACTTCCCAATCCCCGTGTACTGGTTGAGCGCTCGCCCCGTGCCCCGCACTGGAGCAGGTCCTGGAAGTAAGACTGTTAGTTACCTCATTATCACACTCCAGGGAGGTGTCTCCCAGCACAGGATGTGACGGTAGGGCAGCCCTGGCCCTCCCCCACCCGCCCCCAAATTCTCAAACTAAGTAAGTCTTCCTGCTCTCCCACCCCCACCGCGGTCAGCAGGAAGCCCACTGCTATTGAAGCTAAGAGACCTGTACGGTGGCCAGTGCAAGACCAGTAGCCATGCTGGGTGGGTGGCACCTTGCTAGAGTCCTGGAGTCCCAGGAGCCCGGGTCCAGCTCTGCAGGTGCAGAAAATCAGTGGTGTCTAGTTTCCCTAAGTCGATCGATCAGCCTCTGAGGGAAAGGCTCCCTCTCACCAAACTTTTTTAGAAGTGATGACTGAATCGCTGGGTCTGTCATTGTACAATTGGATGGGTGTTTCCTCTGAGAGTAGAGGTGGGCAGCCTTCCCAGCCAGCGCGCTGGTGAGAACCAGAGAGAGCCCCCTGTCTACTGGCCATCTCGGGGAGCCTTCTGTCAGGTCAGTGAGGTGCCTTCCTCCCTTGGCTGTTTCCATCTGAAGGGTTCGGTGGTGGTTTCCGTTTAGCCGGCACTCGGCCCACATGGTGGGGAGATAAACATCCCTACGCGCCCTCTTGAATTTTGGTTCCTCACCCAGTCTTCTTACAAGAGTGAAAGATACTTAAAGGGCTGAAGAATGCTCATAATTTGACATTCACTTGCTCAATAGGTTGTTTTCATTTGTCTGGATACTGATACATCCTGGATATCGTTTGACTACACACATATACACCCTTCTCATAAAAAAGCCCTTCTCAGAGAACCACCTTCCCTCTGGTATACCTTGACCCACCACGGTCAGCTGTGGTTCCGTACCTGGCAGGGCACTGTCCCTTCTGTCCCAGCACTGACTCTGGCCCCTCTCCCCGGGGCTCTTCCCCGTCCCCCACCCCCCTCCATACTTAGAAGGGGGGCTCTTCTCTCCCACTGGGCACTGGGGTTTTCTGGCTTCACTTCCAGAAGGCTCTCATTGCCGGATCCTGCCTTCACACCCCTCACGTGCCTGTTGGTCACAGACCCTGCGCCCAGGCTGCATCAGCCCTCCCCCTTTCACTGACCTGCCTGTGCCATTGTTTTTCCAGGTTTCCCTCTTGGGGTCGTCGCTCTTCCCAAGGGATGTTCCTGCCAGAGTGTTCACTTCCTCAAATACTACTTAGTCCACCAGGGACAGAACGTGTATCCTGAGGGGCCCTTGAAATCCCACATGAAATGTGTGGTGCTGTGCACAGATTCTTCTGTCCATCTGGTGACAGCCAGGGGGACCCAAGAACCCACCATCAGTGTGCTGGTTGAGAGGTCAGTGGCTTGAGGGCAGGACGGGGCAAACGACCGGCCAGCCGAAAGTGACCAGCTCCCCAGCTGGAGTCCCCTGGCTCTGCAGTCAGCACCCTCCCTGTGAGCTCCCAAGTCCCCACCGTCTTTTTTATGTGCACGTGTAAAACTTGTCTCACAAAATTGCACGACAGCACCAATGACAGCTTTCACGTCATTTGTCATTTCTGCCAAAATCGCCTTTTATCAGTTTCCTCGAGGCTTTCTTTCTTTTTTAAATTGTCTCAAGAGTCTCTTTCTGAAGTTGTGAAAATACTTTATGTGTGCAAATGAGCTATACAATATATACATGTGTATATTTAAGATATAGCTATATATACACTATGTATAGTATATATGTAGGTATATATGTATTTGGGTGTTTATATATATACACAGAGAGAGAGAGAGACAGAGAGTGGGCAGTGGGAGAGAGGGAGGGAGGGAGAAACTTCCCTGTACCCATCATGAACCTTCAGAAATAGATCATCTCCGGGGCGCCTGGGTGGCTCAGTTGGTTAAGCATCCAACTCTTGGTTTCGGCTCAGGTCATGATCTCAAGTTCATGGGTTCGAGCCCTGCATTGGGCTCTGCTTTGACAGTGCAAAGCCTGCTTGGGATTCTCTCTTCCCCCCTCTCTGCCTCTCTCTCTCTCTTTCTCACTCTCTCCCTCTCTCAAAAATAAACAAACATTAAAAAAAAGAAATAGATCATCTCCAATTCAGTTAAGGCTGTGTGCTTGTCCCTGGTCACACCCTTCTCTCCTCTCCAGAGGTGACCCCCTTAGCAATCGTCACCGTATATAACAAACCATTCCACAGCTTAATGGCTTCAGAAAACAAGTCGATGTGTAGCCCCTGATCTCGCAGACCAGCAATTTGGGCCAGTTCTTCCACTGGCCTTGCTCAGGCTCGGGCAGCTGGGCTGGGGGCCGGATGGTCTGGCACAGCCTCACTTGCATAGGTGGCAGTTGGGTGGCCGTTGGCCAGGACACTTGGTTCTCTTCCCTGTGGTGGCTCCTGCGGGCCGTCTCAGCCTCCATCACCCCACAGCCTAAGGGGTCCCCTCAGCAAGCGAGGGCAACCGCGACGTACACTCTCCAAGCTTCTGCTCACGTCACGGTGGACGAAGCATGTCACGTGGCCACACCCGCAGTCAGGCAGTGGAGAAACTGACTCCACCGTTTGATGGGAGTCGCTGCCAAATATCACGGCCCATTTCTTTTTCAATCGACTGTGTCATTTTCCAAAATTCATCATCCATTCCTTCGCTTTCCCGTAAGAACCGGCCACACGCATCTCCAAGTAACGCATTGTTTAACTGTGCCTATTTGGGAAATTCGTAAAGGGACTCCCATGCTGTGTATCCTCCAGCTTGTTTCTCGGGGCTGTTTATTCCGTAACTTGCTCTGCAGCCTTGTTCAGGAGAGTTGCACATGTCAGTGAATGCAGCGCCGGGTCTGTATCTTCCTGGCTCTACTGCATCCCATCGTATAATAAATATATCACAACAAGGCATTCTCCTACCAGTGGGTAACGCGACTGTTCCCCGCGTCTGCTACTATGAACCATCTCTGACATGTCTCCCGATGCTTATTTACAAGAGTGTCTCCTAGATGCGTGCCAGGAGAGGTAGCACAGCCTTAACTCCTTCCAGGACGAATGTGTATGTGTCTGGCTCCCCACAGGCCGGTAAAGTACCTGGACGAAGCCATCTGTGCAGTGGCCCCAGTCCCAGCCTTACCTGGCATGGTAGGTTCCTCACGCCCCTCACTCCTCTTCAGCAAGCGTGTTTGTTTTCCCTTCAAAGACTGTTTGTTGGAGGCCTGTCAAGTGCGAGGCACTAGACTAGCTTTGGGGCGCACAGGGACGAAAGAGCAAGCCGCCGCCCTCGCAGATCGCACGGCTCAGCTGGGAAGGCAGACGAATCACCGCGCAGCTGCCCTGGGAGACGAGAGAGGCTGTGATGCGCTGGGCCCTGGATGCCACAGAACAGAGACAGGGCTCACCACCTCAGCCTGCAGAAGTCAGTGGGGGCGGGGGGCTGCTTTCGGGAGGAAGCGACAGGACGGGGCAGAGAAGGTGAGGATGCACTCTCAGGTGTTGGAGTGTGAGGGGCGGGGAGGTGGCGTGGCAGCTGGAGGACCATTCGATCAGGCGCATCTAGCAGGTTCACCTACAGGGAGGAAGGAGCCAGGCAGGAGAGAGGCCGGTCTCCGAACCCGGGCCAGGAAGGGCCATGGGATGGAGCGGGGTCTCCGAGGATGGGGAGGAAAGCATACGTGTGCTGAGGGCGGCACTGCGTCCGGCCACGTGGAGGGCCAGCTCCTGGACAGGGATGCTGGTGAGCCAGAAGAGAAGCCGGGGCAGGAGTGGGGAGCGCCACCCAGCATCAGACACGGCACCTGGAAAAGGGCCTGTTGCTGCTGGGGACACCGGAGAAGTAAACACACACATTTCTCTGCTCCCCGAGCAAATCCGTCCTCTCTGTTGCTGGCCTGGATGTCCAGCTGCCTCTCTTATTCCAAACGGGGGTGACAGAGAAGTCCCCGTTGCCATCCCTTTGCTTCCCAGGTGCTGACCTTTTCCAGGAATGGCTCTGTGCAGCTCATGGACGTGGCCAAGCCCCAGATCATCTGTGCCTTTGCTCCACCCAGAACCTACCATCTGGCAGTGCCCTGGACGCCTATGTTTGTCGTGTCTTTGCACCGCCCGTGTTTCCTGCTCCGAGGTATGGGAGGGGGGCTCTGGGGGCTGCTATTTGCCTGACCTTCTCCCTCCCTTCCCAAAGCACGGGGTGATGCCCCCAATCTCTTCCCTGCTCTTCAACCCTGCGCCACAGGCCAAAAGGACACTGCTGCTTAGCCCCTCACGAGGCACTTAGCTAAAACACAGGATTCCAGAGAGACTCCTGCGGCCCCCCTTCAAGGGAGCCCCTCACAGCTCAGCCCCGACGGCCCAGCCTTTACCAGCAGAGAGCTGCCCCCAGCTGCCCACCCAGCCCACAGAGAAGGTCATCCCTCTACAGAACGCTGTGTTTTGTTTCATCTCAGGAGACCATCCTGACGAAATTGAATCCGACGACGCCAAGGACATCCAGAATTCCATTTTCTGTTTTAATCTCGAGGCCTACCCGCTCCTGGAAAACATCTGCAACCTTTGCACCGTTCCTCAACCGGACATGACCGATAGCACGGCCTTCGCCCAGGTGTTGCCCTTGGAGAAAAGATGCGAGAATTTCCTCCAGGAGAGGTAGAGTCCCGGGTCTGCTTCCCATCCCTGCTCCTGGGGTTGTCTCTGGGTTGAGGACTAGCGGAGTGTGTTCGATGGTCAGATCCGTCCGGCATTTCGACTGCCCCTTCCGTGGGGGACCCCGCCATATCGTAGCCCGTGAGCCACACTCCAATTTCCCGTTTGGGTTGGCAGGAAAGGGAGCCCCGGATTCAGGCTGGTAAAGAAGAAGGACTGCCTGCCAGTCGCTATTTTCTCCTCGTCAAGACTGTCTTGTCCTCCTGCTTTCTGGATTCTTCGGTTTTGCAAAACTGTATTTGGATGATCAGACACCAGTCATGGGAGACAGGGGCTTAAGTCATGGGCCAGGTTCGACCCATTTGCTATGTCTCATCGTGGCTGCTTGTGTGCTACAACAGCAGACTTGAACAGTGGTGACAGAGACCACACGACCCATAAAGCCCGCCTCATTTACTATCTGGCCCTTTATACAAACTGGTCGCCAGCCCCTGGTCCAAGCCCCCTTGGCTTTAACCGTCGTCTGGACAAATGGTTCGGCCACGCGTCTCTCCCCCTTCTGTGACCCCCACGGGTGGTGACTCTGCCTGTGGCCCTTTCTGCTGTAAAAGCATAAGGAGCTGTGCTCTGTCTGCTCTGGAGAAGCAGGTGTCTCTTCTCATCCATCCGCCACTCGTCTCGGCGGTTTGCAAATTCTTGCTGCTGATTTCTGGCATGATTGCACTTTTGGCAGGAGGAGGTTACCAGCGGAGCCCTGGATTCTCCTGGGGTTGTGGGGGGGACTTCGGTGGCCCCTTACTTCCAGGGTCTTCAGAGACTCTGTGATCTCTCCAGTCCCCACGATATCCCTTTACGACCATTTCCCCCTTTTCTATTTACTCTTGCCTCAAGAGGAAGGAAGTGGAATGGCCAGGATACTCAGGTGTGAAATCCAGTGCCACCCCTTCCTAACTGAGAGACCTCGGGTGAGTGCCTTCACCTCTGAGAGCCTCAGTTTCCTCCTTTGTTCAAAATCGGTGTGTTGAACACCTGCAGTGTGCCAGGCTGGACACTTTGATGGTGCCCAGCCCTCAGGTTTTGTGGGTATTCCAGAGATAATACACATCTAGTGCTGGGCATTGGGTGGTCGCTCAGTAAATGGTAGGTTCCAGAAGGATGCTGGGTTACTTCCAGTTCGTGCCTGGGGAAATTCTAAACACGACCGCAAGGTGGCGCCGTGAATCCCCAAGGCTGCATTTCCCTGCTGCTTGTGGTTCTCCGGTTGTGGGGGTGCCTGGGGGGCTTTCAGTATCTCCTGGAAGGAGGCAGCCCATTCATCCGGAGAGGCAGATGGTCTGTGGGTCTCGGGGGGAGGACGGTGAAGGAGGGGTCATTGGGCATTTCCCCACTCCCCTGTGGCCGGGCCTGCTCTGTAAAGATGGTCCTTTCCACCCTGCCCCCTCCAGTATGTGTTCCTGTAGGAATGGGACTCACTCTACTACTTTCCCAAAGTCTTTCCTCCCCGTCGGCAGAGCTTAGCTCTCAGGTGTCATGCCTGAGCAACCCCCCCTGGGGTGGCCCCCATAGCCAGGAGGGTGTGGAGAGGACTGCCCTCCCAGGGAAGCTTGTCAGGGAAGAGTGCTGGAGTCCTTGGGGCTGACCAGGTGGGGCAGGGGGGCTGGCAGCGGGGGTGACCAGGGGCAGGGCTTGGGGCTGACCCAAACCATGGGAGCTTGGGAACAGAAAAGCTCAGGGAAGTTGTCACTGGGTTCTGGGACCCAGCAGGAGCTAGGAAGGGTCGCAATGTATGGTTGGGGCCAGCCTAGCTTGAAGGAACTTTTACTTCGGCCTGATCACAGTGTTTGAATTATATCCCTTGGGGCAACCCATTTTCCAGATTGGGTCCCAGCAATAATTTGGGAAAAACTGTTTTAAAGAAGGCTTTTCCTGTTCTACTTGCCCTGAGGTCTCCTATCTGGGACTTTCCCAAAAAGTAGCCCTCCACCACACCCCCCACTCCTGCTCCAACATTTTATTTTGAAAATTTTCAAACATACAGCAGTTTTGAAAAAAAAAAAAAAAAGTCACCGAACATCCATATACCCACAACCTAGATTCTGCCATTAACATTTTCCTATTGTTGTTTATCCCACATATCCATACATGTCCCAAAGGTTTTAATCTCATCTTGTTTTTCCCTATTTACTCCTCGTGTCTGAAACCGTGTCCACTGGCCCTAAAACTAGGTGAAACTTCAAGGCAGTGGGTTATGTGGCAATCGATTCAGAGTTTCAGGCCTGCAATCATCTGTCCAAAATATTTTTGCAAAACCTGCCCCTGGGACTTTTATAAATAGCCAGTGTGAAAGGGAACCTGCCTTTGGGGCTTTAAAAGGAGGCCAGCTAGCCGCAAATATGCATCCCCACCCCCCACCCCAAGGCCTGGCTTCTGCTCCCGTGCAACTTGGGGCTCCAGGCACCGTTTCCACTTTCGAGTTCTGCCATCCCTGGCTAGGTCAAACTTGATCACAAGACAGAAATTTCTGGACACCAGGAAGCAGACAGAGTGCCCCTTCCTCTCTCTGTCTCTCTCTCCCTTTATTCCTTATGGAATACAAAGCCAAGCAAGATTCGGGTTCAACCACCCACATGTCTGCCAGAAGGCGGGCTTCTGGGTCCACAGGGCACCTGGCCCTCTGGGCCAGGGGCTGGGCAGGCAGGAACTGACAGCTCATGGCTATTTTAATTAGGGAACGAAGGACACTGAGCATCTTTCTGTTATATATACTGTACATTTCCCTCACTCCTTCCCTGGCCTGCCCTGGATCTGTTTCTTATGCGTGAGTTCGTTTTCTTTTAAGAGTTGTCAATGTGCTGTGAATAATTTTTCCCGGTTTGTCTTTGGAGAGGAGTATTTGGAGTTGCTCACCCAGCCAGACAGAAGTTTCAAGTGTCCAGTAGCTGGACTTTTCCGCCTTCTCCCTTAGGTTTCGCTGAGGGGCAGGTGCAAAGGGCCTCAAATTCGGGGTGCAAGCTCTACAGTATGACTAGGGCACAGACGGGGGGCTCTAGCTGTGCGACAGGGCGGTCCTCAGCGTCTCTGTGTGTAAAATGAGTGACAGCTGCATCTCCGCATAGGACGTGGCCTGGCACACGCTGGAAGTGTTAACCAGGCTAACCATCTTTACCACGAGATCATCGAGAAAGGCCTTTTCCCCGCCAGCATTATATTTTGAACGTCATCCATGTTGTCTTGAACACACGAATGATTTTATTTTCAGGCTTCCTTTTAAAACTTGCCCTAGTTCCATCTATCCAGCTGCCTCTTGGACGGTTTTTTTTTTTTTTTTTAAAGCAATCTCTATACCCAACGTGGGGCTCAAACTCACAAACCCTAGATGGAGAAGTTACAGTCTCCAGGGCACCTGGGTGGCTCAGTCGGTTGAGCATCCAACTCTTGGTTTCCGGCTCGGATCATGATCTCACAGTTCATGGGTTTGAGCCCCGTGTTGAGGTCCAACCTGACAGTGCAGGGCCTGCTTGGGATTCTCTATCCCTCTCTCTCTTGCCTCTCATTTGCTTGTGGTCTCCCTCTCTCTCTCTCTCAAAACAAATAAATAAACTTAAAAAAAGAGTCACACGTTCCACCGACTGAGCCAGCCAGGTGCCTTCCTAAAGATTTTAAGTAAGCTTACACTTAATATGGGGCTTGAACTCACAACCCTGAGAGATCAAGAGTCGCACGCTCCACCACCTGAGCCAGCTAAGCGCTCCTGGACGGTCCCTTATTGAATCCATGTTGTTTTGACCTCCTGACCCAAAAATTTCACACCCACTTATTTATCGGCAGCAGAAGTATTATTATAATTAACTTTACTGAGCACCTACTGTGTGCCAGGGCTATGCTAAGTGCTTTGCAGGCATCATCTTATTTTTTACTATTATTTCCCCACTGCACAGCGAGAAAGCTGAGGCTGATGAGGTCGTGCCACCCGCCCCGGGTCACCAACTTGTAAGCAAAGGAGCTGGGTTTGAGCACAAGCAGTGTGGGTTCAAAGCCCGAGTTTGTAACATGCACATGCTTTTCCTCCTCCCTGCCCATCGCTCTCACACGCAGGCAAAGACTTCATTGCAGCCTGGACAGCATTAGCACAAGAGTGGAAACCCCAAGTGTCACCAATAGGGGCAAAAGACTGTGGCAGATCTGGGAGTGCCTCCTGGAAGCAATTTCTGGGATACGGTTTCAGTGCAAACAGCAGGGTGCACGATAGTGCATGGTACACTTCCGTTAAAAAAAAAAAAGATTATACACATGTCTACGCTTGTATGTGTATACGCAATTTCCAAGGATTTACAAGGAGCCGTTAATTACCGTTGCTTTGGGAACAGAAAATAAGGATCTGAGGAGAGAAGGAAATTGCTTCTAATTGTATACCCACTTGTATTCTTCCTTTTTTTTTTTAAAGCAAAGTATAGAGTACTTTTTCAAGTTAAATATTTTAGGGGCGTCTGGTGGCTCAGTGAGTTGAGCGTCCAACTTCAGCTCAGGTCACAACCTCACAGCCCATGGGTTTGAGCCCCACGTTGGGCTCTGTGCTGACAGCTCGGAGCCTGGAGCCTGCTTCGCATTCTGTGTCTCCCTCTCTCTCTGCCCCTTCCCCACCTATGCTGTCTCTCTCTCTCTCTCAAAAATAAACATTAAGAAAATTTTTTTAATAAAATAAAATACAAATGTTTTCGTGCATCGAGTATCAGATACATCTCCACGTGGATGTTCCTTGGCAGGTAGAGCCTCAAAAATCCAAAGCTGCAACCATGGTCTTTCTCCCCGGAAGTAGCCCTCCTCCTGCTTGCCCTAAGCCGTTTAACATCCTCTGTGCCCTCAGACACCCAAGGCAGAAACCCAGACAGCAGGGGCACCTCTTCCCCAGAAGGAAGGCTTCCTTCCCCCCCCCCCCCCCCCCCCCCCCCCCCCCCCCGCTCACAGCGGCCATCTCTGCACAGGCAGAATGAGGGGCGAATCCTGGGCTGCCCTGCTTTTCCTGTACTGAATGTGCATTTATTTGTTACTTAAAAAAAAAAAAAATTAACATCTTGTAAAAGACCCAACTCGAGGGTCTTCTCTTCCAGGAGCTCCCCAGGCAAGGTGGATGGATCCCTCCCGCCTCCCTCCATTCGACCTCTGTGGCACTTAAAACGCCTCAAATTACAAATGTCCTTCCCCCCCTGTCACCCTGATGGAGCTGGGGTGGGGGGAAGCAGGGCTGTTTCAGCCACATGGATCTTTCCCGCACTTGCACCCTTGCCTGTCACCAGCGTAACCAAACCAGTGGGAGTTCACCCCGTGGTGAGTCACACAGACAAACTACAGCAGGTGAATTGTGGCACGAGGGAAACTTTATTCGCAGTGGATAAGGACATCACCGGGAAGAACTTTCAAAAGCCGTGACTCTCAGAGCAGGGGTGGGTGGGTTCCTGAAACTGAGGGTTAGGGAAGCCTTGTCACTGGACGCAGAGGTGGGCATGAGGTCCTGCACGCGCCCTAAGGAAACACGTCTACACATATGCTTTGTATGTCACGTAAATGAGACGAGCCCCCCACTTGGTGCAGATTTTAGTATTATGATGAAGTAAAGGTAACCGCTGGTCCCTCCCTGGGTCACTGCACGGTCCCATGTGCGCAGGCGTGAGCGGGGGGTTAAGTTCAGACTGGTCTGGTTGGCCGGGCCTCCAGAACTCGGTCTGGGCTGTCAGTCGTTATAGCCGGCGGGGCGGTTCTGGATTCCTTCTCGGGATGTTATGCCCTTCGGGCCTTTTGCCTGAGTTAAGAGAGAAGCTGGAAAGAAGAATTTAAGGAAGAATGTGGGACAAAGGTCGGTAAGCTTGAGCAGGTGGGCAGTCAAGGTCGGGTCTTGGGAGTCCAGCCAGTGACACTCGATGCTCTAGCGGGGTCTGCTCCCTGGAGGTGTGGGCATCCTGACGTGGCTCACGGTGGTCCACGCGCACAGACCGTGAGTCCCCCGTGGTACCGCGCCTTCCGTGGGGCGCCTCCTGCAGCACACAGGCCCCGTCGTCACGCAGTAAAGGTGTTTCGAGTACCGGCCGTACACTAGGTGGAGCCCCGAGGACACAGTCGTGCCGCAGACGAGCCACTCGGAGAGGCTCTTAGATTAGCACAGGGCGGTCAAGGTCTGCCCCGGGGACCTTGAAGCCGGGCGGCAGGGGGGTGACGAGGCACAAAGCGGCTTCCTCTCATCTCCACCTGTGTGGCCCACAGGTTCCAGAAGCTGGAGAAGAAGGTGCAAGAGCAGGAGCACTGGACCCGGCTTCGCAGGTACTCCCTGCTTCTCCAGAGAGAGACCTCCAGGAAGTGACTGGGCTCTCTGCAAGGTTGGCGGCAGGCAGGCTTCGCCCCAGGATGCTCCGAGGCCGAGAGATGAGGTGACAGAGGCCCCCAGGGGCCTAGACGGGCAGTCTGGGACCTCAGCAAGGGGAGAGGGATGATCTGGGGAGCCTCCAACCCTAAGCCGCTTGTCAGAGCCCTCGGGTGGGCAGATGTCACCCCAATAAACAGTGCTATTGTTTCCAGACTCCAAAGTCACTGTGGTGTGTGTCCTTTTGTTCCCACCCAGTCCAGACCCCAGCAAGGCCCAGTCCTAGGCCGTGTGAGGAACACTCACCTTCTAAGCCCAGGAGAGCCACTTTGCTCAAATGACCGAGACCCCAGGCCACCCCAGCTGCTATGTGGCCCTCCTTCTCCCCACCCACTTCCTCTCCCTCTCTGAGCTGGCTCATACACAACCTTCCTAGAATTGCTTCAGAGAGGCTGTGGAGGATCAGAGGTTGGGTGACCGCCTGAGGTCACACGGGTCTGAGAGGCGAGGTGGCAGGCAGGAACTGTGGCCTGGGACCCTGGGTGGGTGGAGTGGCTGGGGGACAGGATGGGGGCAGAGAGGTGCCTCTCTTTTCTGGAAACTGCCCTTCCCAGGAAAACCGGCTGGAGGGGTCCCCGCAGCTCAAGGCCTATGCCTGCCTCTCCGAGGACACTGTGTGGTGTCTCTGAGAACTGCAGGTGGTTGACACGTCCCAGCCTCCCCGTGGTCAACTGCACGCGGGGTTGGTGACAGGCATCTCCTTTTGTGTCCCCATCCATCTCCTCCCTTGGGACACACATGCTCCTCACTGTCCTGATCCCTCCTTCACGGCGCTGGTGCTGACCGGCAGCACGTCCCTGGATGAAGAGGTTCCCACCTGAGGCGCTCCGCCCCTCATTCTCCCGCCCATGGAAACAAAAAACAGCAGCAAAAATAACCTTTACACCAACGGGTCCTGTTCCTCTAAACAGCAGGTACTAACTCCCTTTTGAGATGAGGGAGGAAAACTCAGGATGATGGCCTTGGCCTCGCACACCCCCTAAATGTAACAGAGGACTAACACCGATGGGGCACCTGCTGTGATGTGTCTGCTTTACAAGTACACCTTGTGAGATGTACAGATGATCATTATCCCCATTGTACAGAAGGAAAATGGAGGCTCAGGTCACTGCTCGGAACAGCCCGTATCAAGTCCTAATGGGCTTTTCCAACATCAAGTGTCAGAGACCCAGCTCTCAAACGAACTTTAGGGTTGGCTCGCGTAATGTAGGACGTAATGCTTTCTGGGGAGCCGGGTCCAGGTGCTGAGTAACAACAGGAATCTCTCTCCATCTCTGTTTTGATGCCCTTTGCTTGGGTGGCAACATGACTGCCGACAGCACCCACAGTGAGTGTCCCTTTCTTTTATTTATTTTTTACTTTTTTAAAGTTTATTTTAATTTTTAAAAATGTTTTATTGTATTTATTTTTAAAATTTCCATCCAAGTTAGTTAGCATCTAGTGCAACAATAATTTCAGGAATAGATTCCTTTACCCATTTAGCCCATCCCCCCTCCCACACCCCCTCCAGTAACCCTCTGTTTGTTCTCCATATTTAAGTCTCTTATGTGTTGTCCCCCTCCCTGTTTTTATATTATTTTTGCTCCCCTTACGTTCATCTGTTCTGTGTCTTAAAGTCCTCATATGAGTGAAGTCCTATGATATTTGTCCTTCTCTAATTTCGCTTACCATGATACCCTCTAGTTCCATCCATGTAGTTGCAAATGGCAAGATTTCATTCTTTTTGATTGCTGAGTAATACTCCATTACATACATACATACATATATATATTATATGTATATAATACCAAAATCTTCTTTATCCATTCATCCATCGATGGACATTTGGGCTCTTTCCATACTTTGGCTATTGTCGATAGTGCTGCTATAAACATTGGGTACATGTGCCCCTTCAAAACAGCACACCTGTATACCTTGGATAAATGCCTAGTAGTGCAATTGCCAGGTCGTAGGGTAGTTCTATTTTTAATTTTTTGCGGAACCTCCATACTGTTTTCCAGAGTGGCTGCACCAACTTGCATTCCCACCAACAATGCAAAAGAGATCCTCTTTCTCCGCATCCTCGCCAACATCTGTTGGTGCCTGAGTTGTTCATGTTAGCCATTCTGACAGGTGTCAGGTGGTATCTCATTGTGGTTTTGATTTCTATTTCCCTGATGATGAGTGATGTTGAGCATTTTTTCATGTGTCGGTTGACCATCTGGATGTCTTCTTTGGAGAAGTGTCTATTCATGTCTTTTGCCCATTTCTTCCCTGGATTACTTGTTTTTTGGGTGTGGAGTTTGATAGGTTCTTTATACATTTTGGATACTAACCCTTTATCTGATATGTCATTTGCAAATATCTTCTCCCATTCCGTCGGTTGCCTTTTAGTTTTGCTGATTGTTTCTTTCACTGTGCAGAACTTTTTATCTTGATAAAAAGTTCCAATAGTTCATTTTTGCTTTTGTTTCCCTTGCCTCCAGATAGGTGTTGAGTAAGAAGTTGCTGCGGCTGAGGTCAAAGAGGTTTTTGCCTGCTTTCTCCTCGAGGATTTTGATGGCTTCCTGTCTTACATTGAGGTCTTTCATCTATTTTGAGTTTATTTTTGTGTCTGGTATAAGAAAGTGGTCCAGGTTCATTCTTCTGCATGTCACTGCCCAGTTTTCCCAGCACCACTTGCTGAAGAGACTGTCTTTACTCCATTGGATATTCTTTCCTGCTTTGTCAAAGATTAGTTGGCAATACGTTTGCAGGTCCATTTCTGTGTTCTCTATTCTGTTCCATTGATCTGAGTTTCTGTTTTTGTGCCGGTACCATACTGTCTTGATGATTACAGCTTTGTAATACAGTTTGAGGGGCGCCTGGGTGGCTCAGTCGGTTAAGCGTCTACTTTGGCTCAGGTCATTATCTCCCAGTTCATGAGTTCCAGCCCCACATCAGGCTCTGTGCTGACAGCTCAGAGCCTGGAGCCTGATTCAGATTCTCTCCCTCTCTCTGCCTCTACCCTGCTCACACTCTGTCAAAAATAAATAAACAATTTTAAAAAAAGTGTCATACAGCTTGAAGTCTGGGATTGTGATGCCTCCTTTTTTCGTTTTCTTTTTCCAGATTGCTTTGGCTCTTCAGGGTCTTTTCTGGTTCCACACAAATTTCAGGATTGTTCTAGCTCTGTGAAGAATGCTGGTATTATTTTGATAGGGATTGCATTGAATATGTAGATTGCTTTGGGTAGTATTGACATTTTAACAATATTTGTTCTTCCTATCCAGGAGCATGGAATATTTTTTTCCTTTGTGTGTGTGTGTGTGTGTGTGTGTGTGTGTGTGTGTGTGTTCTTCAATTGCTTTCATAAGCTTTCTATAGTTTTCAGTGTATAGATTTTTCACCTGTTTGGTTAGATTTATTCTTAGGTATTTTACAGGTGTTGGTGCAATTATAAATGGGATTGATTCCTTGATTTCTCTTTCAGTTGCTTCATTGTTGGTGTATAGGAATGCAACTGATTTCTGTGCATTGGTTTTATATCCTGCAACTTTGCTGAATTCATGGATCAGTTCTAGCAGTTTTTTGGTGGAATCTTTAGGGTTTTCCATATAGAGTATCATGTCATCTGCCAAGAGTGAAAGTTTGACTTCCTCCTGACTGATTTGGATGCCTTTTATTCCTTTGTGTTGTCTGATTGTTGAGGCTAAGACTTCCAATACTACGTAGAATAACAGTGGTGAGAGTGGACATCCCTGTGTTGTTCCTGACCTTAGGGAGAAAGCTCTCAGTTTTTCCCCATTGAGGATGATATTAGTGTTGGGTCTTTCACATATGGCTTTTATGATCTTGGGGTATGATCCTTCTCTCCCTACTTTCTTGAGGGTTTTTATCAAGAAAGGATGCTGTATTTTGTCAAATGCTTTCTCTGCATCTATTGAGAGGATCATGTGGTTCTTGTCCTTTCTTTTATTGATGTGATGAATCATGTTAATTGTTTTGCAGATATTGAACCAGCCCTGCATCCCAGGTATAAGTCCCACCTGGTCATGGTAATTTTTTTAATGTATTGTTTGATCTGGTTGGCTAATACCTTGTTGAAGATTTTTGCATCCATGTTCATCAGGGAAATTGGTCTATAGTTCTCCTTTTTCATGGGGTCTTTGTCTGGTTTTGGAATCAAGATAATGCTGATTTTATAGAAAGAGTTTGGAAGTTTTTCCTCCATTTCTATTTTTTGGAACAGCTTCAAGAGAATAGGCGTTAACTCTTTCTTAAATGCTTGGTAGAATTCCCTTGGAAAGCCATCTGGTCCTGGACTCTTGTTTTTTGGGAAATTTTTGATTACTAATTCAATTTCTTTACTGGTTATGGGTCTGTCCAAATTTTCTATCCCTGTTTCAGTTTTGGTAGTGTATATGTTTCTAGGAATTTGTCCATTTCTTCCAGATTGCCCATTTTATTGGCATACAATTGCTCACCATATTCTCTTATTATTGTTTGTATTTCTGCAGCGTTGGTTGTGATCTCTCCTCTTTCATTCTTCATTTATTTGGGTCCCTTCCTTTTTCTTTTTGATCAATCTGGCTAGGGGGTGATTTTTTGTTAATTCTTTCAAAGAACCAGCTTCTGGTTTCATTGATCTGTTCTACTGGGTTTTTTGGTTTCAATAGCATTGATTTCTGCTCTAATCTTTATTATTTACTGTCTTCTGCTGGTTTGGGATTTATTTGCTGTTCTTTTTCCAGCTCTTTAAGGTGTAAGGTTAGGCTGTATATCTGAGACCTTTCTTCCTTCTTTAGGAAGGCCTGGATTGCTATATAGTTCCCTCTTATGACTGCCTTTGCTGTGTCCCAGAGGTTTTGGGCCGTGGTGTTGTCATTCTCATTGGTTTCCATGTACTTTTTAATTTCCTCTTTAACTTCTGGATTAGCCCATTTGTTCTTTAGTAGGATGTTCTTTAGTCTCCAAGTATTTGTTATCTTTCCAAATTTTTTCTTGTGGTTGATTTCGAGTTTCACAGCATTGTGGTCTGAAAATATGCATGGTATGATCTCGATCTTTTTGTACTTGTTGAGGGCTGATTTGTGTCCCAGTATGTGATCTATTCTGGAAAACGTTCCATATGAACTAGAGAAGAATGTATATTTGCAAATGTCCCTTTCTTGATGGTTCCAGCAAAGTCCGGAGCCTGCTTCTCACTGGCCCGAATGTGGTCTCATGCCTGAACCACTCGGTGCTGACCGTGCGGGCCTGTGTCACGTGCCCATCCCTGGAGCAATGCAGAGGGGGTGCCCACTGAAGCTAAGGAGGGGAGAGCACTGTCTGAAGAAAGAAAAATGCCAGACCTCAGGGGAAGAAGGCAGGGGGGGTGCTAAGCTTGGCCAAGACCTCAGAGGTGGCCCTGTCCACTCTCCAAAGTCACGTGTTGCCAACACCAGGCCACCTCCCCATCTCCTAGTGTGTGTGGGGAGGGCAGGAAGGGGAGAGGGGAGCTGGGGCATTCGAAAGAAGCCTCACAGGCCAGGTCCAAGGGAGGGAGGAGGGGGAAGAGAGGAGGGTGGAGGGCAGAGGGCCTGGCAAGGCTCCGGGGAATGGGTGGAAGGGGCCTGAGCCGCGTTGAGCTGGGGACCCACGGCTCTAGCCCCACTCGGGGCTGGTGCGCCAGCGGTCCCCAAAGAGGAGCTTGCCCACTGGGCAAAAGGACCCCTCAGAAGCACCAAGAACCCTGGGTCTCCTCAGGGGAGGCTGGAACCAGTGTGAGTGGAAGGAGCACCCAAGGCGCAACATTTGGGAGGTAGGGCCCTTAGGGTTGTGCAAATGCAGGGATGACATGTGGGGGGTCAGGGTGGGCTCCTGGCCTCACTCTGGGGTAAGTGGGGCTTAGCGGTTAAGGCTAGCTTCCCTCCCCAGCCTGGTCTCCAGATCCAGGCCCTGGCAAAATCCTGGCGCATCCACATGCCCTTTGGACAGACCTGCTTATTTGGTACCGCGTGGCCAGAGGGACACGGGGCTGGCCCTCCTCCAGACGCACCAGCCACCCACCCAAGGCAGGGGACCCCCCCCCCCAGTCCTACGCCTAGAACCTTAGGACGGGCCCATGCAGACAACTCATGACCACCTCCCCCATCCCCGCGTGGGGGGGGGGGTTCCACACTGTGACCCCTGCAGCCTGTACTTGAATCAATGTCTTGAATACAGAGCCGTCAGCTTAGCTGCCCCGCCTTAGAACCTGGCCCAACCAGCACCTACACAGTACAGTTTCCCCAGCGGGAGCAACATGTAGGCTCAGTGGGCAGAATGTTCGCTGCCGGCAATGACACTGGTGGCCACGGTGCAGTGGGGCCTTATTTTACACCCCCAGCCTCCCCCCCCCCCCCGCCCCCCACCACACACGCTTGCCCGCCAGGACTGGTCAACTTGCCAACACCTGACTGGTCAACTGCCGCCCACCGTTGTCCCCGTCCCAACGGCCAGGTACTAGCTTTGTGAAAAATGCCCTGTTTTCTGTGCTTCAGTGTCCCGATCTGTTAAATAGGTACAAGCGCACACACCTGCCCGCCTCACCTGCGGCGACTTGAGGTTAGACGGTGAATTCAAAGCCTTTAACACAGAGCCCGGCTCGGGTAACCAACCGCTCTGCCCATCCGACCCGGCCGGCCGGGACAGCAGCTCTTCCGAAGGACGCAGCGCCGCGGGCCAGCGGCCCCGTGGGGCACCCGGTGCCCACGCCACGCTCCGGCTCCCGCCTTCCAGCAGGCACGCGCCCCCGCCGCGCCAGGCCAGGGCACCCTGGCAGGGCCCCGGGTGACGTCCCACCACCTAGCCTCCGTCCCAGAGACAGGCCGGCGTTCAGCTGTCGCCTAAACCGTGCGCCCCGGGGGAGGCACACTGCGCCGCACTCACATCCGGGTCCCCAGCCAAAGCGGCCACCCACCCTCCGCTCCGGCGCGTCGGCTAGCCTCTTCCTTCCTTAACTCTCCCACCAACTGGCCACTTGTCACAGGTGCTGAGAACCGAGCGAGCGCACGCTGTCACCTACCTGGACGGTGCTCACTGACGTAGGCCTTGGGACGCGTACGCAGGGTCTCCTCCCCGGGGCGGGCGGCGCCGGCCCAGCGAGGGGGCGCGGGCGCAGGCGCAGGAGAGGTGGGAGGAGCCCCCTTCCCATCCGCCGTCCTCCGTCTTATTAGCAGAGACGTGTTAATGAAAATTCACACCGAGGTGCTGATAAACAGTGGGCCTCGCCGGCTCCGAGAGGGAGGAGAATGCTCTCCGCAGGGGAGGGCGCTGGCCGATGAGCCCCACTTATCTGTGAAAAGACTTGCTAATAACTTTAATTCCCCATCCGAAACCGCAGGGCCTTTGCCATGCAAACAGATTTTCTAACTTGGGTAGGGCCCCTGGAAAAGACTTCTCGCTCTGCTCCAGTTAGGGTCCTGGGAGGGGAGAGCAAGATGAGGGGCGAGGTGTGGGAAAGGGGGTGATCAGCGGAGGTGTGAGGTCAGCCCCCCTGCAGGGCCTCTGCTTTTGGATCCCGCTCTGTGCGGCCAAATGCCGGCCAGGGTGCGTGCGCCTGGACGCCTGAACGTCACAGCGGTGCCCCCGGCCACGCCGAATTCCTGCCCCTCCCGGCCTGGGCCTGAGCACTGGAACTGATCTCTGAGGTGGTTTCAGAACAAACCTATCCGTACCGACGGATAAACAGATAAACCGTGGTATATCCGTGCAATGGAGTTATCACTGGGCAATAAAAAGAAATGAAATACTGATGCACCTAGGCCACACGGATAAACCCGGAAAACGTTAAATGAAAGAAGCAGGACACAAAAGGCCTCTATTGTGTGATTCCAGTTACACAAAATGTCCGGAACCGGCCAATCTATGGAGACAGAAGGTAGATGCCTGGGCTGGAGGGGGAGGGGGGGGGGAGGGCGTGGGTCATGGGGAGCACCTGCTAATGGGCACAGGGTTTCTTTCCCCTGTGATGAAAATGTTCTCGATTTAGACAGTGGTAATGGTTGCATTACTACGAATATACTAAAGTCACTGAATTATAAGGTTGAATTTCATGGTATGTAAACTATATCTCAATAAAGCTACTATAAAAAACAAATGCTAAAGCCTGTGTTTCAAAGTTGCTTGGCAGGGAGGGGAGAACTTGGTATCCATAGAGGGCTGGGGGACCCTTGGGCAGAGGCTACATCCCCTAGCCTCACCTCAACTCCCCCACAAGGCTTGACTGCTTACCAGACCCCTTGAGCCAAGCCAGGCCCTTTCTGGGTCAAGGCTTCCTTCTTCCCCATACACTGCATCCCTGATCTGAACCCAGCAATGCAGACACGAGTGTGGTTCCAGGTCAGCTATGTGGATTTGGAGGCAACCCCAAGAGCCTCTCCACTCTAGCTAGGCCTCTGGGAGGTCACAGTTAACTCGGGACTGACTCATAAAATGTTAACGTCCCTAGCCCACCTGGAAGAGAAAGCAGAGTGAAGGGAGATAAGAAAATCCCAAGGTCCAGGCCACAAAGCTCCCGTACAGGGGAATAAGGACTTGGGATGCATGGAACGAGTCTTTGGAGCTGGTGTCCTCTCAGACCCCAGAGCTGGCAAAACCTGACCAGGGAGAACTTGGGATTCTGAATTCATACCGACCCTGAGTGCTGACCCTCAGTAAAATCGTTATTTGGGTATAAATTGTGTACAGGACCTGATGATGCACAGTAAGTACTAAGAAAACATATTTTCTACACAGATACTTTGCTTTTAATGCACCTCCCACCGGGTTCAAGGAAAAGGGGGACAGGCTCCACTGCTACCACTTTCTCACATACAGCATCTTCCTGCTCCAGGCTGGCCTTCCTGGAATAGGACAGGCTAAGCCAGGGCAAAGGGGAAAGGGTCTGGGCCTTTGTGCTTTGAGGGCTGAAGACTGCCAGAAACTCTCTTAATTCTCCTAGGTTCTTCTTTGGAGAAGGGGAGGGAGCTTTGTGTCCATGCGAAGGAAGAAGAAACGGTCAACTGACACCAGCACAGTTTATTCACAAATAAATAAATACATAGTAGGCAGGCGCCCCCTGCCTGCCTCCAAGGGTCAACCTATGGGTCCCTCCATTGCCGGAGGGGCTGGGGAGAGTTGTCTTGGGTGGGGACGGGCTCTCGCTCTCAGGAATGCCCATGCCAGTATCGCAGGTGCCCTCTCCTAGGAAAGGGAGTCTGGAGAGGGACCGTTTTGAAGGTGCTGAAAGCCAAAAGGGCCTCGATGCTCACAGGGCGCCAATTGTACGTCGTCACTTCGACTCAGGCCGGCGGCCACTCCAGGGGCGAGAGGGGCATCCAGGTCTCCAGCAGGGACAGCACGTCGCCGGGAAAGAGCTGGGGGGAGAGGGTATGGAGTTACCTTCAGCGCTGGCCGCCACGCGTGGGTGTCCGCGCTCGTAGGTTCTACTCGGGCACAAGAGCCTGTCCCCTGCGTGTCCTCTCCCTCCCCTCGCCGCTTGAGCGCCCCAGGCACACTAGCTACGCTGCTCGAGACAGCAAGCAGACAAGGCCAGGCTGCCGGCGGGGATGCCGCAGGAGGCCTGTGAGCGGCGGACGCGGACGACAGGTAGCAGCACCCACGTGGGTGGGGGGAGAGAGTCCCGCGCGGGGAAGGAAGTACTAACCGGGGACGAGGGGCTCGGCTCCATTGCCTGCGATTCCGAACACGCCGCCTCGTCATAAAGCACTGGCGGGTCGCGCGGCTGCGGCGCCGCTAGTTCTCCGAGACAGGCCGGCGGGGACCCCCAGGACGCGGAGGGGCTGGCGGCTGAGCCCAGTAGCTGGGCGCGCGCCTCCACCTGCACCTGCGTCTGCGTCTGCGCGGGGCCGCCGTCGGGACAGAGCGGGCAGCCCCGAGGCACCGCCGCGTCGCTGCGCCGCCGGCGCCGGCGCTGCAGGCTCTCCTCGCTGAGGCCCAGCACCGCCGACAGGTGGCCGATGTAGCGGATGGCCAGGCGCAGCGTCTCGATCTTGGTGAGGCTCTGGCCGGCGGGCGCCACGGAAGGCGGCAGAAAGCGGCGCAGCTCGTGCAGGGCGCGGGCGAGCGTGCGCATGCGCAGCTTCTCGCGCTCGCTGGCGCTCTGCCGCTGCCCGGAGCCCAGGCGGCTGCCGCGCGCGCCTCGCCTCCCTGCGCCCCGGGCTCCGGCGGCCGCGTGGGTGCCGGGCCGTCCGGGGCTCAGCTCGGGGCTGCCGGCCGGGACGCTGCCCCAGGAGTCCGGGGACGAGGCGGGGGAGCAGCCGCAGTCCCTGTCGGAGGGCGGCAGAGGCCGAGGCGGGCCCCAACCCGGGAAGAGGGGCCAGGACTCGGAGAGCGGCGGGCACAGGGACTGGGCCATGGCGGCGGCGGCGCATCTGCGGGCCGGCGCCCGGCGCCCGCTTTATCCCGAGCCCGAGGTGTGAAGTGGCCCCTTCCAGGCCGCATCAGCACTTCAAAGCGGGCTCGGGGCCTGGAGGGGGCGGGGCCATACCCTTTGAACCAACGAGGGGGGGGGTGCTGAAGGTGCGGGCTCCTTGGCCGCCCCAGGTCGGCCCCACCTGGGCCCTCGCATGGGCACCGGAGCCAGCCACTGGGGCCTCTTGCCCGCGCTGCCTGGCGTGTTGGGACAGCCCAGCAGGTCAGAGGAAGCGCGGTCCGGGGAACTGAAAGTACAGTACCTGGGCTTGGGGCTGCCTTCACCTGTTGGGACCTTATGCAGATTCTGACGCTTTCTTGCAAATTCGTTCCCAGTTTGTATAACGCGAGCCTTGAGGCAGACTGCAGCCAGGTCTGCAGAATGAATAGGATGGGGACCCGGAGTGGGGCCCTGATCCCTGCGAGAGGTGAAAGGAGCAGTAATCCATTTCTCCTCGGAGGCAGACCGGTCCTGGACGTGGCCTTACCTGGTGGTGGTGATCGGGGGTGGGGGGACGGAGGGAGCACTATGAGGAAACTATCCCAGGCAAATCCAACAAGCTGGCCAAGTATGGCCACGTTGCTGGACCATGTGAGCTGAGGGAGGGGAAGCCTCAGGCCCTCTAGGGCACCTTCTCCCTGGCAGGATCAAGGGCTTGGCAAGCTGCCACCACTGGCCACCAGTTGGCGTCCTACCATTTGGGGGCAGGTATATCAGGTTTTGCCATCGAAATGTGAGTGGACACGACATGGAAAAATGCACATAACAAAATTCATACCCCTCCGTAATAAAACTTCTCAGCCAACTAGCAATAGTGGGGAACCGTCTCAACCTGATAAAAGGCATCCACAAAGAGCCCACAGCTAATATTATAGTAAATAGTGGAAGAGTGAATGCTTTTCCATAATGTTGAGAACCAGAAGGGGATGTCTGCTCCTCCCCAGGCAGTGCGCCGGAGGGCCTGGCTTGTGCAAAAAAAGAAAAGCATACAGATTGCAAAGGAAGAGACTGAACCGTCTCCACTTGCAACAAGACTGTCTACGTAGGAAATCTCAAGGAACCGATACTGCCTGCCTGATCGCTCAGGAGTTTGAGTTTATACACCTTGTCATGATAGCTACTTCATGCACAGATGTCTGTTGTCCACCTAGACTGTGAAGTACCTGGTGTGTAGCATGTCTTCAAGAGAAGCGGTATGTAGGGTCTCTTCCAGTGTGAGGGGTCTAACATTTTGCATCCCCAATGCCTTCTAGCCCTGTGACTGCCGGGTGAGCTGGTCTGTAGCAAAGAAGGCCAAGTGGTTTAGCAGCTTCTCCCTGGGCATCTCTGCCCCCCACCGTCCCCCGCCCTCACCTCTTTTATCTTCTCCTGCCCTCGGCTTCTTCCAGCACCTTCTACACCCCCTTCCTCTGCAATCTGTCCCAGCGGCCCCAGAATGCTTACGCCCATGGTCACATCCAGGAGAGGCAGTCCCAACCCCCCCCCCCCTGGGGAGAAGGGGAGCTGCCGTAGGACCCATTCCCAAGGAGAGTCTGGTCCAGGAGAGCCCTCCCAGCTTGAAGCTGTCAGTAGGGTCTCCTTTTGGACCCTGCTCGATGGATGCCCTCCTGGGGCTCCAGATCCAAGCTAAGAAGCTGGTATTGCAGCCCAGTGGCTGGGCTCTTTTGATCCCACCGGACCCAAGGGGACAAACAGTTGGGACTTGGTAGAGTATGTTGTGCACTCAGGCGAGGGGCGGGGGTGAGGGGGTGGCGTGCAGAATAAAGACCCGTCAAGCAGGAGGGATGGGATCTGAGAGGGCTCAGAGCCTCTGCTGCCAACCTTCTGAATGTCAAAAAAAAAAAAAAAAAAAAAAAAAAAATCCCTCCAATCCCCACAGAATTCTGATTTCCACTTTGTAGCTAATTGAGGAAACTCAGCACAACCCAAAACTCCTAGGCAATCAGCCACCCTTTTGCTTTACTCTCATCTCTGAAAATACAGTATGTGCGTGTGACCGGAAAGTCAAAAGCTCAACAGGTAATGAAGGGTGTAACAAAGTTCATTACTATCCCCGCCTCTGAGGCCTGCCATTCTGTGTCCAGAGGAAACCACCGGTGCCGGTTTGTTATTGTAAAAGCACAAAATCAACCAGACATGTTTTGGACAACAGGCCGTATGTGTGGGAGGCAGACCGTTTATCCTGAAAAAACGCAGCTCTGTCTCCTGAGGATTCTCACATCTGGGACCTGAGGTTTGACATCCCTCGGGCACCTGCCCGGGAACCACCAAGAGGTCTGGAGCAGGGGAGGACACCGTGAGCGGTGCATGGCAGGCTGAAGGAGGGCTAAAAAGGTCCCGGGGCCAGTGTGGAGTCAAAGAGCCCACAAAAAGGGCATGAGAGAGGTGGGGCAGATGGCAGGGTTCTACCCCCGACCCCAACCTTGGCGTCTTCAGCCCTAAAGGCTGCCGCCTGGGAGTCCCTCCCTCTCCTGCTGCCCTTGGGGTGTCCAGGCTCAGTTTGTACAAGGGCCATGGCCAGTGGGCCCGATGGAGCTAAGCTGGGGAAGAGGAGGGACCCCCCCCCCCAACCTGGGGCCTGGGCTCCACCACCTCCTGTCAGTCGCCTCCCTTTTTCCTCTCCCCCCATCACCTTTGATCTCCTTATCGCCAGCCTCTCCTGTGGGTTCATTTGGGAGCTGCCCCCGTTAATGAGTTCTCCGGGCTGCAGGGCCCACACGCCCTCCCGCTGGGGTGAGGACTTCACACCTCTGGGGCCTGTGTTTTGACAAGTGCCGGTGCCAGTGGCTCCCGCTCCCCTGGCCCGAGCCTGCCTTCGCCTGCCAACGTGTAAGGCTGGGAAATGAGGCCTCGGGGCAGCCCCACTGAGCAGAGGTGAGAGTTCAGTTGCGGTCCTTGGCCGGGGTGGGGGCGGGCAGAGCAGGGCGGCATCCTCCCGGGCGGGGGGCCGGGGTCTCTCAGCCTTCCCGCTAGGAACCAGCCCGCTCCTCAGGCCCAGCCTGGTCCTGGACACCGCCCCCCCCCCCCCCCCAGCCTCAATGCCCTCATTTCCCGGCCAGCCCTTCTGACACAGGAGTGCTAATCAAAGGTGCTATGTCAATAGCCCCTTGGAGCCCCTAATCCCTGGCCCGCCGGAGCCAGAGGCCCCAGGAGAAGGAAGCAGCCCCCTGTACCGCCAGCCTGCTTAGCATCAGCAGGCGCATCTCCTGGGAAGCTCCTAATTCAGGTGCCCCTGCTTGCTGAGATCTTCCCACCACACCCCAGCACCCGCCCGAGGCAGCCCCTTCATTGTTGTTTAAGGAGCTGCCACCTCCAGGCAGCCTAGAACACCCCTCTGGAGTGTGGCCAGCGTGGGTCAGAAGAGAGTCCCCGTCCTGCCATGTAGCACCTGTGTCATGTGGGTAACTCACTCTCCATCTCGGGGCCCACACAGCTTCTGCCTCTGGGCCAGGGGGTAATGTCTGCTGTGCTGACATATTGTAAGGATCGGATCAGAGTATACGGACGGGGCTTTGGGCAACACCCAGGGGCACGCTTGCTGCCGTCGCTGGGGCCTGGCGCTGTGCTGGGGCCTGGCTGGGTCACAGCTGACAACCACGTGGCGATGTGGGCGTCTCTGCCTCCCTTTGTATGTGAGGGAATGGGGCGTAGGGAGGTTGTTCTAGGTCACGTGGCTAGCAGGGGCAGAGCTGGGGCCCGTTTGCCTGTGTGTGGGGCCAAAGCCCGGGTTCTCTCCTCTCCACCACCTCTCCTGTCTCTTCTGGAAGACGTGGGGGCCCCCTACCTCCCAGAGGCAGCCCCAAGAGTGAGGGTGCTGGCGTGGGAGATTTCCCCAGAGACCTCAAGTGCCCACAACATCTTGTCACAAGTCACAGGGACCATGGGAGACGTAAGAATAAAAAGGTTTCCACACCCACCCTGGACCTGCTGCACCAGAGCTGGAGAATCTCGGTATGAAAAGTACCATGTCCGGGTGCCTGGGGGGCTCCATCGGTTAAGCGTCCGACGGGCTCAGGTCATGATCTCACAGTTCGTGAGTTCTAGCCCCGTGTCAGGCTCTGTGCTGACCGCTCAGAGCCTGGAGCCTGCTTCGGATTCTGTGTCTCCCTCTCTCTCTGGCCCTCTCCTGCTCATGCTCTATCTCCCTGTGTCAAAAATAAACATTAAAAAGGAAAGAAAGAAAAGTACCGCCTCCCCCAGAATTATGAAGCTCGGCCACTTTTGAGAAGCAGTGCCCTATAGTGGCGTGGCCACCCCCACCTCAATCCAGAGAGTGGAGAAAGCACTGGGAGTGTCCAGCCCCCCATCATGGTTCCTAAACCCCCGTGGGTCATGGGTGGATGTGGCTGCAGCCACCTGGAGCCCCAAAGCAGTCAGGGGGCTCAGCAGGAAGGCCCCCGACTTCTCTGCCACCTCCCTTCTTCCCCAGCAGCCTCCCAGCTGAGGCCCCAAGGCTCCCAGGGAGACCCTTCCAACTAAGATCACCCCCTGTCCTCACACCTTTAGCTCCCGGAGCCTCTGAGTTGGCAAGCCATATGGAATAGATTATTCCGGACCTGAGATAATCTGATTATCTTGGTCATGGATCAGCTGGATGCTCAGCCAGTGGAAGTCACAGGAGGCAGAGGGGTGATGAGGAGGGAGGGGGTGGCAAGAAAGGAGAGAGATTTGGCGGATTCCAGGAGAGACTCAAGGGGAAGTGGCAGAATCTGCAGTTCTGGGAGCGGGGCTGAGGGCGCAGGGGGAGCAGACAGTGCCTCTCTCGTAGGGGAGTCACATTTATGCTTCTTTGCTTCCTCTGGGTAAGCGGAGGAAGATGGCAGCTTTCTAGGGTAACGTGGGGAAACCAAGGCAGAAAGGGGTTAAGGAGGGGAACCGGCCCAAAGCAGAGATGCGGACATGTGGGTGTGGGGAAGCCTGTCACGTGGCACCTTGGTTTCCCCAACTATAAAATGGAGCCAGGACTCTCCACTGCCTGCCCTGGTTGGAAGGTTCCCTTCCCAGGCCAGAGAGTTGACGTCTGGGTGGACAGTTGTGGACCGGTGTCCTCAAATTCCCAGCCACCGCCAGCAGAGGGCACTGCCCAGCCGCCGGGGATTTGGGGATCTGAGCAGGGCGGACCTGCCTGTAACAAGCCTTTGTTCTAGGGCCAGGGTCAGGCACCAGGAACCAGAGATGCAGGGGCTGACTTAAGAAGTGGGTGAAGCCAGCTCAATGCCAGTGTGATGGGCTGTGGGACTCCCAGATATGCCACTTGCCCTCTCTGGAGCCCTGCCTGCTCATCTGTTCACTGGGAAAAACATACAAGTGTGCAGAGAAGCAGAGGGACAGAGCCCAGAGGAGTGAGGAGAAGGGGGACGGGCCAGGAGGGAAGAGCCCAAGCAGGGCTTGGGGGCTTGGGTCCCCCGACCTTCCCTATATGCTCCTTGGAGCAAAGGCTGAAAAAAGACCACAAGCTGCTGGAAACTCTACGCAGCGGATGCCTTGGGCTCAGTGCCCTTGCCGAGTCCCCGCTAAGGATTTGCAGGTCTAGCTCAGCTGCTGACCGAGGCCATGTCCAACACCAGCCCCTCCAGGAAGCACAAGATAGACCTCCCTCCAGTCAGGATGGACAGTTCTGGGGTTCCTTGTAACCCCACCCCTACCCTTGCTGACCACTCACAACAGTGCGGTGAGGTGTCAGGACTGCGATGAGCCCCCCACCAGGTCACCGGGCGGCTCGGGCCCTCAGCCAACTCAGCAGGAGAAGGAGGGTACCCCCCCCCCCGAGGCATCTGACATCAGGCCCAATAAAAAGCAAAGGGATGGGGGGTGCTTGGGCTGTTCAGCCAGCTAAGCCTCTGGCTCTTGATTCTGGCTCAGGTCACGATCTCATGGTTTGTGAGTTGGAGCCCCATGTCGGGCTCTGCGCGGACGTTGAGGAACCTGCTTGGGATTCTCTCTCCCGCTTTTTCTGCCCCTCCCCATTGCAGGCACGTTCCCTCTTGCTCTCAAAATAAACTTAAAAAAAAAAAAAAAAGCAGAGTGGGGGCTCCTAGGACTGAACTGAACACCTGGCCAGCACCTGGGGGAGTGAGCCGACTCCGGGCAGAGGATTCTTTGCCAGAGGCGGGGGGGACAGGGACGTCCCTGGACAGAACGGAGAACATCTAGGGGGAGGGGACAGAGCTTAAAGCGACCAGATAACTAAATCACACAGAAGGGTCTTACCTGGTCAGTACAGATGACGTGCTAAAGACTAAGGGAAAGGATGAACTCAGTCCTCTGTTCTCGAGGCTCCCTCAGCAAGAGAAATCCAAGATCAGCCCCTGGCCTGAGCCAAGGGAACCTCCTTCCCCCTTGGAGAAGGTGCCCCAGCCCGAGAATGCACTCTCAATGCCCGGCACGGCATGGCACAGGTGGCCGGGCTAGCTGGGGCCCCCAGCCGGGCTGGCTGCCCAAAACCAAGTTAGCCTCGACAGCCCACTTCCGGGGCTTCTCCGAGGCCAGCCTACAACTTCAGAACAGCCTCAGCACGCCCTCTGCCCGGCGGTTTCCCTGGCGGGAATTCATTCTGGTTAGAAAAGACTGAAAGGCGCCCATGAAGACACGCCGCTGGGTGGCAGAACCAAGTTCTAGAAAAATCCATCCAGTAGGACGCCACCACCGATCCACGCAAAAGCAAGAGAGAACACAGATCTAAAAAACAACCCCCGCACAGAAAGTCATCGAACGATACCGTGCGTGTTCGAAGGGTCTACTGTGTGCACGTGTGTACGAGCACAGACAAGTCTCACACAGTAGGAGTCTCAGCCAATCTGTGGGTGACTACGGGACTTACTCGGTGGGTGGGCGGGGACAGGTCTGGGTTCTGGGAGGTGGTCAAGGGAGGCTTTCATCTCATCTGGAATGCTTAATTTTTTCACAAGGAGTTTGCATTCGTTTATTACACGTGCAACTTATCTTTTTAAAAAAAAATTTTTAAATGTTTTTATTTTTGAGAGAGGGCCAGAGTGCAAGTAGGGGAGGGGCAGAGAGAGAGGGAGACACAGAATCCAAAGCAGGCTCCAGGCTCTGAGCCATCAGCACGGAGCCCGCCACGGGGCTCAAAGCCACGAACCGCGAGATCATGACCCGAGCCGAAGGTGGACACTTAACTGACAGAGCCGCCCAGGCGCCCCTTACACATGCAACCTAAAAATAATTTTTAAAATCTAGGTATCAGGATGTCCCTGTGTGGAAAACTGTAAGGCATCTCAGTGTGCACCAGGGAACTTCTCGGCTAACCTGCTACCGATCATCATGGGAGCACCAGGCGTGCCCTAAACATCTCATCGCAGAAATACATCTACTGACGATACGGAGAATGTGGATACGTTAGTGAGAAGAGTCGGTCACAAAACCACAGGCTCTCTTCACACCCAAAGAACTTGGAAGCAGGCACTAGAACAGGGATTTGGACACCAACTTTTGTAGGAGCATTAAGGCACAGGAGCCAAAAGGGGGAAACGACCCAAATGTCCAGCAATGGATGAATGGAGAAACAGAATGTGGTCTGTATGTGCAATGGAGGATTTTTCAACCACGAACAGGAATGAAGTTCAGGCACACGCTAACCTATGGACAGACCCTGAAGGCATGAAAGGAAGCCATGTGCGGGGCACCTGGGTGGCTCAGTAGGCTAAGTGTCCAATTCTTGGTTTCGGCTTAGGTCATGATCTCGCGGTTCGTGAGTTCGAGCCCCGTGTCGGGCTCCTCGCTGACAGTGTGGAACCTGCTTGGGATTCTCTCTCTCTCTCAAAATAAATTAACTTTTAGAAAGTAAAGTAAGTCAGACACAAAGAAAAAGTACTGTATGATTCCACTTCTGCGAGGCACCTAGAACAGACAGATTCATAGGGACAGGAAGTGGTTGAGAGGTTACCAGGGACTGGGGGTAAAGAGAGTTCTTCCTTGATGGGTCCAGAGCTTCTACGTGAGGTGATGGAAACTTGTGGAAAGTGACGGCTGCCTGACACTATGTCTATAATGAATGGCACTGAATTGCACACTTAAAAATGATTAAGATGGCAAATTTTACGGTAAATATATTTTACCCCAATTAAAACCATTTTAAGTACTGTACACACAGAACTGTTGAATTATACACTTTACACAGGTCAACGTATGATGTGGGAATCAAATCCCAGTAAAGCTGGTATGAAAAATAAAACATATACCAGAAGCTTCAGAACATGGAAAAACGAAAACAGAAAAGCCCGGCACGCTTTCTCTTGATGCGTCTAGCTCTATGTTCACGTACTTGCAGGGGAGCCTGGAAAAGGACAGGATGCAGGGGCAGCGTCCGTGCTAACCCGGGGCCAACCTAGTGTTGACCTGGTTCTCTCTGGCAGGATGCAGCCAGGGGCCTTTTGAAATTCCCTTCTTTTTGGGGTGCCTCGGTGGCTCAGCCGGTGAGGCGACCCGTGAGGCTTGATTTCAGCTCAGGCCACGACCTCACAGTCCACGAGTTCAAGCCCCAAGTCGGGCTCTGCACTGACAGCACGGAGCCTGCCTGGGATTCTCTCTCGCCTTCTCTCTTTGCCCTCTCCTGGTCTCTCTTTGTCTCTCAAAATAAATAAATAAACCTGAAAATAGAATAAAATTCCCTTCTTTTTGATTGTCTGCATTTTCTCACTTTCCTGAAATGAGAATGCATTGCTTTGATAATTAAATGAAAGAAAAGGAAGGAAGGAAGGAAGGAAGGAAGGAAAGAAGGAAGGAAGGAAGGAAGGAAGGAAGGAAGGAAGGAAGGAAGGAAGGAAAGAAGGAATGGAGGAAGGAAGGAAGGAAGGAAGGAGGGAGGGAGGGAGGGAGGGAGGGAGGGAAGGAAGGAAGGAAGGAAGGAGGGAGGGAGGGAGGGAGGGAGGGAGGGAAGGAAGGAAGGAAGGAAAGAAGGAATGGAGGAAGGAAGGAAGGAAGGAGGGAGGGAGGGAGGGAGGGAGGGAAGGAAGGAAGGAAGGAAGGAAGGAAGGAAGGAAGGAAGGAAGGAGGGAGGGAGGGAGGGAGGGAGGGAGGGAAGGAAGGAAGGAAGGAAGGAAGGAAGGAAGGAAGGAAAGAAGGAATGGAGGAAGGAAGGAAGGAAGGAAGGAGGGAGGGAGGGAGGGAGGGAGGGAGGGAAGGAAGGAAGGAAGGAAGGAAGGAAGGAAGGAAGGAAGGAAGGAGGGAGGGAGGGAGGGAGGGAGGGAAGGAAGGAAGGAAGGAAGGAAGGAAAGAAGGAATGGAGGAAGGAAGGAAGGAAGGAAGGAGGGAGGGAGGGAGGGAGGGAGGGAGGGAAGGAAGGAAGGAAGGAAGGAAGGAAGGAAGGAAGGAAAGAAGGAATGGAGGAAGGAAGGAAAGAAGGAGAGAGGGAAGGAAGGAGGGAAGGAAGGAAGGAAAGAAGGAAGGAAGGAAGGAAGGAAGGAAGGAAGGAAGCAAGCAGAGGGAGGAAGGAAGGAAGGGAGAGAGGAAGGGAGGGAAGGAGGGAGGGATGGAGGGATGGAGGCAGGGAGGAAGGCAAGGAGGGAGGGAGTAGAGGGAGGGAGGAAAAGACTTTGCAGAACCACCCAAACCTGTTTGCATTCCAGCAGGTGGGTCTGAGCCCCCTTATGGCTTTGGGGCCAGGAGGCTGGGTCTTCCCTTCCAGGGCCCGGGCGGCAGGAGTGTGCACCACTCACTCTCCCACACTGTCCTTCCCCAGAGCTGCGGGACCCCAGGTGACCGCTTCCCCCCAGCAGGGCAGGCAGGCGAGACTTCTCCAGTCCCACATGCTGAGTGCATGTCCCAGCAAGGACACCCATTTCACAGATGAGGAGACTGAGGCTCAGGTGGGGACTGGAGCCCAGGCACGGCGGGAACCTAGGCCTGAGCCGCCTCCGGGACCGAACCAGGCAGTTCTGGGGCTGCCGCAGGCCCTTCCACACCAGCCTCCATGGCCTGGCCTTCTTGTTGGAGGAAGAGTGGCAGGCCCACCCCTGTGCCCCTGGCCCGCTGGGCAGCCCTCCAGCCCTCCCGTGCTTCCCCTAGCCAACGGGGCCGCGTCCTCCCCGCCAACCTCCACATTCTCTGCCCCTGGCTCCTGGGCCCAAAGGCCGCGGCTCCAGTCAGCCCTCACCCCGCCTGACTGCTGTCGCCCGACTGGCTTCCCGCCTCCGCCTCTTCACCCTCCCCCTCCTCAGGACTTCTGTCCAAACTCCCCGCTCGGGAGGCCTTTCCAACCCCGGCCAGCTCCTCCCACCGCTCCCCTCGGGGCTCCAGCCCACTTTCACGGTCCACACCAGTGCTGCCTTTCCCCTCCCAGGCCTGGGCTCACACCTGGTCCCTCGGTTAGGAACCCGGCACCTCCACCTGGAGAAAACCCACGACTTCAGGTCCCTCCCTTCCTCCTGGGACCTGCCCTGATCACCTGGCCACATAGTGCCTCTCTGTGGCCCTGGGGTACCCGCACCCAGGCCACCACAGACTCGGAATTTGCCTTTCGCCTCCTCCAACCTCTGAATCCCGGAGGGCACGTCCCTCCCTGGAGCCTCGCTGATGGCACGGTGTGTGCCCTCTGCTGGTCCAAATCCTGACTCTGGGGACTGAGGCAAAGGAACTGATCTCTCTGGCCTGGCCCATCTAAGCAAGGGGAGAACAGCAGGCCGACAAAATTATGGGGTTTAAGCCCTGAATGGGTCCCCCGCTGCGGGCACAGTGTTGGGCACTGGACAGTGTGGTGCTCAGAAGACCAGGCGGTTCTAAGGTCCAGTCAGGGTGCCCTTGCCCTGGTGGCTTCAGTCTTGGGCCTCCTGGTGACACCGATGGCACTCTGCCTGGCAGGCCGTGTCAGGCACCAGCCCCTGGAGCCAGGGGAGAGGACTATCTGGGCAGGTGGACTCAGGGCTCATGTCCTCCCCCCTCCCTCTCTCCCCCTCTCAGGGACCTAGGCCCCGCCTTTCCCTGGGCCTCCCAGGGTGGGGACCTGCAGCCCCCGCCCCCAGCCCACAAGGGGTTTCAGGGTTGCTGAGAGGACCGCTGCCGGGCTGTTTTGGAGGCCCCTGAACACCCTCGTTCCCAAGTCGACACCTTCTGCCCTGGGGGAGGCGGCCTTGTGTCAACAGGCAGAGAGGAGGTGTGAAGGCAGCCACAGTGGCCGAGGGAGAGGCCGGGCTGGTAATGAGAATACCACACTGTGGCTACAGGCCCCACGAGCCCTGCCTGCATCCTTCCCTCCCACGTTCCCACAGCCTGGACACCCCCAGGGCCCAGAAAGGACTCAAGGGGGAGGAAGGGAAAGGAGACCCATAGAGGCCAGGCCTTCCCCGGGCTCCACTCTGGGTCCCTGGGTCTGCTCCTGGGGGCCCTGCACTGCCTGTCCGGGGAGAAAGAGCAGGTGCAGAGCTTCCAGGAGCAGGGCCGGGGTGAACAAACGGTGAGGCCCGTGCGAGGCCACCAAGAGCAGGCTGGACCACAGTCACTGCCCCCGCCTCAAGGCCGTGAGCAGGGCCAGAGCTGAGTGAGCACGTTTGGTCGGTCCTGGGCCTCGGCCCTCCTCATCTGACTGGTGGCCTGGGGCAAAGCCCCGGGAAGTCCACGGGGGAGGATGGGACGGAGGCCTCAGTTTCCTCACCTGCGTAATAAGATCATTGACACGGACACCGCCTGCCTCAGAGCGTCAACCTGGCTGGGGCCATGCTGGCCTTGTGGTGCCAGCCGAAGACGGGGCCCGGCTGAGCCAAGGCTTCAGGCACAGAGAACAGGGGTGAGAGCATCTGGACTACCGAGGCACCTGGGAGGCCTCGTTCCGTGCCTGAAGGGGCCCCAGGCTGCCCTCACACAGCCCAGAGTCCTGAGGCAGCGGCCCCGTCTCCTCCCTGATTCCTGGCCCCAGCTCCTAAAGTACCTCAGGGATTATCCCATCGAACCCCGTTTAGTGGGGCTTGTCAGTGTCGGCAGAGGCAAGAACAGCCATCCACTCCAGCTCCTGCTTGAGCCCAGCACGTACTTGGCTGGCTTCTCCTTGATCACCTCCACCAACCGGCCGCTCACTCCCTCATAAGACAGCAGCTCTGATCTTAGAAAGTTCTTCAGTCTCCCTGGAGTATTCCCCCTGCAGGCACCTGGGGACAAGCATCACATCCCTGAGTGGTTTTTTTTTTTCTTTTTGGACAAAACATCGCTGAGTCCTTCAACCCCCCCCCCCCCCCCCCCCCCCGCCCGCCTTTAATCCCCTCACGAATCTTGGCCCAATTACTCTGGCTAGGGCCCATCCTGCACAGAAAATAGGAGGCCGTCACCTCCTTGGCTGAAGACCTCTGTTTCTTGCAAATGCAAATGGGATCACATTTGCTTCTGGTGCCCTTGATGCCTGGAAGGCACTGACTACGATGCCCTTTCCACGTGTGCCGCTGGTTACACGATGCCGCCTGGCCCTGAACGGGGACGGAGGACACGTGGAGCCCTGTGGAGCCCTCCTTATTAGACCCAGCCTGTCAGCGTCTCTTCATTACCCAGTTCACTTGCCGCACTTGCCCCAAATGAGATCAGTTCATATCTTCATTCAAGATCATAGCGCTGCCCTTGACGAGGCTGGGAACAGAGTCGGTGGCACGTCGCTGGAGACCTTCCTCCAGGTGGTCACCCATCCTTCATCGGTGGGAACACTGAATCTGTTGTGAATTCGCTTCACTCTCATCCAGCTCACAAGGCCCCATTTGTTGTTGACGAGGATATCCTAGGCACTTCTCTCATGTGCACAGGAATTATGTGTGGCTGTTCTTACACAGCCAAATGTGAACAGCTCAAGACAGGCTGGTGATGTGTTTTCTCTCACCGTAAAGAAAGTTAGGGATAGACAGTTCCGGGCCAGTACAGTGTTTCTGTGTTATCATCAATGCCTCAGGCTTCTTTCTGCCCCATCATCCTTACTGTATGACTTCTGTCCCTGGGATTGCTTCAGTGTCACGAAATGGTTGCTGAACCTCCAGTCATCACATTTTCCAGGAAGAAAACATAAGCGGGTAGAAATGTAGGAGTGTACCTCTCTACTTTAAAGAGCTTTCCTAGAAGCCCCATTTAATATTTCTACTAACATCTCATTGGCCGTTCCATGAATACGGGCATATTGCCACCCCCAACAATACACAGTCCTCTTATTAAAAATATATATAAGGATGCACCTGGGGGGCTCAGTTGGCTAAGCATCCGACTCTTGCTTTCAGCTCAGGTCGTGATCTTACGGTTCATGAGATCAAGCCCCACATTGGGTTCTGTGCTGACAGCGCGGAGCCTACTTCAGATTCTCTCTCTCCCTCTCTCTCTGCCCCTCCCCCACTCTCTCTTCTAAGTAAATAAACATTTTTATCTTTTTTTTAAATTAAAAAAAATTTTTTTTTAATGTTTATTTATTTTTGAGACAGAGCATGAATGGGGGAGGGTCAGAGAGAGGGAGACACAGAATCTGAAACAGGCTCCAGGCTCTGAGCCATCAGCCCAGAGCCTGACGCGGGGCTCGAACTCAACAACCGCGAGATCGTGACCTGAGCCGAAGTCGGCCGCTTAACCGACTGCGCCACCCAGGCGCGCCAAACATTTTTAAAAAGATATAAGAATAGAGGCTGTAACAAACATTGTGTGTACAACTAGAAGTGTCTGCAATACTAGGGAACACTACTGACCATGTTTCCCTGATCTAGCCGCCACCTCCTCCTATCAGGAGGGGCTGAACCCGGGGCCAGTAGCCCACTGAGGCCCAGAAGGTAATCGCCTTATCTAAGAGCGTACAGCTTTAGACGTCCCTCCTTTTAACATGAGAGTCAGATGAGGAAGACAGAAACAGAGCTGGCTCAATTGGAGGACGCCCTGGGGCACGGCCCGGACCCAGCTTGTTCGCCAAGCACCTGGGGCAGGTTCCTGCACAGAGCGGGGATGCTCCAGGGTCCCAGAGGCAAGCTGGACAGGCACCTGGGCCAGGACCCAGCCACCAAGAGGAACAGGTTCAGATGCTCCGTTCCTAGCTTTAGCGGGGCTGGTTGGCTCCAGCTCCAGGCATCTGAGCTCTCCCGTTCCCTCTGTACTGCAGCTGTGGTGACCCCTGCCACAGGCCAGGAGCTGGAGTGCCCTGCTGAGGAGGACCCCCACACTAGGTCCACGGAGAAGGGCTGGAGGGGGAGGAGGGGGACGGGGTGGGGTGCACTGGGCCTGGTGCAGGAGAGAGTCTCAGGAATGGAAGGAATCACCTTCTTCTAGGGCTAAGACTAAAAGATATCCTTACCCACACCCCGACCTAGTCCTTTGCCTACTTCCTTCTGTTGCCCCTGAACTTGTTATAAGCAAGATTTATAAACGTAGGCTCTGTGATAAGCTCTATGACACGCATTATGTTTATTTATCTCGACAATCGCTCTGGAGATCAGAATCCCCACTTCACAGATGAGAAAACTGAGGCTGAGTAAATCACCCAAGTTCTCCCGGCTTATAAGGGGTGAAGCTGGGACTCTAAGCCAGGTCAGTCTGATTCCACAGCCTGGCATCCTAACTATTAGGCTACATTGCCTCCCTGTGCTTAGGTGGAGAACCAGTGCAGGGGGTGGTGGGGATCCACTTTGGCTTCCCCCCCTGGGAGTGGGGCTGGCACACAGTGTGTCCCTGTGCTTCCAGAGCCTGGCTGAAGGGCCTGGTGAAGAGCCAGGGCCCCGTCTTCTAGAACTTACGCTCTGACATCCCAGTCAGTCTGAAGCCTGGGCTCTGGGGCTAGCTCAAACCAAGACAGGAGGCCAGGCTATCCTACAAAGGAAAGGATAGTAAGCAGGGCTCTGCGCTGGTAGTGGAATCTCATTATTCACCAAATCCTTTCATAGGAAATGCCTCCGGGCTGGCTCTAAGGGGGTGGGGGGAGGAGGACTCTGGATATCCAGAACCTTCCAGGAGCTCACAAGGCTAATCCACCTCTCCACATCTACCTGCCTGAGCAAAAGGGCAGTGGTGTTTGGCAAAAACTAAAAACACTTAACTAAAGGGGCACCTGGGTGGCTCAGTCGGTTAAGCATCAGACTCTTGATTTCAGCTCAGGTTATGATTTTCAGTTTGTGAGTTTAAGCCCGCACAGGCCTCTACGCTGATGGTGTGGAGCCTGCTAGGGATTCTCTCTCTCTCTCTCTCTCTCTCTCTCTCTCTCTCTCTGCCTGGTCTCTCAAAGTAAATAAATAAATAAATATAAAAATAAAAATAAATAAAAACACACTAAAGATGCATCAATAAGGGTCTGGCTGGTGCACACATGCCATGGAATATTATAGAAATGTTAAAAGGAGTGAGTCAGAAAGCTCAGTATCAACAGCACATTAACCTGAAAAACTTCAGAGTCTGGATCAAGAAACATACATGAAACCATATGAATTTTGTTTACAACCGTCAACCACATGCATATCAATTCCTTGACAGTACACTATGACAAGCCTTTTTTAGTACCGTGCAGGCTTGGATGAACAACGACTTATTCTAAATGATTTGCCATTATTTCGACCTAGAAAGTGTAGAACTGGCTGCTTTCTAAGTCCCCGCTGCCCTTAGGAAAAAGTATTATCATTTTTTTTTTTACTTGGTTTAAATCCTCTTGAGTCATGAAATATTGCATAACTGCCTGCTTCTTTCCAAAGAGAGCCCGTGTGGATTCAAAGCCACTGTTTAGTGATTCAGCTTCTTCCTGTGCTATGGATGAATCACAGCAGCTAGAATAAACAAGAGTTGCCTTGACCAACGTTATTCAATGTCAATTACTATTTCATCATCATGTTGCACAGAGTGGTAATTTCGGCCTATTTTCCCTAATATTTAATGTTTATTTTTGAGAGAGAGAGAGAACGTGAGAACTATGAAGGGCAGGGGCAGAGAGACAGGGAGACACAGAATCCAAAGCAGGCTCCAAGCTCTGAGCTGTCAGCACAGAGCCCGAGGTAGGGCTCGAACCCATGAACCATGAGATCATGACCTGAGCCAAAGCTGGATGCTTAACTGACTGAGCCTCCCAGGCGCCCCAGTTTTCTCTCATATTAAAAAAACAGTAAGTTCTGAGCAGAAAGTAATGAAATGTCATCATTGAAGGTTTGTCTGCACCTCCTGCCATTTTACATTTTTCCCCAGTTAAAATTATCCACTCTAATGTTCATATGACATTTAAAAAATTTTTTTAACATTTATTCATTTTTGAGAGACAGAGAGAGACAGAGCACGAGCGGGGGAGGAGCAGAGAGAGAGGGAGACACAGAATCCGAACCAGGCTCCAGGCTCTGAGCTGTCAAAACAGAGCCTGACGTGGGGCTCGAACTCACCGACCAGACCGCGAGATCACGACCTGAGCCAAAGTGGGACATCCAGGCACCCCTGTAGGATGTTTAAATATTCACCCATTTAAATCAAGCTATGACAGTCTATGCATCAGCTACAATATCCTGACAGGCATTGCTCTAAGACACGCTGTTGAATGATAGAAAGCAAGTTACAGAAAACCTGCTCCAACGATACCTTGTTTATATATGTCAGTGTGAATGCCTGGGCCGGGACTGGAAAGGCACCAGACGACTTAACAGCCGCTGCCTCTAGTGAGGGGTAATAGGGACTCCAGCTTTATCTGCAAAGTCCCGTTGCTCACAAAGAGAATGTATTAGTTATATAATTTGTGTAACTAAATATTTACTTTTAGGAACAGCCACAAATAGTACAAGGCCGTTTACCACTTCCAGCTGGTCCAGGCCAATCTATTCCAGAAACTTCATCATGCTGACCTTTAGTTATCGATTACCGAATTTTTTTTCATGTCATACTTCTGCTACGAAGTCCATTTGGCTCCCCAATTTCTTAGCCCAGCCCCAGCCACGGTGTGCTCGAGCTCTCCACACCAGCCTGCCTGCACACTGCTCCAGAATTTTCCAGAAGCACCTTGGCAAGTCCCACTGCCAGGTTTTGCTTATGCAGTTCCCACGGCCAGAATGCCCCCTACCTGCCTCTCTCCTTACCCAAGTCCTACTCATGGTTCAGGGCCCAGCTGTGACCTCTCCAGCTCTGTGGCCAGAGCCCTACCGTCCCTGCCCCTCATGTGGCCCTTAGCCTCTGAGTTCAGCCCTTTCTCCGCAGATCACAAAGGACACTGATGCCTCCTTTAAACTGTAATCACTGCTGAGGAGTGAGAGCTTTACTCTTGGAGTGTCGGCGTTTATCCTCAGAGACTACAACAGTCCTCTGAGTAGATACTCTAACGACATTATCCCTGTTTAATGGAGCAGACGCTGAAGCTCAAGTTAAGAGCCCTGCCCAAGGGCACACAGCTAGTTAATGGTGGACCTACTCAATGTATAATGGCCTGTTCACCTGTCTCTCCCACAAGGCTGAAATGTCACGAGAGCAGAGACTCAACTAGCCTGTTCACCCTGGGGTGCCTGACATTTACCAGTGGCTAACAAAAATATGAATTAAATGAGCAACGCCTCCAGCATCTTGAAATGGAAGTACCTTGCCTATAAAATGACAGCAGCAAACATTCAGCCCACTTTCCAGGCCTATACTAAGTGGTTCCACAGACGGTTCCACTAAGTACCAGCAGCCATCCTAGGCGGTGGGTATATGGGATTATTACTGCTAGGAGACTGAGGAAGCTTGAGCCTCCCAGGAGTTCAGGGACTTGGCCCAGGTCACACAGCAAATAGCCTCAGGCCTGCCTGGGGGCCCACCTCCCTCCATGTTCCTCACCCACTGCACCCGATTCCTCGTCTCATCTCAGGCTGCTCTGTTTGATTTTTCAGGGACAGAAACTACCTGTGGATAGTGAGATGACTTTCTTCATATCATTCGGCAAACCGGCAAGTGCAGGTTCCGGGGGTGGGGGTGGGGCAACCCAGGAAGGATCCACCTGTATGACCCCCTATTTGCACCCCACCCCACATACCATGGGCAAATCCCTCTGGGCTAGTGGGGAGTTACTGGGCTAAGGCCCCCCGCCCTGCCACGGGGCTGGTGATGAGACAGGCGCCCGGGTCCGCTCTTCTTCACACGAGGGGCAGGCAGCCCGGCCGCCCCCAGACGATGGCACTGCCCACCACTGTCGGGCCCCTGGGCACTCACCGCGCCACGAGCCCGGGTGGGTGGGAACTCCGTAAGAAGCTTAGCAGCTCCATCCAGATGCGAATTGTCCCTCCCACACTTCCCGGGCTGCAGGGGCCTCCATTAGAGCCCCCGAGGAGTCAGAATCCACACCTCCGCAAATGGGCCCGCTTTCCCAAGGCCCCCCCCGCCCAGGCCTTCCCTGGGCTCTGTGGGTTTTGACACCTCTCTGCAACCTGGCAGGGGGGCACCTCTCACCTTTGGTCCGGATAAAAGCTCAGGCCTGGAGGTGGCCGGCCCAGCCTCCCAGAGCCCGCAGCAGCAGCCGCGGCCATGGCCCAGTCCCCTCCTCTGCACAGCCTCCTGGGCCAAGACCACTGGATCTTCCCCCAGGGTTGGGGCTGGGCCGGCCACCCGGACTCCACGTCCCCTGCCTCCTCCTCGGACTCGTCGGGCTCCTGCCCCTGCGACGGCTCCCGCGGCCCCTCGCAGCCCGCGCCCCAGGCCCGCAGCGCCCGCGCCGCAGAGGCCGCCCCGACGGCGCCCGGACGAGCCCGCAGCGGAGCCGCCGCCGGGCAGCGGCAGAGCGCCAGCGAGCGCGAGAAGCTGCGCATGCGCACGCTCGCCCGCGCCCTGCACGAGCTGCGCCGCTTTCTGCCGCCTTCCGTGGCGCCCGCCGGCCAGAGCCTCACCAAGATCGAGACGCTGCGCCTGGCCATCCGCTACATCGGCCACCTGTCGGCGGTGCTGGGCCTCAGCGAGGAGAGCCTGCAGCGCCGGCGCCGGCGGCGCAGCGACGCGGCGGTGCCTCGGGGCTGCCCGCTCTGCCCCGACGGCGGCCCCGCGCAGACGCAGACGCAGACGCAGGTGCAGGCGCGCGCCCCGGCGCTGGGCTCAGCCGCCAGCCCCTCCGCGTCCTGGGGGTCCCCGCCGGCGTGTCCCGAAGCACTAGCGGCCCCCGAGCGCCTGGGGAGCAGGATACCTGACATGGGTCCCTGGGTTACACCCCCTTACCACCCTGGGATGCAGTCGCCCCCGCAAGTGTCCCGAGGGAGAGGCCCCGACGCGGCCCTTTGGACACCGCCCCAGGGCTGTTCAGGAACGCAGACGTCCCCAGAGTCCAGGAATCAGGCTACACCCTGGACGCCTTCCCCCGCGGCCCCTGAGCTGGCTGTAATATACCAGGTACGCACCCAGGCCCCGCTGCTTCCCCTGGGGATGGTCCCCAGGTTCGTTTGGGGGTGGAGACGGTGAGTTGGCTCTCATCTGCAGAGAATTTCATACTTTTCAGATCCCCGTTTATCTAATCCAACCCAGGCGGGGGTAGAGAGAAGCCGAAGGGAGTATGGAGAGGACCCTAACCTCCTTGGGGAAAGAGGTAGGGCCCCGGGTCATTAAGGCCACCACCACCACAGCCACGTGGAAGAGGGGGAATCTTCGGACTTGCAGAGATGGAAGGTAGCAAGGGCCGCTGGCAAGAAAGTCGCTCCAGGTGCTCCAGTGGTTGGCCCCGGGGGTAGGGACTTCCGGAGTCGAGGGGCTTGGAGCTGGTGACCTTCCCGTTTTCTTCAAGCTTCATTTGTTCTTGAGGCCCACAAATGAATGAATCATGGTCCACGAAAGAGCATGTTAATAAGCGAAAATGATTGCTTGCTCACTGCCCGACACCATTCTTGGCACTGTACGTGCACATGTACCTACTCAGTCAGCCCTCCAGCAGCTCCATGGAGTAAGTAACTGTTACCATCATCCCCATTTCACAGATGAGAAAACAGAATGAAAGAGGTCGAGTTCTTATAGCTAGTTAGTAGCAGAGGTGGGATTCGAACCCCGGGCAGTGTATCTCCAGAGCCAGTGCTGTTCACCACTTGGCTTCACTGCATCCGTGGCACCAGGGCTGTCCAGAAGCTGCCGGCCACACTCCAGGGAGCATCCAGGTTCAAGGTCTCAAGCTATCTCAGCGCAGTGGCCCACTAACCAGCTGCTTTTGTCTCTCTTGCAGGGTATCTCTGTGTCTCCAGAGTCCTGTCTGTTGCCAGAAACGCCACCCCTCCTGTCCCGCCCAGCATGCCAGAGACTCCAGCCTCAGACCGAGTGGGGTTGCTGGAGCCACAGCGCAGAGATGCTCCCCGGTTCAGAAGACCAGGGACCAGGCCCTGCCTTCCAACTCGGTGATGAGAGCCCTTCCCAGAGCTCGGGCGTGCAGCTCAGTGGCTGCCCTGAACTTTGGCAAGAAGATTTAGAGGGGGCCCACCTGGGCATCTTCTACTAAAGGCCTTGCGCTGTCCCCTTGTCGGCCAGGAGTCAGGCCTCCAGGGTGGGCTGCCTTCCATCTGCTGCCTCTGAGGTCTTCAAGGTTTTTTTGTTTTTGCTTTTTTTAAAACCAAGCACCTCTTTTCCAAGGGATGTCTTTTATGGAAGCAGTGTTTGAAACAGGTCGTGGGTGGCTTCCCTGGCTGGAGTCAGGGCTGGAGCAGGGCCCTCCATTCCTAGAACCCACCCCCCCCCGCCCCAGAATGCCCAGTGCTCTACAGAGCACCGCCTGACCTACAGGAAGGCGGTGGCTGCTTGAGCACCGACTCGGCCGGCTGGGACTGGTGGGGGAGTGGGTTGTGGCTGGGGGTGGGGTGGGGGTGGGTGGGAGAAGCCTGTATGCTTAGATTTTGTGCTTCTTAAAAAAACAACACAAATTTTGGTGTGGTCTCTTTTTCTTCTGTCAACCTGGGTTCTTATTGCCTTATTGGGAAAAGGAAGAATGTTCCATCCTGCGGGGAGCAGTCATTCTGTTCCTCCCCTCCCCGGGTCTAGGCCTCCTGAGGTTGGTGTGTGCCCTCACTTGCCACTTGGACAGTCTTTACTGTGCAAGGGCTCCACCCGGCCTGCTGTGCAAGGTGCCACGGGCCGGGTTAACGCTTGGGCCCGTTCACCTGCCTCAGCCCCGCCGCTGTCACCTTTGCCATTCTCCTGGGTGCCCTCCTGCTGACCCAGAGGGCTCCTTCACAGTTATATGAAAGTGTTTGTAAAGGATGCACGGTGGGGCGCCTGGGTGGCTCAGTTGGTTAAGTGTCCAACCTCGGCTCAGGTCATGAGCTCACGGCTCGTGAGTTCCAGCCCCGCGTCGGGCTCTGCTGACAGCTCGGAGCCCGGAGCCTGCTTCCGATTCTGTGTCTCCCTCTCTCTCTGTCTCTCCCCTGCTCGCGCTCTCTCTCTCTGTCAAAAATAAATAAACATTAAAAAAAAAATTAAAGGCTGCGTGATGGCTAGCTCCCACCAGCGAGGCCCAGTGTATCTGGGGCTGTCATAAGAAAAGATCACCAATCAGGTGGCTTAAACAACAGTATCTTTTCTCACAGTTCGGGAGGCTAGAAGTCCAAGGTCAGTGTCAGCAGGTTTGGTTTCCTCTGCGGCCCCTCTCCTTGGCTTGCAGATGGCCACCTTCTCACTGTGTCCTCACATAATTACCCTGCGGCCTATGTGTCTGTCGGTCTCTTCCTGTAAGGACACCAGTCATACAGGGTTAGGGCCCACCTATATGACCTTATTTTATCTTAATTACCTCTTTATAGGCGCTCTCTCTGAATGCATTCCTGTTCTGAGGTCCTGGGGGTTAGAACTCAGTTCAGCCCATAATAGCCAATGTTAGATGCCGGGGAGAAAACATTCCTCAACTAACAAGGCGAATTACAGGCAAGTAAGCGGTCAAAGGCCAGGTCAAGGATGGGAGTTGATATAATGAGGAGCTTAGGGACCAGAGGGGATGTGACAGCCTGGTGGGAGATGGGGCTGACGACAGTTTCTTTCTTGAGTTACCCGATTGGTTAATGCCGCTGCGTTGATTTATGCTGCCCGGAGTAAAGAATCTCGAGGAAAGAATGCCACCTGTGATCCATTAGCCAAAGCCGCCATGGGCTGGGGAGCCAGCAGCTGTGGTGACGTCATTCTGTATCTGCTGACCCGGGTGGAGGAGAATTGCAGGATGTTGGGGAGGGGGGGTGGGTTTTGAAGGATGTGCAGGAGTTCGCCAAGAGGAGTGCGTGGAGAGCGACCTAGGCGGAAGAAACTGAGTCCAGAGCTGACAGAGAAAGGTGAAGATGAGAGTCGGAAAAGGGGCTCAGAGACCAGGTTGTGGGGACCCCTCCCCCATATGGCCTCTTTCCTGGCTAATGGGGAGGCATTGAAGGTAGGGAAAGGGAGATGAGTCTGTCACAGGCACATCTGGTCCCTTTGGGTGCTCGGCAGAAATGGAGCCGGGCAGGGAGGCCGCTGTTAACAGTGCAGGACAAGAGCAGGGGAGGGTGGAAGACCAGAGCACAAACTGCTCAAGCTCCCAGCCACACGCAGGGCCACCCATCTCACCCTGCACGGTGACCCATGACCTGCCCATGTGCCTGATGACGTCAGACAAGTCACTCCCTCTCTGTGCCTCAGTTTCCCCATCTCCTAAAAGGGGAATGGGTTTAGGCGACCACTGAGGTGGCTCCTTCCCCTAACCTTCTAGGGTTCTGGTTCTTACCCTGGGGTCTTGTGTCCTTAGGGGGCTGCCAGCCACACCCGGAAGGATGAGAAAACCTCTCACGAGGTCATGAACAGCTAGGAGACGGATACAGGGTGCTGCTGACCCGGGTGCACATTCCTTTCAGCTCTTACCCACTGTATGGCTGTGGGCAAACTAAGAAACCTCCCTGAGCCTCAATTTTCTCAGCTGTGAAAAGGAGACCATGATAGACCCTATCTATTCCTTAGGGTCCTTAGGCTTGGCACGTAGTAATTGCTGAATGGCCTGAGAGACGACGCAGTCCAGCGGTTCCCTAACCTGACTGCGTGTTGAGGCATCTGGTCCTAGGGTCCCACCCTGAGGGCATGATCCAGTGCCTTGAGCTGGGGCTTAGGAACCCAGGGCTTTAAGAATGTCCTTCCCAGGGATTCTGGGGGCTCAACCAGGTTTGGGTTCGATGGTTATTCTTCACCCTTTCGTTTTATAGCTGGGGAAACCAGCCCGGGTAGAGGAGCAACTTTCCCTAGCACCCCAGCTAGGTAGGGATGTCAGGCCCCTGACTCCCTGTTCGGTGCTCTCTCCTTCCCTACAAGGCCCGAGGTCTTGGTTCCACAGTCTCGCAGCAACTTCACCCAAAGCAGAGCTAAAGAGCTGCCCTCTTTCCTTTGGCTCCCGCAGATCTGGGGTTAGTCCTTATAGGGACAGAGAGAGAGAGATGCCCCAGTCCGGTCACTGATGGCCATGCTCCTCCAGCTCCAAAGCCCGAGCTCGAGAGAGTACTGGCTTTCTCCAGCAGCAGCCAGAGCTGGGCATCTTCTGGAATTTGGTAGCCTGTTCCCAGCTCACTGCAAGAGGTACCTCTTCCAGGAGATGCAAAGGCAGAGGCGAGAGGCCAGCAGCTAGAGTTGCTGAGATGCGGCTGGACCCAGGGGCAGGGCCCAGGGGGCTTCAGCGACCTTCCCACCCCTGTCCTCAGCCTCTGCGAGGGAAGGCTCAGGCCTGCCTCTCAGGAGCAGTAGCCCCTGGCTCCACCCTGGGCTTGCTGCTCCTGACTGCGGCTGGAGTCAAGAGACTGGACATTCTTCCAATGCCTGTAGGGGACATGCCTCCTGAAGAGCTTCCTGGGTGGGGGGAGGTGGGAGACATACCCCCCCACCCCGCTGCTTCTTGCCCCTCCCCAGGGGCCGCCTGCCCTGCTGGCCCCACCGCAGGGTGCCCCGCAGGCGAGGACAGCCTGAGTTCTAGTCGGCCCCTGCTCTGTGTGCGACCTTGTGCAGGGTTCTGCAGGCAGGTGTCCGGCTGTGTGAGCCCTGACAGCGTTCCCGAGGAACTGATTTCCTGCAGCCACTGAGGGCGTTCTGAATGCCAGCCTCGTACGCCGTGAGGTGGTGGGAGCACGTAACGTGGGGATGCCACGGACCCTGCCACAGATGGCTTCCCTTCTGCACAGGCTTTACAGCCCGCATCTCCTTCTAGCTCTACTGACTTAACCTCCCTGAGCCTCAGTTTCCTTATCTGCAAAACTGAGACAAAAACAATCCTTATCTCCTGGGACTGTTGAGGCCCAAATGAGATAATGCGCATAAACACTTTGCCCAGTGCCAGGCGCAGAGGCTAGGATCCCTGCTGACTCTTCTCCCAGGAGGCCAGTTCTCTCCCAGGGACCCTGTGAGGCTGGGCCCTCCCCCAGCGGGACCTCCTGAGGGGGCCTGCCCTCTGATCCCCAGAAGGTTAAGTGCCAGCCAGGGCTGCTGGGCACTGGCGACAGGAAGGACTGGCCCACAGGGGCTGGGCTGAGGGAAGCCTCCCGATTGGTGGAGAGACCCCACCCCATAACCTGGGCGGGCCTCACCCCTCCAGCCGCCCCACCTTTGATGTAGGGACTGCAGGGGCCGGCTGGGGAGCCTTCGGTCCCAGACCCCACCCCCACTGCTCCCAAGGGGGAATAGAGGCTGTGAGGGAAGAGGGCAGGCGAGGAGATAGGGCTAAGGATAATTACCCAAATCTCCTCCTGTGTCAGGCAGTGCCCCACATACGTGAATCTCCTTAGATGCACACCCCAACCCTGGGATCTGCTGCCTTTAGGTGTAGGTACGAAAACTGGAGCCCGAGCTGTGATCTGAAACCAGGCCCCCCTGGTCTCCCAGACTCCAGCCCCAGTGGCTCACTTGGAAGACACCCCCAAAGAGCGCTGTGGTCTATTACCTTCCTCTTTCTTTCCACCAGACTGTGATGCTCCGCTGGGTCCTGTGGGGCTGGGGCTGAGGCTGAGATGAGTTTCCCAAAACCTGGCTCCATTTGCTAAGAAACTTCCACCAAGGCCATTGTGAGCCGTGGAGCCGCGTGGGTCCCAGACCTCCTCTGGGATAGGCTCTGACCTCGGGCTGCCCCAGGTGATCTGGAGGGGCGCCTGTCTTTTTCCGCACACTGCTTTTGAAAACAACCACCTTACAAATTGAGATCACCTTCCACCATGAATCCTGGGGAGGGGGCGGGACATGCCCTTGGCCAGTGGGTGGTCAGACCAGGCCTGGGTCCCAGGGCTTGCCGTCCTCACCGCAAGCCCCCTTCACTGTCCCAGGTGTCCCCGGGATGCTGGCTGCATGCAAGGAGAGAAGCCCAGTCAGCATCCTGCTCCCTTAACCTCGCGGTAGGGCAGGTGCAGATCATAGTGTCTGGAACGACGGAAACTTCTGCTTTCTGAAAAAGACTCCCTCCACTGTCAGGACCTGCTCTGCGCCGGGCACCAAGCCCCAGCTCCCTGCACTCCATCACAAGAACCGCCGGGTCTGCTATAGCATCCACCTCCTCATGGTTTCCGGCACCCGGCATCTCCTGCCTGCCGCGGGAATTCGGATGAAATGAACACCACGGGCCGACCCCACGGCACACCCAGGTGTTCCGTAGGAAGGGCCAGCAGGCTGGGCACTTCTCCCCTCCCGTGCTCCGTGGGGGTCCCCTACACCCCAGGGTCCCTCCGTCCCTCCCAGGCTTCCTGGCTCTTGTGCAAACCTCCTCACTCCCACTCTAGTGTAGTAACGAGTCTAGGCATTGATCTAGAAATCCTTTATTTACATTTTCTCTTAGAAAAAAAAAATATATAGATCTGGTGCCCTGTTGATTCCTCAGGTTCAGGAAATTTATGGGAAGGTGAGAGAGGGCACAGGGCCGCCCCCTAAGGCCATCCATCGTCCATCAAGGGCTTCTGCTCATCTGACCCCAGCGCTGGGCTTCCCTGAGATCAGCCCCAGGGCCCTGGGTGACAGACACCATGCCAGGCCTGGGGTGGAGTTGGCAGGAGGGGCAGGGACTGAGAAGTGTTGGGGCAGTCTGGCCATCAGGAACTGGATTGGCCCCATGGGCAGAGTGGAGAAAACATGGGCCAGAGACTTTGTCCTAGGGTGAGGACACCATTGCCTCAGGCTCCAGGAAGGGGTCCTGCCGTGGGCCGCTGGGACAGACACAGAATAGGCATCTCACATGGGGGCCAGGTGACTGCAAGGACCGAGGACCATTAGCTGTTTTCTGTGAACCACCTGAGCACCACATCCTTGTTTTCCTTCACCCACTTGATGTTGGCTTTGGTCTTCTCCAGGGCTTGCTCCAGAGCTCGGGTGGCTGAGCCGAAGCCTGTGTCCATGTTGTTCTTTTTGAACTGCTCCAGCTGCCAGGGAAATGAAGATTCTCAGCCTCAGGCTGGGTCTCTAACACAGCCGCGAGGGGAGGGCGGCCTAGTCCTCTGTCCTCCCTGTCCACATTAGGGCCCTTGCAAATGGAGAAGCCACAGCCTGTTCTCCAGGAGAGAAAGGGCTGGCCCTTCTCTGTCCCTGGGATAAAGTCCTTATCTAGGGCAGAGGTGAAAATAAGCACAGCCTCGGGGCTCCTGGGTGGCTCAGTCAGTTAAGCCCCCGACTTTGGCTCAGGTCATGATTTCCTGGTCCGTGAGTTCGAGCCCCACAGCGGACTCTGTGCTGACAGCTCAGAGCTTGGAGCCTCCTTCAGATTCGGGGTCTCCCTTTCTCTCTGCCCCTCTCCCACTCATGCTCTGTCTCTCTCTGTCTCTTAAAAAGTGAATAAACATTAAAAAAATTAAATAATAATAAAATAAATAATAAAATAATAAATAAATAAATAAATAAATAAGTCACAGATGAAAAGATATATTAGTACAGGAGGTTGTAGCCGGGGCAATTAGGCAAGAAAATGAAATAAAAGGCACCCAGAAAGGAAGAGTTAAAACTATCTCTATAAGCAGATGACATGATTTTTGTATTCAGAAAAATCCTAGGAATCTACCAAAAACAAAAAAAACCCCAAAAAACTATTAAAACTAACAAATCCTGCAAGGTTTCAGATGAATAACAAACAAGATCATACTACATTTCTACACACTAGCAATGAGACATACGAAAATGAAATTAAAACAGTTCCATTTACAATAGCATTAAGAAGAATAAAAGACTGAGGAACAAATTTGACAAAAGACACACAAGACTGGTAATGCTGAAAACTACAAAACACTGTTGGAAGAAATTAAGAAGAACTGAATAAAAGGAAACAATACCCAAATCGACCCAAATCTGTGTTAATGGAGTGGAAGATTTAATATTATTAACAGGGCAACGGTTCCTAAATTGATCTACAGATTCAGCGCAATCCACATCAAAATTCCAACTGCCTTTTTTTGCAGAAATGGACAAGCTGATCCTAAAATTCATAAGGAAATGCAAGGGACTCAGAATAGCCAAACAATCTTGAACAAAGCTGGAGGGCTGACATTCCTAAACTCACTACAAAGCTACAGTAATCAAGACAGTGTGGTATTGGCTGAAGGACAGACAGATAGATCAATGAAATACAATTAAGAGTCCAGAAATAAGCCCTCGCATTTACAGTCAATTGATTTTCAACAAGAGTGCCAAGACCATTCAGTGGGGGAAAGAATAGTCTGCTCAACAAATAGTAGGGAGACAATCGGACAGCCACATGCAAAGGAATGAAGTTGGACCCCCACCTCACACCATATACAAAAATTCAGCCAAAATTGATCAAAGTCCTAAATGTAAGAGCTCAAATAGTAAGACTTTTAGTAAAAAGCAGGTATAAATCTTCATGACCTTGGATTAAGTGATCGTTTCTTAGATATGCCTAAACACAAGCCATAAAAGAAAAATTAGAAAGCTGGACTTCATCAAAATAAAAAAAAAAAAGTTAATGTATGGAAAGACACTATTGAGAAAGTAAAAAGGCAATCCACAGAATGGAAGAAAACATTTGCAGATCAGGTATCTAATAAGGGTCTAGTATCCAGAATATATAAAGAACTCTTACAACTCAGAAATGAAGAGACAAATATCCCAATTAAAAAATGGGCAAAGGATTTGAACAGACATTTCTCCAAAGAAGACACATGAATGGCCAATAAGCACATGAAAAGATGTGCAACATCATTAGTCATTGGAGAAATGCAATTCATACTATCTCACATCCACAGAATGGCTATAATTTAAAAGGAAGGAAGGAAGGAAGGAAGGAAGGAAGGAAGGAAGGAAGGAAGGAAGGAGGGAGGGAAGGAGGGAAGGAAGGAAGCAGAGGGAGGGAGGGAGGGAGGGAGGAATGAAGGAACAAAGGAACGAAGGAAGAAAAGAAACATAAGTGTCCAAAGACATAGAGCTGTGGAAAGTACATTGGTGCAATTACTTTGGAAAACATTTTGGCAATTTCTCAAAGAGTTAAACATAAAGTTACCAAATGATCCATCAATTTCCCTCCCAGGTGTATACCCAAAAGAACCAAACACATATGTTCACTCAAAACTTTGTACATGAACATTCATAACAGCGTTATTCATAACAGTCAAAAAGTGGAAACAATCCAATGTCGATCGACTGATCAATGGATAAACAGATGTGTTATATCCATACAATGGAATATTATTCAGCCATAAAAAGGAGTGGTACGCTACCACATGGATGAAACTTCCACAAAAGGCCTCATATTATATGATTCCATTTCATGAAATATCCAGAATATGCACATCCATAGAGACGGAAAGTAGATTAGTGGTTGCCAGGGGCTGACAACAGAGGACTGGGGAGCGACTGCCACAGTTTCTTTTGGGGGGTAATGAGAATGTTCTGGAAGTAGATGGTGGTTATGGTTCTACAAGCTTGTAAATACCCTGAAAGCCACTTAACGTGGCGAGTTTTATAGTACATTAATTATATCTCAATTAAAAAAATAGACAATATCAACCTAATACAATGAGTTAACTTTAGCTTCTGATTCAAACATGCATATCACTGCAAAATGAGTTTTAAAAGAAACAACCTAGAAGGTTTAAAATGGGCCAGATAGAGGGACACATGGGTGGCTCAGTCGGCTGAACATCCAACTTCAGCCTCACGGTTCGTGAGTTCAAGCCCCACCTCGGGCTCTCTGCTGTCAGCACAGGGCCCTCTGCAGATCCTCTGTCTCCCCCTCTCTCTGCCCCTCCCCTGCTCTCTCTCTCCCTCAAAAATAAAAGCAAAACAAACAAACAACAATGGGCCAGGCAGAATATGATACGTAAAGAATTGTTCCTTTTCTTGGCTTTGCTAATAGCATTGAGATTATCTTTTAAAAATTCCTTTAAATAGGACTAAATCATAGACAGGTGAACTGTATGATATTAGTGATCCCTGCTTGAAAATTCTCCACCCCCAAAACAGAACCGGCAAAACACTGATAACTGTTCAATCTGGGTAATGGGTAGGTACGTGGAGGTTCATTTACATTATTGTCTTTACTTTTTGCCTATATGAAAGTTCCAAGATGAAGTTTTCTTTCTTTCTTTTTTTTTAAAAAAAATTTTTTTTTCAACGTTTATTTATTTTTGGGACAGAGAGAGATAGAGCATGAATGGGGGAGGGGCAGAGAGAGAGGGAGACACAGAATCGGAAACAGGCTCCAGGCTCTGAGCCATCAGCCCAGAGCCCGACGCGGGGCTCGAACTCACAGACCGCGAGATCGTGACCTGGCTGAAGTCGGATGCTTAACCGACTGCGCCACCCAGGCGCCCCCAAGATGAAGTTTTCTGATTGACTCGTCACCATTTAAAAAGCCTGGATCCTGGGCTCTACTCCTGAAACCAATACTACACTGTGTGTTAGCTAACTACATATTTATTTAATAGTTAAATAAATAATAAATATTGATTTAATATAGAGAGAAATTAATTAAAAAAAAAACAAAATAAATAAATAAAAAGCCTGAATACCCAGCTTCCCCTGCAGGTGAGGAAGGCCTGGCGACGTGGAGCCCGGGCTCTCCTTGACCACACCCAGGGGGCGCCGGCTGAATGGTGGTCCTTTTAGACTCGCGATGGACCTCTGGATGCCGCCCCAGGGTCCCGGGCTTCTTACCTGCTGCAGCTCGAACTCAGTGGAGAATCGTCGGGTCACCGCCTGGATGAGGTTGGAGAAGGAGAAGGAACCAGTGCCATAGCTGTGGGGACAGGAGAGAGAAGACACCGTGAGGGGCGGAAGAAGCAATGCTCCGTGACTGGCAGGTGCCATTATACCCTCACGTCTGCTCTGCGACTGTCCCCATCTTGGAGGTGAGATGAAATGACACACCCAAGGTGATACCCCGAGGGACACGACCGCAGGTTTGATCTCAGTATCCTTGCTCCCCTGTCTCCAGAGAAACAGACTTTCTTTGCCCCAAGTGGGAGAAAGGACAGCCCATACCCTGCCTTGTCTTTCCATGTTGGCCCTCCCCGCCCTCCCCCGCGCCTGACCGCAAGCTGGGTTAATTTTTCAGCACTCCTAGGCGGTGTCCACAGCCCCCCACCACGCTCCAGCCCTGCGGTGTCCCATGCACACAGACACACGGACCCTTCCCTCCGCCCCCGGACACCCCAGCCTTGGCGGGCACTTCTCCCAGCAGGCTCCCCCAGACTCACTCCTGGAAGAGTTTCTTCCAGTTGCTCTGGACAAAGTCCCAGACCAGGGTTTGCCCGACGACGTTGCTGGAGATGCTGCTGAGAGTGCTGGTGACATCTTGTTTCCGGATGAGGTTAGGGTCCAGGGTATAACTCAGGAACCTGTGAGGGAAGGATGCTGGGTTAGTGACCACTTCCAAGGGCTGTAGTCAGATGATACGAGACAGAGAACCCAGGAAGGCAAAGGATCCCCTCCCCTGCCCCCGACACCTCTCCGGCATCCTCCTAATGTCCCTTCAGTCTACTGAGTGAGGGTTGAAGACCTCTTCGTCCTACCTCCCTCTCACAGGTGGGACACTGAGTCTCCCAGGCAGGGTCACTGGCCCTGCCCGACACGGACCTGGTGCCCAATGGATATGTGATGACTGATGATGAATGAATGAAGACAGGAAGGAGTACCAGAGCCGGGAGCCCTGTCCCAGGCACGGCAGCCACCTTTGTCTTTGACACTGAGGGAGGCTCTTCTTTACTGGGGTCCGGGAGATGACATACAGGTGCCCGGTGGGAGCCAGGAGCGTGGGGCGTGCCCCGCTAGACGTCCAAAAGGACAGAGCCCTCGGCAGAGAGGAAAACTGAGCTTCTGTCAACTACCGGCCAAGAAGCCAAAGCGGTTAAAAGTGTGGGACGGAGACCCAGACGTGGGTTCAGATCTTGGCTCCACCACTTACTAAAGCTTCTGGACTTCGGGCAAGTCGTTTTCGCTTCTCTGAGCCCCAGTGTCCTCCTCTGCGACACGGGGGCCCCACCGCCCCACCGCACAGGTTTGTGAGGATGCCGTGAATGAGAGGCCCGGCTGGTTCTTGCTCTCCCACGTGGGGTCCCCCGTGGGGAGGGGAACTCACGCGGCCCCGTCGGGCCCCGGTCCTCACCTGTTCAGGATCCAGACCTGGTTGCTGCAGGCCAGGGCTCCGCGGAGTTTGTCAGCCTCGTTCACCAGTTCAGCCTTTAGGAACTGCTCCCACACGAAGTTCCACTCCTCCTCGCCGCCCTGGGCGATGGCATTGCAGTACACGGTGGACCGCAGGTTGGGGTGGATCCTGGCGAGGGGTGAGAGGGTCAGGGCAGGGAGGCGGGGGGACGAGGGTCTGACGAGGACACGGCTGTGGGCTCTAGGGACGGACGAAGGTCAGGGGAGGAGCGGGGGATACACTCACGGGTTGTTTTGGGGGTTCTTCTTCCACTGGGCGAAAAGAGTCGCGGCCAGCTTCTCACACTCGGGAACCCCGTAGGAGCAGGCGGTGCTGACGGCGTTAATCTCGCTGTACCTGCCCCACGGGTGACACTCCGTCAGCATGCCCATGGGCCGCCCGGCCCAGACTTGGGCAGAGACACCCCCCTGCCGACACACAGCTCCGGGAAGGATGGCAGGGCCCGGGCTCTGTCTGAGGCTGCTCACTGGATCCCCCTAAGTGGCTTTGTGCCTTGGGCAGCCCAGGGACTTTGAGGAGTCAGCACAGGCTGCAGCCCCTGTCTGAACACCGAGAATCTGAATGGTCAAGACCCTGAGGGGACCTCAGAGTTTCAGTTGGGTCCCTTGTACAAAGAGGTCAGATGGGCTCCCAGGCCGCACAGAACCTCAGGGCAGGCCTCCTCCTCCCGCCTGGTGGCCCCGGCCAAGAGATGGCCTCCAGAGGACACTGCGGGGCCCTGCCCTGGACTCCCCGGGTCAGGGTAGCTGGGCCGCCCATGGCCTCCAGAAATAAGGAAAGGAGAGAGGCTCTTGGCTTCTCAACGGTCCACTCACTGGTCCATGAGGGCTTGCGGGTGATCAGTCCAGTTTTTGGTGACTCTTTCGAAATGATTGAAGAGGGGCGTGACCTGCTTCTTCAGGTACCTCTGGGCAAAAGAAAACACGGAGAGCTTTGAAGGCAAGACTCCTGCCAGGTCTTTCTGGAGTCCCTGCAGCCTCTGACGTGGGTGTAGGTGCAGCAAGGGCTGCTGGCTACGGAGGCAGAGAGGCCGGAGGCTCAGGGCCCCGAGGGAGCCAGCAGGGCCCAAAGGGGCCCGCACGGGCCAGGTTTCAGATCACTGGCCCGAGGCTCTCCTGCCTGAAAGCCTCAGTCAGCTCCAACACTCCTTGTCTGTGTCACCAGTTTTTAATAGTGTTGGGTTCCCCGCCCCCCCGCTCTACCACCAACCCCGGTGGTGAGTATTCCGTGTCTACTGTGAAGAGTGTGGAAAATACAGAGCAGCATGTGCAGAAAATGAAAACTGCCCAGGAGCTTCCCGAAACTGATTTTCAAATTGGTGAGTTTACCCCTTCTTTCCCCCCCCCCCGTCTACCCAGCAGATCCGTCATGCTGTCTGCTGCCCTTTGCCCCCGACACTGGAATGTAAGTTCTGCCTCCTGTTACTAACACCCTTCGCAGACTCGGGTTCAACACGGTCGATCGTCACGGGCCCCAACCGGAATCCACGTCCAAACGTAAAAGGAATAAACCTCCAAGAGCCAAGAGAACGGAAAGGGAAAAAGAGTGGATGAGATGCCCATGCAGTCAGGAAGCTGCAAGGTGGGGAGAGGAAGGGAGGGACGGGACAGAGTCACAGTGCGGGCCCCGGGGGCAGGGGTAGGGGGGGTTGGAACCGGAAGCAAGGCTTGCCCAGACAAGGCTCAGACTCAGAGGGACGGGTCTGCAGGAGACAGGGGTGAGGCGGGGGCTGAACACAGGGGGAATGAGTCCAAGTCTGCAGCGGGAGTAGTTGAATCCCCAAGCTCCCACTTCCCTCCTTACAGCAGGCAACAGCCCCCCCCCCCCACAGAGGTGAGGCTGAATCAGTGGGGCTCAGAATCGGGGGCCCCCAGACATAGCAGAAGGGTTGGCCGACTGCAGAGGTGAAAGTTTATATCCTAACTGGAGGTAACTCTAGTCAGCTTCTTTTTCCCCCGTGTCCGCCAGTCATAGAAAGTGGGCATCACCAGCCTCATTATACAGGATAAAGGGTGATTCCCTGGTCTCAGGGAAACACACTCATGGATACTATGTGTGTGTGTGTGTGTGTGTGTGTGTGTGTGTGTGTGTACATTTTTAGTAAATTCTATATTCAACGTGGTTCTTGAAATCACAACCCTGAGATCAAGAGTCACATGCTCAGAGGCGCCTGGGTGGCTCAGTCGGTTAAGCATCTGACTCCTGACATTGGTTCGGGTCACGATCTCATGATTTGTGAGATCAAGCCCCACGTTGGGCTCCAAGCTCAGCATGGACTGGGATTCCGTCTTTCTCTCTCTCTCTGCCCTTCTTCCACTCACATGTGCATGTGTTCTCTCTCTCAAAATAAAACACTGGGGCGCCTGGGGGGCTCAGTCAGTTAAGCATCTGACTTCGGCTCAGGTCATGATCTTATGGTTTGTGGGTTCGAGTCCTGCATCGGGCTCTGTGCTGACAGCTCGGAGCCTGGAGCCTGCTTCCGATTCTGTGTCTCCCTCTCTCTCTCTCTCTCTCTCTCTGCCTCTTACCACCCCCCCCCCCAATAAACAAACATTAAAAAAAGATGTTTTAAAAATAAACATATGATAGAAGAAACGCCCACAATCTGTAGCCGAGGGGGCTACAGGAGGAGGAGGAGAAAGACACATCGGGACTGAGAAAAGGGCCCACAAGCTTCCAGAAGGGAAAAAACAGCCACGTTCAAAGAACCAGAGATGAGCAAGCCTCTGAGCTTCTCAACAGCAGCACGAGAGGCTTGGCATCAGTGGAGCAAGGCCTGAAATTGTCTGAGGAATAGTAGCTTCCAACCTAGAAACTTCTAATCCCAGGTAAATTCTGGGTCCAGCGTGGTGATGGAATAAACACATTGTGCATGATCTACCTCCACTCTTAGGGACACTTTCTCAAAAACTCCTGGAAGAGGGGCTCCACTATGGGAGAGAAAACTCAAGGAAGAACCCATTGGTTCGGGAAACATGAGATGCCACACCGGGCGAGAGCCTCCCATTCGGGGGAGGGGTGGGGCTGAGCCGCAGTTCCAGAAGGGAGCGCATGGACTGTGGGCTCCGGCAGGGAGGGATGCCTCCAGGAAAATGCAGCAAATCTAGCATATGCCCTGATGACGTTTGTCCAAGATGTATAAAAAAAAGGGGGGGGGGACATAAACATAGTAGTCCATGTGGCTCAGCAGAGAATGATATTTAAATAACCACAATACTGGGGCGCCTGGGTGGCTCAGTCAGTTGGGCGTCTGACTCAGGTCATGATCAGGTCATGATCTTGTGGTTCGTGAGTTCGAGCCCCGCCCCGGGCTCTGTGCTCACAGCTCAGAGCCTGGAGCCCGCTTTGGATTCTGTGCCTCCCTCTCTCTCTGCCCCACTCCCGCTCATGGTCTGTCTGTCTCTCTCTCTCTCAAAAATAAACATTAAAAAAAAATTTCAAGGGGCGCCTGGGTGGCGCAGTCGGTTAAGCGTCCGACTTCAGCCAGGTCACGATCTCGCGGTCCGTGAGTTCGAGCCCCGCGTCGGGCTCTGGGCTGATGGCTCGGAGCCTGGAGCCTGTTTCCGATTGTGTGTCTCCCTCTCTCTCTGCCCCTCCCCTGTTCACGCTCTGTCTCTCTCTGTCCCAAAAATAAATAAATGTTGAAAAAAAAATTAAAAAAAAAATTTCAATAGCCACAATACAGTAAATGCTGAATACTGAGTTGATCAAATATTGTGACTTAACTACATCGGGAGGATGGAGTAAATCCAACGTAGGCAGGTTAAAGAGTTAAAATCTCACTTGCCATCACACCTCTTTCAACATCACAGGAAGTGCACGACAAAAAAAATTTTTAATTAAAAAATGACCTCTGGGAAGGCCAGCTGGTGCAGCCACTCTGGAAAACAGTATGGAGGTTCCTCCAAAAACTACAAATGGAACGACCCTACGGCCCAGCAATGGCACTACTAGGAGTTTATCCATGGGATACGGGTGTGCTGTTTCGAAGGGACACACACATCCCCATGTTTTTAGCAGCACTATCGACAATAGCCAAAGTATGGAAAGAGCCCAAATGTCCATCGATGGACGAATGGCTCAAGAAGATGTGGTATATATATACGATGGAGTATTACTCGGAATCAAAAAGAATGAAATCTTGCCATTTGCAACCACGTGGGTGGAACTGGAGGGTATTATGCTAAGTGAGATTAGTCAGAGAAAAACAAATATCATATGACTTCACTCATATGAGGACTTTAAGAGACAAAACAGATGAACCTAAGGGAAAGGAAACAAAAATTATATAAAAACAGGGAGGGGGACAAAAGAGAAGAGACTCATAAATATGGAGAACAAACAGAGGGTTACTGGAGGGGTGGCGGGAGGGGGGAGGGGCTAAAGGGGGAAGGGGCACTAAGGAATCTACTCCTGAAATCATTGTTGCACTAGATGCTAATTTGGAAGTAACTTTTAAAAAATAAAAAATAAAACAAGCTAATAAAAAAAATGATCTCTTCAAGTTTCATCTAATGGCTGCATAATATTCCATCAATGGATATTGTACTTTACCTAACCAATCTCCAGCTGTTGGACATTTGTTTTGGGTTCTTTTTTTTCTTTTTTCTTTTGTAAATCACCCTGCTGAGTTTCTCTCTTATCACCCTCATGGGAGCCTCAACAAATAAATTTATTTATTTACTTATTTTGAGAGAAAGGGGGAAGAGAGAGAGCAGGGGAGGGGCAGAGAGAGAGGGAGGGGGAGAGAGAGAGAGAGAGAGAGAGAGAGAGAGAGAGAGAATCCCTAGCAACCTCTGCACTGTAAGTGCAGAGCCCAATGCAAGGCTTGAACCCAACAAACCCTGAGACGGTGACCTAAGTCGAAACCATGTTGGACGCCTAACCGCCTGAGCTGTCCAGGCGCCCCCGCCTGTGCCCTTTCTCGGCCCTGCCCAACCTGCTCGCCTTTCCAGTACCTGTTCCCTTCACCCTACATCCCTCTTGCCACTCCGCCCACCTGCTCTCAGAAAAGGACCCGGTGTCCTGTCGGCCCGAAGGGTGCCACCGCTCCAGACAAAATTTCTAGTAACTCCCTAATGGTGCATTTCTGGCACCGGGGAAATTGGGCCCCGAACCCTGCCCTGCCCCCCTGTACCTTCATGGGGCCGTAGACCTCAGAGCGGTCGAACATGAGCTTAAAGTAGCTCAGGCTGCTCAGGGCGGCCTGCCAGGGCATGTACTCGGTCTCTTGGATCAGGAAGAGGGTGTTGTTCAGCGCCAGAGTGACGGGGACCTTTTGGGCACTGGGGAGAGACACAAGGGCTCAGGTAAGCATCCCCGACTCCACACCCCACTGTGTGGGGGCCCCAACCCCTTCCTGAAACCTGAGAGCCCCAAATGAGCCAGCTCCAACGTTCACTGTAGATGGGCCTGGGGGTAGGTAGGGGTGGGGCCGGGGAGGGGGGAGGGATGGGGGACAAGGTCAGCTCAGGCCCTGTCCTCACCCACTGCCAATCACATTCCCCTGCGTATTATCCCCATTTGACAAATGGGAAGCTGAGGCTCAGAGAGGCAAAGTGACTTGCCTAAGGCCACACAGCCCATAAGAGACAGAGCTGAGATGCATAAGGACAAAAAACCTCTGCTCTTTATTCTGCCCACCTCTTCTCTGATTTGCTCGGCCCCCTGTGCCTTCCTCCCTCCTCCTCCTCAGACCATCTGTGCACCTGTGGTTCATAAATGTCCGTGTCTATGGGTGACATCACCTAAGTCAAAGAGCTTAGCACCTGCTGGGAACACAGTAGGTGCTGAATAAATATTTGTTTATCCATGCTGCCTCTCTCCTGCTCTGTCCTTCCCAGACTTTTTGTAGCATCTGCCATGGCAGGCTGGCACACAGTTAATCCTCAGGAAGAGCCTGGTGCTATAAAGGACGCTGTGGTTTTGGAGTTGGCCAGACCTGTGTCTGGCTGTCACGGGCTACAGAGTGACCCCAGGTAAAGCACTCAGTCAAACTCTGAGTCTCGGATTCCTTATGTGGGAAAAGTGGGTTGTAACACTAGCAATCTGCAGGGGTGTGGGGGCCCAGGGAGGGGCGCAGAGAAGCACAGGGAGCCCATAGCAGTGTGCCTGGGTCTGTCGCTGTAGAACAGCACTTGCCCAAGTCACCAGGCCAGGGACAGGCTGGGCCCCAGGAGGAAGGGGGCACTCACCTCGCCAGGTTGAAGGCATCGTGGATGACTTGAGCCCGATTGATGACAGGAATGACCTAGAAAGGGCGACAGAGCGCGTGACCTCAGGCTGCTGCTGGGGGCGGGGCGGGGGGGTGGGGTGGGCAGGGCCGGGGCCTGGGGCAGGGGATGGGGGCTGGCGGCCGACACTCACCGACAGGTCTGTCTGCAGCTGAGTTTGGATCTTCTTCCAGTTTTCATTGTCATAGTTCACCAGGTAGTAGCCCGTCACGTTGAGGTTCAGCAGAACCCAGTCATTAGCTGTGGTCTTGAACAGGTCATTCTGGGCTGCGGGGAGAGATCAGAGCTAGGTGGGGCTGCTCAGAAGGCCACAGGCTGACCCTTGGCCTGTCTTTCTCCAGGCCTCCCATGCAGCCTGGCACCGGCTGGCCCTCAAGCCTCAGGCGACGCCAAGGGAAGGGGGAGGAGAAGGGGCGTAGGTAGGACTGGGCTGCCAGGCCAAACTCTGCCCTCAGAGGGACCGAGTGCCATCTCTGCCCCTCGGTGCCCTTCCTGTCTCCCACAGGCTCCACGTGGCTGGGCCAGTGACAGCAGCCCAGACTTCTCCATCGGCACAGCCTCAGGACACCCAGACCGACTCCACAGGCTGCCGCTCCTCCTCCCTCCCTCCTCCTCCCCTCTTACCCCCCCCCCATCACCTAGTGGGAAGCCCAGGCAATGCCCGCCCCCCGCCAGTCAGCACCCCCAGTGCTGCCCCTCTCTGCCCTCCCTTCCGGCCTTGCTCCCGGCAGCCAGAGGGGGCCGTCCGCTTGCCACTTCCCACCTGCCCCAGCTCCTCCTGGCCGGAGGACACGGCCATTGTGTCCTGCCGTCCCCAGGGACCTTGGGAAGCAGCCTTACCTTCAGGGCACACCTCTGCCCTAGCCACAGTCCTTAGTTCTCTCCTGCCTTTCTCTCTGCCTTTCTCCTGCACTTGCTCTTTCTTCTGCCCCCACGAGCCTGCCTAAGTCCTTTTCTTCCTCTAAGACTCAGCTCACCTCCTCCAGGAAGCCTTCCCTCACCTCTCCGTGAAGTTGAAACTTCCTTATTCCTGGCTCCCTGCCCCATGCCCCAGCAGCCTGTACGTGCCTCTGTTAAGGCATCCAACACAGCTCTAGAAAGTTTTAGCTGCTCATCTTCCTCCTTTCCAGCTGCGGTTTTGGCCTCGGCAGGGGACGAATTGCCTCGACCGGATTCCCCAGTACCTGGTGGAGTAGGGCTGTTTATACTTTGCGCCAGGCACTGTCTTAAACATCTCACGTGGGTTCTCTTCTTCAGTCCCCACACAACTCAACCGGGCCGCTATTGTTCTTAGTCCCCAATATTTAAATGACGAAATGGGAGACCAGAGAGGAATGGCAAACTGCCCGGGGCCACACAGCTGGGCGGCCGCAGAGCAGAGCTCAGAACCAGAGAAGTGGGCTCCATTTGTTGAATGAGACCACGAAGGAGGTCACTGAGGCCTGCCGGAACCCCCAGGACGTGGGCCAGGAGCTGGGGGTGTGGGGGAGGGGACTGCTGCCCACAAGGGCGGGCTGGATTACCTTTTTCGACGCCCGGCAGCCAGTAGTGAGCCTGCGGGCTGCCGTTTCTGACAGAAGAGATGGGAACGATCCACAGGTAGCTGCAACAAGAGACCCAGATGCCAGGTGATGACAGCCGGCCGCTCTCGGTCACTGCCAGCAAAGAACAGCCCCGCCCAGCCTCCCAGTCTCTGCCCGGCTCCGTCTGGGCACTGAGCACGCCCCTTCCCCACCCCACCCCCCCATCCCGGGCCAGGTGCTGAGGCTGGGACCACGGCAGGTCAGGACCCACCACGGTCAAGGGACACCACAGCACCTGTCCTTCAGAGCCCTCACGGGACGCCCGCCTCAGTGCCCCCTGCTGCTCACTTGAACTGTGAGGGGCGGGTGACCACGGACTGGGGGTCAAGGAGGAAGTGCTGCTGGGAGATGGTGCCTGTCTGGGTGTCCACGGTGATGACGGGGAAGCCCATCTGCAGGATCCAGCGGTCCATGATGGCACTCACGGTGTCGGGCAGCTTGATGGTCGGCTGTTTGTCTACAACCTGGAGCACAGCGAGACGGTGCCCGGCCGTCAGTGGCCCGCCCAGGGCAGCCTCGGAAGACCCACCTTGCAGGGAGGCAGGGCCAGCGGAGGAGCCCGGGGTGGGGGTGGGGGTGGGGGTGGGCAGGAGCCTGGGTCCCAGCTCAGCTCGAACCTCAGAGGATGGGAGGGGAGGGGAGAAGGAGAGGAGGGAAAGCATAGTCCGAGGCACGAGCGGGTGCAGAGACAGGGAGCAGGAGTGGGTGGTCTGGGGACGGGCTTAGGGCGGTCGCTACTGTCTTCTTGGGTCTTTTTTCATCTTTTTCCATGCACGTGCACTGCTTTAGTAATAACGGCAAAAAGCCAACAACATCTGTTAATGACTGAGAAAATTAAGACGGGAAAGAGGATAAAGAACACCAGAAGGGCACAGGCTGAACAGGGAGGGGAGCTGGGGGCTGCTGCAGAGAGAGGGGAGGCTCAGCACAGAGGGAGTACCCTGGAGGCAGGGGTAGAGCAGGCGTGGAGGAGGGCTCAGCTTTGGAGGAGAGGAAGGAGCGGAAACTGAGGCAGGCGAGGAAGACGGTGGATGTGGAGGGGAGGGACCGAGGCAGTGAGGAGCCCCCTGTCGGCAGGTTGTGGGAGGTCAGGGCAGGGAAGGGGTGCGGGGGAGGCGGGCAGACCAGAAGAAAGAATTTGGGCCGGAGACCAGCATGGAGGGCCCTGGAGCCCGGCTGTGACTCTGAGACGAGGCCCTGGGTCTCCCCTCCCTGGTGGATCCGGGCTCGGGATTCTGGAGGGGTCAGTGGGGCTGAGGAGGGGCCGAGAAGGAGCCCTAAGGGAAGGGAAGCTCTGGGGGAAGATGGGGAGTGTGCGGACTCCAGCCGTACTAGAAGCAGGGGGGCCGGGGGAGGGGGCGGGGAGAGGGGCAGTCCGAGGGTCTGCACTGCAGACAAGGGCTGCTTGGGGTCTGAGTGCACAGGAACGCAAGGCAGGGCTGGGTGGGAGGGTCAAAGTTCGTGCGGGGGGTGCTGGTGTGTGCAAATTCATGCCTGGGAGGGGCCGGTCGGGGCACAGGGCAGCCAGGAGTGCTGAGTAGATAGAAAGACTCGCTCCAAAGTTCCAGGCAGAGGAGGGCTGGTTTCCTCACCTCTAAGACCTGGGGGGCTCCCAGGCTCCCATCACGGAGCTCACTACGGGCTGAGGCAAGCTGCCCATGGTCTTGACCCATGGTCTCACGCCTCCTGCAAGGAGCCATCATGGCCCCCACTTTACAGATGAGCAAAGAGGCTTCAAATGACCCCCTGGGCTGGTGAGCAGTGGAGCTGGACACATTCTAGTACACGTGTGCCACCCCTAGGGACTTAGGGCACCGCAGGACCCCGACACGATGGCTGCAAGGGGCTTGGTTGTCACTGACCTGCTGCAGGTGCTCCCACAGGTTCAGGTAGATGGTGTTCCCGTATTTATACGTATGGAGGTAGGACTGTGGAAACACAGGTCGCAGTGAGGGCAAAGCAGGTGCTCCCCAGCCTCCACCAATGAATGTCTGTGGCGACGCACCTCGGGGGCTGGAGGAAACCGCCCCCCCCGCCCCCCGCCTCCATGGCTGGCCAAGGGGACTCACCGCTATGCCCATCTTGAACAGGTCCTCAGTCAGGAAGTTGGAGAGCATCCTGAGGACAGAGGCTCCCTGGGGGAGGGGAGGGGGTTCAGAAGGCTGTGCGGAGCCAGCTGGACCCTGGGCCCCCACCGGACAAGGGCAGATGCTCCCAGTGCCCTAGCTGTGTCCCCGCCCCTTCCACACGCCCCCCCCCCCCCCCCCTGCCACACACACACTGTCTCAGTACCTTGCTGTAGGAGATGGAGTCAAACACCTCGCTGATCTGGGCCGGCGTGTTGATCTCCGAGGCGGGAGTTGACAGCGGGTGGGAGGAGGCCAGGGCGTCCACAGCCATCACACGGTACACGTCGTTCAGCACCATGAGGTCTTTCTGCAAAGCCCCGCTGGGCGTCAGGAGACCGGCCCGACACGGGATGACCCGGGTCTTCCCCTCTCCCAGCCCCTCGTCCCCAGACCTCGGGGCCCAGGGCGGCCGGCTCACCAAATTCCACGTGGGCTCTGCAAAGTCAGCACCTAGGTACTCCACATAGGAGGCGAAGCCCTCGTTCAGCCATAGGTCATTCCACCACTCCAAGGTCACCAGGTTCCCAAACCACTGTCGGGGGGGGGAAGGTCAGCCCGGCTGGCCTCGTGCTCACGGTCACCGGGTGTCCCCCACGCGCCAGGCACCGGTTCGGGACTCCACCAACCTCGCCGTGACTCCCCTCTGCCACTCTGTCGGGTGGGACCCTCCTCCCTTCGCAGGTGCCCAGGGCAGAGCGGGGACTTGGGCCATGTCCTTTCCCTACCCTCCCTGGGAAGCAGGGGCTACCTGGTGGGCCAGCTCATGAGCAATCACGGTGACCACGCGCTCCTGGTTGCCGCTGGAGGAGGACTGCCTGTCATACAGCAGCGCACTCTCCCGGTAGGTCACCAGCCCCCAGTTCTCCATGGCGCCAGCGTTGAAGTCAGGCAAGGCAATCTGGTCTGGGGGCGGCGTGGGCCAAAGCCATTGTCAGGACGGCCTCTGGGTGGGGAACCCTACCCGCCGCCCCCACCGCAACGCCCCCTCACTCACCCGATTTGTTGAGCGGGTAGGGCGTGTCGTAATGTTGGGAAAAGAAGTCCAGGATGGGGCCTGTCACTTTCAGGGCATAATCGCCATGGCCCTGGTTGATGGCACTGGGCCGGGCCCAGATCCGGATCTGCAAAGAGGGTGGGGGTAGGTCAGAGGCCCCCCTCGGCTCCTGGTGCAGATGGGCCAAGCCGTGGGGATCCCAGGCTAGTAAGGGGGATGACTAGGTTAAAATGAGGGGCTGGGGGGCCTTTGGGGGGCTTTGAGTCTTAGGGAGGAGCTCTGGGAATAATAATAGCCACGGCCATCATCCGTTTGGCATCCGTGCGTTGGGAACTCCCTTCGTGAGGATAGACCCATTTTTCAGATGCAGAGACCGAGGGTCAGAGAACTTAAGACACTTGCCCAAGATCACTCAGAGCTGGGGTTTAAACACCGGCCTAACAACTCAGGGGCTGAGATGGGAATTAATAAAAGAGGAATATCCGTCAGGCCAGAGCCAATCCCGGGGAAGGGCCGGCAGGCCCAGTTTCTTACCAGGACGCCACTGGGAGCTCTTGTCTCCACATATGAGAACTCACTAACGATGTAGGCCAGCAGGTAAGTAGACATTATGGGTGTGGTTTCAAACTCGGTGACTTTCCAGGTGGGATCTTCACCAAACGGGACGCTGGGGCCTGGGCATGGACCGTTCAGGCATGTGGAGACGCCTCCTCTCCCCCGCCCTGCATCCCAACCCTGGGCTGCCTTCTTCCCAAGGCTGTGTGTGGCCCCTGGGACAGACCCGCTCACCTCTGGGCAGCATGTTGGACAGGGCCACCAAGTTGTTGGGGTGGATGATGGTGATGTTAAACGTGGCCTTCATGGCGGGCTCGTCAAAGCACGGGAAGGATTTCCGGGCCTCTGTAGCCTGCATATGTGTCGTGGCCAGCACCCTGCCCAGACCGGGGTATTAGAGGGTGTGCTGGCAGAATGCCTGCACCCCGTGAGGGTGGGCAGGGCGCGGCCTTCAGGGCGCCGCTGGTTATGCGGGAGAAGGGCATGTCGCTGGGCATGAAAGCCTGGTCCGGCTCATCCCTGCCCTCCCCACCTCCCCCAAACAGCCTCTGGGCCCCGACAGGCCAGCTCCTATGGGAGAGCAGAACTCCTTCAGGAGTCGGGGTCAAAGTCCCGGCAGGATCCGTGCCCGAGTTAACTAGGAGGCATTGGGCAAGTTTCTCTCTTCTGAGCCCGTTCTCCTATCTGTCCGAGGGGTTCTTTCGCCACTTGCCCCTGACTCCCTCGTGGGGGGGATGGAAGCTCCCCAGGAAGGAGTCCCAGGAAGTCCCCAGGAAGGCTCCCCAGGGGCCCCCGGCCCCCGAGGATGGAGTCATGGCCAGCCGAACGCTCCAGGCGGTTCCGAGGCCCGCAACCCAAAACCTTCCTCGGCCCCAGGACCCGGCTCTGCCTCAGCCTCTAGGACCTGCCCCACTGAGCAGACGCAGACGCAACTTACTTTTTGACGCCGTTCTCCATGTACTCGCTGCGGTAGAAGCCCGCCAGGTCGTCGGCCAGCTCCCCCTGGAACTCACTCTTCATCTCGTACTGTCTGCCGGCCACCAGCGGCTCCTGGAGGTGCACGACCAGGTACTCGGTGAGCTCCACCAGCTCCGTCCTGACGATGACGGGTTGCGGCTGGAAGCCCCCCACGCCCGACAAGGCCACCATGTGCCCCTGGTGGCTGGTGTAGTTGAGCCTCTTGCTGTGGATGATGACGATGTTGGTGGACTCCTTGCACGTGAAGCGAACGATGCTTGTGCCCGTGAAGACGTACAGGCCCTTATTGTTGGGGGTGAGGTAGGGCCTCAGCGTCACGTTGTAGGAGTCGGGAATCAGCGTCTTGGGTAGACGGTAGACGTTCCATGGCTTGCTTTGGTCCAAGGTAGTAGCCACGGTGGTGGTAGGGCCCGTGGGGGCCGCCGTGGAGGCCGCCGTGGAGCTCTCGGTGCTCCTGTTCTTCTCCTGGGAGTACACCACGGACAGAGCGATGATGGTGCACACGGCCGCCACGCCCAGGAGGATGGCCAGGATGCCCACAGGCTTGGAAATGTAGAAGCCCTTGGCCATGGTGAGGGCAGGGGGGGAGCTGGGGGAGGTTCAGGACGGCGAGGAGCAAGCGCAGCGTCTGGCCAGACTTATATCCCTGAGGGGCAGGGGGAGGAGCCCCACAGCCCACAGATTGGGCAAAAATTAACCAGGGCTCAGGCAGGCAAAGGTCAGTGGGCTGGCCAGGGGCGCCCTGTGCTCGGGCCCTGGAGAGGCTGAGATCCAGGAACAGTGTGCTGGGGGTGCCTGGTGGGGAGCAAACAGCGTCCGGTTACAGGCTGCAGGAAGGAAGGCTGACGGGCAGGCAGCGGGTAGAGGGAGTGGCAGGGCCGGGTGGCATCGATCGGCCTGTGCCCCGGGACAGCGGGGACAGAGGAGGAGGACCGAGGTTAGAGTCTGCGAAGGACTTCCCAGGAGCAAGAAGGAGGAGATACAAGGGAGGAGAGGATGGGTTTCTGGCTTGGGACAAGAGTGCCTTGGGTCACCCCTGTGGCTGGATCCTGGCAGGGTGCCTGGGGCTCGTCGGCGACAGGGGCCCAGCCCTCCCTCGATTCTTCCAGAGCAGAGAGTCCTTCCAGGTTCCCCCTCTCACCCCTTCCTGCCCAAAACTTCTATCTCAGCCATCGGCATACTGAGGGGAAAGAAAGATGTTTTGCCATGTTTTTTTTTTGTTTTGTTGGTTTTAAAATGTATATTTATTTTTGAGAGAGAGGGAGAGAGAGAGTGTGTGAACAGGGGAGGAGCAGAGAGGAGGGGAGACAGAGAATCCAAAGCAGGCTCCATGCTGTCTGCACAGACGAACCGTGAGATCATGACCTGAGCCCAAGTCGACACTTAACTGACTGAACCACCCAGGCGCCCCTGTTTTGTTTTGTTTTGTTTTGTTTTGTTTTGTTTTTAAAGAAAGGAGGCTGGGGGTGCCTGGGTGGCTCAGTCAATTAAGCGTCTGACTCCTGATTTTGGCTCAGGCCATGATCTCGCGGTTCGTGAGTTCAAGCCCCGAAGCAGGCTCTGTGCTGACAGTTCGGAGCCTGTTTGGGATGCTCTCTCTCTCCCTCTTTCTCTGCCCCACCCCCACCCTTGTCAAAATAAATAAATAAACTTTTTAAAAAAGAGAGAGAGAGAGGGGCGCCTGGGTGGCGCAGTCAGTTGAGCGTCCGACTTCAGCCAGGTCACGATCTCGCGGTCCGGGAGTTCGAGCCCCGCGTCGGGCTCTGGGCTGATGGCTCAGAGCCTGGAGCCTGCTTCCGATTCTGTGTCCCTCTCTCTCTGCCCTTCCCCCGTTCATGCTCTGTCTCTCTCTGTCCCAAAAATAAATAAAAAACGTTGAAAAAAAATTAAAAAAAAGAGAGAGAGAGAGAGAGAGAGAGAGAAGAGGCTGGTGGAGCCTTAACCTCTTCCCCGCTGTGACCTTGGGCAGGTAACTTTCCCTTTCTGAGATCTCTCTCTTCATAAGCAGATAATAGCATTCACCTCTTGGGTTTGTTGCACAGATTTACTGAGAAAACACGTTCGACTCCACGTAATAGACCTGAAACATCGTGCCCTTCTTCCCCACTCAGAGCTCGGCCGGGCCTCTGTTCCCATCCTCAGTGGTAACGAAGAGCTCACTCCTCATACTTAATAAAATAATGTTCGTGATCACTCTTGTCATCCAGCAGCCCAGTGACTCAGACCTTGACCCCTCCTGACCCTCACCTCCACATCCATTTCTATCCTCATCCTCTGATCTGATCCTGTCCCCGGTCAAAGTCACTCTCCCTGTTTAAGTAGACACCACTATGCTCTCATGGACTCACCACTTCCGCTCGGGCCCCCTCCTCCCACCTGTTTGGCCCAAGAATCGGGTCATTTTTCCCCACGGCTTACAACCTTCCTGGGTCTCCTGGCTGGCTCCGTCAGTGGAATGTGCGACTCGAGCCTGGGGCTGGGAGTTCAAGCCCCATGTTGGGCGTAGAGGTTACTGACACATAAAATCTTTTTTTAAAAATTTAGTCAGCTTTCATTCCTTCTTTCTTGTTTTTTTTTTTAATTTTATCTTTTATTTTTTAAAATTTACATCCAAATTAGTGAGCCTGTAGTGCAACAATGATTCCAGGAGTAGATTCCTTAGTGCCCCTTAACCATTTAGCCCATCCCCCCTCCCACACCCCCTCCAGTAACCCTCTGTTCTCCATATTTAAGAGTCTCTTCTGTTTTGTAGCCCCCCTGTTTTTATATGATTTTTGTTTCCCTTCCCTTATGTTCATCTGTTTTGTCTCTTAAAGTCCTCATATGAGTGAAGCCGTATGATTTTTGTCTTTGACTAATTTCACTTAGCATAACACCCTCTAGTTCCATCCACGTAGTTGCAAATAGCAAGATTTCCTTCTTTTTGATTGCCGAGTAATACTCCATTGTATATATATGCCACATCTTCTTGAGCCATTCATCCCTCGATGGACATTTGGGCTCTTTCCATACTTGGGCTATTGTCGATAGTGCTGCTAAAAACATGGGGATGCATGTGTCCCTTCAAAACAGCACACCTGTATCCCGTGGATAAATGCCTAGTAGTGCAATTGCTGGGTCGTAGGGTAGTTCTATTTTTAGTTTTTGGAGGAACCTCCATGCTGTTTTCCAGAGTGGCTGCACCAGCTTGCATTCCCATCATTCTTTCTTTCTTAATGTTTGTTTATTAATTTGAGAGAGAGAAAGAGAGAGGTGCGGAGGGAGGGGCAGAGGGAGAGGAAGAGAGAGAGAATCCCAAGCAGGCTCTGCACTCAGCACAGATAGGAGGCTCGATCCCACCACTGTGAGATCATGACCTGAGCCGAAATCAAGAGTGGATGCTTAACCGACTGAACCAGCCAGGTGCCCCCAAAATAAAATCCTAAAAACAAAACCCAAAAAAACCCTTCCTTCTGTTCATAAAATCCAGACTAAATTTTCTGAAAGGGACCCACAAGTTCAGCTGCCCATTTCCCAGACTCTTCTGTCTCTGTCTCTGACTCTTCCCTTCTGTCACGGTGGTCCAGCCACTCTGGGCTTCATCCAGCCTCTCCACCACAGGCCCTTTGCACATGCTGTTCCTGCTGCCTGAATCACCTTTTCCTCCCTCTTTCCCCACCTATGTCCTAGTCATCCTTCAAGTCTTCCTCAGAGAAGCCACCTCAACCTCCCTGACCAGGTCAAGTCCCCCTAGTTCCATGAGTTCCATTCGTTCCCATTAGTCCCCGTTAGTCCCACGAACCTCTTCTTCAAAGCTCTATAACTCAGTGCAGTTTTTTCCATTTGATCGTATGGTGAAGACCCGAGTCCTGCCTGTCTCTCCCGGCAGCTGCGGTCCCCATCAGCCCTGCCACAGTGCCTGGCTCACACTAGGTGCTGCACACACGTCTGCTGAGTGACTGCACACACGCACGAACGCGTGAACGCGTGAGTCGTTTCAGGAGTCCCTCCTTACTGAAGGCTTTCTAGCCCATTTCCAGCCCTGTCCCTGCCCCCCACCCTCGCCCGGGGAGCACTGCCTGCCCCCTTCTCTGCACCTTCCTCCAACCGTGGCAGACAAGCAGTATTCTTGCTAGGGCCAAATGCATCCCAGGGCTCACATACGCCTCCTCCATCAGCTTGTAAATTCCCGAGGAACCTCATGTGGCTGGCACTCCCCGCCCTGGCTCGGGTCTGCCAGCCCCTGAGCCTGGGCGAGGGCCTCGCAAGTGAGGGGACGCGGAGATCAGTTCACTCACGTGTAAGTGCCAGAAGGAATGACTGCCACCGTCATCTGGCCAGGGGACGCGAGGTCTGAGTGCAGGCTCTGCGGGGGAACCCTGGGTGCCCACCTCTCAGACTGAGGGTGTTCTGAGCCCTTGGCATTTCCCTCCTCCCACGGAGACCCGCCGGCAGGGCTCTGGCCTGGGCGGTGTGGACCTCCCACCGCCACGGCCGGGAGCCACCCCCCCCCCCCCCCCTCAGGCCTAGGCTGCGCTAATGGGAAGCCAAGAGCCCAAGAGAAAGCTCCAGCTGGGGCATGGTGACAGGGAACTGCGGCTCCCAAGGGTGACGTGTCACGTGCTCCCGATCTCCTACCATCAGGACTAGAATTTGCCTAGGGAGGCCATCTTTATCGTAACCCCGGAGGCTGGCATCCAGGGCCACGTGTCCCCCTGAACTAAGTTTCACTCTGTCTCCGACTGGGCCTGCGGCCCCCTCCCACCTTTGTAGCAGAAAGTCCCGACAGCCCACTTGGCCGAGTCCCTCCGCCAAACAAAATCCCTCCTCCTCCCGCCCGGCCCAGTGTGGTCTCTTCCTGTTTGCTTTGGACACGGACCGCAGGCCCAGCTGGCTAGAATCTTTACCCTTTTGGAAAGAGCCTCCAGTTTTCAAAGCTGGTGCGGCAGGCAGCCTCCTGCCCTGTGATAAGGGGTCTCTGCTCCGGGGGCTCAGAGAGGGCATGATCCGTGGCTCCCACCTGCCATTCCACTGAGAAGCCCCCCCCCGCCGTGGCCCAAGCCCGGCCGTCTTCACACCCCACTGGGTCGTGGTGGCGAGTACCCAACCTCACCCAGCCTCGCCACACGCCTCAGCAGAAGGATCTTCCTTTCCCGCTCGAACCGGGTCTCCGGCTCCTTCTTGTCTGCGGAATGAAACCTCAGACCTTCTGTGAACTGCACCCTCTGGCCTCTCCTCCTTCCAATGCCTAGTGTGGCTCCAGCCGCAGGCATTTCCCACACCTTTCCATACCTCGGCGGCTTTACTCATCCCGCTTCTGCTCCTAGGAGTGCCTTTCCCCTCCCTCCCGTCCAACTCCTACTCATCCTTCAAAGCCCAGCTCACATGTCACTGCCTTCTCGTGCCTGACGGCTCCTCTCCTCTCGGTGCTTCACTGGCCTCTGGGTCACACGTCTAACACAGCACTTACGAATGGGCCAGCTTTGTATCCAAAGACCTGTCCCTAGGCCTAAGCCCCCTGAAGGAAGACTCTAATTTTGTAAACCCCTCCATCACGAGCACAGGGCAGGAGCCCAGTAAATATTGGCTAAATCAATGATAACGCACACAATCCTTGCCATGGCTTTTAGGTCTGGCGTGATCCAGCCCCCAAGGGTTCTCCGGTCTCATTTCAGGCTTTCTTGCCCTGTCACCCCCTGGGCTCTGCCCACTGGCCTCTTCCTGTTCCCCAAGCCCACCACATCCTCCCTCTTCTAGCCACATACTGCAACCCCCTCCCCACCAGCAACAAGCTGTTCCTTGGGGCTGGGAGGCTCCTGTCTTTCCCTCACCCATCATCCCGGAGGCTCACTTCAGGGCTGCTGTCCCAGCACAGCCTTCCCGGCCCCCTAAAGACTCTGAGCACCACGGGGATAGTATCCCCCACACCAGGCAGGCACCTGGCAAGGCCAGCAGGTGACGCATGTTTGTGGAATGGATACATCACTAAGAAAACGAGACCGTGGTTAAAGATGGAACTCAGGGGCGCCTGGCTGGCGCAGTCGGTTAAGCGTCCGACCTCAGCCAGGTCACGATCTCGCGGTCCGTGAGTTCGAGCCCCGCGTCGGGCTCTGGACTGATGGCTCGGAGCCTGGAGCCTGCTTCCGATTCTGTGTCTCCCTCTCTCTCTGCCCCTCCCCCGTTCATGCTCTGTCTCTCTCTGTCCCAAAAAATAAATAAACGTTGAAAAAAAATTTTTTTTAAAGATGGAACTCAGTGTAATTCGGACACTCGATCCTCAGGGCAGATTGCCCCCCACCCCCCATACCTCACCTTCTTCTTGGGCTCCTGGGTCATACGTACAGATCACCTTTGTGAGTTTTGCCAAATTTTGATCCTCTCGTGTATTATTCACTTAATATCTTCCCTTAACTCCATCCACTACTTAACTCTCCTTCTGGGCGATAATGACCATGAACTCATGGTTAGATGGGTTATCGTTTTTCCGATACACATTTTAATTGAAGACTATTGACTTAAAACCTACTCATCCAGGTGACCCCTAAAATCATCTTGCATAAGTGCACTCCCTCTGGAAATCCTTGTTCCACCCTGTGTGATCCTGGGGGTGGTGTTCCCTGCGGGCTGTCTTTGGAGTGGGACCTTTCTGCAGGGGAGCAAAATGTGTGTTCCTTCTACTGTTAATCTCTTTTTTTTTTTATCTGTTTATTTATTTTTTGAGTTTGCTTTTTGGGGGAGAGAGAGAGAGAGAGAGAGAGAGAGAGAGAGAGAGAGAGATTGAGCAGGCAAGGGGCAGAGAAAGAGGGAGAGAGAGGATCTCAAGCAGGCTCCACACGGTCAGCACAGAGCCCGATGCGGGGCCCGAACCCACAAACTGTGAGATCATGACCTGAGCTGAAATCAAGAGCGGGACACTTAACCGACAGAGCCACCCAGGTGCCCTCTTTTACCATTAATCTCTTGATGGGGGAGAGGCTGAGGACCTCCAGCCCCATCTCAACCAAAGCAGCCCTCCTATGGCTATCTATATTTTGGTCTAGAGAACAAAGTTTCTTCTAAATTAAAAAGAAAATACAATTAAGGTTGACAAGTTGGAGAATATTTAAGCCATAGCCACACGTGTAGGAGACCTCAGCTAAACAAGTAAAAGTCACCTTTGTCTCAGATGTGGGGGTACGAGCTGCCTCCTATTCAAACATGGAAACACCAGGAGCCTGGGAGGGGGCTGGGTGGGGAGACCCCAGGACCAGCAGGCGGGTGCGATCTAGGCTCCCTCACACACCCCTGGGTAAGCCGCTTCTCAGTGCTCGCTCAGTTTCCCCGTCACCTGCAGGGCTGGGCAGGCTGGGTTCTAGGGACAATCTGAAGCCCATCTGTCTGTCCCGAAGGAACAGTGCGTGGGAGGCAGGGACGCAGCTAGGGCCCCAGCACAGGGCACGCTCTGGCCCCTCCAGGCCCTGGCCTACTCCCAGACTTCCGAGGCCTCCATCCACAGCTGCATGAGGCTGGGTGTGGGCCAGCCCCCCAGGGTGCTTCCTCTGGGAGCATCAGACGTTGTTCATCCTGTGAGAACCTCAGAAGGGCCCTAATGGGAAGTCAGCTCCTGATACAGATTTCTAGCCCCATGTAGGGGACTCAGGAGGGAAGGAGCAGAGAGGCCTTGTGGAGGTGTGCAGTGGGGGGGGGGGGGGGCACTCTGGCCTGTGGCTCTTGCCTGGCAACTCCTATCTGTGTAACTGAGCACCTACTGTGTGCCCCACCAGGATAATCACCACCAGTGGGCTGCTGAGGAAGCCAAAGCGCCGACAGAGATTAAGTGACTCGCCCAAGGTCACACGGCTAGTTAGTGCCAGCTTTTACAAGCTCAACTACGTAAGCATCCTCCCAACCTCCTACCCCGGCCCCCATTGGCTCCTGTGCAGTGCCCAGGAAATGTTAGGGACCCCGGGAGGAGACAAACACCTTTTAGCATAACAACACATGATAGACAGCAAGTTACAGAAGGCAGATCTGGGCAGGATGAAAGGTCTGATCGTCTGATCGGGAATGGTGTCCCGGCTGGATTTTCTAGGCACAGTAGGGGGCAAGGAGCTGCAGTGGCTGAGACATTGAAAATCTGATGGAAGCCAGCCTGAGGGCTCTTCGAAAGGGCTAGGAGCCCCAGGCCTCCAGGACAGGAAGCTGGGGGGGGGGGGGGGAGGGTGGTTCTAGAAAGTGGAACTTCTTGGCAATAGGTTAGTGCCGGGGGGCTGCCCGCGGGGGCCCCTGGCCCAACCTCCACGGGTGCAGCTGAAGCCACTGTAGGGTTGTTGATGACAGACACCTAGGGTTGGGACCAGGCAGGTGGTGATGGCTGACGGCTGACGTGGAGGAAGGCACCAGGGGACTTCAGTGTGAGCGGCTTGCCCACCACCCCTGCCATCCCTCAGACCGTCCAGGAGCCCCCAGCAAGGGGGCCTGGACCTTCCACTAGAGCCACAAGCCCTGGAACCACGCCCAGTTCCAACCCCCACTCCCCCCCCACCCCTTCCAACGTGGGGACCCCTGCCGTCTCTCCAGAGTGCTTAGCAATAAAACTTCAGGGGCGCCTGGGTGGCTCAGATGGTTGAGTGTCCGACTTCGCTCGGGTCATGATCTCACGGTTCGTGGGTTCAAGCCCTGGTCCGGCTCTGTGCTGACAGCTGACAGCTCAGAGCCCGGAGCCTGCTTTGGATTCTGTCTCTCCCTCTCTCTCTGCCCTTCCCCTGCTCCTGCTCTGTCTCTCAAAAATGAATCACTGTTAAAAAAAAAAGTTTCAAAAGCAAGCAAACAAACTTCAAGCAGAGGCGCTGGAGGACCTGACTTAGAGATGTGGGAGTGGTCAGAGACTGGGGTGGGAGAGGTGGGAATCCAAGGAGGGGGCTGGGCTGCCGCACTCAGCTGGGCCTGTTCCCCACCTGCGAAATGGGAGCAGCTTAACCTTCTTCTGCAGGTGGTCTAGCCTTAACTCCAAGGCTTCACAGGGAAGCGGGTGAGCGGGGCCCTAAGATCACAGCAGGATCTCTGCCAAAGGCATTCCTCGCACTTCTGGGGGCGGGGCCCGGGGACGGGGCAGCAGGCACCCAGCCGGGCCACCGAGGTGCAGCAAGGAGTCCCTGAAGCAGCCCGAGAAGCTGGCCAAGGAGGCGGCCGAGAGAAGGCACTCCAGCAGAAGTGGAGAGAGAGGGGCAGGACACACACATCAGGAGCTGAACACGGAGCCGCGGGGAAGGGCCCCCTGGCCACAGGTGGAATGAAGAAATCTGGCCCAAGTAAGCCCTTCCTGTGCCTGGGGCCCTGGCGATCCTTCATTCCATTCCTGCTGAAACATCTGGGTCCCCTGCCGCAGCATCTGCTGCCACCTACATCTAGAGCGGAGGGTCGTCCTGGAAGCTGCTGCACATTTAGGAACAATCTTTTGCAAAAAGAAGAGGAGGAGGAGGAGGAGGAGGAGGGGCGGGAGAAAAGAAAAGAAGAGAAAAGCAGAAGAAAACAGAAAAGAAAAAAGACAAGAAAGGAAGAAAAGTTTTCGCTCTCCCTGGGCCTCAGTGTGCCGGACGGAGAAGGGGGCGTCGGCAGCAGACGTGGGGTCCTCTGCCGGCGTCGCGGTCCCCGCCTCACCCCTGCTGCCGCCCCGCAGCCCCTCCGCGCCCGCAGCCCCGCCCCTGCAGCATCCCGCACCTGCCCCGCCGGCTCGCGGCCCCCCACCCTCCCCACGGCCCCGCCGCCGCCCCGCACCCCCTGCGCGCCCGCAGCCCCGTCCCCGCCCCGCACCCCCTGCGCGCCCGCAGCCCTCCACCGCGCTGCACTTGCCCGAGGGACCCGCACAGGCGCTCGACCCAGGCCGGCTGGGAGCCTCCTCCCCGACGACGTCCAGGAGCCAGGCCGCCACCGAAAACTGCCCCACCAGGACCTGACTCCTCCTCTCCCCGTCTGTTTAAAAGGGAAGTAACCTGACCCGACCACTACTCCTCCCGGTTAACCCCTTTCAGGCCACGCGCCCGCCCCCGGCTCCGCCCGGACTCCTCCCGCGCCCGCCCCCGCCGCCCGCAGCCCCCAATCGCCCTTGGGTTCCTGGTCCCCCGCACCCTCCCCTCCCCCCCCCACCCCCACCGAGTCCCCCTGGGGCCCCGCAGCCTCAGCGCCCCGCCCCTCCACATCTGGACTGAAGTTGCCACCGAAGGAGGGACACAGAGCCTCCTCGCCTTTGGAGTTGTGGGTGGGGAGAGAGAGGCCCTGTCACCCAGAAAGAAAACAGATTGCTGAATCTCGCCAGCATCTATATATTTTAAGAGTCAACATATATGTCCTAATGTTTTTATTTATTTTGAGAGAGAGAGAGAGAGCACAAGCAGGGGAGGGGCGAGAGAGAGTGAGAGAGACAGAATCCCAAGCAGGCTTCCTTCTCGCTGTCAGCGTGGAGCCTGACCTCAGGCTGGATCTCGGGAGCCTGAGCTGAAATCAAGAGTCGGACTCCTAAGGACTAAGCCACCCAGGCGCCCCTTGCCAGGACATAATTTAACTTTGGTGATGCCTGGGGCCCATCATCAGAAGGCAGAGAAGAAGCAGGGTTCCGCAAATAAATAAATACATAAATACATAAATAAAATAGCAATTAAAAAATAAAAATAAAAATACCAGAGCCAGGAGTATGCACATGTGCACTTCTCGTTCAGATTCGGCTTCCAGAAGCTGTGCAGCCACGGCTGGGCCTTCTTCTCTGGGCATCTTTTCACTGGACAGTCCCTGGTGAGACTCGCTATTCCTTTCCTCTGACTGCTGCAACAAATTAACACAAACTGCAAACAACGCACATTGAGTACCTTAGGGTTCTCTCTAGACTAAACTCAGGGGTGTCCACAGGGGTGTCCTCCTTCTGGAGGGTCTACAGAGTATCCATTTATTGCCTCTTGAGGCTTCCAGAGGCCGCCCACATTCCTTGTTCCGTGGGGGCCACCATTTTCAAAGCCGGCGATGGCCGGCCTTCCTGCCCTTGGATCCGTCCAACACTGACTCATCTTCTGCCTCCTGCTGCTACTTCTGAGATCCCGGTAGTTACACTGTCCCCCGAGAGAATCCCAAATAATCGCCCCATTTTAAGTTCAGCTGAGTAGCAGTTTTAATTCCAGCTGCAACTTCAGGGGCCCTTTGGCACGTAGCATGACAGTGGTCACGGTTTCTGGGGATTAGGACGAGGACATCTTTGGGGAGGAGGGCAGCATTCTGCGTACACGAGACGTTCAAGGTGCCTGCCAGAGTCTCAGGTGTAGAAGCACATTTAGAGATCAGCCAGTCTCTTCTGCTCTCCTTATCTGTCACTGGGAGCTGTGGGGACAGTTAAGCGCTGCACTGCATGGCCCGGGCCCGTTGCTGCTTGACTCCATTTTATTATACTTTCACTTGCTCTTCCTTTGGAAACTGCACAGCGGACCAGGGTACCCCTACGCAGCAGCCTGGCTTCCCCTTCCTAATTTGTTCCCGTGCTGTTAACAGCCAGCTCACAAGTTTAGTGGAATATAGAACTGTGCGTAAAGCAGGAGTAGGCAGGCTCTGAGTGAGACCCAGCAGCTGGTCTGGGTTTGCCTTCTCTCTCTCTCCCCGGCTCTCATCCTGCCCCGTCCCCTCCTCCAGCATATTTCTCATAATCTGCTCTCCGGCCCCAGAAGCCAAGGAAAGATTCAATCAGGGCAGGAGATTCTCTCCTGCCCCGGGTCCCTTTGCTCCGCCTTAGGCCCCGAGGGCATTTGGAGAAGAATAAACATATGCCTCTGCAGCAGGAGAGTGCAGCCCAACTTTCTGGAGGGTAGTTTGGGGACAGGAATGAAGGTCACTTTCAGGAATTTAGCCTAATGAAATAGAATATTTATGGACAAGGCCCTTGGCTGCAGTGTGACTTCTATAATTCAGGAAAATCGGAAATAGCCTACACGTTCAGCCGTAGGTGACTGGTGAAATAAATTAGGGTCTTCCCGTGCGAGGAAATACTACTCCACCATGAAAAACAAATCATGTTTTATAACTACTGAATGAACCCATGGGAGAGCTAAAAAACACCACCGCCACTAACAACAAATCCCGGAGTGGGGAAGGCCTTCCTAAGTATGACCCAAAACCTGAAGGCTCAAAAGATTGATAAATTTGAGTTCGTAAAAAAGTTAAAATTTCTGCCTCGCATGAACTACCACAAGTCGACAGGAAAACTTGAAACTGGGGAGTGAGGGGCTGCGGGTCATACCAAAGGCAGAGGGATGATTTCTCTAATATATAAAGGGCTCCCACAAATCGTTTTTTTTTTTTTTTAATTTTTTTTTTTTACGTTTATTTATTTTTGAGACAGAGAGACACAGAGCATGAACGGGGGAGGGGCAGAGAGAGAGGGAGACACAGAATCGGAAGCAGGCTCCAGGCTCTGAGCCATCAGCCCAGAGCCCGACGCGGGGCTCGAACTCACGGACCACGAGATCGTGACCTGGCTGAAGTCGGACGCTTAACCGACTGCGCCACCCAGGCGCCCCCCACAAATCGTTTTTAAATGAACCCACAATGACGCAAATCGGGGGCAGGGGGGGCTGCGGAATAGGCAAAGAATATGAAGAAACAGTAGGGAAAGGGGAAATTCAAAGGAACTCTTAAACGTGTGAAAAGATGCTCAACAACTCTCCTAAAAGGATGAACGAAAACTTGATCTCCAAAGATACTCTGGTTGACATCAGATGGGCAGAGACAACAAGGTTTGGTAACACACGGGGTTTGCGGGGTTGGGGCGGGGGACACAGACACCCTCCTGCCCAGCTGGCTGGTGCGGAAACTGATAAACCCCTAACGGAAGGAATTTGGCAATATTTAGCAAACATAGAAACACACGTACCCTTTGACTCAGCACTGCCACTCCTAGAGATTTATCTTACCGATATCCTCACCCACAAGTGCAACGGTGAACGCAGGTTTTTCACATGCAGAACCGTCTGTAGTTGGGAGGAACCTACCACCAGCAGAGGTAGGATCAGGGTCGCTGAACCCTTCCTTTGTGTCCCTGCAATGGGATGTATGGAGCGATAAAAAAGAAGGAGGATGCTTACCTAGAACAATCTCCGAGGCACGCTGTTAAGGAACAAGAATAACAAATAAAAATGTGGTTTTTTTTTTATTTTTATTATTTTTTATTTTTTTGTAACGTTTATTTATTTTTGAGACAGAGAGAGACACAGCATGAACGGGGGAGGGGCAGAGAGAGAGGGAGACACAGAATCGGAAGTAGGTTCCAGGCTCTGAGCCATCAGCCCAGAGCCCGACGCGGGGCTCGAACTCGCGGACCGCGAGATCGTGACCTGAGCTGAAGTCGGACGCTTAACCGACTGAGCCACCCAGGCGCCCCTAAAAATGTGTTTAGAATCAAATACACAGACCATTGTTTACGTGGATTGCCAATTGTGTTTTAAGCAGGAGAAAGCACACAATTCGCTTTTACACGTGTAAATAATGACTGAAGATACTCAAGACGTTGATAAGACTGGTGGTTTTCCAAGGGAACGGGGCAGCCCGAGAACAGGATAGAAAATAGATTTTTCCATGCTTGCTTTAGTCCTTTTGAATGTCTCGCCGTGTGCATATGCTGTCTATTCAAACGTAAATAAAAAGTACCAGAGGAAAAGACCAGAGGATTAACAGATTTTACGATATAAATTTTTTTTTTGACTTTTATATGTTTATGGATGAAAAGACTTGATGTCTGGGGTTTGCTTTGAAATAATCCAGGTGCAGCGGGGAAGTCAGGGCTGACTGCCCAAGACAGCGTGATTTAAAATAGGGGGAAATCGGAGACAATCTTAATGCTCAGCCAGTGCGGGTTGGTTCATTAAATTACGGCCCTCCGTGTGAAAAAATACTACGCCATCATTCACAAAATAACAAATCATGTTTCAGAAGCAGTGGAAGAATCTGTTTTTGTTTTGCTAATAGCCTTAGACTGGAAAGACCTTTCTAAGAATTATACAAAGCCCAAAAGTCACAAAAGGAAAGACTAAGAAATTCGACTGCGTAAAAGCAAAAAAAATATCTCTGCATTGCAAAAACCACTACAAGCGACATCCAAAGGAAAATTCTATACTGGGGGGAAAAAATCAACCTTGCCTTGATCACTGTTGGAGCTCGGAGATGGGGACACGGGGAGTTCACTGAACTCTTCTTACTACTTTTGAGTATGTTTTCAAATTTCTGTAGTAAAAAGTTAAAAATGGGGGCACCTAGGTGACTCTGTCTGTTGAGCACCCGACTCTTGGTTTCAGCTCAGGTCATGATCCCAGGCGTGTGGGATCGAGCCCCATGTGGTGCTCCACCCTGAGCGTGCTTGAGATTCTCTCTCTCTCTCTCTCTCTCTCTCTCTCTCTCTCAGCCCTCTCCCTGGCTCTCTCTGTTAAAAAAAAAAAAAAAAAAAGAAACCAGGACAAAGGACGAGATTCAAAAACTCATAGCGGAGGAAATAAAAAAGGCCAATTGACATATGAAAAGTCACTCAACCTTAGCTGTATTCAGGAAACACAATTTCAAAACAGTGAGAGGTCAGGTTTTGCCCAGGAGGCTGGCAGAGGTTTAGACAATGCACCACACCTACAGTTAGCCAGGGTGCGGTGACCCAGTGACACCAGCTCCTAGCACACTTGTCAATTGCTCTGATTGCTCGAGAAAGTAAAATTAAAAACGTAAGGATGTGTAGGAGGAGGTTTATTGAAGTATTCCTTGTCATAGGGGGAGCAACAACAAAAAAAAGGTCAAAGTGTCCGTAGGGGGCCATTTAAACAAATTATCCAACACCCCCAGGAAGCACTGCACGGCAGTTGGAATGAGTTAATGCCGTATACTTACCTTGGGATGATGTCTGTGTATATTTTTTTTGAGTTTTTTTTTTTTATCTTTTATTTATTTTTGAGAGAGAGAGAGTGAGAGCAGGGGAGGAACAGAGAGAGACGGAGACATAGAATCAGAAGCAGGCTCCGAGCTGTCAGCACAGAGCCCGACACGGGGCTCGAACCCACGAACCGTGAGATCATGACCTGAGCCGAAGTCGGACGGTTAACCGACTGAGCCACCCGGGCGCCCCCATGTCCGTGTATATTTTTAAGTAAAAAAGAAAAAGCAAGTGCTACAGGAACACAGTTACTGTGTTCCATCTTCCTAAGAACTCTCTCGGGGCATGAATACTCCTGCGGTGTCACGAGTGTTGGGACGAGTGGAAAGGCATGTGCCCAGTGATTAACCTGGGTGTTCTCAGTGAGGCCGGCGGGTGGCAGGGGGTGGGAGGGAGGGCAGGGAGACTGACGTTGCTTTCTTAGACGCTTGTGTTCTCTTTACACCGGAGAACAAACATACACTAATTTTGTGGCGACAGCCACCCAAACCAGTCAAATGCTACTTACAAACGGAAAGGATAGATGACATCATTGGGGAAGGGGGACATGGGAGGGGTCAGGCCCTGCCCAGCCCGCGTGGGGCCCCTCCGTGGCTCTGAGGCTTCTGGGCAGGGCCCTGGCGGGGAGTACTGGCTGTCAGGGTGGGCCAGGGACCAGGGCAATCCCTCCAAGGTCTCCATCTCCCCGTGAGTTCAGAAGTAGGGGGGGGGAGTAGGCAGGAGAGGGGTGGAGACTCGCGGGGTTCCCCAGCCTTGAGCACCGGGAGCACTCCACTTCTCTTCCCTCAGTGTCCCTTCCCTACACACTCCTCCCTCTCCCGGGAACCATCTCGTCCTTGAACGGAACACCTGCTGTGAGCAGGTGATTCAGCTCGGGCTCTGGGGGACAGTGAAGGGAGAAAGCGTTGCACTTATTCACTCATCTGGTCAGTCAGTCAGTCAACAAATGTTTGAGGAGCCCACACTGTGTGGGGGCACCACGCCTGGCTCTGTGGACACAGGTGGCGCCTGTTCTAAGGGACCCGTGGTCTACCTGGGCAACAGTGGCAGGGGTGATGAACTCCGAGGGTGCGGGGGCCAGATCTGTACTGCTTTCCGCTGTGCCCCAGTGCCTAGCACGGGACTTGGCGCGTAGCGGGTGAATGAAGGAACCAAATTCCACACTGTCACACTGTTGTCATGATGGTGGCAGGAGGTGTGCTCTGTGCCTGGGGAAGGGCAGGGGAGGGTAAGCGAGCAGGGAGAGCTATTTGGGCTGAGTCTTGAGGATTGAGTTGAATTAACCTAACAGGCAGATGGAGGAAGGTTGTTCCTGAGCAGAGGGACCGGTATCTGTAAAGGCAGGGGGTCAAGTGTCCGGTGGGGCACAAGGCTGGGGCAGGTGAGGACAGGACATGAGAGCCTTGGAGGCCACGATACGGATTTTAGGCTCTACTCCTCGGGGACGCCGAGTCCCTGATGACTTCTGAGAAAATCTGGGACCAGCGTGGAGGGGAGTCGGGTGGGAGGCAGGGAGAGCGTTGGGAGGGGGCTCGGGCTCTCCAGAGGCTGGAGGAACCCAGCAGCGGAGGGAGGGGCTTCGCGGAAGGGGCTTGATAACCAGGAACTGCAGGCTTGAGGAGGTAGGTGTCCCGAGAGGGAGGACAATCCAGAGGGGCCGCTAGGGCTGGGATTTTATGATCATGATTTCTCATTGCTGCTGTTTTCGAGAATTCAGATTGGGTTTTATTATAAAATTGATGAAAAACACATTGTTTGGGGGAACGCCTAGGGGGCTCGGTCGGTTGACCTGAGACTTCGGCTCGGGTCAAGATCTCACTGTGAGTTCGAGCCCCGCGTCGGGCTCTGCGCTGACGGCTTGGAGCCTGGAGCCTGGAGCCTGGAGCCCGCTTCGGATTCTGTGTCTCCCTCTCTCTCTGCCCCTCCCCCGCTTGCACTCTGTCTCTGTCGCTCTCAAAAATAAATAAACATTTTTAAAAATCTTTAAAAAAACACACAAAAAAACACATTGTTTGGGAAAAAAAGGAGGACAAAGAGCAGCTTTGAGAGCGAACTCTGTTGGCCAGGCAGGAAGCAGGAAAGGACTTTTGATGTGGAGCTGGGCCCGGCAGGGTCCTGGGCCTCGGAAGGGACAGGACTGACCGGAGCACAGTGGGAGGGACAGAGGCCCCCAGGCGGGGTGAGAAGGGACAGGCAGGCAGGGCGGGGAGGCAGAGTGAGTCCCGCACCCCTGGGTGGGCTCCCATTCCAGTGCTGCCTCAGCACCCGACTCACGGTGGGGGCCTCCCCAGGGCAGGGCAGGGCGCTCAGTAGGAGGCCAGCTTTGCAGCCAGACGCTTGGCTTCCAGTCGGGGTCTGATGCATACAAGTGACGTAACTGACTTTGAGTGCTTACTTGCCGAGGAAGCTTCACCTTCCTCATCTGTCAAATGGGCACAGTCCCTCATGAAGCCCGTAGGGAGCCCTCCGTAAAGACCCTACCATGCAAATGTCCGCCTTTGCCCGCTTTGGCAAGTTTCGTGCCCCCTCTGGCCATGCCTCTTCCTGGGGCCATCGGCCTTGTTCCCAGCAATCCCCAGCTCTGGGGTATCCCCATGTGCCTTCTCAGCCGTCCCTCCCGCATCCTTTCCCGGGCCCTGCTATCTCTTGAAAGTGCCCTTTTCTGAATCCCCATCATCCCTCTGAGAGCTCCGGGCCTCCGCCCCCCTCCCACCCCGGGTCTTGTCCATCCGTCAGGCCTTCCTGTGCCCACCCCACCCCCCACCCCCCACCCCCACCGCCTGAGCCCACCCAAGGCTACGAGGCAGCCCGCTCCCTGGCTCCCCCTCCCTCTGCCCCCCTGCCAGTCTGCAAACCTCCTTTCCCCGCCCAGGCGCCGCCCTGTGCAGTGGAGGAAAACGCCGGTTTTCGCCTCCACTGTCTTGGTTTCTTCTGGCTTCAGTAACAAATGATCACAAACCGGGTGGCTTAAAACAATAGAAACTTACCGTCTCCCCGTTTGGAGGCCAGATGTCTGAGATCCAGGCGTCGGCAGGCCCACGCTCCCTCCGAGGCTCTAGGCAAGGATCCTCAGTGCTTCCGGCTTCTGGTGGCTCCGGGTGGACCTTGCCTGGTGGCTGTGTCCCTCTGACCTCCACCTCTGTGGTCACAGGGATTTCTCCTCTGTGTGTCTCTTATGAGGACACTTGTCATTGGAATGGGGGCTTCCCTAAGCGATCCAAGATGACCTCATGTCCAGGATTTTCACTTAATTATATCAAACATCCTTTTCCCAAATAAGGTCACGTTCACAGATTCTGGGGACTAAGACGTGGACATCTTTTGGAGGGCCACCATTCAACCCACCCTTAGCCTCTTCCAGGCCAGCCTCGGCCCAGTGCCATGTGGCTTCCCTAGAGCGTAGCGACCCCTCCCTCCACACCCCACACCACAGCCTCCCTGCTTCCAGAATCTTCCCACGTGCCCTGGGGACCAGGGAGGCCTCCTCCTCTTGCTCTGGCAGCCTGAGACCTTTTCTAGAATTCTCTTTTGCGAACCCCAGATGTTGAACAGTCTAACCCCTTCTCAACCCGGGGACCTCTCCATTCACACCCTCCACTGACCTGCTGAGACGCCCTCAGGCTGCACCATCCAGGCACTTGCTGTCAGAGCCCCGGGCCACCCAGCCTCACCCCGAGCGCTCCAGGGCTCCCGAGAATATTCTCAAGCTGCTTTGGGAAAGAGGCCCCCCTCCCTTGGCCTGGGTCTCCCTGGCACTCGGAGCTGCATAAAATGTGGTCCCCAAGACTGTCTGTCCACAGGAGAGGTGAGGCCATGGGCCTGCTGGTCCCTGAAGCCCGCTCGAGGCTCCCGGGGTGTCTGGGGTCTGCACCTCCCTGGGGGTTTCAGGAAAGAGACCAGACCCTGTGTCCGACACCGGGGACGGAGTATGGACAGTGATCATTAAGGGTCAGGCTTCGTATCCCGGTCGTGACAATTTATTAGCTGAGCGACTGGGCAGGTAGCTCCTCCGTGCCTCGGTTTCCTCATCTGCCAACAGTAATAGCACTTTGCCTCACAGGGTGTGGGGAGGGTTAAGTGGGAGAATACACAAAACACTCATCAGGCAGCAGGGCGCAGAGGCCCTAGCCATATTATCATTGTTATGACAGGCAGCCCTGGGCCTCGGCCTCCGGCTTTCCTGCCCCACCCTTCACGTGCCGGGCCGGGGCCAGACAGTAGGGCTCGATGACCCGTCGGTTAAATGTGTAACGACTGGCAGGTGGTGGGCGTGAGGGGTTAGCCCCGCTTTAGCGTCTTCCGATCTCTGGGGCATAAATAACCCCACCACTTCCGAGTTCCATCCCCCACGCGAGGCAGAGTTGGGCACAGACGCCGAGGGCACGGCCTTGTAGACTGCCCCACCGCAGGGACGCCGTCGGCGTGCTGGGCCTCACGTGACACCGCTCAGGCGTGGGGACGTAATGAAGAAGCCATGAGCTTTGAGTAGTGCCTTTGTTTTTCAATATACTTTATTTAGTTGTAAGCATGCATAATTTAATTTTTTTAAAAGATTTTATTTTTAAGTAATCTCTATGCCCAACGTGGGGCTCGAATTTATAACCCTGTGATCAAGGGTTGCATTCTCTACCAACTGAGCCAGCCAGGCACCCTTTTTTTTTTTTTTAAAGATTTTATATAATTTTATGTCTATCTATCTATCGAGAGTGCACGTGAGCAGGGAAGGACCAGAGAGAGAGAGAGAGGGAGAATCAGCGAGGACCCCGACGTAGGGCTCGATCCCACGAACCGCGAGATCATGACCGGAGCCGAAATCGGGAGTCAGACGCTTCACCGACTGAGCCCCCCCTTCACCGGCGCCCCCCGAAGTTTCTTCTTAGAAGTGGCGCATCTCACTTACGGTCAGGCCACCAAAGCAGAGCAGGTTGCTGAGCTTGGTGGATGAGTTACGCGGAGCGCCGTGTTCCCCCGGAGCGGAGAGCGGCGATAGGTCTTTCGAACGGTGATAATGTCCATCGCAGCTGGACATTATCATGTTATTATCATTATCATTGTTTCCCTGTTATTATCATTATCATTGTTTCTGCTCAACCCCTCCCGCGGGTTGGAGATGACGCGAAGGCTCCACACACACACACACACACACACACACACACACGGTCCGGCCTCCTGGCCCAGGCACCGTCGCCCCGGACTGGGCTCCCTCCTCTCCACCGAGTCTTCCCATCCACCAGTGCCCAGTTCGAGGTTTGGGAAATGCAGAGATTAGGGAAGTCCACCAGGCCCCACATCTCTTATCCTTGGCCCCAGCCCACTCCGCACCCTTCCCGATTCCCAGTGAGACCCAGAAACCCTCCTGCCACGGCCCCCGCTCTCCCAATGGCTCTCTGAGCACGCAGCTTCCCTTCCCTCCCGTGGCCCGGAACCTCCACAGGCTTTGCCCGCTGCATCTTCTCTCTTCTTCCTCTGCTCCCCAAACCTAACTTACCCTCCACCCTGGTTCCTGCTCCTCCCGCGGGGCCCGACAAGAGAGGCTCGCACTGGCCGCACGGCCGCCCCGGGGCCCTGGTCACCACGCCCATCAACGCTGCACGATGGGCCCCAAGACTCGTCAGCTCTAACCCCACGATGTCCCGCGCGTCGTCCGCATCTACCTCCACGGTCCAGCCCTGGCCCGGTCTGGGCCGCCACGGAAGGCCTCCTGGGATTCTTTCCCTCCCTCTTCACCCACTCTCTGTGCGAAAGCCAGACTGCAAAACTGGACCCGTAACCACTCTCCCCATGCACAACACACACGCACAGCCGCTCGCCGGCTTCCTGCTTGTCTTCAGGACAGGCTCGCAAGGTCCCAGCGCTGGTCACCTCCCCGGCCTCGCTGTCTCCACACCTGCTCTGGCTGCTGGCCGACTCTTAACGCTCCCTGGCCGCCTGGCCTCTGTGGGGAGCTGGCTAATTCTGAGACGAAGGAGCTGAGCCGTGTGGTCCCGGAGGTCTCTCCCACCCCCGGCAAACGAGCTCAGAGCCCCCCGGATGGTGGCGCCAGCTCTGTCTACTGAGGGCCGAGGACTCGTGGGTCTCTTCCCGGCTGGGAGGGTGGGGGAGGGGAGGGGTGGCATGGGAGAGAGACCAGCCAGGGACAACACCGACCTCACGTTTATTTAGCTCATACCGTGAGCCACTGGTCCCAAGTGCTTCCGATGCATTTTTTTTTTCTTCCTTTAACCCATGTTATTTGTTGCTGAAGTGTAACAGACCTGGAGGAACCCACGAAATCATAAGTGAAGAGCCCGTGGAAGCTTCACAGAGTGAACACGTAAGGGGAAGCAGCGTCCGGATCAAGGGAGCGGACGTGCCCGACACCCCGGCAAACCCTGTCCTGCCCCGTCTGTCTCTGGCCTTCCAGGAGGACACCCGCTCTCCCGAACATTCACGTCGCCCGTGCCCGCAGGGCAAACACATGAAACCACACAACCTACGTTGTTCTCCCGGCTTCTCACGGCCGGGCGTTCTGTTGCTTGGGTTTATGCACGACGTCACGCGTAGGGGGAGTTGGCTCGCTCTCGGGCCGTGTGGCGTTCCAGGCTACTTATTCACTCTTGCCTTCCATTCAGATGGGCATTTGGTCGTTCCTGCTTCTTGGCGATGACGCGCAAGAATGCAACATTCCTGTCCGTGTCTTCGGGTTGGACACGTGCACTCATTTGGCACCGCCGAGTCAAAGGATGAGCGTGTGTTCACTCCCGCGGGTTCCACAGACGGTTTCCCACCGGCTGCAGAGGAGAGTTCTGCATGAATTCTGCATCCGCACGACTGCCGTCTGCACGCAGTGTGGTGGACAGCTGTCTCTGGGACCAGCCCCCTCCGCGTCTGTCCAGGCCCTGGGCCTGGGCGTCACCAATCAGAGGTACCTGCCTAGGACTCTGTGTCTTCAAGGAAGGCCGGCAGGGTCTGTGGCCTCGGGGTCCAGTGTTGACGCTGGAGGTGACACGTTCCAGAGGATTTGTTTCTCCCTGTGTCCTGGCCAGCTTGGTTTGGGGCCTGCCAGAACTTCCCCGCGCTGGGTTGATTCTATTGTTTGCGACCGAGAACCCCGGGCGATTCAAGGGAGCTATCTTATTCCCATTTCACAGATGAGGAAACAATCACAGGGAGGTCACGTGTGTTGCCCAAGGTCACACAGCTGACCTGGTGGAGCCGGGACTCACACCAAGTTTATACCCCATTTAGGGCTGTCTAAGCTGATGGGTACTCTCTCGTACACTACGCCTACAACTTGGAGTAGGCGGCTAAATGACTCACTCAAGGTCACACAGAGTCAAGAAGTCAGGCCGCATGACTCCCACCCACAGAGCTTCCTGCCCTAAAGCTTGAGCGATTGTGGAGCGTCAGCACATGGGGAGGGCGACGGGAACGTGCCTTCATGCATCCGACAATCATTTAATTCCTGACGGCTCACAGGGGTCAGGCACTGTGCTAGGTACCAGCACAACAGCACCAAGAAGTAATGAAGACAGCAGAGGAGACATTACGCTATCGTGTCAGGGGACAAGCCCATGGAGGATAAAGCCGGGCAAGGGATGGGGACAGGGAGTGATCGGGAAGGCAGGCGGGACAGGGAGGTCCTCTGAAGACATTTGAACAGAGGACCCCCCCCCTGGAGTGACGAAGAGTGGAAGACAGGCAGCGGGGAGGTGGGGGCAAAGGCCCCCCGTGTTCAGGGACCCACGAAGGCCCGTGTGGTTGGACAGGGGGAAGCAGGGAGCTGGGCGGGGCAGCAGGAACCGAGGACAAAAGATGGATAGCAGCCAGCTAAGCAGGGCCCCGAGTTTTGTTCCGAGACTAGTGGGAAGCCTTTGGGAGGGTTTAAGGCCTGCAGGCCGGTGTCGTGGTCTGATTAATACTTCGGAAGGTTCAGTCTGCCTGCTGGGTGATAAAACAGGGCCATGAGGATGCAGAGGAGGGGGCGGGGGCAACAGTTTAGGGGCTGTGGTGGCGTCCAGGCAGGGGATGAGGGACGTTGGGTGGAGATGTGAGTTACTGGACAGTTGGTTGATTGTCAGACAGGATCTGAGACCGGTGGGCACTGGGGTCCCAGGGAGAGGGCTTAACCTGGGGGCTCCGACGGGGTGGGAACATTGGGGCTGCACCACCCGAGGCTCCAACCAGGGACGTGGGTGGGGACCGCAGGTCCGGAACAAAGGGGTCATCTCTGAGGTCACAGAGAGGCCAGGAGAGCCTGGCCTGGCCTTGGGCCCGTGGCCTTTCTGGGGACACCAGCACCCGGAGCTGAGCAGGGCTGGACTGATGGGGAGCCTGAAGGGCCTGATGGGGAACGCCCGCCCCGGGCTGTCAACCTGTGCCAGGTATGGCTCCACGCCAGGTAGCATCGCTGTGGCGTTTGCCTGCTTGGCACAGTTTGAACCCAAGGGTTTCCTTCCAATCCTGTCACGTCACCGTGCCCTTTAAGCAGCTGACGGGTTGGTTGACATTTCCGAGGGCTCAGGAGGGCCTGGCTGCCGGAGAAGAGGCAGGTAGAGGCTGGGAAGTTGGGAAGAGGGATTTCAGCAGAGAACGCCCTGAGGTGCCCAGCCCGGCATCTGAGCGGGAGCACCTTCCTCAGGGTCCCGGGGTTGCAGGTCTCCGCACACCTCCCGGCCACACAAAGAAGTTCCAGGAAAGCTGGCTTAGCAGCTGGCAGTGCAAATCCTAGCCTGCCTGTTTGCCAAGCACTCCCCAGCAAGGAGCAATGACTTCCCAGCCTGTGCGTGTCGACGTCTTTGGCCCACAGCTTCCTCGGGCCGGGCAGCCAGGGTGAGATCCCCGCGGCCCGCGGCCAGCTGGGGAGCCACCCGGAGGCTCGGGGAGGAGTCAAAAGGGCACTGGGTGCCAGTCGCTCAGGACCAAGAGGCTGGAGGAAAGCTCCCACCCACACTGCCGAGGGTAGCAGGAGCGGTCTCCGGCCCTGGGAAGTGCCCTGGGTTCGTGGCTGCCCGTCAGCCTCCGGCTTCGATGCCAGCTGGGGAGCGAAGGGTGACAGGGTCCAGAGACGGGGCGTGGGAAGGCCCCCTCCCACCGCACTGCCTATGCTGGAGGAGGCAGGCAAAGGAGTGGCTGCCTCCCGGGTTCTCGCCTCTGTCGCCTCCGGAGTGGCCGGGTCCTTCCTGGGGGCAGACCAATACGGACCACGGGTAACACCCTCACTCCCAATCTGGTACCTTCACTCTGGCCAGTGCCTGAACCATGCCGGTTGGTCAAGATTTTGAGAACCACCTCAATCTGGGGGAACAATGAGAAATGGGCCTGGTCTTCCCCATCCCTGAGAATCTACCTTCCTTCCTTCCCGTTTCAGATGTGCCTTTAGGTCCTGAGTTCGTTCGCACGGGGCATTCATTCTCAGCAATCCGGAAGACGACCCTCAAGCTGCCCTCCTGAAGCCACACCCACTCCCAGGAGGCAGGGGAGGGCACCCCTGTTCCCGAGTGTTCTCAGGAGGCCCCGCTGATGGGCTGATGGCGGAGTTGAAGAACAATGGGAGATTTACCCTTGAGAAGGCCCAACGATCCCCTTTCTCAGGGAAGTGCTCCAGGACCCCGACTCTCAGACAGGCCTGCCTCCCCCCAACACGGACTCCCTCCACTGAGCCCGAGTGTCTTTAATACCCTGCTGACGGGGAAGGGAGTTCTGGCCGCACCTCCCACCCTTCAGGTTCCGGGATCTTCGCTTTCCAAACACTCCACAACTTCCCCCGCTTTATCCAGTTTTGGCGGCCTCGGGATGTGGGCCTGGGGCTCGCTGGTGGGGCCAGGCCAGCAGCCGGTCTGGCCCTGCAAGGCCCACCTGGGCTCCCCTCCCAGCTTCCTGGATCTAACCCTACTCCCTCTGTAAAAAGCCGCATGACGGCGGCGGCCGGGTTCAGGGAGCCTCTGCGGTCTACACCAGTCCTCTCGTTAAACCTCCCAAGTCCCCAAGGCAGGAAGGAGTTCCTGGTCCCTCTTGCGATGGCAGAGGACAGGGACCTTCCGAGGGCTCTACACGTCTCACACTCTTACGTGACCACCTTGCAGTCCAAAAGCTCCACTTGGCTAGAACCGCCGAGTTCTCTGGTGGTGCTGCCTCACTGGAGGACAACTTCAGTGAGCTCAGGCCACGTCTTCAGTTCCCAGCCCCTTGGCCTCTCCCACCGCAGGCCCCTCCCTGACCTGAGGTTGCCCTGCTGTCTCCCCTCCCTTCCCTCGCCCGCAGGCTGTATCCTCACCCCTCCTGCCACTTCTGGGCTCCGGGGCTCACCCCACAGCCTCGAGCCGTCTCCTCTCCTGCCCATGCCCAGGCTCCCAGCTGGCTGGCGGACTGCAGGCCCCCGCCCCCGCTCCCCTCCCACTCTCCCCATCTGACCCGTCTCATCCACACTCTGGGCCCCTCTTCCTCCCAAACCACTTTCTCCTCTCGAGGAACCCCCTCACTGGTCCTGCAGTCACCTGGGTTCCACGGTCACCAGCTTCGCCTCTCTCCTCTCCCTCGGCCTCCACAGGCCATCACCGGGTCCCTCCCCTCCTGCTGCTCCCAACACGGGTGCCCTGGTTCTCCTTCCCAGAGGGCAGAGCGCGGGGCCCGGGAAAGCCTCCACCAGCCGTTCATTCAACACTTCTTTATTGAGAGCACGCACCAGGCGCTGTCCCCACCGCGTGGAGCGAGACAGCGCCCGCCCGTGGGGACACTCATCCTAGCGGGGACAGACAGTAACTTCGATCCAAACGTACATCAGGTCGAGTGCCCTGAAAACGGGAGAAGCAGAGCTGGGACAGGTGTGCCCAAGTAGGGGGGCTCCTTGACGCGGGGTGGCCTGGGAGGCCCTCCTCCGTCCAGGGGGTGGCATGGCTGCAGAGGGCCGAGGCCAGTCACCGAGGTCAAAAGGAACATAACTCTCTGAGGAAGAGCACACCGTCAGTTTGGTAATAAAAATCCAGGGACTTTATTTCTTAATCCTTTCAACTGGAAACACTTGTTGCCACGGGGTCGGGGGGGTAACTTGGTGGTCTGTGGGAACACGGTGGGAATCTGGCTGAACAGGCTTCTGTTATCTTAAATTCTGAACTACATGAATGTACTTCCTTTTTAAAACATTAACTCATCGAATAGGAAAGGACGTACCCAGTCTTTTGGAAAAGATTAATTACTCTCGTGGAACTACTTCCCTAGAGAGGGCCTGTCTGCTCCTCTGGCAGCCGCTGCCAGGTCAGAGCAGACGGGAGCCCTGCCGCACTTCCGAGAGGGCAAAGCCACGTGAGCGGGGCCCTCAGTGCAGCGAGACAGGTGCCCCGGGGAGGCCAGGTAGAGGACGGGGAAGGCTGAAGAGCAGGGTGTTCGCGGGGAGCCGACAACGCCTGGTCTCTCATTCGTAAGTGGCCCTCCATCTTGGCTGTCACGTTCACCCCGATTTTTATCATCAGTCGCCACTGACGCATCCTATTTGGAAAGCCACGGACGGACGGCTACACGAAGGAAACGCCCTACTAAAGACCGGTCCACCAGACAGGATTTAGCCGGCGCGCTCCGTGGTTTCTGGTGGAGCTGGGGCCAGAGAGCGCTTCGCTAGTGTGGCTCCGTGGAGGTGGCGGCGAGGAAGGGCCGGCTTTGTAAGGGGCGGAGGCCTGAATAACAGGGGCTTGAGAAGCCTCAAGAGATCCCGAATTAATCCTCATGTGACAAGCGCACGGCTGTGTAGGCCAAGAGGAGAGGCAGATAATAAGGTGACCTGTGGATGAATGTCTGCGTCCTTCAGATTCCTATGTTGAAATCTAATCCCCAGTGGGATGGTATCTGGGGCGGGGCGGGGGGGCGCCTTTGGGAGGTGATTAGATTTGGATGGGGTCGTGGGGTGGAGCCCCCATGATGGGACTGGCACCCTTATAAGGGGATGAAGAGCAAAGAGCCTTCTCTCTCCGCCATGTGAGGACAGAGCAAGAAGATGGCAGCCTGTGAAACAGGAAGCAGGTTCTCAGAGACATCAAATCTGCTGACACCTCGATCTTGATCAGACTGCAGAACTGTGAGAAATGCTAAGCCACCAGCCAGTCTTTTTGTTACAGCAGCTTGCCGAGGGCTGTTTGGAGCACGGCCCAGCGGGGCACGATGGGGGCTGCCGGGGGCGGCGAATGGGTCCTTGTCCTTTATTCCACAGAACAGCCACCAACTCCGGTCACTACAGATTCAGGCTTCCAGTCGCTCAATCCGGGCACTCCGAGGTCCTCGGCGGAGACGACGGCGGGAGCTGAGCCTCAGATCTCTCCATCTTCAGTGCCTAGGACCGAGCCTGGCACGCACCAGGCGCTTACAAACTGCGCAACAGAATTTTTGGTTTTAATTACGGGCCGTGAGCCCTGGAAACCCAGTATTCTGTTCCACTTCAGGAAACCCTCAGCATCAATCATCCAGGACCAAGGACTCTCAAATTTAGGCCCAGTCCCTATTTTCCTAACTGAATCTCTCAGTTGCAGTATCTGTATCTTTCTTCAAAAACAGCATACGATTTCCTCTTATTAAAAAAAAAAAAAAGCTTATGGCTTTGCTCGTAGCAGGCAAGAGAGCTAGCTGGATTTGCAGACAACCTCGAGTGGCTAACGAATGATTACCGTGGCTTGTCCAAGGGATGGACTTTTGCAAATAAAAAACCAGGCTGAAGTTTCAGGCCATTTTTAGAGGCAGTTTCAGGGGTAAGGATGGGATGCTCACTGGTTGGAGTCTCCGGGACCAGTCAGTGGTCTGTGGGAGGAGAGCTGAAACCAGAAAACATCGGTTTCTGACAGGTAGACATTCGAAGGCTGTCCTGGGAAATCCGGGCCAGACAGGTGCCCTGCACTGATGCGTTAAACCACAACACAAATACGTAAACTCCCGAGAAATGACCAGGTTCTAGCTTCATGACCCTCAGCACAACACTTAATACTCCCGGCTGCTCATCAGCTCTCCGAAAGCCTCCAGCTTTCGCCCTCTGAGGACGTCGTCACTGGCCCCCTTAGCAAACCAGGTTTGGTTTCATCAGGGTTTGTGAGAAGCTACTAACCTCTCTGGGACTCAGTTTCCTTATCTAGAACAAAGAGGATAAAATTGGAAGAAGCCGTCTTGAGCAGTGAAAGAAAATGGACTTTGGACTTAGGCAGGCAAGTCTCAATTCTCAGCCCCGTGTGACGCAAAGCGGGTCACTCGACCTGTCTCTTACTGTCCCTGCGGAATGGGGACGATGATGCCTGCTGCAAGGCTGTAAGGCCTGTGGGAAGGTCCTGCTCACACCGCCCACATCCGTGCTCCTCCTTTCTTGTTCCACACTTAGTAAAGGTGAGAGAGGGACACGGACGTGCTGAAGCGTCTGTTACAGAAAACCCAAACCCTTCAAAAGAATGCTATCAGACGTCGTGACCTTCCTCTCCCTCTTCGGACAGAGGGCCTCCTTCCGATCGCCCGCCCGTCCCGGAGGCTACCGGGGAGGGTCTGCCCGAGTGAGCACAGGAGGCTGCGGGGAGCAGAGGGCACCAAGCACGGGAGCGCCGCGGTCCTGGGGGCCGGGGGGGGGGGCACCATCTCAGACGGGCTCTGCAGTGGCAGGAGGACATTGGAGCGGTCCGGGCCCCCCGCCGGCAGGCACGGGGAAGCCCCCCGGCTGGGAGACGTCGCCGTGGTGACGCAGCGAGCTCCCTAACCCCGGGGCAGCGCGGCAAGAGGCACGACTCGGAGGAGCAGTTTTAGCTCCACGTTGACCACAGAAAGACACTCGTCACACGTAAACATTTACAAGTTTCCGAAGCCAACCGTGGGAGGATGTCACCTGGGGGGAACAGGGAGGGGCTCCTCCCACAGTGGGGACAAGACACCGCAGAGCCACGGGTCTCAGTCAGCACGCTTCCCGCGTCCCCAGTCTTCCCAGTGCCCGTTCTAGAACCAGTGATCCCAGCTCTCATGCTCCACAGGCCGGTGCAGGCAGCAGTGGCTTTCCTGTATGGAGAAAACCCGTCACTTCTAACACAGCAACTGACCGTCTGCTCATCAGAAGAATGTATTTTAAACCTGGAAAGAGTCATAATTCTGAGACGTTTCACATGTTGTCAGCTTTACCTTCCACAGACACGGGCCTCTCCCCTTTGCTGAGGGACCCTCGGGCTGTGCCGGAGACATGGCCGTGGGGAAGGGGGTGTTCTCCCTACCAGCATGCACCAGGTTCGTGGTTGGGATGGCGCCCCGTGCAAGGACTGTGGCGGTGGGGGACGTGTTCTGGAGGCGGGGTCACCAGCAAGCTTGCCTACACAGTACAGCCAGAAGGCAACTCTGGGTTCTCATAAAACTCTGCCCTTCTCTGCCACTCACCGCATCCCCTAAGGGTCGGCCCTTCACTAGCTATGGCGTCTCACCAGCAAAAGTGAACGCTGTAGGACCGCGGAAGCCTCGTGGTACTAAGGAGAAAGATTCTCGTCAGACAGTGTCCTGGTGGCGGGTTCTAGGAAGCAGGAGGGCCCCGGTACAGCGCCCAGGCCCTGGAAGCGGCTACATGCGGGAGGTAAAGGTACGAGTGGCTGGGGCACGCTGACCCCACGGAGGCCAGGGGCCCCCCTCACGTCTGCGGTGGCTACACGTATCAGAGGCCGGCAAGTCGGCACAGGTGAGAACCGAGCACGTGCTAGCGGTGAACCCAGGGCTCCCCCCCGACCCCACGGCAGCAAGGGTCAGGGCCCGGGGCTCGACCCTTCTAAGGCTCAGAGTGCGTTCTGTGGCAGGACTGGCTTGGCTGGTTTCAAGGACTCCAGTTCAGTAGCCGTGGACCCTCAGACAAACTGGGACAGGTTGGGGACTTTGATGTTGAGATCACCAATGTTGATGTTCCGAGGAATCTCCGGCAGATTGATGTTTTTCACAGCGGACACGGCCCGGGCGGGGGCTGCTGACAGGCCACCCTGAGGAGACACGAGAGGGGGCATGAGACAAACGCTCGGTGTCATCTGCTTAACGCTTAAAAACACAAGTGACGGAGACCGGAAGTGTCCACACCGAGCACACACAACACACGTTTTGATTTTTCCTCCTTATTCCTCAAAGGTATGGCCAATGCAGCAATGCTGAGGTGGGACGGGGGCTCTGGGGCAGGGCTCCACAGCGTGCGCTCCCGAAGGGGTGGTGGCTCACGCGGGGTGCTAGCCCCCGCACCTAACAGGGCCTGGCACACAGCAGGCACAAGCAGTTACTCCACGCTTGCCGGAATAACCGGAGACGGTTTGACCACGTCATACTCTGTGTCAGGGGCACTTTTCAGACTACAAAACAAAGCCCTTCCCCGAAGAGCCCGAACACTCTTAGAAGCGGGTGCAGTCCCAGGGAAACGCGCACGAGAAAAAGGAAAGTCCGTTTAGGGCAGCTGCCTGCCAACTATCAACGTGAGACGGGAAAGAGCTGGCTTCGGAAATGTCACGTGGCAGCAAGATGGGCGGAAGGACCCGTGGAAGGTCTGACACACCCGCAGCCACGGAAGGACTGTGACAAACACAGAGAAGAGGGGCGCTCCCCGCTGGCTCGCCCCCAGTGGGCAGAGAAGGGGGGAAGCCGACAAGACTCCCAGAACCCCGTCCTCCTTACTGACTGTCGGGACACCGACTCCGGTCCCGCTCTCGCCCAGCACGTCTCCGTTCTTCCTGTTTCCAAACCCCTTGCCTGTGACTCACTCACTATTCCTGGAAGCTCCCTGGCCTGTGTCACTGAAGGACCGTGGTGCCGCTCCAGTGGTGGTCTGGCGGAGCTTCGTCAGCAGGGCCACCAGTCCTCACAGACAGAGGAATTCTTGGCTCTTTGCAAGATCAAGTTCCATCACAAGAAGGAATGAAGCTCTCGAAGACACTCAGATAATTAAAATTCTCTTCCTGCCGCGTATGAAGGTGTAGGCCTGTAGCCTCTACACTGCTCTCCGGCTAGGCTGACGGAGGTGATAGAGAAACCTCAGGGGGGTAGGACAGAATCTACTGTGAGCGGTTTTTGTTTAAGTTTTAAGTAATCTCTACCCCCAGCGTGGGGCTCAAACTCACGACCCTGAGACCGAGAGTCGCGTGCTCCAACTGAGCCAGCCAGGTGCCCCTAGTGGGAGCGTTTGTATGAAGCCCAGCACTATGTGGGGGTGGGCTGGGGTATGTTGTTTGTAAACCCAGCCCAAATTCTGTTCTAGCTGAGTACAGGGCTAACTGGAAATAAGGGAACTGGCAAGTCGGAGGTCTGAAAGACACCACGAGAAATGGCCACTGGGAGAGCAGACTCCTAGAGCACTCACTGGAAAACCACAATGGGACCAGAGACGGGGATTCTGGGTCCCTCCAAGGAATGTGTAGCTTTGAAAGGAGGAATTACAAACTACAAGCACCGGCCAGAGTCCCCCAAGCCAGCAGGTGTCTGTCTTTGTGTGCCATCTGGCTTTTCCGTTCACACTTTTAGCCTTATTCTTACACGTTTTAATTTTCAGGGCTGGCCTTCCAATCAGCGGGCCTTCCAATCAGTTTCGATGGACTCAAGGAAGAAAGAAGAGGCGTATACACATTCCTAAAGTTCCCCAGCAACACAAACCAACACATGCATCCCTTTCTCCTTCTGCCCCGGTCTTCTCGAACCGGGTCTTCTCGAGCCGAACTGGCTGGGGCAGAAGTACAGCTGTGTACTCACCTCGGATTTCTCCAGCCTGTTTTGAGCTTCGATCTGAGCCACGATTTCATTCATGTTGGTTTCCAACACCATCCCACCCATCACCACCTCCTGAAGGATGTAGTGCACCTAAAGGGGAAGCGGGAACGAGAAGGGTTGGAGCACCCCGCGGTAGTCGGGGTGTGGCCCAAACAGAAACCCCGCGGGCTCTCCTGCACCAGCAGAGCGGCTGGACCCGACACCAGCTCCTGATTCCCAAGACACCTAAGCCCGAGTCCTCCACCCCTCACGTGAGACCACAGGGGTGGCCCCCCCGCGTCTCGGCACACCGTCACGCGAACCTCTTCCGTGAGCAGCTCATTCCGTAGCTCTTTCCTACCTGCCGGCCACACTCTGGGCGGGAAGGTGGTAGCTGAGAGCACAGGCTCTGAAGTCACACAGGTTAAGCTGGGTGACTTTGGGCAAACTATCCTTTCTGTTCCCCAGCCTCCTTCCAGAACTCTGGTGAGGACTGAGATAACCTCTGCCCCACACCGGGTTCTAAATGAATCAGGATGGATGGCGCTCATTGCTGCTCTCGGCAGCAGCACCGCTGACGGACGCACACTCGGTCACTGCAGGGGCAGCGGGACAATCCCTGCCCAAGCACATCCCACGTGAAATGTGACATCTCCCGGGCTTCCTAAGATAGGCCCTCCAGCCCGTGTTACGCTGGTGGCAAAACAGGCCCGCGCCTTCGTACCGGTCCTTATCCCTTTCTTACAGCTGGGATGAGAAACTGGGTTCTTTAGGCCCTGACCACCTTGTCGGCATTGGCTCCGGCCTCTCGCATAAATCTGCCTTTCCAGGCAGATCCAGGGGCTCTGCAGACCCACCACCGGCAGAATTGCTTCCTCCGGTGCCTTTCACCTGAAGTCCTTCTTCCCACTTCTCTGATGTCAGAGACCAGCTCGGTCCTCCCACCGTCTCAGTGAATCTCTCTGGTCTCTCTAGCCACCCTCTTCCTTCTCGGGCTGTTGATCTGGTGCTTAATTAACAATAGAAGGTGGCACCTCGAAGGCCATGTTGACAGGATCTGATTTGAAAGAAGTCCCACCCCTTACACACCCCAGCAGACACCTCTGACCGACCCTCTGGGGGTTCTATGGCAGCTCGCTCGCTACCGTGGGGTGCAGTGTTTGAGTCAGCACAGCGGCTCAGTCAGCGCGATGGTCAAGTACACGGAGATTCAGTTTTGCTGAGGAGGACTGGCTGGATGGAACCCGAGCGCACACGTGAGCCTGGTGCCCAGAGGAGTATTCACACTGAACCCAGTGACGAGGTAGTCTGGGTCTAAAGTCTGAGCACTATTGCCACTTGGGGCTGGATAATTTTCTGTGTGTGTGTGTGGGGGGGCTGTCCTGTGCACGGCAGCCTGTTTAACAGTACCCCTGGGCTCTGCTCATTCGATCCCTGGAGCACCCCACCAGCTGTGACCACCAAAAATGTCTCGTGGTGAAACCGCCCCCAGTTGAGACCCACTGGTCTAGCGTCTAGACTGGAGCATGGAGGATGTGAGGCCAATTTACTCTGTGGGCAATGAAGGGTCAAGATAAAAGATGTGTCGTCTGTGTGCTTGTGCACATGCATGTTGGACACGTGAAGTTCTCAGGCATATTAGTTCTTCATATTTTGCCCATGGAGGGAGAGAGTATAACAAGAATATGTGTTTTATGTACAAATAAAGTATATTTACTTACACTGAGTTTTATTAACCACTTTCCTGTCTATACATACACACTCATGTGGCATTCTTAAATTTTATACAAGACGAATCATTTCATTATTTAAATGCAAATGGGGATTTAATGGTAAAATTCTCATATTTAGATAATTTACAAAATGTTAAATGCTACTGGTCTTAAAATTATTCATTGGGGAACTACACTGTTTATACTTCCCCATCAAGAAATTAGCTTCTGGGGGCTCCTGGGTGGCTCAGGCAGTTAAGCATCTGAGTCTTGATTTTGGCTCAGGTCATGTATTCACAGTTGTGAGACTGAGCCCCACGTTGGACTCTGTGCTGAGCATGCAGCTTGGGATTCTCTCTCTCTCTCTCTCTCTCTCTCTCTCTCTCTCCCTCTGTCCCTCCCCAGCTTCCCAGCTTGCACTTGAGCGCTCCCTCTCAAAAGGAAAAAAAAAAGAAGAAGAAGAAATCAACCTCTGAAAACATTCTGATGGCTCCTCAAAATATTTTGAGCAACCGAATAACCATATAATCAAACAATTCCGCACCTGCGTTTATACTTAAGAGATATAAACCAAGGATTCAAAAAGACATTTCTATACCTATCTTCATAGCAGCATTATTCACAGAATAACCAAAAGGTAGAAGCAGCCCACGTGCCCATCGATGGGTGGATGGATGAATATGATATAGACATACAAAGGAATATTATTCAGCCTTAAAAAGGCAGGACACTCAGACACATGCTGCGACACGGATAAACCTCGAAGCCATTACGCTAAGTGAAATGAGCCAGAAACAAAAGGACGAATACGGTACGATTTCTTTCTATGAAGTACCCGTGGCCAAAATCAGAGGCAGAAGTGGAAAGCTGGTGGCTGGAGTTGAGGGAGGACGGGACGCCTGTTGGTTAATGCGAAACCAGTTTCAGTTTTGCAAGATGAAGAGAGTTCCCGAGAAGGGCTGCACGATCGTGTGGATGCACTTAGCACGACTCAAGTGTACACTTAAAAATGAAGATGGAAAACTTTACGTTCCGTAAAATTCACAACTGAAAAAACAAAATACAAGTGTCCACACCAGGACTCCTAGTGTTTTATTCTGTTGTTTAGTGAGCTCCTTCATGGGAGAAAGTAGTATTTGTTGAGCGTCTCCGCTATGATAAACACTTTACATGGTTCTTACTTTAAGTTTATGTATCGGGGCGTAATATCGTAATATCTGGGGCGCCCGGGTGGCTCAGTCATGATCTCATGGTTCGTGAGTTTGAGCCCCATGTTGGGCTCTGTGCTGACAGGTCAGAGCCTGGGGCCTGCTTCCGATTCTGTGTGTGTGTGTCTCTCTCTCTCTGCCCCTCCCCTGCTCGCACTCTGTCTCTTTCTTTCTCTCTCAAAAATGAACAATTGTTAAAAAAAAAAAATTAGTAATATTCATCTGAGGTAGGTAATATAATCTTCATTTTAATCTCCATCTGAGGTAGGTAATATAATCTTCATTTTATATATGAGGGGACTGACACATGGAAAAGGCAATGAACTATCCCAATGTCACATGTATGAGTAGCAGAACAGAGCACCGAGTCCGGGCCCGTCTGACTCCAGAGCTCATGTTCGGCACCCTTTCCGCCACGGTTCCTCTGAGTCCCAAGCTGTGTCTTCTACCTGCTCATCCCTCACTCCTGGTCCATATGGAATCGTTTTAAGACTTGCCTTTGGTGTGTCAAAGATCTTGCATGAATTCTTCTGTGCTTCGTCCTCAAGGCCTAGTGAGCCGCAGGCATGCTGACTGAATGAAAAGGCTTTTCCTAAGCCTGAGCAGCATATTCCTGGGGCTTTAGGTGCTTCGAAGATGGATGGCAGTGTGGTGATGGAGGCCTGATGGAGAAGGTAGTGAAAGGCCACTAGCAGCTGGATAGCATATGTTAAGACTTCTGATGCGAATATGGTATCATGAAGTCGTAATTCTAAGATGCTATTCAAGATGTGTTCCGAGTGCAAAAAAGGAGAAATAAATAAAAATGCAAACTCCATTTTTAACAAAACTGGAAGACAACCCAAATCCCAGACCCTAAAACAGCTAGAAAAGCTGTCAAAAGCAAGGAGTTCAAGCAAGGCTCCTTTCCTTAGAGAAAGAAAAGAAAGGATACTACAGAGAGGGAACACGGGAGCTGGAGAGAAAGATCTGCCAAAATATACTGCCTGTGGGTAAAGGACACTCGCTCTGGGACCAAACAGATTCCTTGCTGGGGAGGCAGGAGCGTCTGTGGACCTGGAGCGGGAAGCATAGGAGAAACCACCGCAAACGAGCCGTAGTCGCCTCACAAGTTCAGCTTCATGGTGGCGTCCGCATCGTGCAAAAGCCTGCAGAAGCTCGCTCTACCGGCTGGACGGAGATACAGGGTAAATGAACTCACCCCAAACCCTAGATCAGGAGAATGACTGCAGTCAGCCTGAATTCAGACTTGGGGCCTCCTCTAAACAAGCATCCTGCAAATAGCTAGTCCCTGAGAAACTCACCTGCTCGAAGAGGACTTGTAAGAATGAAATCTACACCGGATGTATACAAAGATACAACAAGAACAAAATTTGGAAAGAAACGGGAAAACCAAAAGGCAGACTAGGACTATGCACTGGGAAACCGCCGCCACGGAGGAAACGAATGACAGTAAAATCTTTTCGCAAAACTGAAAAAAAGCAAACAGTGAAGCGAGAGCTCAGGGCGGAAGAGCAGGCACTTGTGGGAGGGGAGGGGAGGCGGCAACAAGAGAAGACCTCGCAGGCACCGCTGGGGGAGAAGTGGAAGGAAACAGTACGGAAATGAAGGTGAAGCTGGAAAGAAGCAAAGGGAGAAGAGACACTGCCGAAAGCGTGGTAAGGAACAGAAAGGAGGGAGATGGAAAAAAGCAGGTACAATGAAACAGAAAAAGGGTTAAAAGGAATAGAGAAAAAGGAGAGTTAGAGAAGCCAGCAAAGGACATGCAGCAGATGTATCAAGGGAAACCAGGACGCGGAGCAAACACATAGGAAAAGAGGTGTTCATAAAGATTATGTGAAAGTATGATTCAAGAGGTTTCTGAAACGAAAGAGGGTCCACATACTGCAAGGCCACACTGTATCCTGGGGAAAACTGACCCACAACAGTCAACGCCAAGACAGACCCTGAGGGTAACATTTCCGGATTTTTGCGATGAGGCAAAAAGATCAAATTATTTAAGAGAGGGGCAAAATCTTGAAAATTTCCACAGTAAAATCCAATGCTAGCAGAAAAAGATGTAATACCTACAAAATTCCCAAAAAAAGTGTAATCCAAGAATTTATACCAGTCAAGAGTAACAGAATAGGAAAAACCCTGTTCCTATGAGTCTGTCTTGAGAAACTGCCAGCCAAGGAGTGATGGCAGAGAGACTGGCGTTGAGCACCGAGTCCGCTCACAGGGAGGACTGAGGTTAAAGTGGGATTAGAGCGACAAGAGAGGCCAATGCTATGTGCCTGACAATGAAGGAAAGTTACAGCCAGCAGAAAGTCTGGAAGACAAAGTTGGGGGAAGGAAGGAGGTACAAGAACCCTGACTTCCTCACTCTCAATAACTGAGAGTCAGTGGGTACCCTTGAAAACCAACAACTCATGTGATAAAGATCTAGTTATTACGACTTTTATGGTGATCCCCCCCACCCCTGCTGTATCCAAGCCCAGAGTCACTTGCTATAAACGATACTTTGAGAGCCACCAAACTAATGATTTGGGGCCAGTAAGATCTTTGCTGCTGACCAGAGTTCTGTGCCACCCTTCTTGCATAAAATTCACCCATAATGCATCACCTACAATTTCCAGTTTCTCTGAAGTACAGGGAGAACTCAGACTCCTGTGAAACAGTAAGTACAGATTGCTTCTAGATTTTTCGGAGCCTCCATCTCTATCTTCTATATTTATCTTTGCCCAAACCTGATTCAACTTCATTTCCTTTTTGAAGTAACTTCTCTTTCCAAAGCATTCACCTTGGTTTTCAGAGAACAATTCTCTTTTCTCATTACGGTTTATCTGTATATGATTAAGTTATATAATTACAATACCAGTTTGACTGGCATCAACAGGTCTAAAAATATCACAGCTGACCTTTGGTCAGCACAGTGACTCACGTGCTGTAGATGAGCAGAGAGTGAGCAACGAAGGGTCAGCCTGCCAGCTGCCCTCGTTCATCTGACAAGTCCATGAAGACCCCTTGCACTGAACGTGAAGTGCGCCACGAAAGACGAGTAACGTTTCCGCCAGAGGAAACACAGGGGATGTGAGAAAGTTCGAGGTTGCTAAGCCCGGGTGTATAGAGAACGCAGCCAGGAGTCAATACTACACACACGCAGAAGTATGACTCAGCAATAAAAATGAATGAGCGCCTGCCATTGCAACAACATGGATGGGCCCGGAGGGTATAATGCCAAGTGAAGTAAGTCAGAGAAAGAGAAAAACCATGTGATTTCAATCATATGTGCAATTTAAGAAACAAAACAAGCGAACAAGGGGAAAAAAGAGACAGACAAAAAACCAGACTCTTAAAAACAGGGAATAAACTGGTGGTTGCCAGAGGGGAGGCTGGTAGCGGGAGGGGTGGAAGAGATAAAGGGGACCAAGAGTACACTGATCGTGGTGAGCACTACGAAATGTACACAATCGCTGAATCAATATATTGTACAACTGGAACTAATACAACACTGTATTGTTAATTATACTTGAACAAAAAAGGAAGAAGAATCAATACCAAACTCATGTACCTAAAAAAACTACATACAGTCAGATCACAAAGAATTAAATGACAAGAGTCAACTGATGGACTGACCTCAAGGATGCCAGCAGAAGTGGAGGTGAGGTCCTCAGAGGACACTGTGAGTTAAAAGTACCAAACCAACAAAGTGGAGGCGGGGGGGGAGGGGGGGGCGGGGAAAGGAAGTCTGAAATCGAAGTCACATAGGGGCGGTAAGAACCACAACAGAAGAAAGCAAAGAAGTAAAGGTCCTCAAGAGTCCTAACCCAGCCTAACATCATGTGCACTGAACAAACATGCACTATCAAGTAATTACATACTTGATATAATTACAATTCCTTGATAATTCATAGCTTTCTATTTCGGCAACCATCTAAAACGACGACAACAGCAAGATTCATTCAGAAGTACCAGTAAGAGAATCGAAACAAAAACACTACTGACTTCTTAGTTCTCGGCAAATCCAACGGTAAGCTGATCTAAGAATAATCACATCCAGGAAGAGTTTCATCTGACCATAAAGATTAAGATAACCCCAATAAACCAATAGGTCAACTTGATGTAACGGGGAGGCAACAGAGAAAATACTTTGGGTGACGAATCTGAAATCTTAACAGGTAAAATGCTGGGTAGAAACATATATTACAAGATCAGAGAGACATAAACTTATGGCCACACTTTAGTGAGCCAAAGGTTGGTGTTTATATTTCTGTCTTATTTAAAATTTTCTCTTAAAATCTCTCAAAACGATCAAAAAATAAAATACAGTTGACCCTTCAACACCACGGGTTTGAGCTACGTGGGTCCACTTATATACAGATTTTTTTTGATAAATACAGTCCAGTACTACAAATGTATTTTCTCTTCCTTATGATTTTTTAAATTATTTTTAGTTTTAAAAATGTTTATTTATTTTTGAGAGACACCGTATGTGTGAGCGAGCAGGGAAGGGGCAGAGAGAGAGGGGGACAGAGGATCTGAAGCGGGCTGTTCAGATGCTCAACCGACTGAGCTACCCAGATGCCCCTTTCCTTATGATTTTAAGAGCACTTTCTCTCCCGTGGCTTGTTTTGTTTGAATAATACAGTATAGAATACACATAACATACAAAATATGCTTTAATCAGCTGTTTATGTTATTGGTAAGGCTTCTGTCAACAGAAGGCTATTAGTAGTTAAGTTTCTGGGGGGAATCAAAAGTTGTATGTGGACTCTTACGCTGGGGATCAGTGCCCCCAACCCTGCGTTGTTCAAGAATAAATGGTAAACACCAGAATAACGTCTGTTCCTCTGAAGGCAATCTAACCTGCTATCAAGCCTCCATACTATGCTCCTGACACATCTGGACAGCTGTCTTCCTTTCATTTTTCTCTTCTAGGAAGATGGCACATTGTCCCCCCTCCCCTGAAGATACCTGCTTCTATAACTGGATCCTCTGGGCATGTAACTGGGCCTAACTGTTCTTTTCTATCAATGTAAGTTAACTGAGACCTTCCCCATCTCATCCCCATCTCATTCCCTAGAGGTAATAATGAGTATCTTGGGGCGCCTGGGTGGCTCAGTCCACTTGAGTGTCCAACTTCGGCTCAGGCCATGAGTTCGAGTGCCACATTGGGCTTGCTGCTGTCAGCCTGTCAGTGCACAGCTTGCTTCGGATCCTCTGTCCCCCTCTCTCTACCCCTCCCCCACTTGCGTCCTCCCATAAATAAAGTAACAAAATAAAATAAAATAAATAAAAACTAATGAGTGTCCTGATCAGGATGGGGACCTACAAGTTTGCGGCTCGTAAGGCTCCCCCGGAAGCTTTTCCGTGACCCAGTTTAATAGATGAAACAAGAAGAACAAATCTGGTGCATGCTGAGGACTCAACAGTGCTTAGGTAAAGCCCGGGGACTCTGAGAAAGCATGACTCTCCTGTTCTGAAGAGCCGGAGTCAGAGGTCCTGGGCCAACAAAGGCCTGGCCAGCAGTTCCACTGTGAAGATGCACAGAAAGGGGAAAATGACACCGGGAGGCATCAGAGGAGAGTTTAATGACTGTCGAACCTGCTGGGACTCCCTGAAGGAAAAGAAAGCCTTTCTCAAACTGGAACAAGGGCTTGCACTGCCGCCGATGCTGCTGAGATCTAATCCTAACCCTGATTACCTTCTACCATTCTTTACGCTGATCCTGTTAAGTTCTGTAAAAATCAGAGACATTCTTCCAGAATTGGAGGTGAATACCCACAGCCAGGGGCAAGTAAGCTCAAGAAAGGCTAAGACAATCCCCCTCTTCTGAGACAGAGTACTGCGGCCTGTAGGCACTTCTACTGAGGTCCTTCATGTGGTGCGCTGTCGTATGTTTTACTTGTCCGACCGTGATTTTCCTTGAGGATAGATCTATGCCACACTCACCTCTGGGTCTCCAGTGCCAAGCACGGTGCTTGGTAACAGCTCAACCTTCCTAAGGCCAGCTGAATGGATGAGAGCAGCTCGTCTAGTTCAAAAGCTCTGATTCCGAGGACACACACACAGGCCTGGCTTCCCATCCTGGCGCCAAGAAACTAGTGCTACTGCCCAGGACACAGAGTTAACCTCTACGGATAAGGGTGGGTTACAATAAACTTGCTAGTTTCGTGTCAGGATTGGGAGTCGAAGAGGGAACATAAAAGTGTCACTTCAAGGACAGAGATGCTCCTTAGGACACAGCTCTGGAATTGCTGGGGAGGGAGGCAAATCGGTTTCGACAACCCTATCCAAGGACAGAGGATTCCAGGATCTTCAAGAGTACTAGTCTTGGTTATGTTTCTCACTGAGGTTAGTAAAGTTCTGAATCCAAGCCCAGGTCAACGGAGACTATCGCTAAAACCAAACTGATCTGGAGCCTGAAGATAACAAACAAGACATTACTTTTTCCTCTAGTAAAAACACACAGTCGCTAGACCTTAAACTGGCCATATTCCATAAATTTAAGTATGAAACTTACGATTATTTTTCTATAGATACAGTAAGTAAGGTTCTCATGCTAGCAGCCCACAGCTAAAGCTGACTTTAATCCATAATGCTACCGGGGTGCCTGGGTGGCTCAGTCGGTTAAGCGTCCGACTTCAGCTCAGGTCATGATCTCATGGTTCGTAGGTTCGAGCCCCGCATCAGGCTCTGTGCTGACAGCTCAGAGCCTGGAGCCTGCTTTGGAATGTGTGTCTCCCTCTCTCTGCCCCTCCCCTACTCACGCTCTCTGTCTCTCTCAAAAATAAATAAACGTTAAAAAAAAAATCTTTTAAAAAATCCATAATGGTACCTAGAATGTGGTACCACTGAGCACCCCTGCATCTGTATCTACCATGAATAATATTGCTGCTTCTTTTTTTTTTAATATACTACTCTTCTTTTCTTTTTTTTAAGTTTATTTATCTATTTCAAGAGAGAGAAAGAGAGCCAGTGCAAGCGGGAGAGGGCAGAGAAAGAGGGAGAGAGAGAATCCCAAGCAGGCTCTGTGGCACCATCAGCACCGAGCCCGACGCGGGGCTCGAATCCATGAACCGCGAGATCATGACCTGAGCCAAAACTGAGAGTTGGACACTCAACAGACTGAGCCACCCAGGTACCCCAATACTGCTTCTTTAGTAAAATTCAGTTCCATCTTGGGATGGCAGGAACCTATCCAGCAGAACTCCTCGGGCAGACGGTAGGTAAAGATCTTCTGAGACACTAGTGGCACATGAAGGTACACCACACTCCAAGCTGATCACATCCATAGAAGCCTCTAGACTAGATCAATGCCTCCCAGATTTTTGCACTGGACGACAAAAGCCTGTTGGATCACAAAAGGCAAGGGATCCATCCCCACTACCTATCCGTATTTTCTCATCTTTCTAAAAACAACAGTGTTACCACAGAAGACAAACACTAATTAAATACAAAATAACACAGTCACGGTGCTTGCACTGGTACAGGAGGATACCAATATTGCAACACTCAAGTTTTAAGAAAGAATCACTGATAAGATACACACTTTACTATATTGAAAGCTAAGTGCTGGGGTGCCTGGCTGGCTCAGTCAAAAGAGCATGTGGGGGGCGCCTGGGTGGCGCAGTCGGTTAAGCGTCCGACTTCAGCCAGGTCACGATCTCGCGGTCCGGGAGTTCGAGCCCCGCGTCAGGCTCTGGGCTGATGGCTCAGAGCCTGGAGCCTGTTTCTGATTCTGTGTCTCCCTCTCTCTCTGCCCCTCCCCCGTTCATGCTCTGTCTCTCTCTGTCCAAAAAATAAATAAACGTTGAAAAAAAAAAAAAAGAGCATGTGGCTCTTGATCTCGAGGTCGCGAGTTTGAGCCCCACACTGAGTGCAGAGATTACTTTAAAAAAAAAAAGACAAGAAAAGGAAAAAGAAAAAAGCTAAGTGCTGATAACTTTTTCAACCCCTTCTTGGCTTGGCTGGTTTCCTTAATTGGTAGGAAAGACCTCCAGAGGGAAGGAAGGGAAGAAATTCTTGGTAGGATGAGGTCTGCGTTACCTCATCGCCCATGCTGGAGGGTAGTGACTCTTGACAGGCCAAAGGAAGGAGACTCTAAGTGGACTCAGCACTGACAGGGGGAAAGGATCATCCTGGCCGAGAGTCAGTCTCTAGTTCTCACATGGCCAATTTTAGAAAGGAATGTGAAGGGGAAGAGCATATAAAAACACCTCCCAGAAACCTGGTACACACGCCTTCTTCTCCCTTATCCCTACTTTCATTCCAAAGTCCAATGTTCTATCAGTGTTTTGAGACCTGCCAGGAGTGCCTGTCCTCATCTCCGTGGTTTGCCTTTCACCTTCCCTGCCTACAAACGAACCCATGGTAATCAGACTCTACAACCGTCAGGTGAGTACCTGTGTAGGTGTACCTGGAATGAATACTACAGACCACACAGTGTACCGGGCAGACCTGGATCCATCAGGAAGCTGGCTTTCCGGTGAGAGAGACAAAACAATGCAAGAAATAGTCAAACATTAAATCACCATCAAACTATTTTAATGGAAACCTTCACAAGTACAGAAGATCTGAACAGACATTTTCCCAAAGACATACAAATGGCCAACACACACACACAAAGATGCTCAGGGAATTGCAAATCAAAACCACAATGGGATATCATGTCACACCTGTCAGAACGGCAAGAATCAAAAAGACAAGAACGAACGAGTGCTGATGAGGATGTGGGCAGAAATGAACCCTTGTGCCCTGTTGGTGGGAATGCAAATGGGAATGCAGCCACTATGGAAAACTGTATGGAGGTTCCTCAAAAAATTAAAAACAAAACTACGACCCAGTAATTCCACTTCTGGATATTTATTGGAAGAAAATGAAAACATGAACTCAAAAAGATATATGTACTCTCTGTTCACTGCAACATTATTTACAATAGCCAAGACATGGAAACAATGTGTCCATCAATGTATGAATGGATAAAGAAATGTGGAATATAGATACACAGTGGAGTATTACTCAACAGCACAAAAGGAAATCTTGGCATTTGTAAAAACATGGATGGATCCTGAGGGCCTTACACTAAATGAAATAAGTCAGAAAGAGAAAGACAAGTGCTATATGATCTCTCTTATACATGGAAGCACCAAACAAACAAACAAACAAACAAACTGATAAACAGAACAGAGAGTGTTTGTCAGAGGCAAGGGGAGGGGGGATGACAGAGTAGGGGGTGGGAGAAATGTGTGACAGGGGGTCAAGAAAGTAAAAAAATAAAAAGAGAGCAATACAACACACGCATAAACTGGTATGCCAGAAACAGAAATGGAGAAAATATACTCAACGATTAATAGAAAACACATGTAACTTGATTTTACATGGTGAAAAGATACTGAACAGATCAGATGATTTCCCAGAAAAACTGACTCAGAATGAGTAACACAAGACTAGGAGCTCTAGGTTTTATATTGTTTCCAGGGATGAGAAAACTAACTTCCAAATTTGGAATTTGTAGATTGATGTATCTGGCTAGAATAAAAAGATAAGGGCAAGGCAAAAAACAAAAAAAAGCAACATGTGGTTCATGATGTATGCTTGTGTGTACGTATGTGCTCGTGTATAAGTGAGATAAATGACAGCCATCATACAAGGGATAGTACGGAGGAATGAGCATTATTTTGTTATTCCAAAGTATTTGCACTGCCAAAGAAATTATGATGTAGAGGAATATTACGTTACAAAAATGCGAGGGGCGCCTGGGTGGCGCAGTCGGTTAAGCGTCCGACTTCAGCCAGGTCACGATCTCGCGGTCCGTGAGTTCGAGCCCTGCATCAGGCTCTGGGCTGATGGCTCGGAGCCTGGAGCCTGTTTCCGATTCTGTGTCTCCCTCTCTCTCTGCCCCTCCCCCGTTCATGCTCTGTCTCTCTCTGTCCCAAAAATAAATAAAAAACGTTGAAAAAAAAAATTAAAAAAAAAAAAAAGAACAGGAATGTTTAAAAAAAAAAAATGCTGACGCCGTATGAGGTTAAAAATAAACTGGCTACAGAACGGTAAGAAGAGGAAAAAGTGTGTACTACTCATTTCTATGATTTCTAAAACAGAACATCGTGAACATAATTTAGCTTTTTCTGTGCTGCTTGTTAACATCCATATTGAATGCACTATGACGCTGAGATGCCCTTGGGGACAGGGTTGTCTGGTCCCAAGCAGCTCTGCTAAAGTAAAAGAAAGCAGGCGGGGACACGTGGGTGGCTCAGTCAGTTGAGTGACCAACTCTTGATTTTGGCTCAGATCATGACTCCAGAGTTGTGGGATCTAGCCCTACGTCAAGCTCCATACTGAGCGGGGAACCTGCTTAGGATTCTCTCTCTCTTCCTCTGCCCCTGCCCCTGCTCACACGCTCTCTCTTAAAAAAACAAAGAAAAGAAGAAAGCAGAGGCACCTGGGTGGCTCAGTTGGTTGAGTGTCCGACTTCTGCTCAAGTCATGATCTCACAGCTCCGTTTGTGAGTTCAAACCCCGAGTTGGGCTCTGTGCTGACAGCTCAGAGCCTGGAGCCTACTTAGGATTCCGTGTCTCCCTCTCTCTCTCTCTGCCCCTCTCTGGTTCCTGCTCTCTCTCTCTCTCTCAAAAATAAACAAACATAAATAAAATAAAAAAAAAAAAAAAAAGAAAGCAAGCAAAGAAACAACCTGCTTTGTAAAGTTGTTTTTCTCTTTTCCTTGCTATTAGTGTCTCCTGAACTACTTTTATGACCTTCCTTAAACTTCAGACCGAGGCAGGACATTTGCACGATTTTCTCCAGATGTCGTGTCATGTAACCCCACAAACCTCAATCCCCTGCCCTTGATTTTCTTTCTTTTTTACACTCACATGACCATATATTCTTTCCATGAAAAATGAATGAATCTAGTGGAATCTCATCTTACAGAAGTTTAAGTTCTAAAGTCACCAGAAGAGACGGGAAATATACATAGCCCCAAGTTCCTATACAGTCCTCCTCCGCCAATGGAGCTGCTGCCTTTTTTTTTTTTTTTTAAACCAGTTAGCACGGTTAGCACTAGCTGAAGTGGCTGGCTTGTTTAGGAACCACACGGACGGAAACTCTGTAATGTATCTTTAAGCATTAAATCACTCCGAGCACCATAAGATGGTGAGAGGCACATGACAGATACATAGGAACAGAGGCAAAGAGCCGATTCAAGTCTCCCAACTCACACTCATGCCAGCCATAAACAGACGGAGTCGAATTGTGGGTGGAATCATTCTGTACTTAGAATCTTTAGGGGCTCCTGGGTGGCTCAGTCAGGTGAGCGTCCGACTCTTGATTTCGGCTCAGGTCACGATCCCAGGGTTGTGGGATGGAGTTCCATATTGGGCTCTGTGCTGAGCACGGAGCCTGCTTAAGAGTCTCTCTCTCCCTCTGACCCTCTCCCCCATTTGTTCTCTCTTAAAAAAAAATAACAACAAAAATAAAAAATAAAAATAAAAGAGAATTTTCATCCTCTTTTTTCCACATGGTTAGAGTTGAATCCATATAAGCTAAATATGTGTGTGTGAGCCCACCATATCCACTATATACAAGATGCTGCTTTAGGTTCAAGGCAGTCACTCATTTTCACCAGAAGAATGTGACCTGTGACAACATCTGTTTTCAAATATGCTTAACATCACAGAATGGTAAGAGCTGGAAGAAGGAAATGAAGATAAGATGTGAACCCTGTCCTCAAAGGGCTTAGAATCCAATAAGGAAGATAAAACATGTACAAAATTAACTATTGATTAAAGGAAGACTGTGAAAGTACTATGACCCAAGTACAAAATGCTGTGGCAGTTTGGAGGAGGTTGGGTCTTGAACCAGTAAACGGAGGAGAAGGCATCTGGGCAGAGGGAATGTGGCACAAAGCCAACAACTCACGGACTACCCTCCAAGCCCTGCCGACAGCTCTTGAAGAAAAGGATTCTGCGCCCGCTGGCTGCATGTTTCACACTCTTTGCAGCAAAGCAGACTCGTTGCATGTTATTCCTTCTTCCCCTTTTTTCAATTTCCAAAGAATTCCTATTATGAGTCAGAGTGCTCTGTGACATAGATTTTAAAAAGATGTCCCAGTAGGACTTTTTCTTACTCGTCTGTTTCACTCTCCTTCATTTCCTGCCTATTTCCCGTATTCTGCAATACCGGTCCCATATGCGAAGCACGGTACTGGGTAAAGAAAACGGTCCGGGCCTTGTCCGCTTGAATTTTATCCTCTCTCTGACTGGTCATCTGCTAACAAAACATGACCCAGATACATCTCTTTCCACACTGAGGGCACTAGCTCAGAAGAGGACACTGAGGGCAGTGTGGGGGGAGTGCGTGCTCTGCAGTCAGCAAATCCAGGGTCCGAATTCTGTCTCTGCTTACTAGGATCGTGCGACCTTAGAGAAACAGAGCTTTTCTACCTCTAAACTCAGTTTTTTCATCTGCAAAATGGGGAGAACTAGAGTTCTCACTTGACAGGCCTACTCTAAAGACAAAATAAGGTAACGCAGGAAATGAGACGTTATATTTAAAGCACCTGGCTACTGTGTGCCTGAAATGTAAGTAAGCACTTGATGAATACTAGTTAATGGAGTAATTATAATCAAAGTCACCTTGTCCAACCTCCTTCCTGATGCAAGAATTTATTCTTCAGCTCTTGAGACAGAACAGACCCTTCACCTAAGTGGAGAGAGAGCTTGCTGCTGCTCTTAAGCCGCCCAGTCTACTGTGGAGCAGAAGGAACCGTCAGGACCTTCTTAGTTTTTTTGAGCTGCAGTGTGCTCGGAACCATTTCCATCACCTGGTCCTACCTATGCCCGCTGAAGGAACAAAGAAAAAAATCCCTGCCCTCTACCTGGGATTCTATCACTCTTCCTGATCTGACCAATTGGCAGGCAGTCGGGTAAGGGAAGCACGATTTATCTGACCATCAAGAAAAAAAAATCCCAATGCCCAAACCTGTTTCCAAGGAGATGAGGCACATCTGCAAGTTCCCGTCCCTTCTACAGCACTGGTCGTGAGAGGGCCATGGACCCCGCTCCACCCTCTCCGGCTCTTTACGTGCTGGCTCAAAAACGGATGAAGCCATAATACCCCATAAATAAATAGCTCAGTATTGCTTCAGCACAAAGTTCAAGGCAGAAAATGGCAAGAGGTGAGGCTAGTAACGCAGGGTGGGACAGATGTCAGAGGTCCTTGTAAACAACATGAAGGGGCCTCGGCGCCAGCCGTTTGGCAGTGGTCCCCAGCTCCTTCTACGCTCTCGAGAATTCATTTGTATGACCCGCTCCCTCAATCACGCATTTTAGCATTCATGCGGGCTCTGAGGACAGCAGGGGAGTGAGGCGTGTCCTCCTTTTCTTTAAGAATCACTGCTGTGTAGGATATAGAGCCACTGAATAATTCAAACAAGGAAAGCGAACAGTCGAAACACATTTTTAATGTCATTAGGGAGGTGTGTAAAGGATGGATTTAAGGGAGTAATGCTGGAGGCAGAGAGAACAGTGGGGAAAAAGTAAAAATAAAGACAAGGTCACCATTTATTGAGCTAGGCAATTACTAACTCCAGTCCTCAAAATAACCACGAATGGCGGATGTTACTTTACTTCATCAAGGCCAAGACTCCACTGATTATAAAACACGTCGTTATTTTATGTACCACTAGAAGAGAAAAATGTTGCCAATTAAACTATGAAATGCCAGTGATGTAAGACAACTCTTGACCTGAGATGTTAAAATCACAAATATTACCCCAAATGGGAGTCTAAGAATCAATGAAATATGGGATCACCCCCGTTTTACAACTGAAGACAGTGAGGCACAAGAGTCTTGGAGACTTGAAGAGTCTTCAAGAGGGTGGCCTAAGCCACACAACTGGAATCCAGAAGTCTACAAAGCAGACCCGCACTCAAGGAACACAAGGCTTCTCGTGCGCCCATGAAAAGGTTACCCATCTGTCAAGGGAGCAACGGCAAAGTTGAGTGAGTCTCACTTTGAAACTCGCGAGCATGCACAGGTCATACACCTTAAAAGTCAAGGTCTAATTAAAATCTCATTTATAAGAAGAGGTCTCTATGTGTGCTAATAATCAGATATTATATCTGAAAAGTACTTTGGAAATTTTTAAAAAACCACACGTGCAGAATTAGGATACACATTTATTACATGTCAACCAATCAGCTATATTTGAGGGCCCTGTGCTGCTCAGAAAACCAACAAAACATTACAAACTGACACTATTCCAACAGTTTTCAATATAGTAGAAACAATTAGGACTAAAAACTTTAGAGCAAGAGCAAGACAAATAACTTGGAAAACCACAACACTGGAGTTCAGAGAAAATTTCACCGAATGTAAGACTTGGGCTGGGCCTGGAGGTCTGGGAACCTTGATAGGGGGATGGGGGCGGGGGTGCTGGGGGTGAAGGGGAGTGGTGTGGGCCCAGGCACAGTATGTCTGGAGGGTGCATCTGATGGGCCTGTGGGGTTGGTATCCCAAAGCAGAGAAAGCCTAAGGGCCATGAAGGTCCACGATCCAGAGATCTTTGGAAGCAAAAGGGAAGAATGTTGACTAAAGGGCAAATGGGAGAAATGTTTTCTATGGAAGATGGGATCAGTGAGGGAGGCTGGGAAAAGGCAAGATACAGCTGCTGTAGCCGCCTAGCGCTGATATGTTAGTTACCTGGATTCAGGGGAGGGGAGGGGCGGGGCGGGGAAGGGAGGGGAGGGAAGGGAGAAGCAGACCTGAAGAAAATACTCGAAGAAGAGCTGACACCAGCTGGTGAACCCTTAGGGCTCAAAGGTAAAGCCCACATCCCTGAGACTGCAGGCCTTGAAGAAAGTCGATGTCGATGGCAGGCTGGGGAAGTTGAGAAGACATCAGGTGCAGAGGTTAGCGAATGAAGGGCAGATGGGAAAGGGGTGGACCCAAGGGGAGAAAATGAATGGACTGGCGTGGTGGCAGGTCACCCAGGTGAAGTGGGGTCACACATTCCAGGAAACAGCCTTGAGCTAGGTCAGAATGAAACGCAGATGTGTCGCCCACCTAGATCAGAGCATACACGTGCTCAAGGGGGCGCACATACGGGAAAAGGCAGCAGGGTGCCCAGGGGCTGAGATGTGGGGGGTAGACCCATCATTCTCACTCGGTAGGCAGGAAAAGCAACAGCAGTCTTAAGGCCCAAGGGGTCAGGCCCAGTCGGCAGAGAACCTTCCAGAGGCTTCCATAACCAGCATTACACATGATATGTACAGGGCGAATTCAGGTAAGTGGATTCTGAAAATCTAAATGGCCACACTTGTGTCATGACTGGGCCAACAAAAGGCAAGTGCTCAGCTCCTGGCTTTGACAGGATGACTGTGTTCTTCAGCGGTCTCGGTACTTAAACCAGCGGGGGTAGGCCCAAGCATGCCTCTGCCATAGCTGCTGAAAATGTCTCAGGGTACCAGGGTACAGACCTGGCTGACGTCACAAACAGGTTCAACATTTGTTCTCCACAGAATGTGAACCTTAATTCTGGAGCTCATAAACAGATAAGGCCACAAAGATTTCACAACGACTGAGAATTAAATGTATTGTTTTTCCCAAGCTCACAGACCCATCTGCTTTCAGACTCATAAATGTACCCTAAGGCACACTCTGGGCCATTACCCTAACTCTGCACACCACTCCCTTGGCCCTCCCCACGTGTGCTGTGGGCATTAATCATAGTTCCCAGGTTAGAGTGAAGGGGCTAATTTGCAGACCATCTATCAATTTATCTGGCTTTAAGCTCAGACTTTGCCTTAGAACAGCAGAGAGCACTTAATGTTTACCGTGCTAGGCAATAAAGCTGTGTAGAGAGAGAACTGCCTGTACCCTTCGGTGCAGTGGGCCTAAAGACCCAGGATGACAGGCAGGCAATGTATGTACATGGTATATAACATTTCTTTTCTTGTTTATTATTATTATTATTACTAAAAAAAATTTTTTTTTTTATGTTTTATTTGTTTTGAGACAGAGAGAGACAGAGCATGAACAGGGGAGGGGCAGAGAGAGAGAGGAAGACACAGAATCCGAAGCAGGCTCCAGGCTCTGAGCTGTCAGCACAGAGAGCGACGCGGGGCTCGAACTCACGGACGGGGAGATCGTGACCTGAGCCGAAGTCGGACGCTCAACCGACTGAGCCACCCAGGCGCCCCTATTATTATTTTTTAAAAATTTCATTTAAATCGGTTAGTTAACATGTAGTGTAATAATGGTTTCAGGAACAGAATTTAGCGATTCATTACTTACATATAACATCCAGTGCTCATCCCAACAAGTGCCCTCCTTAATGTCCATCAACCATTTAGCCCATCTCCCCCCCCAGCACCCCTCCAGCAACCCTCAGTTTGTTCTCTGATTTAAGAATCTCTTATGGTTTGTCTACTTCCCTCTTTTTATTTTCTCCCCTTTCCCTATGTTCATCTGGTTTGTTTCTTAAATTCCACATATGAGTGAAATCACATATTCATCTTTTTCTGTATAGCATTTCTCAAAAGTTAGTCCCTACACTTACCTAGTTCCCCTCCCCAGAGGCAGTAACCCTTACGAATTTCTCCTGTAACAGTGATCTATAAGGACCTATCTGAACCTCTTCCCCACCCCTATCTCAACTTCTATTACAGATGACCCTTCAATGATTTGGGACTTAGGGCACTGACCACCCTGCCCTGTACCCCTGCACAGTCGCAAATCTGCATGGAACTTTTGACTTTCCTCAAACTCAACTCCTACTGTTCACTGGAAGCTTCATCGATAACATAAATGGTCGAGTAAAACACATTTTGTATGTTACATGTACTCTATACTGTATTCTTATGAAAAGTAAGCTAGAAAAAGAAAGCATTAAGAAAATCGTAAGGAGAGATGCCTGGGTGGCTGGGTGAGCCTGGGTGGCTCAACTGGTTAAGCGTCCAACTCCCGACTTCAGCTCAGGTCATGATCTCACCTCATGATTTCATGGCTCATGAGATCAAGCCCTATGTCAGGCTCAGTGCTGACAGCGCCAAAGCATGCAGGATTCTCTCTCTCCCTCTCTCTCTCTCTGCCCCTCCCCTACTTGCTACTTTCTCTCAAAATAAATAAACTTAAAAAAAAAAGAAAAAGAAAATCATAAGGAAAATACATTTATAGTATGGTACTGTATTTATTAAAAAACAAAACACCTTGCGTATAAGTGGACTCACACAGTTCAAAACTGTGCTGTTTAAGGATCAACTGTACCTCCCACGTTCCACACTTCCATCCAGCCATACTGGCCTCCAGGTCTTTGTACTTGCTGTCCTATCTACCTAGAATGTTCTTATCCAGAAAGCCACATCTTTCTCACTTCCCTTATTTCTTTCAGGTTTTTGCTCACACGCCATCTTATCAGAGATGCCTTCTTCCCTAACCATAAAGTATCAAGCCATATCTCCCCAACCCTTAGACAGCTTTATTTTCTTGCCTGCATTCATCATCACCTGATGTACACTTTGTTTCCCCTTACTGGGTACAAGGTTCGTGAAGACAGAACTTTTTTGTTTCCCAAGCACCTAGAAGAGTGGATGGATAAACGAATTCAAAAATAACTGAGTAGTCAGTCTGTGCCAAGTACTGTGTTACAATCAGATCCACAGTGGTCAACAAGAAAGTCTGATCCCTACCTTAATAATATTATTGGGTGTGCAAGTGGCAAACAAACAAAAGAATGAAATACTTACTATGTACAGGCCCTATTCCAAGCATTTTCCAGGTATTTAATGCTCACAACCACCATGTGAGCTAGGTGCTATCACGATTCCCTGTCCACATGTAAGTTCCTAAAGCACAAGTCATACAATTCCTATGTGGCAGAACCAGGATTCAAGCCCAACTACATAGGCCGTAGAGTCTGTGCTCTTAACCGGGTACATAAGCAAAAAAACAAACAAAAACAAAAACAAAAACAAAAACAAAAAACACCAAAAAAACCTCCAAAAACCCACAACACACTGTGTTAAGGGCAGTGGCAAAAGTAGCTGAGGGGCACTGAGGGGCACAAGACAAATATACCTATTTCAGTCTACAGGTGGAGAAAGGAATGTCAGAAAGGTTTCAAAGACTAACTTCTTTGAAGAATGAGTCAGAATTGTCAGTTTGGAGAGGCAGGGTTTTGGATACAAATGAGATTCGGTTTCGGATACAACTGAGTTCAAACCGAAGTGTGTTTGGTTGGTAATTCAGAAATTACGAGCAGACAGATGACTGTGTGGGACTTCCTTTTTTTCTTCTTTTAAAATGTATTTATTTTAAGAAAGAGAGTGCGAGCAGGGGAGGGGCAGAGAGAGAGGGAGTGAGAGAGTCAAGCAGGCTCTGCACTGTCAGCACAGAGCCCAACGGAGGGCTCGAACTCGCAAACCGTGAGATCATGACCTGAGCCGAAACCAAGAGCCAGACGCCTCATCGACGGAGTCACTCAGGCGCCCCGACTGTGTGAGACTTCCTAAGAAGAGAGCGTCTAAAAGAAAAGAGAGGGGGGGCTTAAACAAGAGGTAAGAAGCCCAAAAGGCCAGACGGAATGGCCAGAAAGGTGGATAAAAGACCAGGTGAATGGATGCCACGGGAACGAGGAACAAAGAGTACTTTAAGAGTGAAGAGGTATGGAAACTGCTTGGGGAGAAGGGCACCGGGAAATGCTCACTGGACCCAGCACCAAAGAGGACACGGCTCTCCACAGCCTGGGTGCCATTAATTCCTGCGAACTTTGGTCCCACCCTGCAGGGCGTTTGCACATGCCCCAGGCAGGGGCCCCGCTGGCATGTGGTAGAGGGTAGTCAGGGATGCTAAATACCAGCAATTCAATGAAAAACTACACTACCCAAAACGTCAATAATGCCTCCAATGGCAGATCCTCTCTAGCTCGAGATGAGTTCACGCATGGTTCCAAGCCCCCCCTAATGTTCACAGGTTCCTTCCCACCCTTCACCTTACCTTCACTACCTACACTGCTCTGTCTCCTAGAAGTCTGGTTCTGGAAAACAGAAATGGACAAATTCTATAAATTTCTACCTACTTATCTATCATATTATTCATGCTTTAAAATTCTCAAATTCTGAGATTCGGTGCAAAGACCGTGGGTTTTTAACGTTTCAGGCATTTCAGCCTGAGCCTCGGCTTGCTGATCTGTCATACGGGGCTATTACCACCTCCTTTAGGAAAGGTTACTGGGTGTGAGGTACCCACCGCAGTGCCCGGCACTTGGCAGCTGCCAATCGACATTAACTTCCCTTCCCTTGATGGCTGCTCTTGACTTTATACAGCCTTCACTGCTCCTCTCCGCTAGCCATGATTGTCTACCTCAAATTGCTGGTGTTTTCCCCCAATTATTTGACTCTGGGCCATCACACCTGTGCTACTCGCCCAGCCTCATTCATGTCATTACAAGTCAGCACAGGTCACAGGTCACTGCACTCACTGGGCTGTGTAACCTGTTCCCACACCGAGAACCCCGGACGATCAGCCTAAAGCACAGATGGGCTACCATCTATCCCGCCCACCTCAGAAACAGCCATTTCTTCAAAGTCTCACTCTTCTTTCTCCACCTCTGATCACATATCATTAAATAAAAGAAGTTGCAATTCGGTACTATATTATTCTAGATCAATAATTTATATACACCTTAGTTTTACGATGTACAATATGCAGATATACTATATATGTGTGACTAAATGCAGTGCCTGTGACCACTTCTATGAATAGGGCAAGATGAGAGCTCCCTTATATAATACCACGCCTACTGAGAAATTAGACTCAACTTATGGCATCTTTTCCAAAAATGTGGCTTACTCCAAGGCCAAGGAATGTTTGTATGTGACCCATCCTTCTAGCTGGGACTATGAGCTTCTTGAAGGTAGGGCTTTTGCCTTTTCCGTCTTTGTATCTCCATATCTAATACAGTGTCCTTCTTATTAATAAATGTTTATTATTTGTCTGATAATCATTGGAGGGAAAAAAAGACCAAAAAAAGTCTCAACAGACATTAGTACTTTTGGTCCCAGAGCCCAGGTAAGGAGAGATGATTTGTGGAAAGTCTCTGTAAGGAAGAACGTACCTGTCTCCCAGATAATGGAAACAATTTATTCTGTTAAGGAATTTTAACCTCTTAGTCACCTTGACTTCATGTGAGAAGTATGGGATAAAAATGTCTGTCTTTCTTTTTCTTTCTTCTCTTTTCTTCTCTTTTCTTCTCTTTTCTTTTCTTTCTTTCTTTCTTTCTTTCTTTTTCTCTTTCTTTTCTTTCTTTCTTTCTTTCTTTCTTTCTTTTTCTTTCTTTTCTTTCTTTTCTTTCTTTCTCTTTCTTCCTTTCCTTTCCTTTCCTTTTTCCTTTCCTTTTTCCTTTCCTTTTTCCTTTCCTTTTTCCTTTCCTTTTTCCTTTCCTTTTTCCTTTCCTTTCCTTTCCTTTCCTTTCCTTTCCTTTCCTTTCCTTTCCTTTCCTTTCCTTTCCAGAACGAGCAGGGGAGGGGCAGAGAGGAGTACAGAGGATCTGAAAAGGGCTCCATGCCAACAGCACAGAGTCCAATGTGGGGCTCAAACTCACGAACCGTGAGGTCATGACTTGAGCCGAAGTCAGTCACTTCACCGACTGAGCCACCCAGGTACCCCCAAATGTCATAAATTCTAGTAGAAACTGAAAGGCTGCTACACGAGAGGTCTTTTTCCAAGATTCAACCATGCTTCCTTCTTACGCAAGCATTCCTCTGTTTTACTGACACTGAAATTTCTAAGTTCCTGCTTGTAAAGCGAACCTGAAGCCAATGTCAGCTTTTCCTCTTAAAGATAAATGAAAAGGGGTGTCTGTCTGGCTCAGTCGGGAGAGCGTGTGACTCATGATCTCAGGGTTATGAGCTGGAGTCCCATGCTGGGTGTAGAGATTATGTGAAAATAAAATTTTAAAATAAATAACCAAATAAATAAATAAATGAAAAAAATGTGGTAGTCATCAGTAATTCTGAAAACAATTTCAGGCTCCCCCTAATCCTGAGCACATGGTAGGAATGCACTCCCCTAGCCACTTAGGTGTAGGCATGTGACTTGCTGTGACCAATGAAGTGGGAGCACAGTGGGGTGTGGCGCTTTAAGAGCCAAGACACAAATGCCCAGGTGGAGGTACATGTTGAGGAGGGTTTCATCAGCCTGAACACCCAAGTGACTATAGTGAACAGAGACACCACAATGATCACATGGCATGAATGAGAAATAAACCCTGTTGCTACGGAAGCTACTAGAATTTGGGGGTTCTATATTACCTCCTCTACCTAGATTGATACAAACGTCAAGCCTGGCAAAGGGCTCTCAACTAGGGATCAAGAAATTCTGGGTTTTATCTTAAGAGTAGTCCAATCCTCTCCTGCATCATAAAGGATAACAGCAAGAACAGGAGGATGGAGCCTCGATTCTAACCTTTCAGGGCACCTACAAATCAACAATCAAAGTGATACACAATTTGTTTTATCCGTAACATATCCAAGTAATATAATTAGTCATAAGCTTTGCTACTGACTACAATCTTGACAAACACTAGGTTTTATTGAAAAGGCAGGATAACAAACAGATACTTCTAAAGGTCAGATTTCGCTGTTTTGTGTACACTGTCCTCCTAAATGCCCTTAACCATTAATAAGGAATGATTAAACAGAGGAAGAAGGCTCTCTGTAATTTCAAGCGACAGACAATGAGACCACGCACCTAGGCAGTGCAAGTTCGGGTAAAGAAAGTGAGAATGTGTACTGCAGCAGATGTTAAGTGTAGTTTGGCGCAGTCTTAGCTTTTCTTTGTTTGTTTTAAACAAAGTATAGTGAAGTTAAAGATTTTAAAAATCATTACTGCTAGTCTGTCCGTTGTTCTGAAAGAATAAGATACTGCGCTTCTGAAAAATATTCTGCCACAAAATTCTTATCAAGCATCAGCAGAGAAGGGCTCAGGATACGATGAAACAAAAGGCTGGCCTAGACTCCCCCCTCTTCTCTCCTGGGCATATCCGGAAAGAAACAGGTAGCCAGGCATGGTCAGCACGCCAACTGGCATGTTCTCAAGCACTAAAACTCAAACAGAATGTCTTCTTCTTCTGTGCCCAAACCGCAACTCCTTCATCACTAAAAACACACAAAACATGTGTCCCTTACTCTTTCTTGCGTTCCTGGGGACTAGCAATCAGGATACCAGCTTCAGTGTCACTAGGGTGTGGAGGGCCTTAACGTCACTAGGGTGTGGAGGGCCTTAACAAGCTCTGTTATCACAGCTCTGTCCTCAGAAGGGCCATTTAATAAGCACTGTCCATTATTACATTTATGATCCTTTCATGTTGGGCTCACCAGTTCATTCCAATTTTCAGCCCTCAGCATTTTCCCATGTCAGCAGCCTATACTTAGCAGAGAGTTTTAAATTCCATACTATGAGGTTTCTTGGCCTCAGACCCGCCCCAAAGCATATGTTGCAACTGTGCTGAGACTGCCCGTTACAAACTGAAATCTACAAAAAGGATGGATAATTCCCTTGATATAGCCACTGAACTGTGACTCTGATGACCGAACGCTGAGCGCCCCAACTGAGAGCCCAATCCAGCTTCGGTGGTGAGGCACTGGTAGATCAAAACGTTAGGCTGCCCACATGGTTTTCTTTGAGCAAAACTCAATTCACCGCAATGAACATCGATACCTAACTCAATCGTGACACCGAGCTGGGGCTGGGGGTCTCCGAATGCTACGGGGAACCAATCGCCCCTGGCAAGATAAGCTCCATATGGCACGGTCTGGATTGAAGACTACCCCCAGAGGCTGTGAAATCAGACTTCACCCAGCCTGCGGCAGTTTAAAGCATGAGCAGCCTCACGAGTCTAGTTACCTAGGAACTCTTTGGTGACGCTCACGTGAAGACCACCTCACTCAGCAACAGGTACCACGCTGGGTTCAGTGAGGGAGACAAGGACAAACACAAAGATAAGGACGGTCTAATCAAGTAGGGAACACGCACAAACTTACATAAACCAAGGCACATAATGCCATAAACAACACTATAAATGGCCCACAGAGATCATGATGGGCCAAGGTGATGAGGTCAAGTTTACTAGGGTGGTAGGACTCGAGCCAAGCCTGAATGACAGGCTGGATTCAGTTACAAAAAGATGTGAAAGGCAATTCGGGCCGAGGCTCTGAGCAGGAATTACAACGTGACTAAGACTGGTCCAGTCTGCTGCAGCAGGGGTATCCCGCAAGAAGTACTGGTAAGGAAGACTAAGATAGAAAAGGGACAACTGTGGACAGCCGTGAATGCCTGGTTAGGAGGTCAAGGTGACCAAAAATGGTCTATGCTCAAGGGAGCAGTTAGTCTAAAGGGTGGTTTAGGAAAAAATATGTAATTCCAGTGTGCAGGATCAACAAGAAAGAAGAGGAAATAAGGTTAGAAAACTTGTCAGGCATAACTGACATCAAGAGGCACTATAACTTAAAGATAGCACTTGACCTACAGTCAGAATCTGACTGAAAAATATAAAGGATGTTAAGTGGGACAAGTGAAGAACTTAAATATGAACTGTATACTGAATAATAGTATTTATTAGTGTTAAATTTTAAATATGTTAATTACATTGTAGTTAATTATTTTTTTTAATGTTTATTTATTTTGAGGGGGGGAGCATGAGCAGGACAGGGGCAGAGAGAGAACAGGGAGAGAAAGAATCCCAAGCAGGCTCCGTGCTGACAGCGCAAAGCCCGACACAGGGTTTGAACTCATGAACCGTGAGATTGTGACCTGAGCTGAAATCAAGAGTTGGACACTCAACCAACCGAGCCACCCAGGCGGCCCAATTAATTATGTTAATTAGAGAACTATGCACAACGGGTTACATAAGACAATTTCCTTGTTCTGAGGAGATACCTGCTGAAGTACTTAGGGATGAGAAGTCAGGATGGGTCAAGAAGAAGAGTATGTACGTCTAGAGAGAGATATAAAGACAAGTGGGCCAAACGTGAGTAACTGGTGAGAACAGATATAAGAAGTCTACAGGAAGAAGCAACAGGTTTTAGTGACCGACTGGCTACTGGTGGCAAAGAAGAGGGAGGAGAGGTTTTGAGTGTATTTGACAGAGGATGGAGGCAGCACTGGGAAAGGGAGGCTGGAAGAGGAAACGGCTTGCCGCATCTGGCTCTGGGGAAGAAGCGGCTGGAAGGAATTGAGGAAGAGGTGCCATCTGGTAGCGGGAAAGACAGGGACAGGACTCAGGCCACACTGGATTAGAAATGACAAGTTTGGGAATTACCCAGACAGATGGTAATTTACACTGAAAAGTGGATACAATCTAGGATCCAAACAGGAGAGTGAGAAGAGCGAGGGAAGAGATGACAAACCTAAGTTAGTGACAGAAGGTGGGAAGAGAGTAAGAGAGAAGCCAGAAAGGTTCTATGTAACAGAAACAAAGGTGGAAAAGGATTAAGACAGCAGTGTACCATGGCAGGATCCACAGCCTCAAATGCTGCACGAACACGACAGAAGGTGATATTGGCAAATGAGAGCAGGAAATCACCAGTGAATTTTGGGTAAGAGTGAAAAGCAGGCCCCAGGGCTCCAGAAAGGGAAAAGATGAAGTAGAAAAGGGAGGCTGGGCGTAAGTCACGCACTCAAGATGTTTACCTTTAGTGCAAGTGTGTGGAGATGAGACTACAGTTAAAACGCAGGAAGAGCCGTGCTCTGTGAGACTGGAATTACAGGGGAAGGAACAAATCAAGGCCCCTCAAAGAGGAGGTGACACTGAGATCACGGTGTATGCTGGGTAGAGACAGGAAGTGGATGTGGCTCTACATATGGAATGAAACACACTTTCCTTTAAGGCAGGAAGAAGGGGTGAAGAGGTGAAGAGACTTAAGGCAGAGAGAAACTTCTTCAGTTCCGAAGGATGGAGTGCAAGGTCCTTTGCCTACTTGAGTAAAAAGACCATTTCCACCTATATGCAGAAGATAAACTTGAATTAGCAGCTGCTCTACCTGAGGGCAAAGACAAGCCTGAAACCTCACTACAAGAAAGTCACCTGCTGGAAGACACCTTCAGACACTCTTCAGGGGAGGAGGGGGAGATGCTGACCCCTTGCATCAGCACTTTCCAAAATCTCAGGAAACAGGGATAGTAATTTCCTGATGTCAGGTGAACAACTAAAAATAGACAGTTTTATCAACTATAAAAGAAATCTGCAGCAGCAGCAAATTACTTTATGGAACCTATCTGAAGATAAGACATAGGAGAAAGAACAACATTTTTATGACTTTTGATTTCCTTTGAAAGCCACACCCACTGGTATAGATGGGAGACGGATCTGAACTGTGGTTCTCCTTAAGAGAAATTACAACATAGCGGCACCTTTAACAACTGACAAGCTTAAAGCAGCTCTAAATGCTTGCAAAGAGGGGGCTAAGAGGTCTCTGAAATGTCTAAGATTCTTTCATATGAAAAGGGAGAGTGACCACATCCAAAGCACCAATGAGCTCCGGGGGCCTCGTGAGCCTATCAGGGAGCACCGAGTCAAGTATCTACAGCAAGAGTGGGGTTCTGTGACTCTCTTGTACCAGGCTTCCCCTGGAGCTGTGGAGCCAAGCCAGATGTTGAGAGAGAAAACTTCACTCCGTTCCAGCATCCAACCTTAAGAATGCACTCACCACATCTGTCTGGAAAGTGTCATCCGACAATCTCGGGAGAGTGAACAGAGACTGAAGATCCTACTGGAAAATGACACGAAAGGCCTCCAGATGGCAACGCCAGCGATGAGGGATCTGAAAACAACTACTTCGTTGTGATAAAAATAAATTCATAAAGGATCACGGCTTAGCACTGAGTAGCTGTCTTATAAAAAATCATTCCCTCTCTCCAAGGGCCATGAATCACAGTGACAACAACCCGCTGAAGGAAACCAGGATCAAGCACAACTAAGATACGCCAGGTGAACGGCACTGAGTGCGGCATGAGCCCCGCTGGATAAAACAAATGTGGCAGTTCCTAACCCCTTGCTGGCTATCTCTCACCTTGAATTTGGCACATGAGGGCACAGACCATGTCAAAATTATGCTGGCAGCACAAGTCTGAGAACATGTACTTTGTACTTCAATTCTGCCTGACAGTCAGCTTCCCTACTGAGTATCACCTGACCTCAAACTGTGTTACTGATGTCTGAGTCACTCTATTACTCTTGGGGAAAATTACAAACTCTGCTAGCCAGGTCAAAGACCCTGTGTCATGATTCTTCCAAAGCTTCACTGTGTCACTGGATTATGCCTAGGGAACTCATTTCACAAGCCACACAAAGCAATTTCTCTCACCTTTGGTGTGGCCATCAGCCAGTCATCACCGTGACATCACTGCCCTATACCAAGAAGGCTGTCCAGGTCAAGATGGGCAATGACACAGGCCCGGTAATAATCACCTGTGTGTTAAAACTAATAGCAGATCTTAGCAAAATACCCCCAAAATTATTAAACTCAAGTTATTAAATGAAACATGTTCTGGGACTGCTCCCAGAGTAAAAAGCCACAAGAAAGAACAGGAAGGTGTAGAGACGGATAGTTTTCTAGCAACGCTGCTCAGGGAGAGAAGGTACCTTATCCATATGGAAGATCAAATCCAACTCACAAACATTTTCAAAACACTTATCCAGGGTCTCCACAAAAACCTAGGAAACAAGGAGAAACAGAAAAAGAAAAGAAATCAGAACACAGTCACATCTTCGTCAATGTCACATTTGAAAGTAAAGGGGGGGCAGTCGTGATACCATTTACCTTATGATGAATTTCAGAATAAACAAACAACTACCAGCATTAGGCAATCATCCTACTATCCCAATTTAGAGGGCACAGTCTAGACCAGGTCAATCTTGTTTTCAGTACAGCAATACAACCAGCAGACACGTGGGGCTTTCTTTCCCCCTTTAGAAGATGCTATTTTACATAGAAAAATAACAAACTGAAAGACCAACTACTTGCAGTACTGTGTCCTCTCCCCAAGCCTCCACCTGTACCCACAACAAAATTTCCTTATTTCGGTGTTGCTATAGGTCTGTCCCGCTCGTTTCAGTGAACATGAACTTCAAAACGCCTTTCCACGAATTGTTAACAAGCTCACAACTTTAGGTTTTTAACTTCTTAATATAACAGGAAAGGGTACTGATGAGAAGAGTACGGCTTAGTGAATTTTCAGAATGAACATATCACGTAACCGACCACCATCCGGATACCGCGTGGACTATCACCAGCTCTAGCCGCGCCCTTCACGCCCCTCCAAAGGTAGCCGCCATCCTGACTCCTGTCTTTGAACTTACACAGATGGCGTCACACAACAAGTACTCTGTCTGACTTCTCTCATTCAACAGTGCTGGGGAGCTCCTCCACGTTGCTGTGTGTCATAAAATTCGGTGTTCATATTCGCTGCCATAGAGTACCGCATAGAAATATTCATCCATCTCCTACAGGTGGGACATTTGAGTGATTTTCAGCTTCTGACGGGGCATAGAGTGACATAAATGGAAATCCTGTTTCTAACCACTTTGGACAACTACTTGACATCATTATCTACCACAGCAGCAATTCTACCCTAGGTACATCCCCAACAGAAATGCATACATGTGTGCCAAAAAACACGTATGCTAATTTCGTAACGGCACTACATTTTTATCAGAGGCTGAATATTTCCCAGCAAGGATAACATTCTTGAATTAGGGCGTGTTTTCTATCCAGGTGCTAGGCACTCAGTGAGCCCTTACAATCCAGCAACTCAAGACCTTCAGGTTGGGAAAATTGTATCAAGTAATTTGGCTGAGAATTTCCCCGCTTCCCTGTTCCTCATCTTCCTTTTTGGGGCTGCTTCTCCTGAGGTGCTGGACCTCCTTATGCTCTTATCTTTTCTCTTCCAGTTTTCGCTCAGATCTTTAATTTCTAAGAGATCATTTTGTTCTGTGTTTCTTGTTGATTTAGCAGCCTGTTTTTATTTGTTTGATTTTCCTGTGGCTTCAAGACAGGGGTTTGCTCATTTTACTGTTTTCCTTTCTTTGTATGGGCTCTATTTACTTTACGTTGCCTTTGAGAGTTTGTCGGTTTTAGTCTCTATCTTCCATGTTAGAGGCTTTCCTCAGATCACTGATTACCTTTTTTTTTTATTCCTAAGAATAAAAGGCCGATTGGCAGTTCTGCAATCATAGCTACTTGTTGGGGATCCTCCCCTTCATCCACTTAGGCTTTCTTATTCTGTCCCCTTAGATTGATCAGATTTCCCAGAGAAATGTGACAATCTCCAGCCTAAAGGCTGTAAGACTGGCTACCTGAAACTCGGGAGCTGAGTGGCGGGAAAGGGCTAGGAAGTTAGCATACAACATTCACAAGGCACACATTCATTTCACCGCCCTGACTTGCGCCGGCAACTCTCTGGTGGCCCCCAAACCGGAAAACTGGAGCTGGGAAAGGAAGGACTCAGGGATCCGACTGTTCTCAGACAGCTTTTCCTGCCCCCTCCACACTACACCCAGCACGATGCTGCCCGCTCTGGGCCGGGTGAGGCACCAGCAGCATGTAGCAGTTTGCCCATCAGCTCCCACTGCTGGCCCAGGATGTGGCGTCCTTGGACTTGCCAAGTCAATTACCAAACATCCATATTCTTTGCTCCTTTCGAGAAGTTTCTTGCTAGTGTTTCCTCTCCTGTCCCTGTGTGTGTTATATATATGGCCTTAGTTTTCAAAGAAAAAAATGAACTTGGAAGCATGGAAGGTCTCAGAAGGACTTAAAAAAAAAAATGAAACAAAGTCTCAAGTTCTTAACAGAAAATAAAATGTGAAAATACTCTGCCAAGATGTTTAGAAAAACAACCATGATAAGGAATGACTAGTCCTACTAGGTATCAAAATTCACTGCAGGGGCACCTGGGTGGCACAGTCAGTTAATCTTACTCTTGATCTTGACTCAGGTCACAATCTCACAGTTCATGAGTTCAAGCCCCGCGTCGGGCTCTGCACTAGTAGTGCAGAGCCTGCTTGGGATTCTGTCTCTCCTTTTCTCTGACCCTCCCCCACTTGTTCTCATTCTCTCTCTCTCTCAAAATAAATAAAATTTAAAAAATTCACTGCAAAACTTTGGTCATTAAAATAGTATAAAACTAAGGTAGAAACAAAAGTATGGATCAATGGGACAGAATATAGGGGCATCTGGGTGGCTCAGTTGGCTAAGTCCCTAACTTTGGCTCAGGTCATGATCTCAGGATTTGAGGGTTCGAGCCCCATACTGGGCTCTGTGCAGACAGCATGGGGCCAGCTTCAGATCTTCGGTCTCCCTCTCTCTCTGTCCGTCACCTGCTCATGCTCGCTCTCTCTCTCTCAAAAATAAACATTTAAAAAATGGGCCAGAATATAAAATACTGAAACATATACCAGTGTATAAGAAAATACATCCTTCTCCCCAAGAAGTGGTAAATAATTTTCATTATTGTCAAAGGCATAATCTAGTTTTGGAAATTTGTTAAGAAGCTAAAATTCATACAAAATCTGCTATAAACTAAGACAAAGGTAGATTAAAATGCATCATATCTATCTCTTAAATAAAGTAACACCTTCTATAAAAAGCAAAGGTGGGCTTTTGACTTAATGCTGAACAATGCTGGCTCTAGAATTCTATCCAATTCTGAACAAAAATGAATTCTCTAACAAGAGTTTTCCACTTTCTGTGAACTTCAACAGACCAAGTTCAAAAGCAAATCATGATAAAATCTACCATGGTCTTGAATTCTAAACTCCAAGAATTTCAGACAAGCTGCGCTATAAAGCCACCGTTGAGAAATCCAGTGAAGCACGGGGACACGTCCTGGGCACTCTGGGTTTTGAAGTTTGAGAAAATTAGAGTAAAAAGTTGATTTTGTGTGTAATATTTTTAGATGTTCTAGGAAGACCAAAACCATGAAAGCCACAGCAGTCTGTGAGTGTCCCTGCCTCCTGCTGTGGCCAGCCTGCCTCCAAGACGAGCTCCCACAACCGGCACCGCGTTCACGCGGCCTCTAGGGGTTGGCGCCACCGAATCCTCTCCCTCTCCCTCTGCCTCTATTACCCATGCGCGCTCCTCTTCCCTGCCCTGCAAGGTGTGGGGACCCTTCATCGTGCATGGGGCCTCTCATGTCAAGAATACACAATTTTTGACAAATGTGGTATTTTAAATTGGTGGGGAAAACATGCACTAGTTAACACTGCCAGGAGACACGGCTGTCCTTCGGGGGAAAATTAAAGGTAGTGACCTGTCTCAGTACAGACATAAGAGTACCTTACAGGTTTTACAGAGCTAAATGTAAAAAGCAAACTAAAAAAAGCAATGGCAGGTTCCTTTTGTGCCACTCACGTCTCCCACGGGAGCGGATTTAGTCAGTCTATGGGACGCTTCTGGGTGGCTGGTATTGTCATAAGTGCTGCCCCAGCAGCCGGGACTCTGGAGTAGGATGCCCAGAACAAAGACAGACCATATTTCTCGGCCGCCGTTTTTATTAAAGAGGGTTAATGACATGAAGATTGGCGTATTAGTCGCCTGGGGCTGCCATAACAAAACACCACAGGCTGTGTGGCTTAAAGAGAAATTTATTTTCTCAGTGTTAGAGGCCAGAGTCCCAGATCAAGGTCTGGCAGGACTGGTTCCCGATGAGGGCTCCCCTCCTGGCTCACAAGGAGCCACCGTCTCACTGTGTCTCTGAAGGGACTTTCCTTGGTGCACATGGAAGGGGTCTCTTCCTCTTCTTGTAAGAACAATGCCAACTGTTTGGGGTCAGAGCCTCACCCTTATGATCTCATCTAACCATAATGTCTGTAAAAGCACCATTTCTACATATAGTCACACGGAGGGTTAGGGCCTCAACATATAAACCTGGGAGGGGACACAACTTAGTCCATAACAATGGGGATCTCACACAGGCTAGTAACATGGAATGAGATCGAATAGCTCCAGGAAAGATATCCCCAGATAAAGATCAAAAAAGAGGAGTCAGATGTATCTGTTTCTCCTAGAACCTCAAAATATCATCATTCAAGATCATGAGCAAGAGGGAAAGAAAATAAAAGTCAGATAATGTAAGAAGAAAGTGCAGGAGCCAGAGCCGAAGCAAAGGGTAGGCTAACGCATGAAGAAACCGAAGATGCCGCAGACTCAGACAGCAAAATAGTAAGACGTGAAACTAAAAAAAAAAAAAAAAAAAAAAAAATCCTCTAAGAAACACAGATTTGAGGAACATAATGACAAAGACCATTCTTCTCAAAGAGGAAGGGAGTGACTAAATTCATATGAAAATGGTGAGGACAGATACAAATGCAAAGAAAGAAGAAGGTCATCAAGAGGCAGAAGTCACTCAAGATCTAAGGTCATTAAAGGCATCATCGTAGTAGAAGTGGGGAGTGGAAATATCTTGTTCCGGGAACAGAAAGAGAAGTCAGAGAGGAAGAACCATGATCCGGAAGCAGGAAAGAACACTGCAGATCAGATCTAGCCCCTGCTGAGGACCAAGACACGGGTAGGAGCCAGAGCAGCACAGGAGGAAACATCAAGACAGAAAGAAGAAAACAGAAAAACCAAGAAAAGTCAGCAAAAGTTTAAGCCAGACTCCAAGTGTACGTCTCTTGAGGCAGAAATAGCAGTGGATGCACAAAAAGCTTTAGCCAGAGGACGGAAAAGGCAGAGGTTGGAAATGACAACAGCAGCGAGAAGAGGAAATAGCTAAAAAACAAAAACAGGAAGTAGCCGCAGTTGCCCAAGATTCTGTTCTCAGTGTTGCTGCCCTGTTGGCAAGGACAGTAAAGCTCCCTTTCATCCACGGCAGGTACGTTCCATGAGCCTGTGGATGCCTGAAACCATGGATAGTAACCAACTCTACATACGCCATGCTTTTTCCCATACACACCTATTTATGATAGCTTACTTTGTTGATTAGCCCCTCTAAGAGATTTAATACAGTAGAACAATCAGAATATATTGTAATAAAAGTTATATAAATGTGGTCCCTCTCTCTCTCTCTCTCTCTCTCTCTCTCTCTCTCTCTCTTATTGTCCTGTATTCACCCTTCTGAGGATGCGAGATGACACAGTGCCTACACAAGGAGAGGAAGGGAGGTGAGTGCGTAGGCACCGGGACCAGCGTTCAGCTGCTACTGACCTGACGGTAAGTCAGAAGAAGGATCATCTGCTTCTGGATTGCGGCTGACCCAGGTAAGCGAGACCAGGGAAACGAAGCTGTGCATAAAAGGGGGGCTACCCTGAGTCCTCACACAGCTATGGCTCAAGTATGAGTCCCAACTAACACTCTGGCAGAGATCAGAATCGCCTTCTCTAGCTATTACAACCTAGCAGTTGTGAATCCAGTGAAACCGACTAAACAAGAGAAAGGAAGACACCTCAGCAAGACAAAAAAGAAGGGACAAATCCCAGCCTACTTAAATATGGAATAAACTGAATTTTGAAAACAAGGACCAAAATGTCAAGCTTAGCAAATTAAGCAATATTACGAGTGAAGATGAAGCTGGATACAGCTCAGCTGATGAAGAAAGCTCCAAGACTTTAAGCAATGGGAAGGACGGTAGACTCTAGAACACAAGGCTTAGGGGTGCTGCCCACCCCTCACCACTTCCTGCACAGTCAAAAATCCATCTATAACTTGACTCCCCCAAAATGTAACTACTAATAGCTACTACCAGGAGCGCCTGGGTGGCTCAGTCAGTTAAGCGTCCGACTTCGGCTCAGGTCGTGATCTCATGGTTCATGGGTTCGAGCCCCGCGTCGGGCTCTGTGCTGACAGCTCAGAGCCTGGAGCCTGCTTCGGATTCTGTGTCTCCTTCTCTCTCTGCCCCATCCCCACTTGCGCACCGTCTCCCTCTGTCTCAAAAATAAATGAACATTTAAAAAATTTTTTTTCTAATAGCTACTACTAGTAGCTGGAAGACTTACCAATAGACAGTCAGCTGACACATGCTCTGTATGTTATATGAATTATACACTGCATTGTTATAACAAAGAAAGCTAAGAAAAAAATGTCATTAAGAAAATCATAAGGGGAGGGGCGCTTGGGTGGCTCAGTCGGTTGGGCATCCGACTTGGGCTCAGGTCACGGACTCACGGTCCGTGAGTTCGAGCCCCACATCAGGCTCTGTACTGACAGCTCAGAGCCTGAAGCCTGCTTAGGATTCTGTGTCTCCCTCTCTCTCTGTCTCTCCCCCATTTGCACTCTGCCTCTCTCTCTCAAAAATAAATAAACATTAAAAAAAATTTTTTAAGAAAAAAAAAAGAAAATCATAAGGGGGCACCGGGGTGGCCCAGCTGGATGAGCATCAGACCCTTGATTCTGGCTCAGGTCATGATCTCACAGTTCATGGGATCGAGCCCTGTGTTGGGCTCCACGCTGAGTGTGGAACCTCCTTGGGATTCTCTCTCTGCTCCTCCTCTGCTCTCACTCTCTCTCTCAAAAAAAAAAAAAAAAATCATAAGGAAAATACATTTACGGTACTGTACTATATTTATTGAAAAAAAACCATGCATAAGTGGACCGGCACAGTTTAAGGGTCAACTGTATTTGGAAATCTAGATGTTCAGTATGAAATGGCAAGATCATAAACCCACTCATAAAGAGGAATGGGGCTGAGTTTCACATCTTCAATGCAAGGAATGGATTCAGTTTGAAAAAGATCACACTTTTACAGTGTGTGACTTGACAGACTTCTTGTTTGGATGTCAGGTCCTTGTTCACCAAAGAGCATTCTAGCTTGCGTGGGTATCACACTGATTTTAATTTATTGAAAAATACGATTCTCACTAATAAAAGAATGGCAATTATGTGATGCAATAAGAGGTGATTACAGTGGTAATCATTTTGCAATACGTAAGTGTAGCAAATGAATAGACTGTACACCTTAAACTTAATGCTATGTGTCAATTATACCTCAATAAAGCTGGGAGGAAGAGAAAAAAACATCAATTTTGGTAAATATCAAATCAGTGATACTGGTGTTAATCTTGTAATCAGGCTAAATCTTCCATTAAACTCAACAAGACAGTAATTTTTAGTTCATGAATTCTACTTTTCAAATATATAAATGCCGCAGGTGGGATAAAATATCAGACAAGGATTTTCTGTGTCATTTTTTGTATCTTTGTAGTTAACTTTTTACAGTTATTTTCACCTCTTGAAACATGAAAGAAATGTTATGCAGATATTCTTTAGACAATCTGGCCATTTGCTACAAAATCCAGCACATAAATAAATGTTAAAAAAAAAAATTAAAAAAAAATAAACGTTAAAAAAAAATTAAAAAAAAAAATCCAGCACAAATAAGCTGGGTGGTAATAATGATAAAAATGGTTTTCTCAGGAGAATAAATATTGTTAAAGTGGCCATACTACCCAAAGTAATGTACACATTTAATGCAATCCCTATCAAACACCAATAGCATTTTTCACAGAAGTAGAACAAATAATCCTAAAATTCATACGGAACCACAAAAGATCCCAAATGGCACAGCAATCTTGAGAAAGAAGAAATCCAGGGGTATCACATACAATCTCAGATTTCAAGAAATACTTCAAAGCTATAGTAATCAAACTCTATCATACTGGCACAAAAACAGACACACAGGTCAAGAGAAAATAGAATAGAGAGCCCAGAAATAACGCCATGATTATAGGATCACTCAATCTTCAGCAAAGAAGGCAAGAATATACGACGGGAGAAAGTCTCTTCAAGAAATGGCGCTGGGAAAACTGGAAGCCACATGCAAAAGAATGAACCTGGACCACTTTCTTACATCATACACAAAAATAAACTCAAAATGGATTAAAGACCTAAACTGAGACTTGAAACCATAAAAATCTTAGAAGAGCGCACAGGCATTCATTTCTCTGACATCAGTCATAGCAACGTTTTTCTAGAGATGTCTCCTGAGGCAAGGGAAACAAAGGCAAGTATGAACTACTGGCACGACATCACAGCAAAAAGCTCCTGCACAGCAAAAGAAACAATCAACAAAATCAAAAGATAACCTACTGAATGGGAGAAAGTATTTGCAAATGACATTCAATAAAGGGTTAGTATCCAAAAAATATCAGGAATTTACACAACACCAAAAAAAACCACAAATAATTCCATTTAAAAATGGGCAGAAGACATGAACAGACAGTTCTCCAATGAAGACACACAGATGACCAACAGACACATGAAAAGATGCTCAACATCACTCACCATCAAGGAAATGCAAATCAAAACCACACTGAGATATCACCTCACACCTGTCAGAAGAGCTAAAATCAAAACCACAAGAAACAAGTGTTGGTGAGGATGCGGAGAAAAAGGAATCCTTGTGCACCACTGGTGGGAATGCGAAATGGTGCACCCACTATGGAAGACAGTATGGAGGTTCCTCAAAAAATTGAAAATAGAATTACCACATGACCGAGTAATTCCACTACTATTTACCCAAATAATATTTAAAAAACCTAATTCAGGGCACCTGGGTGGCTCAGTCGGTTGACCATCCGACCTCGGCTCAGGTCATGATCTCACAGTCTGTGAGTTTGAGCCCCGCGTCGGGCTCTGTGCTGACAGCTCAGAGCTTGGAACCTGCTTCAGATTCTGTGTCTCCCTCTCTCTGACCCTCCCCCGTTGATGCTCCGTCCCTCTCTGTCTCAAAAATAAACATTAAAAAAAAAAAAAAAAACCTAATTCAAAAAGATACACGTACCTCTCTGTTTACTGCAGCATTATTTACAATAACCAAAGTGTGGAAGGAACCAGTGTCCACTGATAGATGAATGGATACAATACAGAAGATGTGGTACATATATACAATGGAATATTATTCAGCCATAAAAAAGAATGAGATCTTGCCATTTGCAACAACATGGACAGATCTAGAGGGTATAATGTGATGTGACATAAGTCAGTTGGAGAAAGACAAATACCATATGATTTCACTCACTCATGTGGAATTTAAGAAACTAAACAAATGAATAAACAAAAAAAGAAAACAAAAAAGACTCATAAGTACAGAGAACAAACAGGTGGGTCCCAGAGGGAAGGGGATGGGTGAAATAGGTAAAAGGGACTGAGAGTACACTTAGAGTGACAAGCACTGAGTATGTATAGAATTGTTGAATCACTCTATTGTACACCTGAAACTAATATAACATTGTATGTTAATTATACTGTAAAGTCTTTAAAAATGGTTTAAAAAAAAAAAAGAATGGCTAAAGAATAAGAGTTATCCTTATGTGTCATCAATCAAGGGTTTACTGAGTAAAAATACATACATATATATATATGTATATATATATATATGTGTATATGTATAGTGTGTGTGTATGTATATATCTATGAAGAGAAAATTTAAAAAGGTTTTCTCAAAAGAAAAAAAGGAACTGCAATATTGGATAACATTTTTATACCTCGGAGCTATAAGGAAAAACATCAACAAACATAACTGAAGTTAAAAGAACAAGAAGAAAAAAAAGAACAATGGACTAGGAGAAAATATTTGCAATAAACACAATAGAAAAAGGATTTAATACCCATGAAGTTAGGAAAAAAATGCAACACTTACCAACGAATAAAACAAATGGCCATTAGAAAAGCGGACAAATGATGTGGTCAGATATTTTCAAGTATAAACGACTGGTAAACACTAAAAGACATGCAGCTTCAGCAATACTCAAGAAAGCTTGGGAAGACAATGAATTTCTAGGTTCTCACCTATCAGACTGCCAAACGTTTGAGAATATTCTTAACATTGGAAGTTGGTGACATGATGGTGAAACAGGCCTTCTGGGAGAAACCTATCACATTAAAAAGTGCACACCCTTTAACCAAAGCAACAATTCAAATGTTAAGAGCCTACCAAAGAAACTAACACATGGGCATACAGATGAATGTACAAGGGTGTGTGCTATTTAAAACAGTGAGAAACTGGGTACTGAATAAAATATTATGACATACCTGTATTATGGAAAAATCCCGCACTACTAAAAAGAATATATGAAATGGACAAAGCTGCAAGAAGCGATAGAAATGCAAGTTACAGAAGCATGTAGTGTGACTATTCTTTATTTTTAAAAGTAAATGTATATGACGTGTATATATATGCATGCATTATTACCATTTAAAATTTATTTAGTGCTAGCAGGGGAGGGGCAGAGAGAGAAGGAGAGAGAGAATCCCAAGCAGGCTCTGCATTGTTAGCGCGGAGCCCAAACTAATGAACTGTGACATCACGACCTAAGCCGAAATCGAGACTGACGCATATGTGACTGAGACGCCCACAGGGGCCCCTGTATATCCATGCATTTAAAGACTTTATAGCGGCTGCCTCTAGGAAGGGGAGTGGTGTTTGAGTGAGGGGGTGTGAATGCTAAGGGAAGGACTTCTCCGTTCTCCGTTAATAAACTTGCTGTTTGAATCTTTTATAAAAGAAAGAATATGTTCACGTACTACTTGTATAATTTTAAAAACCCAAAACGAAGTAATATATTTGAAATTCCAGAAACAGTTAAGTTTAAACAATGGGAGGCCGTATAATTTGGAGAAACTAGATAACGATATGGAAAAAAAGTAACTTGGTTCCGTACCTCAACATATACTGAAATAAGTCTTTGTTCTAAAAGGCTTAAAAATGCATTTATTTTTTTAATTGAAAAAAACTGAGATAGGAAGATAAACTTATAACTAGTGAAAAAGTAGAGGAGATAAGCACAGAGTTTTAGTGGAGAGTGAACAGTGTCAATCACAAATTGAGAATTAAAGGGAATGTTGTGTAAGAAATATTTGTGAACATAATGACGTATAAAAGCTTGATATCTTAAAATTTCAGAATAAACCATAAGGTATTAGAACCTTCTTTGAAAAAAAAAAAAAACTTTAAGATCTGAAAGAAGAATGAAGAAGTGGAAAGAAATGCTATTTTTTTAAAGGTTTTTTTTTTAATTTTTTTTAATGTTTATTTTTGGGACAGAGAGAGACAGAGCATGAATGGGAGAGGGTGAGAGAGAGAGGGAGACACAGAATTTGAAGCAGGCTCCAGGCTCTGAGCCGTCAGCACAGAGCCCGACGCGGGGCTCGAACTCATGGACCGTGAGATCACGACCTGAGCCAAAGTCGGACGCTTAACCGGCTGAGCCACCCAGGCGACCCAAGAAATGCTATTTTTAATACATTTCTAAGTACAAATCCAACAGAGACTTTTGGGACCTTTACAAATTATTCAAGAATGTATCCAGATGAACAAATGGTCATAAGTATCAGTGAATATATTGAAAGAGAACTGCACCCAAGGGGGATATTAAGTCTTATTAAGTATATGAACTTATATTAACGACAATAAATAAAACAGGGTGAAACTCATGCAGAAAGAGAAACACAACTTAGTCGAACAAACAATAAGTAAAAACTAAATCTCACTATGTATTATAAAGTTTATTCAACCAATGTTTAGTGACTGATTACTATGTGCTAGACACCTACCACTCTACTCCGGGGCTACCTTGGTCAATAAGTCACATTCTCGGCTGGCTTATGTTCTGAGTGTGGGCAGAACGAGGCACATGAGCATGATCTTTTCCACCATCATAAGCGCTCTGAAGGAAATGAGCAGGATGGTGTGATGGGGGTTACTTCAGACAGGCCGTCATGAAGGTCTCAGGGTCTTGGACCGAGTCACGAACGCTAAAGAAGCGAGTCACTGAAGCGCTATAGAGGAAAGGGATTTGGGCAAGAGTGTTCTAGTGGACAGAGCAAGTGCAAAGGCCCTGAAGCAAAACTGCACTTGTGTCTGAGAAACAGAAAGAAGACTGAAATGGCTAGAGTAGCGTGAAGGTGAAAGTGAGTATGATGAGGTCAGACAGAGAAGGACAAAGGAGCCAGATCACGTCAGGCCTTGTAGGCTGACAGGGAGTTTGAATTTTACTCTAAACACATTATACATTAAGGTTTCTTCAACAAAGGGAGGTAAAATGGATAGTTTACATTGAATAATTCAGAAAAAAATGTTAGTTTTAAAATAAACTAAAAAATATACAGAGAATTACTTTTGATAAGAGAAATCATTTGTGTGCTAAGATGAAAATGATGTCAATTATAATCGTGAGAGGTCATCTAATATAATATGCATCCTGATGCTGCAGTCATTAAAGTGTGAAAAAAATGTGCATCTTAGAACATATGTAATATAATACTATAAAGGAGGTTCTAGACTTTACCGGACAAGTGGTTCAATTATGTTATAATAGGTGTATATGAAAAGAACAATGGAAATCTACACATGGAAAAAGTAGGCAGGATTAATAAAAATTCAGACATCTGTGAGGCAGCACTCTACCTCAGAGTAGAAATTAAAAATGACACATTTCAATGTTAGAGGTAGGAAGACACATGAACTCAAATACTCCTGGAGACATTATAAATTAATATAGCTTTTCCGTATATCCACCTAGCAACATGCATTATAATTAGAAATATTAGTATCTTTGACTCAGGAATTCTGTTTTCTGTCTATTCTGTAAATTGGCCCAACAGTCCGCATAATAGTTTTGTCTGTGTTAATTAAAAAAAAAAAAAATGGAGACAATCTAATTTCTCTCCTACTCCCCTACGGCCGGATGGGCTAAGGACACTCAATTGCCCCCACTGAAACGTCCTGCTTTGACTCACTCCTGGAAAAGAGAGGTAGGTCGGGACACGCTGAGAAACAGAAAACATGGCGTGGTCGATTCCTCCTCACCACGTTTCCGCTGGAATGCCAAAGCCAGGTGCCCCGCCTACGGCGAGCTCTGTTTCTCCAGATTCCCTCACGCGCCTTGCCCTCGGGTGTCCCCAGAAGGAGCTCATGGACATTCTCAGGGATCCCGAAGCCAGACCGTGACCCAGACACTCTGCTCAGCTGACCTTCTCTCGGAGGCCTGCACGGAGAAGTGGCCAAGTGACACTAGCCTCCCACAGCCGTCTGTGCTTGCCACTCAGATTTTCCAAACTAAGACAAACAGCAGTTAGGGAATATACATCACATGGTAAAGCTGTGAAGAGAAGCAAAGGGGTGAGCAACTCAAACGCCGGAGGAAGGATGCCACGGATGAGGGGATGGAAGCGAGGAACTGCACGCACAAGCCTGAGGGCACTAGGAGTGCACTGTTTCTTAATCTGGGTGACAGTTTCATTTTACTGACCTTTTTTAGATTTATCAGCACGGTTAGCGTTATTTTTTTGTAGATACATGTTTCACAATAAAAATAATTTTAGGGTCACCTGAGTGGCTCAGTCGGTTGAGACTCCAACTCTGGCTCAGGTCATGATCTCACGGTTCGCGGGCTCGAGCCCCGCATCGGGCTCTGTGCGGACAGCTCAGAGCCTGGAGCCTGCTTCGGATTCTGTGTCTCCCTCTCTCCCGGCCCCTCCCCTGCTTGTGCTCTGTCTCTCTCTCTCTCTCTCTCAAAAATAAACATTAAAAAAAATTTTGTTTTAATAATTTTAGAAACAATAATCTTACAGGGATTCTGATTGGGTTTTCAGTAAATGGATAATCTGGAAGTAAGGGACATCATAGGAAGTTTTCTCAACAGGCAAAGGGTGTGTTTAATTCATCTATTTTGCTCTTTTTTCATATTTTTGGTAGATTTTGAGAGTTTTCTTCATATACATCTTACACATGTTTTACGTTTATTTCTTGATATCTTATGGACCTTTTTGCTTTTGTTGAGTGGGCCCCTTGAAATATTTCCTTATTACTGCTAAGGAAAAGCTATTGATTTTTATATGTTAAACTTGTCCCCATAATGAACTCTATTAATAGCTCTAATGGTTTACCAGTTGATTGTTTCAGATTTCCTAGGTAGGTAATAATTTCATCTGTAATCATTATGTATTCTGAAGCCTAGTAAAGCCAATCCCCAATTGCCGACCTCTTTCCCTCAAAACGTACTTTTACATTGCTTGGCCATTCATTTTTCCTGATAAATTTTCCCTTCACCAAAAGTTCTGTAAGATTTTCTGATGCAATTACACTTGGTTTCCCATTTAATTTATTGATTACTATTATTACCTTTGCTTGACCTTTCCCAACAAGCAGAGGACTTGTAGCTCCATTTAAGTATTCTTTTATGTCTTTCCTTTAATATTTTATAATTTTATTGGAATTAATGTTAAGTATTCCACACTAAATTAATTTCCAAACACTCAATATCCTTTATCACTATTGTGAGGGTTTTTTCTTTTTTTGAAATTAAGGTTTTTCTACCTGTTTTCACAGAAAAAAAACTTCAATTTTGATGAATTTATCTCATATTCTGCCATTTTGCCTGTATCATTCATTACTTGGTATAATTTTTGCTGGTTTTTTTTAAAGGTTTTCTAGGTATATAATCGGGCCATGTTATAGTGACAACTCATCTCTCTTTTTTCCTTTACCATGTTACTTGTTCACTTCCTTTTTTATAACTCATTACAAATGTTTGTTCAAATTAGAGTAAATAGTAAGAGATATCCTTGTTTTCATGAATGCCTACAGATTTCTCTCCTGAGAAAACACTGGTCCTTGGTTGTTTTTTTTTTTTTTTTTTAATTTTTTTTTTCAACGTTTTTTATTTATTTTTGGGACAGAGAGAAACATAGCATGAACGGGGGAGGGGCAGAGAGAGAGGCAGACACAGCATCGGAAACAGGCTCCAGGCTCCGAGCCATCAGCCCAGAGCCCGACGCGGGGCTCGAACTCACGGACCGCGAGATCGTGACCTGGCTGAAGTCGGACGCTTAACTGACTGCGCCACCCAGGCGCCCCGGTCCTTGGTTTTAAAACTAAAATTTGCTGGGGTGCTTGGCTGCCTCAGTTGGTACAGCACGTGACTCTTGATCTTGAGATAAGTTCAAGCCCTACACTGGGTGCAGAGTTTACTTTATTAAATAAATGAATGAATGAATGAATGAATGAATAAATAAATAAATAAAATCTTGGGGCGCCTGGGTGGCTCTGTTGGTTAAGCGTCCAATGTCAGCTCAGGTCATGATCTCACAGTTTGTGAGTTCAAGCCCCACATCAGGCTCTGTGCTGACAGCTCAGAGCCTGGAGCCTGCTTTGGATTCTGTCTCCTTCTCTCTCTGCCCTTCCCCACTTGTGCTCTGTCTCTCAAAAATAAATAAATGTAAACAATAAAATAAAAATAAATTAATTAATAAAATAAAATAAAATAATAAAACCTTAAAAAAAACCTTAAAATTTGCTTCTTCTAGAAAAATAAACTAGGTACTGGAGAAAAGAAGAAAAATACTTTTCACTATATATTCTTGGTTCACGTTTTGAATTCGGAACCATGTAAACGTGGTTTATTTCCTCAACAACAAATAGTTTATGATAAATAAATAAACATGCACTACATAATCAAATAATAATGCTTCTTATTTCAATTCAAGAGCATTTCCGTGGGGCACCTGGGTGGCTCAGTCGGTTGAGCGTCCGACTTCGGCTCAGGTCATGATCTCACGGTCTGTGAGTTTGAGCCCCGCGTCGGGCTCCGTGCTGACAGCTCAGAGCCCAGAGCCTGTTTCAGATTCTGTGTCTCCCTCTCTCTCTGACCCTCCCCTGCTCATGCTCTGTCTCTTTCTGTCTCAAAAATAAATAAACCTTAAAAAAAAAAAAAAAAAAGAGCATTTCGGGAATATAATTTGGATAATCATTTCTCTCGGCATCTACTGATGCAACTCTATCAGTCTCCACTATTTTTCTTACTGCTGTAACAGACCCTAAGAACTAGTATACTGTAAATCAACACACACACACAAACACACACACACAAGCCAAAACATAAAACAAGCACCCTAGAGCCAACCAAGATTTAAGGCCACAATGCTTTTTTTTTTTTTTAATGTTTACTTATTTTTGAGAGACAGAATGTGAGTGGGGAGGGGCAGAGAGAGAGCAAGACACAGAACTGGAGGCAGGCTCCAGGCTCCGAGCTGTCAGAACATAGCCCCATGTGGGGCTCAAACTCACAAGCTGTGAGATCATGACCTTAGCTCAAGTCGGACGCTCAACTGAGCCACCCAGGCACCCCAAGGCCACAATGCTTGTTAATGGGACAGAAAGAAACAAAAGCCAGGTCTGGTGACTCCTTGCTACAAGTGATTATTGGCTAAGATTTTCTTTAGTAATTTTGTACCAAAACTAATATGCAATATTACTCAAAATATTTTTTTGCAAGGCTTTGGATTACAAACCATTTCCACTGTAAAATCGCTTAAGTAGTATGATGTTTTTATTCTCGGTTTAAGAAATACCTTTTACAAGATAGAGGTTTTATTGTACTTCAACATTTAAAAAGAATTCTACTGAATCTATTAGGGAGACAGTTTTGTTTTTGTTTTACTTTTAAATGTTTATTTATTGAGAGAGAGACAGAAGCAGAGCATGAGCAGGGGAGGGGCAGAGAGGAAGACAAAGAATCTGAAGCAGGCTCCAGACTCTGAGCTGTCCACACACAGCCTAATGCGGGCCTCGAACCCACGAACCATGAGATCATGACCTGAGCTGAAGCTGGATGCTTAACCAACTGAGCCACCCAGGTGCCCCATACTTTTTAAAGTTTACTTATTTTGAGAGAGTAAGTGATTGCACGCGCACGCGAGCGGGTAGGGGCAGAGAGACGGAGAGAGACAGAATCCCAAACAGGCTTTGCACTGTCAGTGCAGAGCTCGACTCAGGGCTCGAATCCACAAACCACAAGACCATGACCTGAGCTGAAACCAAGAGTCGGCCACTTAACTGACTGAGCCACCCAGCCGTCCCAGGAGTCAGTTCTTTTTTACACCTTTCTTATTTCATCCTGATGCTGGATTAAGAGCCTTGTTGTTGATCTCATTTGGTATTCATGTTCTGACGTCAGCTATTTCAAATACATTAGTAATACAACTATGCAGATCATCCTCTAAAAACATGTTGTTTTCTGACTTTTATCCTCAAAAATTAGGCCAACTATTTGTTGATTTTATTGTCTTTTCAAAGATCAAACCTATCATTTTCCTTTAGTTCCTATTATTTTCACCCTTTTACTTATCTTCCCAAATCCAGTGCACACTATTTAATAAATGTCCATTACCTTATAAAGTTAATTTCTTTTTCTTGCTAATATAGATATTGAAGTACATCTCAATTTTTAAAATATATTATCACATATTTCCTTTTTATTCTAACACACTTATATGTACATTTCTATCGCATTCTATAGTTTAAAATACTATAAAATACATCGTCATAATTGTATCCTACAACCTGGTATTTCTACATTCAGATGGTAGGTCTGTGACTCAAATGCAGGTTCTAGGATTCTAGATCTGGAGTTCTTTCTATTATACCACACTGACTCAATGTCCAATCTGACTCAGGTATTTTAAGCAAGTTTTAAAAATTATCTGAGAGATTAGTCTTTTTTAGGTTATTTATACTGTTATGTACGACAAGCGAATAAAACGTATGAACTCTTAAATTAATCACCTTAAATCATTTCTGAATGTAAAGTTTGTGTTTTTATAGCTAGAGAGTTTACTTTTCTGTTAGTTAGGTTTTAATGCAAGCTTCTACTTCAGTGCCTTCTACTTAAGTAACTTATTCGAGTCACTTAAAGGAAGCCTGCCTAAAATTTCACCTATAAAATGATGGAATTAGGGGCGCCTGGCTGGCTCAGTCAGTAGAGCATACGATTCTTAATCTCAGGGCTGTGAATTCGAGCCCCACATTGGGTGCAGGATTACTTTTAAAAAAAAAAAATCTAAAATGATGAAATTATACTAAATTAATGGTTCTCAAGCTAGGGTCCCTAGGCATCTCAGTTTCCATGAAGATAATGAAAAAGGATCTGTAAGCCATTTCTAACTTTTAAAAAGCCTAAAAAAATCATGTTGATCTATGTTAAGATTGCACAGACTAACTAAGACATCAAGCCTCTTTGTCTTAGGCTAGAATTACAAGTGAAAATAAAATGTATGAATTCTTAAGTATCATTTGGCTTGATAGCTGAAGAAAATTTCTAAATATAGTATGCTACTATAATTTATAATAAGAAAATATTTGGTATTCATGCCTATTTCTGGCACAGGGCTCCTAAGTGATAAAGGAATTTAGAATTTCCTAAGTGATAAAGGTGTCTTGTTTATGTTAATAAGGTAACTTCTGGAAAGCACCTAAAGATGGGGGCCGGTTGCCAGGAAAAACAACCATTAATCAGAGGATCAGAACTTTCAGTCCCACCCCAGATCTCCGGAAAAACCCAACAGGACAGGGTTTGGGAGCTTCCAGGTTAATGGAGATGGGAGAGAGTGGCCTGACTGGAAAGGGCATAAGAGCTCCATGCCCTTTCCCCTTTCCTTGCCTTGTGCATCCTTTTACAGTAAGCTGGTAATCTAGTAAGTACAATGTTCTTCTAGAGAGTTCTATAAGCCCTTCTAGCAAATTAATCAAACCCAAGGAGGGTGTCATGGGAACCTCTGATCTACAGCCAGCCAGTCAGAAGCACAGGTGACAGACAACCTGGACTTGTGAGTGGTGTCGGGTCTATCTATCTCCAGGTAGATGGCATCAGAACGGAGTTAAATTTGTGGGACACCTGCTCGTTTGTGGGACACCACAGAGAACTGAGCTAACTGCTAGGTGGTGTCGGGGAAAGAACAGACAAATTGGAATTGGGTGTCAGAATCGTACATGAAAACCAAGGGCAGGGAGAGAGCTGGGTAGAAACCAAGGAGTCCAAAAGTTCTAAGAGTTTTTACGGGTTGCTAGGAGCTTTCTTACAGTACCATATGGTGGACACCTGGCAACTCTTACTTACCCGGCACTGACTCTTTATTGTCAGTGTCAATAAAGAGACTGACAACAAGACCTACAGGATGGTTACGCAAAAATCCAGTGCAAATTCTCTACTGGCTGCCATCATTAGCTGACTACACATACCTGGATGAGGTCCAAGATTCCAAGTTCACTCTCGGATGAATCCACACAAAACACAAAGTACAGTGTAGCATAGTGCCGATAGATCAGTTTGTAGTCGGAGCCACCAATCAAACTGTGGAAAATGGGAAACATTTAAATGGCTGTATCCTAACTAAACACATCTCCAAGAAACCCTGTGCCAAAGAATGAGAACGGGCTCAACAGAAAGGGGAGGATGGGCCAAACAATAGGCCATTTCTCGCAGGGGACCAGCAACCAAGTTTGGCAGAGATGCCTAAAGCCACTTGACCTCACCTTTTCTTCCGCCATCTTCCCAGGAACCAAACCTCTAGATGAAGCACAACTAAGCAACAGCTTCCAAACGGAAGTGGGACTCTTCCTGGGCAGCTCAGGCACCCACCCGACACTTGAGGAAACAGCGATGAAGGCCACCCAATAGTAGACGTGTGGGTAGAAAACTGAAACCCATCGTTTACCTTCCACCTTCCAAGAAGTTACAGATGTTGTCATCTCGCTTGAGAACTAGATGGAAGGTCTCTCGGACAATCTGCTGTTGAATTTCTTCTGGCTGTGGAATAAAATAAATAAAGTGACTCAGTGGGGAGGTCTGAAGAACTACATTCCATGGATAGGGATACACAGGGAGAGAGATGCTTCCAAGCAGGGAATTATCGGAACATTTGGTACCAGTTTTCAGAAAAAATAAAAAATGATGAGTAAAGAAAAAATAAAAGGGAAATCTATGGAAAAATAGATTAAGACTCAGTTACAGGAATTAAGATAGGGTATATTTACCTAGATATCTAGTCACTAACCATTATTGTCCTGATAGGTAAGGTGATACTTCCTTATAGTTAACAACCAAGGAAAGGAGAACTGATAAACTCTCCTAAAAGATCAAAGAATAACTAGAAGAGCAGTCCTGGAATATTTTGTCTTCCCCTAGAAAACATCTATGCCAATGTCAATAGGTCTAACCCTTCAAGAAGGTCAAGATGTAATCATGTAATTTTGTTTTTAAAAACCGAATTTTCCATCTTTTGCACTGACAATACGGTATAATGGGGTGTTACTGAGGAAGACAGAAAAAATTCTATTTACAGATTAGAATTTGGAATAGAGTTATACTTTTTTTTAACTACTATATACAAGAAAGCTCAACTGTAATAACATCTCTTGATAACTTACACTGATTTCTATTTATACAGAGGAGGTTCACAGTAAGTATGGTTTTAAAAAAGGATGATGGCAGGAAGAAACTAATCATTAAGACAAAAGTAATAAAAAGCTGTAGACCAGTGACCTGGGAATGTTATCAAAATACAGGTTCCAGTTTAGTAGGTTTGGGGTAAGTCCTGAGACTGTATCTCATTCCAGGTGATACCAAAGCTGCTGGTTTGGAGATCACACTCTGAGGAGCAAAGCTTAAGAAAATCTTCAGACCGGACTTGCCCTTAGAGTCAGAAACTAGACTGAAGTAACGTTAATGCCTTCTTTCTACAGCACTGAATTTGTTTGAAATCACCAGTTATTTAAAAGAAAGAGAACCAAACAAGAAGATGTCATTGTGAAATTACTTTTCAGAACTTTGGCTCAACATGGACATACAGTGGCCCTCCGTTATTTACTGAATGAATGAAGACTAGTCACTCTAAGTCTGAGTCCGCCAGGATGCTGTAAAGGATTAACTCTGCGTACTTGGAAACAGAAAACATGCTAAGCATCAGCACTTTTTTAAACTGACCAAAACAGCTTTCAAACCAAACAAAGCCTTTTACCTGACCCTAGGTGGAAATGGCCACAGAGGGAAAGTGGTATGAAACAGTAAAGCTAACTAATTTCTGATTTCAACAAAAAGACGGACTACCACTTGCTTCCAAGCCTCAAGTACTTTAACAGTCCCACATATCTTTTAGTACTCTGCAGTTTTCAAGGTCAATTTTCACTCATGGGCTAACGTGGTTCTCATAAAACTCCTGTGTTCTCTAAAAGTTTACAAAAGGTGAATAAGAACACGCAAAGATGTTCATTAGAGGAATGGAAAATTAAAACCACAGTGAGAACCCACTTTATACCCAATATAGTATTTTTATTCAAAAAGATAATAACAAGTGTTGATAGAGAGGTGGACAAATTGGAACTCCTATACATTGCTGATGGGAATGTAAATTGGTGCAGCCACTGTGGAAAACAGTTTGCCAATCCCTCCAAAGGTTCACCATAAAGTTACCTTATGACCCAGCAATTCTACTCCTAGATTTATAACCAGGAGAAATGAAAACATGTGCACAGAAACACTTGTACATGAATGTTGATGGCAGCATTCTTCACAAGAGCCACAGGTAGAAACATCAGCTGATGGGCAATCGAAATGCGGTATACCCATACAATGGAATTTAACTTGGCAATGAAGAAGAATGAAGCATGAATACATGTCACAAGTGGGATTAACCTTAAAAACATACTAAGTGAAAGAGGCCACATATTGAATACCATTTATATCAAATGTCCAGAATAGGCAAATTGGGAGAAGCAGAAAGTAGACTAGTGGTCGCCTAGGGCTAAAGGAGCTGAAGAAGAAATTGGGAATAAGTGCTAATGGGTAGTGGTTTCTTTTTGCGGAAATGGAAATGTTCTAAAATTGACGGTGGCGATGGTTCCACAACTTTGCAAATGTACTAAAATCCACTGAACTGTATGCTTTAAATAGGTGAACGACATGTACGTGATTTATTTCTCAATAAAAACCTAAAAAAAGAAAAAAAAAAGAAAAATTCACACACACACAAATGCAAATACAAACTAAATGGTTGTAGTGAATGATCGTATTTTTATCTGGAAATAATTATTAAATGTAATCTAGCTTAAAAATTCTATGAAAAGGTAAAATTATTTTGTTCATTCGTATTTGACACACACACACACACACACACACACACACACAGGGAAGTAACACAGGGTCAATAAACACAGGGGTTAAAAAAAAAAAAAAAAAAAAGGTGAGCTGAGGCCCGAACCGGAGTTTTCTGACTTTTAACCCTCTTGCGTTTCACCGATAATGTACGTAACATTTCTGAAACCTCGCCGCGAAGAAATAACAACGCTGGGGGTCAGGAGACAAAGAATGATGTTTGTTTTCCCAGAGGAGTTTTTGGGGAAACTCAAATTTCCGTGATCGTTTATGGAGCCCTCACGCGGCAGCCTTTATAATTTCTCACCGTTTCCCCCTTGGAAGCTGACTTTCTTCAACTCTACAGAAGGAAGGGTATCCAGTCCCTGGGCAAGTCCCACCCAGCACTGAAGCAAAATAATCCCAAGAAAGCACGTTTCCAGACCTTTGGGCTAAAGCAAAAACTTTAATAAGCTGCATATTTCTTCCTACTCGTACGACCAACAAGATGAAAGGGGCTTAGATGGGTGAAGTTTTCAATGGGGCACACCCCCCCCCCCCAACCGTCCTTTAGAGAGCCCCGAGACGCAAGGAGAAATGTCACTAAACGGCAGAGAGATGCAGGGGTCCAGGAAGGGTTGAGCGGGGGTGGGATGTGAGGCCCGACGCCGACCCCGGTCCCGCAAGGAGGGTGACGGGTGCGAGGGTCACGCCCGGTGCGGGAGCCCGAGGTGGGGAGACGGCAGGTGGGGCCGGAGGGAGGGAGGGGGGCGCGGACGCTCTGCAGGGACGTGACGAGGCTGGGCCGCACTCACGAAACGCTGGTAGAAGCGGACCAGCCGCGGCTTCCCGTGGTTGTTGAAAACCAGAATCGCTTGAATCATCTTTGCCGGCCAAGTTCCTTTCAGCGCCGGCGGCCCCCACAAAGCACCTACTTCCGCCACAACACGGCCACTTCCGCTTGGTGCGCTGCTGAGCGCGGCCGGCGGAAACGTGCCCCGGCGCCCAAGGGGCCCGGCCGCGAAGAGTCCGGCTTCCCGGCACCCCCAGGAGAAAGCGCCAGGGTGGGCTAGCGGGGAGGGGGCGGCGGTCGGGCCGCTGCGGATCCCGAGGCTGGGCAGCGTCGTCACCTCGGCTGGCACCGGTTTGCCAGTCAGGGGCTGGCCAGGGCGCGAACCCGGATCTCTTGCCGTTCGGCCGGCCGGACCGCCTGCTGCAGAATCTCGGGCGGAGCACGTCGGGAAAGCAGATCCCGAAGCCGAAGTCCCTGACAGCAGCCGCGCTCCCGGGCGACTGGGCGGCGGGGGGCTCCCTGTTTCCCCGTCTCCCCTTCTCCCCGTCCACGCGAAACGTGCAGTCCTGCCTCTCCCCTTAACACTTGCAGAACGGTTCGCAGCGTGGAGATACCAGCCTATTTAGCCGTTGTCCGCTTAGGGAACGTGAAGTTCATTTTTGATTTTCAGTACTATATACATAACAACGCTGCAGGCAATATTAATGCCTGCTGGTGCAAAAGGGCCGTTTCTCCACGGTAGGTAGCGAGGGGTGGAATTAAGGAATCTTCAGCGCAAATCCATGTGACGATCCCAAATTTGTAGATTTCCTTTCTTCTTTTAATGACTTGGGGTGAGGTGGAGCACGTCCCTTGTTGCAGCTATAGAGCTGCGAATCGGAATCACCTGTCCAGAGGACTGTTCCCCAGTGGGGAGCAAAAACCTTTACGATGTGTAGAACATGAGGCCCAGCATTTACAGTTTTGGAATTTATAATAAAAGGATTGTGGGATGTGTGAAAAGCCTCAAGAATATACATCTCAGCAATGTTAACTGCAGGGAAAAACGGGACACACACTAATCATTCCGAAACGAGATGATCCTTAAATGCATTGTTCTATCTGCACATGAGGAATATTAAATGGCCATTAAAAACAATGTGAGGGGCGCCTGGGTGGCCGAGTCATTTAAACCTCTGACTCTTGGTTTCTGCTTGGGTCATGACCTCAGTTTGCGGGTTCCAGCCACGTGTCCGGCTCCGCACTGAGTGTGGAGCCTGCTTGGGATTCTCTCTCTCCCTCTCGCTGCCCCACCCCTGCTCATGCTGTCTCCGTCTCTCTCAAAATAAATAAACTTAAAAAATAATAATGTTGTTTAAAGTTTATGGGATAAATGTTTATGACATATCTAAGTGAAAAGATCACACAAAGTATGTACATGGATACCCCACTTTGTAAAAGACTGTAAGTAGATACACTAAAATAGAAATAATAATTGTGTCTCATGGAATGGCAGCATCACAAAGGGTTCTGCAGGGGCCACAGTAACAACACTGCCCTGGTTAGAACCCTAGCTCTGTTGACCGCCTGGGCCCCTCCGGCAAGTGTCTTCATCCGTAGAACAGGCGTGGTATCAGTTTCATTTACTGTAATACTAGACTTTTTTCTAATTGAAAAAAAAAAAAAACTATTCTCCTTAGACGGTTATAAACACAAAATTAGTTAGTTTGTCACCACGTGGAGCATGGCATGTAACTGAGTTACTACACAAGCAATTTCAAAAACGGTGGTGAAATTGTATGTTTTTCATTTTTTGAATTTTCTAAAATACAAGAGTCTTACTCTTGTAGCCAGATTTTTTTTTAACTTAAACCCAAAGGCAGTCAATGCGCACTGAAACTTGACAAAATGTTTCAAATGTTGAGGCAGAATATCAAAATTCTAAGACAAGAGTAATGAGGGGTACCTAGCTTTACAAAACCTTAAAGCCTCCTATGATAGTTCAAATTGTCACTACAGGGAGACTTATTGAAATGTAGTAACTTAGGTATAAAATAACTTTAGGGGCACCTGGGTGGCTCAGTCAGTTAAGTGTTGAGCTTCCGACTTCGGCTCAGGTCATGATCTCATGACTCATGGGTTTTGAGCCCCATCAGGCTCTGTGCTGACAGCTCAGAACCTGGAGCCTGCTTCAGATTCTGTGTCTCCCTCTCTCTCTGCCCCTCCCCTGCTTGTGCTCTCTTTCTCTCTCAAGATAAATAAACATTAAAAAAAATGTTTTAAATAACTTTAGTATATGATATAGGAGACATCCTAACTTCAGAGGGGGAAGGAATCCAATAACTATGTTGAGATTACTGGTTAGCCATTTGAAAATAATTATCTTGCTTATCTTACTTCCTACCCTTTCACAATTAAAGGCAGAGTGGATTAAGGAGTTAAATGTAAAACCATATAATAACCAAAATGGAAGAAACAGAAACTGACAATATCTCACATCTGAAAGGAGAATATAAACTTAGAAGCGATACAAATCACAAAAAGTCAACAGATAGATCTATACAAAGATTTTTATGTTTGTAAAAAATCCACTTTTTTAAAAACAAAAGAGGTTGTTAAAATACGGTAAATGGTTATATTTAAAATATAAATAACCAAAAGCCCCCCCCCCAAGTATATAAACAGGCAAAGAAATTGAGGAAGCAAAGAGGAAATATATCTAGGAAATGAACATGAAAAAAAAAAGTTTAAGTTCACTATTAATGGGGGAAAAGGCTAATCAAAATTTAAGATTTAAATTTAAGTTTGGGGCACCTGGGTGGCTCAGTTGGTTAAGCTGCTGACTTTGGCTCAGGTCATGATCTCACGGTCTGTGAGTTAGAGCCCCGCATCAGGCTCTGTGCTGACAGATCGGAGCCCGGAGCCTGGAGCCTGCTTTGGATTCTGGGTCTCCCTCTCTCTCTGCCCCTCCCCAGCCCGCACTCTCTCTCTCTCAAAAATAAATAAACGTTAAAAAAATTTTTTTAATAAAAAAATTTGTTTTATTTTTACCTGATCAAATATCATTTTTTTAAATGTTATCACACTCAATTCTGGCAGGGGAAGCATGAAAATGGGTCTCTCCTACATTGTTGGTGAAATTATAATTTAGAACAACCCTTTGGGAAAGAAAATTTGATGATCTAAAAAGACCTTCACAAAAAAAAACTCCTAAATTCCCAGTAATCTGACTTGCGGGAATCTGTCCCTAAAGAAATAACCCCAAGATACAAAAATATGGCATGGTGGGGGTGGGGAAGAGAGGGCAGGAGGTGGGGTGGGGTGGGGGAAGCTGTATGGGTGAGACTGAGGGAACCATATAATCTAAAACAGTTGTATATAATTATATAACAGTATATAACCTAAAACATTAATTATTTTAGCTCCAAATAGGAATCAATTACCCCCAAATTGGGCAATGACAGAGTTAAGAGAAGGCAGTCAATCTTAAAAAACAATGGTTATGAAGACTGTGTAGCAACATGGAAAGCGATCCTACAACACTAATGGAAAAAGGATTATGGAATTTTATGTGTAGGTATGGTATGACAGCAACCATGTCCAGAACTTGCATATTCCATGGGCGGGCCACTCCCCCACCTCCGCTCTGCAGGTGTTCTTCTGTCGCTGGGAAGTCCCTTTCCTCCTCCACCTGAATTTCTGTCCCGTCCGCTCCCGCCGTTATACACCAAACCACTCTAGCCCCGTCGCTGTGAAACTGTAGCAGCCCCAGTTGGATTCATTACTCTCAGGTTCTCTGCAGTCAAGTGATCTTGGATATAAACAAATCAAATCTTATCACTCTCCCCAGAATCCCTGGCTTCCAGGAAATTAAGGATAAGGTCCCAAAGTACTTAACGTGATAAAGATGCCAAGGCTGACCTCCAGCCTCGTCTCAAACGACTTCTACTCATTCTCTGAGCTCCAGCCACAAGGACCCTTCCCTTCCTCCCTTCCTTCCTCTCCTCCTTCCTTCCTCTCCACCCCTCCCCCCGCCCCCCCAAGACACCAAAGCCATTTGTTGTCCAGGTCTTCCCCTATTGACACACTGGCCCTCCTTTTTTGGAATGGTGACCTGCCTATATGACCTTGCCATATCCTTTGGCCACGGTGCTTTGGGCAGCAGGATCCCTTCACAGGGTGCCTCTAGTCAATATCCCCAGTCCTCTTGCTGCTTAACCACTTCCCTGGCCATCCCCATGGTGGAGGTCCCAGCCAGCCCCATTCAGACGCAGGATACAGGGGAGGCACCTTCTATAATGGTCGAGGTCAAGGGTCACAGGGATCTGAACCAAGAAAAGGGCAACAAGAACAGAAGAGATCTATGAGCAGTCCAGGGACCCATGACTTCAGGTGGCCCCAATGGAGCGCTAATCCCAAACCTCGCGGCCGTATCGTCGAGCCCTGGCTCAAATATGCAAGAAGCTAAATGAAAACTGGAATCAAGATAATAACTGCTGGAGGCATAATATTACCTGCTCAACTGCTAATCAGTAGGACTGACTTCAGCCTGGGCAGGTCAGCAGCCAAGGATTTAGACAAGTTCCCTCAAGTCTAGGAATATAACCCTACTTCACAGGGCCAGGACTCCTCGGGCCCCTGTATTCAAGGTCCTTCTATAGGCCAAGGAAGCGAAGGACAGGGGAAGGAGCATAAGCTTTGCTTTGGACATCTCTGGATTTGAATTCTGGCTGTTTCGCTTATTAGCTGTGACTCTGGGCCAGTTGCTTCAGCCTCTCTGAAGCCCCCTTTCTTCCCTGTTACGTACGTGTGGAAGCAGAATAAGCCAGTAAAGAATGGAGTTTGAAATCTGAGTGCCTGGGTTTAAAGTCCTCTCTCCTCTATCTACTACGAATGGAGCCTGTAAGCTTCAAAATCATACAAAAAAAAAACAAAAAAAACAAAACGGGAATAATAATCACATGCACCTTAAACAATAATCACAGGTACCTCATGGGATTGCTGTGAAAAGTAAGTAAGATTTTGCCAGCGCCGAGCAAATACAAGTTTCCCCCACTATGCAAAAAGTACAGCAATCCTATGATACGTTTTAGAAACTGAAATGGTAGAAAGTGAAGAAACAATGGGGAATTTTTTGAGCATTCACTTAGGCTTTCCTGAAACCTTAGGACACATCTTGCTGACGCATGCACATAATCGACTGAGGTGAAGCAGGTGCTCATAGACAGTTCAAAGCTATGGGGGCTGGGTGCCGAGTGTCATTCCCAGGGAAGGAGACTCACGGGGCCACTCTCGCTGCTTGGGGTGTGCCCAGCCTCTGTAACGGCTCACTGCAAAACAAATGCTGAACACAACTTTCAGTTTTTGCCTTTTTTCACAAAAATGAAAACCCTCTTCAGATTGCTTTCGGTTAGCAAAAACAGGTACTAAGGTAGGTCTGTCATAAAAGCCAAGGGTCCTAACGCGAACTTTCTTAAAGCGGGGGACATCTGTACTAGCATCAGGAAGCGGGCTGTAATTATTATCACGGAAAGCATCTAGTGCTGTGTTTGATACATCAGGGGACTCGTCACTGCCCCCTCTTGTCCCCGAGACAAGCAGGACCCACATGCCACCACGTCTGTGCCCATTCTTGGGACGTGCGGAAGTCAATTCCACATCTCGGCACAGATCTGGGTGTGGGCCCACTACCCAGCAAGGAAATGTTCATGACCAAAAGACACGGCTTCCTTCTTACAGGATCACCGCTCAGTTGGAAGACTGTTCACACCTGATGTAACCCAGTCAGCGTAAAGGAATCCTTTTCTGAAAATTTACTCATCCATAAAAAGTTCTCAAAGCACAAAAAATGAAGACAAAGATGTTATCAAAATGTGGTCTGGTAGAGTGAGTCTGAAAGGTAGGGATCAGCCAGCCATACCTGTGAATACGCTAGGCCTCCCAGAGAGCAGCCCCAGGAAAGCAGCCAGGGAGGTCAGGAGACAGGAGCCCCCCGTGTGGCAGAGAACCAGAGGGGGGATAAAGAATTGGCAGCTGTAGGGGAAGAAAAGGGCACATGGGGGAAAGGGAGGTGTGAACGGGAGAGCAGAGGCTACACCACTGGGCACTGGGGAAAAGCGACAGGTGTGCAGGGAAGGCAAGAAATACGACAAGGACAGAGGAAGGAACACCTGAGCCACTCTGCATGCAGATGAGGGACATTCCCCAAGTCTACGCCAAGACCAAGTTCAATTCCTCTGACTGCCCCGGGGGGACCCATCCACTGCCTGCCTCTAGAAACAAGGCTGCCACTCAGGGCAAGGGCCACCATGAAAATACTTAGAGACGGGCCCTGCATGAGCCACAGCATGGGGCCCCCACTGCTCATGTCATGGTCTGGGATTTGGTTTTTGCAACGCTTATTCAAAGGGTATTCCATGGTGGCTGTAGGGAAGAACCAGGTAAGCCGAGCTCCAGGGTAGATGTTGATGGAAGAAATTCTCAGCAGCACTGGTGGGACCCAGAGGCGACCTCAGTCATCCTACGAGTTAAGTAAAGAGGTGTGAAGAGAGCACATTTCATGAAAGTCTTCTACAAGGCATCAGACAAACAAGGGTTCAACCGAGCGGTACCAATGGGGCCCTCGGCCATCCTCCTTGGCTTTCCCTCATTAGAGCTGGCCCAAGGAGCTGGCCTGGCAGCCCTGATTATTTTTCATTCCGAGACTCCCTTTAGTAAGACAAAGGGGAATCCCGACCCTCTACTCTTCCTGCCCTGCTTTCTCTGGTGAATGTCATCATTCGCCATGGGTAAATAAGCCATTTTTCAGTGACTTTGTTGTAAATGTTCAATTTGGGGCCTTTTGACATCAAACCTTCAGGTGAAATATGCTTCAGGAAAACACATCAACTGCAGATAGGCTAAGGATGGACTGGGGGCGTTGATCCTTGGCAGAAAAAAAAAAAAAAACAAAACCTAGTAAGGACCAAGCCAGCCACTTTGGGCAGAGAGCCCAGAACGAAGGAGAAAAAAAAAAAAAAAAAAAGCTCATTCAGCTCAGCTGCCACAACATGGCTAATGTGTTCACTTGAAGTGATAACGTTTGGAGATGTAATGGCATCAGGTTTCCCTGGTTTCCCTGTGAATTCCATTCTTTCCAGCCCTTGCTTTTATCCATCTTTGGAACTTTCTTGTAGATTGGCACAGTTCAGACCTACCGAAAAGAAAGGTCTCTCAGGTTGTCACCCTTCTTGCCTCGAAAGGAGTTTTCCCGAGGCTAACACATTCTCAGAAATTCCATGAACACCAAAGCTGGGGGGAGCAAAATTTATGCTGCCGCGTCCTTGTCCTACACCCAACCACAACCTGCGTGTACGAAGCTCCCGCCAAGAGATAAACCGTACCAATGCCAGACCCACAGACATCTATCTCTCTTGACCTACCCACTCCTCGTCCTCCGCCCCGTCCCCCTGCTCTCGGATCTCCGCCGTGGCCTCCTCCGAAGACTTTTGGGCCATGATGTTGTCCGTCCAGGATGCTCCTGTCTTTCCATCACCAGCGAAATTACACTTGGTCACTGTTCCAGCCTCAAGTTTGGCTAATGACTCTGAAAGAAGGGAAGAAGTTGAACGGCTTGTCTTTCTATAGTGGTAAAATAGTGGGGGGCCGGCCTGCTCTGCTGGGTACCCTAGGCCCGGGTTAAACCACTGCTCTCTTCAGTGCCCTCAGGGAGGCCCTGAGTGTGACCCCCAAGGCGCTAAATAGGAGAGGTCACCCTAGGGAACCACGGGATTGGGCGGCACCCCAGGAGCCAGAGCGTCTAGGCTGCTGGCCCCAGGGCACTTGTCCGGAGACTTAGGAAGAAGTCTCGGGAATAAGCAGACCTGGCCCACTCACGTGGGTTCTCAGCAGGTGGGGTGGAGGAGCCCTAAACAGGAGGCCGGGAACCGCTATGGGCCACGGGGACACGAGACCACGTGAGGGCGGCACTGCTCACCCAGGAAGGGGCCGTCGCCTCGGGTTTTCAGCCGTACCCCGATCCCCAGCTCGAGCTCCATCGCCGCCATCTCTGACTCGGGCATCCAGAACGCCACTGTCTGGTCGGGGGTGAGGCTCCCCGTCAGCGCGAGCAGTTCTGGTTTTTGCACCAGGCTCTTCAGCGCCTCAGGCGTGAGTCTGTCCGCGTCCCCCGCAGCTTCCACCTCTGCAGGCACACAGCACAGGAGGGTCACAGCAAGCACCCAGGGAGGGTCTTTTGGGAGCCAGGGGAGACCTGAGTGTCTGGCGTGCCCACAACCACCTGAAGGCAGGGCTGTGCGTGCCCGCGGGGCCAGGAGCCATCGAGGCTGTCCTGGCAGGCGACTTCCGGCCCCGGGCTCGGGAGCCAGGCTGCCTGCTGCACACCTGCTCACAAGCCACGTGAGCCCGTGCAAAGGTGACTTAACCTCTCTGTGCCTGACAACGAGGGATAAAAAGGGTACCTAATGACAGGGCGGACAGGAGGTGCAAACGAAATGACACCCGTGAAGCACTTAGCCCAGAGTCCGGCACGTGGTAAACCCCCAATGAGCGTAAATGTTTTCATTATCCCTTTTTTTTTCACGCGGGAGAAAACGACGGCTTAGAGAGGTGAGGTGATCTGCCCAAGGTCACACAGCTGGTCAGCGGAGGAGGCAGGATTCAGACCCTCTACAAAATTCTGCCTCCGCACGGATTCCCCCACTGCCTAGACAGGGTTCTTCTCCCCAGGCTCTCAGGGTCTCCTGGCTGGGCTGGGGTCTGTGGAAGGAGCAGCGAACTACGGGGTCCACATACTCTCCCCTGGCCGGCTCACCCCAGCCCCGGCAGAGCTCGGAGGCTCGGGGGGTGGGGGGGATCCCAACAGCCTCACCTACCTGCCCTGAATGTCCCAAATCTGCAGATCCCGGGTCGGGTCCGGCGGGGGGCGTGGGGCGGGACGAGGTGGTGGTCCGAGACTGAGAAGTGAGGCCTCACGGGGCTGGGAGGACTCACAGGCCCCAAGAGCCCAGGAAGGTGTGCACAGCCACCCCAGCTCAGCAACCTGGCGCGGGCCGGCGGGCTGGCCTCTCCATGCCGAGAGCCAGGGGCAGCGAGAGTAGCCCAACAGCCGTGGAGGCCGGACCCTGTTCCATGCAGGGTGTAAAACCTTGCCGGGTTCCCCAGACGCCGCACTCCCACCAAGGGCTTTCGAACTGCTCCCGGTTCCTCAGCCCTCACCCCGCCCAACGTCCCTCAGACAGACCACCTCTCACCTCCACTCCCCAAGGTCACGGAAGCCCGAGGTGGGGTTACTCACCCTGCCACCGCCCTGTCAACTTACCGATAAGCACAAGAAACCTCTCCTCCTCTTCCGTTTCCCTCTCAAAGGACCAAGTGTCCCTCTCCTGCCTCGAGCCAGCGTTCCTCCATCTGGGCTCCAGATCCCACCCCTCTCCGTCCTCGGGCACCTGGGTCTCCTGCTCCACACTGGATCTTACCTTAATGCCTTCCTGAATTCTGGCTTTGACACCCACTACTCCAGACCCCCCTCTCCCCAAGACACTGGGAGCACTTCACTGTGAGCCCACTGGATGCTCCACAGTCCTGGCCTTGCTGGGCCTCAGGCAGCACCTGACCCCATTGCTACCCCCCCTCAGAGAGACACATGCTCCCTACTTCCCTCAGACCTCTGCAGGGTCCCTCCTCTGGTTCCCAGTGGGCTCTTTCCCGGCCTCCCAGGTGACTCCATATCCACTCTCACAGCTTCCGTACTCGCAATGTGTGATGGGCCCTAAACATGTGCCATCAGCCCCGCCTGCTTCCTGGGTTCCAGAATTGTGCCTCCAAGGCCCCAGCGGGCATCATCCTCTACCTAGAGGTGCAACCACGTGTCCCAGACAGAACTCTTCTCCTCACACCTGCCTGAGCCCAAACCCCAGGGTCGTCCCTGACCCCTCTCTCACTCTCCCCATCTCCAAACACTGAGGCCGTTGTGCCTCCTCTGTCCCGAGTCTCTCCAGTCTCTGCATCCTCACTGACAGGCCCTTAATCTGGCCACCACAGCCTCCTAACAGGCCTGCTGGTCGCCCCCTGGGATTTTTGTTAAGTTTACTTTTTTTTTTTTTAATTTTTTTTTTTTTTTTTTTTTTTTTTAGGAATCTCTACACCCAACACGGGGCTTGAACTCACAATCCCGAGATCAAGAGTCACATGCTCTTCTGACTGAGCCAGCCACGCACCCCTCCCCCTGGGAGGGGATTTATTTATTTTTTTAAGTTTATTTATTTATTTTGAGAGAGAGAGAGAAAGAGCATACTCGAGCAGGGAAGGGGCAGAAAGAGAGGGAGAAAGAGATAATCCCAAGCAAGCTCTGCACTGTCAGTGCAGAGCCCAATGTGGGGCTCAAACCAGGAACTGTGACATTATGGCCTAAGCTGAAGTCGGATGCTTAACCCACTGAGCCACCCAGGTGCTCCCCGCTCCACCCCGGGATTTTTTAAAACCGTTCTAATCACATCCCTGCCCTACTTAAAACCACTCACAACAGGACTCCCTTGCATTCTCGATCAGGTGTCCTTCTGGGGCCCTTCTCCACCTGGCCCCTGCCTCCCTAAAGGCTTCTCCTCACCTGCATCAGGAGCCCCCAGTTCCCAGCATGCTTTGGCCTGCAACCCCCTCCTGCAACACCTTTCCAACCCCAGCACCCTGCTGATTCCTGCCTTCCTTTCAGCCTTTTGCACTGGTGTTCCCCACTCCAGGCCCGCCCCTGACCGTGCCTGCCTGGGCCCAGAGCCCCTCCTCTGTCCTGTCCATCTCCTCTAAGGGACTGAGGACATCTCGAATGCAGGTCCAAATCTTGTTTGTCCCTGTGGTCCCTGGACCCTGGCATGTGGCTCAGGGCCTGGCAGAGGGTAGATGCTCATGAAATATTCAGAGAATGAACGGACAACTGAAACTATGAATGAATAAACTGATAGAGGGATGGAAGGATTCTCACTCAACCTCCAAACCTTCTTCCACAGACAGCAAAGCGGTCCCTGTAGAGCCACAGTTGGAAAGAGGAAGGAGGTCCAAGGGCCTAAGAATCATATGGAATTTGGGCGGGAAGATGAAGGCTGCCAGGGGCCTGGCCTGGGCTCTGCACAAAGGCAGTGAAAGCCCAGAGCCAGGTTCTCGGACGCCTCTGCCAGACTGCAGGAGTCAGGCCAGCCAGGCCCCTGGGATTGAGGTGGGGCACTGGGGATCCTCTGAGTGAATGAGGGGCAGGAGGAGTCCGGCCAGCAGGCCCCCAGGCCAGACATGGACTCCAAGGCTGAGCGGACACTCATTAGGGCCCAAGAGACACAGCAAGGCCACAGGCTGGGAGGGCCCTGAGGGAGGAAGGACGGAAGATACCTACTGTAGGACGACATGAGGAAGCCCGTGTTCACCTTCTTGGTGGCGCTGAAGTTGGGCTCGATTTCGTTTCCCTTCGGGTCGAACTTCCGGCGATGGATGCGACTGGGCCGGATGTAGAGCACGTAGTAGCGCTCCTGGGGCCGGAGACAGGGAGGGCGCTGTTTCACTCCCCCCACCCTCCAACACACACACTCCCCACAGGGCTCCACTGCGAGCCCCTCAACCTCCCCCTCCACCCCGAATCCCATCTCAGCTCCCAAAGATATTCCTGTTGGGCAGATGCCCCGCCCCCCCCATATTCGCTCATTTATCCAATCACATGCTCAGTACGCACCTGCCTCACATAACGAAGCATGTGTGCTCCTTGCGGCCATGAGACGGCAGGCCCCCCGCCTGACCCCAAAGTCCCCACACGGCCAGAGACAGAAAGCACATACAGAAAACCATAACCCAAGCACCGAGGACCCCAAATACCACGATGCAGGAGTGGAGGAGGACAAGGGTCATAGAAAGGGCACTGAAAGTTCCGAGGGAGGGCGGCCATTATGCCACTTCCGACACGTGTTGGACCTGGGGCTAATCCCTCCTAGCCTCAGTTTCCCCTGTTGCGTGGGGACAACGTGCTACTTTCAGAAACGCGGCAAGGGTTCGATGAGATACTAGAGACGCAAGCAGTGTAAAACGTAAAGGGTGCTGCAAATGCTGTTTGCCAGCTACTCTGGCCAAAGCGGGTGGGTCACATGCTCCTGGACACTGGAGACGAGGAATCCACCTCTTGGCAAGGTCTCCAAGCATGGAGAAACCTGCAGCTTCCGGGGAAAAGGGAGTAGGGAGAATATTAAAAGCCTGGGACAGGTACGAAATAAAAGTCAAGGTCTGGTGCGCATGTCTGAGCAACAGAGGATAGTCAGAGGCCTTGTGGGAGCCCAGGCCGGGAAAGCAAGTAGCACCAGTTTGAAATGGGCCTTGAGTTGGTATTTGGAGTTTGGACTTTACCTGATAGACAAGAAGGAATCCCAAAAGGTGTGTGTGTGTGTGTGTGTGTGTGTGTGTGTGTGTGTGTGTGTGTTTTAAATATTCTTCAACATTTATTTATTTTTTGAGGGGGGGGGGAGGGGCAGAGAGAGAGAGGGAAACACAGAATCCGAAGCAGGCTCCAGGCTCCGAGCTGTCAGCACAGAGCCCGACATGGGGCTCGAACTCACAAACTGTGAGATCATGACCTGAGCCGAAGTCAGACGCTTAACCGACTGAGCCACCCAGGCACCCCAAGAGGGAATCCCGAAAAGTTTTTGAACAGCAGTGAGACCCTCCAATACGTCTTTCAGGAAACAAGTGACCGTCAGGGCAAGAATGAGTGTCAGGGGCAGCCGGAAGGTTTGATGAGGACAGGCTAATTTTCTGAGGCCCCATCCGCCTAAGGCCAGTAGAAAGAGGAAGGGGAGGGGTGGGAAGGGATGGCCAAGGTAGAAGGACCAACAGGACCAGGCACTGCTTCCCGGGGGGAGGCTGGAGGAAGAGACAGTAGAGGTTTGCAGGGGTCTAGTGCATTATCATTAGAAGGGAGAACTCAGAGAAGGCAAGTGTGGGCAGGGCTGACAGAACGCTCTGCCCCAAGGGCAGCAGAGGGAGGCCGGTCCCACATCAGCCTGGAGCTACTGCTGCCCCTGCCGGGCAGGCTGGCTGGGGGCTCCGGACTGCTGTGTCCACCCTGCTGGCTGGCACCCTAAGGAGGGGGGTGGATGCAGCAAAACACCTCTTGGGCGAAACCGGTGCCGAGCTGGGAGCGGAGGCTTTTCCCGGGGCTGCAGGGCAGCAGCGGGCTCTGAGCCCCTGGGACGAGCTCAGCTTTAGAGAACAAGGAGATAAGGTGGTCAGCACACCGAGTGGGGCTGTTAGAAAGGGGGTGGAAATTCAAAACTAGGGCTCAGGAAAGACACGGGCAAGTATCGGAGGGTGAGCAGTGGGTGCGTCTGTGGACACCTGAGATGGCATGGTGACGGAGGGCACGACCCCAAGGGTGTGAGGGGGCAAGCGGACAAGGGCACGGACATGGGAACTGAAGCCCCAGGCGGGGTCAGCAATGCAGACTTAATGTGGAGGCTGGACAAAGGCCCAGAACACAGCTACCCTCCTCCCACTCCAACGTCCCTGCCTGAATGCACGAGGAGGCCCAGGTCCACAGCAGTGACCTGCTTTCTAAAAACCCCACATTCCAAAGTGCCCAGCCACACACAGTGCTGCTCAAACACGAGCGAGCCCAGGCCAAGAGAGCCACCACTTTGCAAATGGAGAACTTTAGGTCTCCTTCCAACAACAAACTCCACCAGTACATTTTCAATGATTCAGGGGCGCCTGGGTGGCTCAGGTAAGTGTCCGACGTCAGTTCAGGTCATGAACTCACGGTTTATGAGTTCGAGCCCCGCGTCGGGCTCTGTGCTGACAGCTCAGAGCCTAGAGCCTGCTTTGGATTCTGTTCCTTCCTCTCTCTCTCTGCCCCTCCCCCCCCCTCTCTCGCAAAAATAAACATTAAAAAACAATTAAAATGAATCAATTCCAAAAAATTCGAAGGTGACATGACCTCCCAGGACCAAACCTGGTCCCCAAAAGGGGAAGGTCACTGCCGACCCATCAGGCCCCAGGGCAGTGGGAGCTACCAGACCACTTCCAGAAGCCAGGAATCTGGGCCCTTGGCCCTCCCAGAAAACAGAGCCCCTCATCCTGCCCACCCAGCAAGGCTCCCAGCCCTTTAAACAGAAGCAATGGGACCTCTTTGGAGCACCTTCCAGCCCACACAGCACCCACAGCCTCAGTCCTGAACCGGTCACCTCACCCCTTCCTGCTCTCAACCCTCCCAATCCGAGCCCCAAACACTCACCACTGGGGTCAGTGCTGATCTGTGTCCTCAGCAGGAACCCAGGCCCCGTCATCTGTCCTCTGCCCAACGCCAAAGTCACCTTTCCACTCAGTGGTCCCTTTCGGCTGCTATCTCCCCACCCACTCCCCACCTGCCCTGTGAGCCCCTCCCGGGAGGAACCGGACCCCAAATCTCAGCACTGATGTAGTCAAGCACCGGGAGATCTGCCGGTGGGTGAGGACCATGAAGGCAGCGCCCTGCTAGTGTCCCCAGGAAAGCGTCCTCACCTTCCTGCCACGGGCATCCAAGATGCTGTGCCGAGACACGTCCACCAGTTCTCCCTCCAGCAGGACGCCATTTCCCCTGGGGATGGAAAGAAGGGATCAGCTGGTTGTGTCAGTCCTCAAGGAAGAGGCGTAAGTTCAACGGCCCAGGGCAGAGTGTGCACTGGGATAGAAGCAAGGCCCACAAGTGTCTCCTATTCACCTGACTCCCAAACGCTGAGGCACTGCCCAGAGAGTAGAAGGGACCTCCTCAAGGCTGCAAGACCAAGCTGTGGCCCCTCCTGCAAGGGGTTACTGTAACCAGAGCCTCAGTCTTCCTATCTACAAAACGGGAGAATAGCCACCTCACTCTGAGTCTTGTGATGATGATGACAAAAGATCATGTGAGTGAAAGTGCTAAACTATTAAGTGCTTACCAAATAGAAAGGATTTTACTTCTTTATTTAATCAAACTTGAGGGAGGGGTCTAAGCTGCTATAAAGGATCTTCCCTTTTCACCTGTTTTAAAACACTTTCTATTCCTCTTGTCATCCATATGCACTTAGAGGTGGCGAAACCCCAAACCAGAAGTTTTATGACTAGCCCAAGATCGTGGGGTCCCTCGCAGAGAGTTCCTAGTTCCCCGCTTCCCGCTTCTAGTTTTCACAAAACCTGAGGTTTCCCTTTTAGAGCCACAGAAATGGGAGAGGGCGGGGACACGGGTAGGGATGGGGGAAACTCTATTACCTGCCCCTACCGACCCCTCACCTCCAGATTCCTTAGTGTTTGTACCTGCTGCTGGCATGGTCCACGTGTTCTCAAAACCTCTGCGTGGGCCACCGCAGGGCCTCCCATCCACCCCATCCCGGATCCCGATCCCACACGCGCCTCCAGGCAGGCACTGCCCTCCCGCGGCCGCGCCACGCCAGCTCCCCCGCGCCGTAGGGATCGCTCCATGCCTTCGTCCCTTCCGGGGCGGGAAGTGCGGCGGGCGGCCTGAGCCAAGGCCCGCGGGCAGGGCGGCGAGGCAAGTGGCTGGGAGTTTTACAGTCGCGACAGGCAGGGGTAGAGACAAAGGTCGGTGCTTTCGAGCTCCGTTTGGGAGTCGGATCGAGACCCTCTCCCGACGCTACGGGGCGGGGGGCAGTGGGGAATTTTAAGCCGATCTGTGTTCTAAGGGTGCGCTCTGCTTGCAGGGCGGAGGGGAGCGCTGGGGGCGGGGGGCGGGGGGCTTTGGCCAGGTCTGCCTCCCCTCCCACCCGCACCCGGACCGCGGTCCCCTCCCCAAACCCGAAGCCCGGGTTCTAAACCGGGGCCGGAGGCGGCCCGAGAGGCAGGGGCAGAGCGCGGCGGGCCTACCCCTGGTGGGCGGCGGGGTCCCAGGTCCCCGGCAGCCGCGCGCTCCGCACCGCCTTGTTCCGGAGGGCGCTGTCGTGGTAGATGCGGCTCATGGTGCGCACGGCCCCTGCGTCCGCAGGCCCGGCGCTCGGAGGCGGCGCGCGGGGTCGCGGGCTTGGCGCCGGGAGCGCGGAGAGCGCGCGCGGGGCCGCAATTCCCAGTCGCCGAGCCGGGAAGGGCGCGGCCCCGGGCGGGATTTAAAGGGGCCGAGCCCATTCCTGCCGCGGGACGGCGCGCGCGGGGAGGTGGGCTTCCGGGAAGACCCTCGGCTGGGGCCTTAGCGTGGGCAGGGTGGAAAGCCACGTCCTCCTCTTTCCCTCCCTCTTTCGCGTTGCTAGAGGGAGACCCCCCTCCCGCCCCAACACACGCACAAAGGGGGAAACTGAGGCCCAGAGATCCTATAGGATCAGCTCCGGAAGCAGCAGGAATGGGGAAAAGAGAACAGCTCTCAGGGATGGCGGGCTGGTCGGCACAGAAGCTACTCTTGATGCTCCCACAGTGGCTGCGGAAGGGGTTCCAGGGATCTGTGCTTAGTTTTAGGTCAGAGCAAGGGCACATGGAGGTTTGTGCCCCAACTGTGTCAGGTTGGCCAAGTTTCTCAACCTCTCGGAGCTCATGCGTCCTCCTTTATGGCGTCAGGATGAGAGGAGTAGTCAAGATTAATTATCTCACTCTACAGCATAGCATTTCCCCTCTCTGCCTTCCCACACAGCTCTTGAACCCCTCCCCAGCTCCCCACTGTCCACTGCCCAAGTATGTAACAGTCTAGAGAGGCGTTTTTCCAGTGCAGGGCTCTGTTCTGACCCTGGGATTGTTGAAAAGCCTTGGTACTCTTGCTTGAGAATGGGCACTTGAACCCATTCACGGAGTTCATCTGTGGCCTCTGAGGGGGAGCATTCAAGAAGGGAGGTACCTGGTTGCCCAAAATGAGCTGTTAGTGGTAGAAGCAGCCCCTCTCCCCACACACACATAAAGACTTGGGTGGGTCCTAGCGTTTTTGTTTTCAAGGACTCCTTCCTCCATTAAAAAAAAAATTGGGGGGGGGGGGCGCCTGGGTGCCTCAGTTCGTTGGGCATCCGTCTTTGGCTCAGGTCATGATCTCACGGTTTGTGAGTTCAAGCCCCGCGTGGGGCTCGGTGCCGACAGCTCAGAGCCTGGAGCCTGCCTTGGATTCTGTTTCCTTCTCTCTCTGCCCTTCCTCAACTTGTGCTCTGTGTCTCTCTGTCTATCAAAAAATAAATAAATGTAAAAAAAATTTTTTTTAATTAAATAAAATAAAAAAATTTTTTAGGGGCACCTGGGTGGCTCAGTCAATTAAGCGTGGACTTCAGCTCAGGTCATGATTGCGTAGCCCCATCAGGTTTTGCGTAGCCCCATCAGCTGTGCTGACAGCTCAGAGCCTGGAGCCTGCTTGGGAGTCTGTGTCCCCCTCTCTCTCCGCCCCTCCCCCGCTTGCACTCTGTCTCTCTCTCTCTCAAAAGTAATAAAGCATAAAAATAAATAAAGTTTTAATTATATTTTATGGGTGGGTTGACCTAACAATGAATATATTAATATTATATATGAAAACATTTTCTTCAGCCTAAAAATTCTTTTTTGTTTTCTTCTAATTTTAAAGAAATTAAAACATGGGGCGCCTGGGTGGCTCAGTCGGTTAAGCGGCCGACTTCGGCTCAGGTCATGATCTCGCGGTCTGTGAGTTCAAGCCCCGCGTCGGGCTCTGTGCTGACAGCTCAGAGCCTGGAGCCTGTTTCGGATTCTGTGTCTCCCTCTCTCTGACCCTCCCCTGTTCATGCTCTGTCTCTCACTGTCTCAAAAATAAATAAAATGTTAAAAAAAAAAAATAAAGAAATTAAAACATTTCCATGGGCCCCAGGCTTTGTGTCTAATGGATCAGTTAGCCCCATCCCCAGCCTGGTCTACCAGGCTGTTCTGGAAATGTCTGAGAAAGAAGGACAAGACCCTTAGGGGGAAGTCCCTCTGGCAGAACTGTCTTTTGGTTCTCTCTCTTCAAAACTCCCCAGCCTGATACAAGGAACTCCTACAACCCAATAGCAAAAAAACAAAAAACAAAAAGCAAAAAACAAAAAACAAATAACCCGATTTAAAAATGGGCAAAGGGGGGCGCCTGGGTAGCGCAGTCGGTTAAGCGTCCGACTTCAGCCAGGTCACGATCTCGCGGTCTGTGAGTTCGAGCCCCGCGTCGGGCTCTGGGCTGATGGCTCAGAGCCTGGAGCCTGTTTCCGATTCTGTGTCTCCCTCTCTCTCTGCCCCTCCCCCGTTCATGCTCTGTCTCTCTCTGTCCCCAAAATAAATAAACGTTGAAAAAAAAAATTTTTTTTAATTAAAAAAAAAAAATGGGCAAAGGAACTGAATAGACATTTCTCTAAAGAAGACATACAAATGATCCACAGGTACATGAAAAGCTGCTCAACATCCCTCATCATCGGGGAAATGCAAACCGAAACCACAATGACATATCACCTCATACCTGTTAGAATGGCGAGTATCAGAAAAAACAAAAGAGAAATGTTAGGGAGGATGTGGAGAAAAGGGAGCATTTGATACACTGTTGGTGGGTGTGTAAACTGGTCTAGCCACTGAGGAAAACGGTGGAAGGTTCTTAAATGAAACCTAGAACTGCCATATGAGCCAGCAATCTCACTTCTGAGTACCTATCCAAAGGAACAGAGATCAGGATCTCAAAGGGATGTCTGCACTCCCGTGTTCCGTACAACATTGTCCACAATAGCCAAGACATGGAAGCAATCTAAACGGTCATCAGTGGGTAAATTGGGGGGAAAGGCGGTATATACCTACCACGGAATATTATTCAGCTTTTTAAAAAGGAAGGAAATCCTGCTATTTGCAACAACTGGATGAACCTGGAAGGGAAAGAAACCAGACACGGTAAGACAAATACTGCCCGATCTCATTTGTACACGGGAAATCTAAAAGAGTCAAACTCGTAGAAGCAGAGAATAGAGTGGTGGTTGCCAGGGGCTGGGGGGAGGGGGAAATGGGGAGATGGAAGTCAAAGGCTACAAAGTTTCAGGGCTACAAGATGAATAAGACCTAGAGATCTGTACAGCTCGGTGCCTCTAATTAATATTGCAGTACATACTTGAAGATTTACTAAGAGGGTGGGGTGCCTGGGTGGCTCTCTGTCAGTTAAGAGTCTGACTTCGGCTCAGGTCACGTGCTCTTGGTTGATGAGTCTGGGGCTCCGTGCTGACAGTTTAGAGCCTGGAGCCTGCCTCGGATTCTGTGTCTTCCTCTCTCTCTGCCCCTCCCCTGCTTGCACTCTGTCTGTCTCTCTCTCTCTAAAAAATAAACATTAAAAAAATTTTTTTTAATTTTTTAAATTTACTAAGAGGGTAAATCTTATGTTAAGTGTTCTTTTCATACACACAGAATAATAGTAACAAACAAACAAGGGCAGGAGGAAGCTTTCGGAGGCGATAGGTGTGATTATGGCATAGATTATGGTGGTAGTTTTTTGGGTGTGTACTTACCTCCAAATTCATCAAGTTGTATACATTAGATGTTTACAGCTGTTTTTTTTTTTTTTAATTTTTTTTTTCAACGTTTATTTATTTTTTGGGACAGAGAGAGACAGAGCATGAACGGGGGAGGGGCAGAGAGAGAGGGAGACACAGAATCGGAAACAGGCTCCAGGCTCCGAGCCATCAGCCCAGAGCCCGATGCGGGGCTCGAACTCACGGAGCGCGAGATCGTGACCTGGCTGAAGTCGGTCGCTTAACCGACTGTGCCACCCAGGCGCCCCTGTTTACAGCTGTTTTTATGCCAATCATGCCTCAATAAAATGGTGTAAAAAACAAAAAGCCGCAGGCTGGTCACAGCCACATGACTGGCATGGCCCCCTTCCTTTGTCATCTTCCCACTCAAATGGCTTCAAGTCTCCTCTGTCTTCTATGGCAGCCACTAGCCACATGTGGCTATTTTAATTTTTGCTTTAATTAATTAAATCTATGTAAAATCCAATTTTTCAGTCTCACTAGCCACATTTCAAGGGCTTAATAGCTAGCAACATGTGGCAAATGGCTACCATTTTGGATAGCACAGACACAGAACAGTTCCATCACTGCAGAAAGTTCTATGGGACAACGCTGCTGTAAATCCTTTCTTGGAAAGAATACTCTCTTTCTTGCTGGGCTCTGTGACTTCACCCCATCAGTCCAATTGGGAGAACAGGCACCAGCGAGCCACGAAGCTAAGAGAATAAGCAAACTTCTTTTTCAAAAGGTTCCGATATTTATTTCCTAAAAAGTATCAGTCATCATTGGCAAAAGACCAAAACTTTTTTGGACTTTCTTATACCTATTTGTAGATTATTGATGTGTCTACATTAAATTGTAAACCATGAGGTACAACACAGAGACAGCTTAAGCTCTGGGCCCCTCAGTACGATGGCCCTTTTTAAGGACAGGGTTGAAGAACCCTAACAATGTGTTCACATGGGCATATGCTTTTATGAAATGTTCACAGGTAAAGCAGTTTTGGGGCTTTGTTTTTAAATTTACATATATATATATGTATATATATATATATATATATATTTTTTTTTTGTGAGAGAGAGAGAGAGAGCGAGCGAGCAAGCTGGGGAGGTGCTACGAGAGTGGGAGAGACAGAACCCCAAGCGGTCCCCACACTGTCAGCACAGAGCCCGATGCAGGGCTTGAATTCACGAACCATGCGATCATGACCTGAGCCAAAACCAAAGGTCAGGCGTTCAACTGACTGAGCCACCCAGGCACCCCAATAAGGCAATTTTGGATGTGGTCAGTTAAGACCACTATCTCTCTCTCTCTCTCTTTTCTTTTTTTTTTTTTTTTTGGCCCGAATTTTCCTTTACCTCATGTCAGATACTGGAATGGCTCAAATGAGAGTCAAGTTGACGTGAGATATGTTTAGTTTGGGTTTCATGGAACAGATTTACGGGGTCTATAGTCTTTCCCACCTATCATTCGGTTTTTGCAAGCTGTGCTGGTGTGGGTGTGCCCTACCAGCCTCTGGGCCGACTCACCTACTGTAGGGCACCAAGGTGCAGGGCCAGGGATCACATCCCAGCAGAAATGTGTCCCGTAGAGCCTGGCACTGAGACTGCATGGGGACAGGAGAAGCAACAAAGCATGGATCATAAGGAACCAGAAGCCGGTGTATAGAAAATTCTTCTACTCCCCAGACCAGGTAAAATCGTAAGTAGAAGATTGGTTCTTAATCCTCATCAAAATGCAAGTTTTCTCAGGAATGTTCTCGCTAAAGACGTAATTATAAACCCACCAACATTTTTTTTCTCTCTCTCTTTTGGTGGGCGCTGGGCACAACTGAACGTATCGGGATTTCTGTGGAGCAGAAATAGACAACGGTGAAACAAACAAGGAACGCCTGCCTGTGTGCGTAGTCTCGGGTTTTATGCATCGCATCACATCTTAGCATATCTGACACATCTTGTCTTGACAAAGTCTGCTGGTTCCGGAAGAGAGAGAGCACCAAAGTGCCACAAATGCGGCGAGATAATCTGAAGAAACCACGCACACACGCCACACAGCAAGAGATGCAAAACAAAGGAAGCACTGAAGAGAGAAAGCATAATACAAAATAAGATGCCAGAATGAGAACGAAGCCTATCCATCACGTTACATCAATAAATGCAAATAGGACAGGCCTTGTTTGGAAAGAAAATCTATGATCCGCCTTTGTTATCAGACATCTCTTCGTGCCACATCGCAGCCTCTGGTTCCTTCCATGCCTCCAGAGCCTCTGACCCGTCCTGTCCTAGCCTCTCCGGGGTGACCAATTCTGCCCGCGTTCCAGCTGACTTCTGACACACAGAAACGGTCCTCCACACTTCACCTCACGGCCACACGCTTGCCCCCCGAGACAATTGGTCCCAAGGGCGGCCCTTAAAAGAAGACTCCCGGGATAGGATTGTGACACTGAATTGCCTCCTTACTGGTCTGATGGCAACAAGGGCACTTGCTAGAGTGAAGCAGGGGGTGGTAACCCTTGGCATGAACTGGGCATCAAAATTACTGAGGTTTTCACCTGTGGTTACATGGGGGTGAGGGGCAGGTAGAAGGTGGAATTCAGCTGGGAACTGGAATGTCTGCAGCCTTTCATTGGTTATGGGGACAGTGATGATTATGAGAAATGCAGAGTAGGCGGGCTTTTATGAACATGACACACCTTGCAAAAAAGAAAATGGTAGGCTCGGGGTAGCTGACAGCCAGCTTAAGGATTTATAAAAGCCGTGGGGAGCTTTATGGCAGATTTTGAGGAGCCTCAACTCCTGCAGCTCGGGGGCAACCTGATAAAGCCAGGCTCCGCCGCTGATCGTCAGGGTGACAGGGCTGCTTGCTCCGTGCCAGCTGCTGCTGAGATGACAGACCTTGTGCGCTTCAACTCACTTCGTGTGGGTACAACCCACCAGTGCCCCAAGCCCTCCTGTGTAGCCCGTCTCCCCCTCTTGCCCTGAGGCGTCCACATTGGTGCTGAGGTGCGAGACACTGGGGGCCCTCTGGGCGCCAAGCTCGGAGGACCCTGAAGTGAAGGGCAGTTAACACTTGTGGAGAGAATGTTTGACCCATGGGGGACGGAAGCTGCCAGATAAAATTCTCCCTTCTTTCTCTCCCTGTGTAGACAATGATGAAATACAGTTAAAAAGGAAGGTGGCCTCTTGGAAGATGGTCCCGTGAGATCAGACACACACTCCCTCTTCATTCCAAGCCTTGACCTGCTGAGTGATGCAGCCTCAGATTTGCTCTTCCCGCCTCCCTGCCCCTCAGCGATGTTCCCTGTTCCCTTCCCCTGGCTTTCCTGGGATTGCATTCCCTAATAAAGTCGTAGCAAGGGAGATTGGGTCTCGGGCTGTGCGTTTTGAAAAACCCCATCTATATAATCATTTGTAAGAATTTGCCAGGAGCACCTGGGTCGCTCAGTCCGTTGAGCGTCTGACTTCAGCTCAGATCATGATCTCACGGCTCGGCTCGTGAGTTCGAGCCCCACGTCGGGCTCTGTGCTGACAGCGTGGAGCCTGGAGCCTGCTTCACATCCTGTCTCCGTCTCTCTCTGCCCCTCCCCTGCTCATGCTCTCTCTCTCTCCTTCCCTCTCTCTCTCAAAAATAAACAAACATTAAAAAATTTTTTTTAAAGAATTTTCCAAAGCAAAATGACCCAGAAAGATAAATATAAAAGGACTTGGCAAACAGGAGACATATACAAACCAAAATGGCAGAGTCACACTTTTAATAACAGACAAGGGTGAACTTAACACATAATGCATAAAATCCGATTTTTTTTAAATGGGATTTTATAATGATAAAAATTACAGTCCACAAAGAAGCTGTATGAGGATGATACCGATGTGTCAAATCAGGCAGTATTAAAATTCAAAAGTAAAACACCATAGAAGAAAAGACAAATAAAAAGAGATCACAATGAGATCCCACCTCACACTCATTAAAATGACTAGTCTACAAAAACAAAAACAGAAATGACAATTTTTAAAACAATTTTTTTAATGTTTTCTTAATTTTGAGAGAGTTCGAGTGTGAGCAGGGGAGGGACAGAGAAAGAGGGAGACACAGAATGTGAAGCAGGCTCCAGGCTCCAGGCTCAGCACCAAGCCCGACGCGGGGCCTGAACTCACAAACGGTGAGATCATGACCTGAGCCGAAGTCGGACGCTTACCCGACTGAGCCACCCACGTGCCCCCAGAAATAACAAATTTTGATGAGAACGTAGAGAAACTGGAACCCTCGCGCACTGTTAGCGGGAATGTAAAATGATACAGCCATTATGGAAAGCAGTAGGGAGGTTCCTCAAAAATTAAACATAAAACTACCATATGATCCAGCAAGTCGGCCTCTGGGTATACACCCAAAAGAACTGAAAGCAGGGACTCAAACATATACTTACATACGCATGTTCACAACAGCGTTATTCACAAGAGCCGAGAGGTGGACACAACCCAACGTCTAGCCGTGGATGAATGGCCCCCAAAAACGTGGTAGAAAGCACAGTAGGATATTATTCTGCTTTAAAAAGGAAGGAAATGTTGACACATGGATGAACCTTGAAGACATGATGCTAAGTGAAATAGAAGGCCACAAAAGGATGATATTGTATGATTCCACCTATAGGAGGAGGTACTTAGAGTAGTTCTAGTAGTACTTAGTACTACTCTAAGTAGTACTTAGAGTAGAGTAGTAGAAAGTAGAGTGGTGGTTGCCAGGGGCTGAGGGGAGAGAGGAATGGGGAATTGTTGTTTAATGAGTGTAGGGCTTCAGTTTGGGAAACCGAGAAACTTCTGGAGGTGGCTACGTCGCAGGAGAGTGACTGCACTCCACAACACGGAGCTGTACGTTAGAAAATGGCCAAGATGGCAAATGTTATGTTAAATGTATTTTACCACAATAAAACAAATCGATGGACACAGGCACTGAAGAAAATCGGATAAGCAAAAAGAAAACATTTTTAGAAGTTGCACAAAGGGGGATAAAAAAGAAACAGACTGAGTCTATATCTGAGATGATATATGGAAATTCAAAAACAAACACATGCATACACCAGCACTGGGTGTCTTAGTTTACTAGGCCGCCACAATAAAGTCCAATACGCGGGGAGCGCAGACAGTGGACATTATTTCCTCATGCTTCTGGAGGCTAGAAGTCTGAGATCAAGGTGTCAGCGGCATTGGTTCCTTCTGAGGCCTCTCTCCTTCGTTTGTAGTTGGCCATCTCCCTCCATCTTCACACGGTCTTTTCTTTGAGCACATACGTGTCTGTGCCCAAATTTCCTCTTCTTTTTCCTTAATGTTCGTTTATTTTGAGAGATAAAGTGAACAAGCAGGGGAAGGGGCAGAGAGAGAGAATCCCAGGCAGGCCCCATGCTGTCAGCACAGAGCCCAACGTGGGGCTCAATCTCATGAACCACGAGATCGTGGCCTGAGCCGAAATCAGGAATCGGATGCTTAACCGACTGAGCTACCCAGGCACCCCCAAATTTCCTCTTCTAATAAGTTCACCAGTCATACTGGATTAGGGCCAATCCTAAAGACCTCATTTTAACTTAATTATCTCTCTAAACACTTTATCTCCAAATACTATTTCATTCTGAGGTTCTAAGGGTTAAGACTTCAACATAAGAACTTTGGTGGAGACAAAATTCAGACCGTAACACTGATGTCATTCAACGATACATACCCAATCAAGGACACATAGTTAAATGCATAAAGGTGGGTGCTAGGGGATGACAGGAGAACACAGTTGGAATGGGAGTGGAAGTAGGGAACGGAGGGGAAATGCTATTTGAAAATGTACATGTCTGTGTATGTGTGTGCATTAGAAATACAGTAGAATGAGAAGACAGAGGAATTTATCCCAAATGGGAGAACAAGATAAGGCCATGGCTGGAGAGCTAAGAAAAACAGATATAAGTAACATGCCTGACGGAGAATTTAAAGCAACAATCATAAGGCTACTCACTGGACTTGAGAGAAGAGTGAAAGGCATTAGTGAGACCCTTACCACAGAGACAAAAGAGTTAAAAAAATCAATTAGAGATGAAGAATGTAATACATGAGATTAGAAACATGCTTGATGCAATGAACAGTACGCTGGAAGAAGCAGAGAAACAAATTAATGACCTAGAAGACAAAGTAATGCAAAGCAATGAAGCTAAAAGAAAAAAGAGAGAAAGAAGAATTATGCAAAACAAGAAAAGAGGGAACTCAGTGACTCCATCAAATGTAATACATTCATATTATTGGAGTCCTAGAAGAAGAAGAGAAAAGGGGGCAGAAAATTTATTTGAAGAAACAATAGCTGAAACTTCCCTAATATGGGGAAGGAAAAGACATCCAGATCCGGGAGGTACAGAGAACTCCCACTGAAATCAATGAAATTAGCCCAACACCAAGATATATTGTAATTAAATTTGCAAAATATAATGATACAGAAAATCCTAAAAGCATCAAGACAAAGGAAGTCATTAATTTACAAGGGAAAACCCACAATGATAGTTGGAGATTTTTCAACAGAAATGTTCCAGTTCAGTTATTCAACATAGTATCGGAAGTCATAGGCTCAGCAATCAGACAACACAAAGAAATAAAAGGCATCCAAATCAGCAAGGAGGAAGTCAAACCTTCACTCTTTGCAGATGACACAATACTCTATATGGAAAACCCAAAAGATTCCACAAAAAAACTGCTAGAACTAATCCATGAATTCAGCAAAGTCTCAGAGTATAAAATCAATGCACAGAAATCGGTTGCATTTCTATACACCAATAATGAAGCAGCAGAAAGAGAAATCAAGGAGTCGATCCCATTTACAACTGCACCAAAAACCATAAAATACCTAGGAATACACCTAACCAAACAGGTGAAAAATCTATACAATGAAAACTATAGAAAGCTTATAAAAGAAATCAAAGAAGACACACAAAAAAATGGGAAAATATTCCATGCCCATGCACTGGAAGAACAAATATTGTTAAAATGCTGATACTACCCAAAGCAATCTACATATTCAATGCAATCCCTATCAAAATAACACCAGCTAGAACAAACTAGCTCTTCACAGAGCTAGAACAAACAATCCTAAAATGTGTATGGAACCAGAAAAGACCCTGGATAGCCAAAGCGATCCTGAAAAAGAAAATCAAGGCTGGAGGCATCACTATTCTGGACTTCAAGATGTATTCCAAAGCTGTAATCATCAAGACAGTATGGTACTGGCACAAAAAGAGACACTTAGACCAATGGAACAGAATACAGAACCCAGAAATGGACCCACAAACGTAGGGCCAACTAATCTTTGACAAAGCAGGAAAGAATAGCCAATGGAATAAAGACAGTCTCTTCAGCAAACGGTGCTGGGAAAACTGGACACCGACATGCAGAAGAATGAACCCGGACCACTTTGTTACACCATACGCAAAAATAACCTCAACACGGATGAAAGACCTCAATGTAAGACAGGAAGCCATCAAAATCCTCGAGGAGAGAGTAAGCAAAGACCTCTTTGACCTCGGCTGCAGCAACTTCTTTCTCAACGTGTCTCTGGAGGCAAGGGAAACAGAAGCAAAAATGAACTATTGGGACTTCATCAAGATAAAAAGCTTCTGCATGGCGAAGAAAACAACCAGCAAAACTAAAGGGCAATCAACAGAATGAGAGAAGATATTTGTAAATGACATATCAGATAAAGGGTTAGTATCCAAAATCTATAAGAACTTATCAAACTCAACAGCCGAAAAAACAAACAATCCAGTGCAGAAATGGGCAAAAGACATGAATAGGCACTTTTTCAAAGAAGACATCCAGATGGCTAACTGACACATGAAAAAATGCTCAACATCACTCATTTTATCAGGGAAATACAAATCAAAGTCACAATGAGATACCACCTCACACCAGTCAGGATGGCTAACATGAACAACTCAGGCAATGACAGATGTTGGCAAAGATGCAGAGAAAGAGGAACCCTTTTGCACTGCTGGTGGGAATGCAAACTGGTGCAGCCACTCTGGAAAACAGCATGGAGGTTCCTCAAAAACTTAAAAATGGAACTGCCCCATGACCCAGCAATTACACTACTGGGTACTTACCCAAAGGATATAGGAGTACTGTTTTGAAGGGGCACATACACCCCAGTGTTTATAGCATCACTATCAACAATAGCCAAAGTATGGAAAGAGCCCAAATGTCCATCGATGGATGAATGGATAAAGAAGATGTGTTATAGGGGCGCCTGGGTGGCTCAGTTGGTTACGTGTCCAACTTTGGCTCAGGTCATGATCTCACCATTGTGAGTTTGAGCCCCGCATCAGGCTCTGTGCTGACAGCTCGGAGCCTGGAGCCTGCTTCGGATTCTGTGTCTCCCTCTCTTTCTGCTCCTCCCCTGCTCACACTCTGTCTGTTTCTCTCTCTCTCAAAAATAAATAAACATAAAAAATTTTTTTAAAAGAGATGTGGTATACATATACAGTGGAGTATTACTCAGCAATCAAAAAGAATGAAATCTTGCCATTTGCAACAACGTGGATGGAACTAGAGGGTATTATGCTAAGCGAAATTAGTTACAGAAAGACAAATATCATATGACCTCATTCATGTGTGGAATATAAGATACAAAACTGATGAACATAAGGGAAGGGAAGCAAAAATAATATAAAAACAGGGAGGGGACAAAACATAAGTCACTCTTAAATACAGAGAACAAACTGAGGGTTGCTGGAGGGTTTTGGATGGGGGGGATGGGCTAAATGGGGAAGGGGCATTGAGGAGGACACTTGTTGGGATGAGCACTGGGTGTTATACATAAGGGATGAATCACTGGATTCTAATCCTGAAACCGTTACTGCATTATATGCTAAGTAACTTGGATGTAAATTAAAAAATAGTAATTAATAATAATAATAATAATAACAATAAAAGAAACTTTGCAGGCCAGAACAGAGTAGCATGATATATTCAACGTGCTACACAGGAAGAATCTGCAGCCAAGAATACTCTATCCAGCAAGGTTATTCAGAACAGAAGGAGAGAGAAAAAGTTTCCCGAACAAAAACTAAAGGAGTTCATGACCACTAAACACATTCCTGCAAGAAATATTAAAAGGGACTCTTTGAGTGGAAAGGAGAGACCAAACATGACAGTATGAAGGTAGGAAACAGAAATATTTCTGTAAAAAAATCAGTCAAGGATGTCACAAAAACAGGTTATAAAATATAATCACATATTCCTAAAACGTGGGGAGGAGAGGAGAGAAGAACGGGTTCAAACTTGAGCAACCTCAACTTAATATAGACTGCTACATGCAGAAGAGGTTATATACAAACCTAATGGTAACCATATAGCAAAAACCTAATAAATTTATTATTTGCACTAATAAATACACAAACAATAAAGACAGAGAAATCCACATATATCACTAAAGCAAATCAGTAAACCACAAGAGACAAACAAGAAAGGATCAGAGAAAATCTACATAAACAACCAAAAGCAAATAATAAAATGGCAATAAATACATATCTTCAGTAGTTACTTTGAATGTAGACGGACTAAACCCTCTAATCAAAAGACATAAGGTGACAGAATGAATAAAAGAATAACACCCATCTATATGCTGCATACAAGACACTCACTTCAGACTGAAAGACACCTGAAGATTGAAAGTGAGGCGGTGGAGGGGCACCTGGGTGGTTCAGTCAGTTGAGCATCCGACTTCGGCTCAGGTCATGATTTCACAATTTGTGAGTTCGAGCCCTGCATCAGGGTCTGTGCTGACAGCTCAGAGCTTGGCGCTGCTTCGGATTCTGTGTCTTCCTCTCTCTCTGTCTCTCCCCAACTTACGCTCTGTTTCTCTCTCTCTCAAAAACAAATAAACATTAAAAAAATGGAAGTGAGGCAATAGAGAAACATCTATCACGCAAATGGATGTCAAAAAAAAAGGTGGGTTAGCAACACTTATGTAGAACAAAATAGACTTTCAAACAAAGACTGTAACAAGAGACAAAGAGGGGCATCTGGGTGGCTCTGTGTCGGTTAAGCGTCCACTTCAGCTCAGGTCACGATCTCATAGCTTGTGGGTTCGAGCCCTGCATCGGACTCTGTCCTGACAGCTCAGAGCCTGGAGCCTGCTTCGGATACTATATCTCCCTCTCTCTCTGTCCCTCCCCACTCACGCTCTGTCTCTCTCTCAAAAAGAAATAAACATTAAAAAATTTTTTTTAAAAAAGAGACAAAGAAGGACACTATATAATCATAAAGGGGACAATTCAACAAGATCTAACACTGTAAATATTTATGCACCCAACATGAAAGCACCCAAATGCATAAAACAGTTAATAACAAACATAAAGGAACTAATCAATACTAATACAATAATAGTAGGGGACTTTAACACCCCACTCTCAACAATGGACAGTTCATCCAAACAGAGTATCAACAAGGAAACAGTGACTTTGAATGACACATTGGACCAGATAGACTTAACAGATATATTCAGAACATTCCATCCTAAAGCAATAGAACGCACATTCTTTTCAAGTACACGTGGAACATTCTCCAGGACAGATCACATGTTAGGCCACAAAACGGGCCTCAACAGATTCAAGAAGATCAAAGTCATACCATGCACATTTTCTGACCAGAACAGTATGAAACTAGAAGCCAATCACAAGAAAAAAATCCGTACATGAAGGTTAAATAACATGCTATTAACAATGAATGAATCAAGCAAGAAATCAAAGACGAGGAGAGCCTGGGTGGCACACTCAGTTAAGCAGTCTTGATTTTGGCTCCGGTCGTGATCTTACGGTTCATGAGATTGAGCCCTGCATCATGCTCTGTGCTGACAGTGCAGAGCCTGCTTGGGATTTTCACTCTGCCCCTCCCGTGCTCTCTCTCTCTCTCAAAATAAATAAATAAACTTGAAAAAAAAAAAAGAAATCAAAGAAGAATTTAAAAATACATGAGGACAAATAAAAATGAAAACACAATGGTCCAAAACCTTTGGGATGCAGCAAAAACTATTCTAAGAGGAAAGTTTATAGCAATACAAGTCTGCTTCAAGAAGCAAGAAAAATCTCAAATAAATAATGTAACCTTACACTTAAGGGAGCTAGAGAAAGAACAACAAACAAAGCCTAAAGCCACTAGAAGGAAGGAAATAATAAAGATTAGAGCAGAAATAAATGATAAAGAAACTAAAAGAATGATAAAACCAACCGATGAAACCAGGAGCTAGTTCTTTGAAAAAATTAACAAAATTGATAAACCTCTAGACAGATTTATCAAAAAGAAAAAAGAAAGGACCCAAGTAAATAAAATCACAAATGAGAGAGGAGAAATAACAACTAATATCACAGAAATACATACAATTATAAGAAAATTTTATGAAAAACTATATGCCAAAAAATTGGACAACCTAGAAGAAGTTGATAAATTCCTAGAAACATATAAACTACCAAAAGTGAAACAGGAAGACATAGAAATTTTGAACAGATCAATAACCAGCAAAGAAACTGAATTGGTAATTAAAAACTCCCAACAAAGAGAATTCGGGACCAGATGGCTTCACAGGCGAATTCTACCAAACATTTAAAGAAGAAATAATATCTATTCCTCTCAAACTGTTCCAAAAAACACAAGAGGAAGGAAAACTTCCAAATTCATTCTATGAGGCCAGTGTTACCCTGATACCCAAACCAAGTAAAGACACCACAAAAAAAGAGAATTATAGGCCTATATCTCTCATGAATATAGGTGCAAAAATATTCAACAAAATACTAGCAAACCCAATCCCACAATATGTTTTCAAAAAATCATTTACCACAATCAGGTGGTACTTATTCCTGGCTTGTAAGAGTGGTTCAAGAGTCACAAATCAACCAACATGATATTATCACATCAACAAGGGGAAGGATAAAAACCATATGGTCATTTCAGTAGATTCAGAAAAAGCCTTTGACAAAGTACAACATCCAATCGTGATAAAAACCCTCAACAAAGTAGGCTTAGAGGGAACATACCTCAACATAATAAAGGCCACATATGAAAACCCACTGCTAATATAATCCTCATGGGGGAAAACTAAGAGCTTTTCCCTCTATGGTGAGGAACAAGACAGGGATGTCCACTCTCCTCACCACTTTTATTCAATATAGTGCTGGAAATCCTAGCCTCGGCAATCAGACAACAAAAAGAAATAAAAGGCACCCAAATTGGCAAGGAAGAAGTAAAGCTTTCACCATTTGCAGATGACATGAGAAAACCCCAAAGGCTCCACCAGAAAACTGCTAGAACTGATCAGTGAATTCAGTAAAGTTGCAGGATACAAAGTCAACCTACAGAAACCAAGGGGTTGTAAATTTCCCCTTGGTGCATTTCTATGTACCAATAATGAAGCGGCCGAAAGAGAAATTAAGGAATCAACCCCATTTACAATCAGCCCCACTTACAACCCCATTTATAACCCCATTTACAGCAAAAATAATAAGATACTTAGGAATAAACCTAACCAACGAGGTGAAAGGCTTGTACTCTGAAAACTATAAAACACTGAGGAATGAAATTGAAGATAACACAAAGAGCTGGAAAGACATTCCGTGCTCATGGATGAGAAGAATAAATGTTAAAACGTCTATTCCCAAGGCAATCTACACATTTAATACAAACCTTATCAAAACACCAACAGCATTTTTCACAGAGCTAGAACTAACAATCCTAAAATGTGTGTGGAACCACAAAAGACCCCGAATAACCAAAGCAACCTTGAAGAAGAAAAGCAAAATGGAGGCATCACAATTCTGGACTAAAAGTTATGTCACAAAGCTGTAGGAATCGAAACAGTCTGATACTGGCACAAAAATAGGCACAGAGATCAATGGAACAGAATAGAAAACCAAGAAATGAACCCACAATTATATGGCCTGGCCAAGTAATGTTCGATAAAGCAGGAACGAATATCCAACGAGAAAAAGACAGTCTCTTCAACAAACGGTGTCGAGAAACCTGAACAGCTACAGGCAGAAGAATGAACCTGGACCACTTTCTTACACCACACCCAAAAATAAATTCAAAATGGATTAAAGACCTACCCGTGAGACCTGAAACCATAAAAATTCTAGAAGAGAGCACGGGCAATAACTTCTTTGCCATCAGCCTTAGCAACTACTTTCTAGATATGTCTTCCGAGGCAAGGGAAACAAAAGCAAAACAAACTGGGGCACCTGGCTGGCTCAGTCAGTAGGGCACGTGACTCTTGATCTTGGGGTTGTAAGTTCAAGCCCCACATTCGGTGTAGAGATAGCTTAAAAAGTAAAAATAAACTTCTGGGACTACATCAAAATGAAAAGCATCTGCACAGCAAAGGAAACAATCAACAAAACTAAAAAGCAACCTATTGAATGGGAGAAGATATTTGCATATGACGTATCCAATAAAGGGTTAACATCCAAAATACATAAAGAGCTGATACAACTCAACACCCAAAAAATGAATAATCCCATTAAAAATGGGCAGATGACAAGAAGACATTTTCCCAAAGAAGACATGCATGTGGCCAACAGACACATGAAAAGATGCTCAACATGACTCATCATCAGGGAAAGGCAAGTCAAAACCACAGTGAAATATCACCTCACACCTGTCAGAATGGCTAGAATCAACAACTCAAGAGGCAAGAGGGTTCACCAAGTATGTGGAGACAGGGAAGCCCTCGTGCACTGTTGGTGGGAATGCAAACTGGCGCAGCCGCTCTGGAAATGAGTATGGAGGTTCTTCAAAAAGTTACACATAGAACTACCCTTCGATCCAGCCATCGCACTACCGGGTATTTACCCAAAGAATACAAAAACACTAAATCAAAGGGATAGAGGCACCCTGATGTTTATAGCAGCACTATCTACAATAGCCAAATTATGGAAACAGCTCAAATGTCCATCCACTGATGCATGGATAAAAAAGACACGGTACATTGAGCCAAAAAAAGGAGAATGAAATCGTTTCATCTACAATGACATGGATGGAGCCAGAGAGTATTATGCTAAGCGAAACAAGTCAGTCAGAGAAAGTCAAACACCACATGATTTCGCCCATATGTGGAATTTCAGAAACAAAACAAATGAGCAAAGGGAAAACAAAAGAGAGAGGTGGACCACGAAACAGACTCTTCACTACAGAGAAAAAACTGATATTTACCAGAGGGGAGGTGGGTGAAACAGGTGTTGGGGACGAAGGAAGCCACTTGTCATGATGAGCACGGGGTGATGTATGGAAGTGTGGAATCACTATATTGGACATCTGAAACTAATATTACACTTTACGTTAACTAACTGGAATTTAAATTAAAACTTCAAAAAAAATACAATAGAAATGACGGACTAATTTACTTGTCTCAGCCTAGAACAGATGAAATAGACAAAAATTATTTGTTAATATCTTAGTACAGCATCTTGCTGTGAGTATGCTTTACCGTTTTCTCTTCATTGTTATTCACCGGTTTTTAATTTTTCCTCTCCAAAAATCGTTCCTATTTATCAGTTCCAGCACTTGTCTGTTTTCAAATTTATTATTTTCTCCTTTCAGCTTCATGATTTCCTTCCATTTGCTTTCCTTACGTTTATTTTGTTGTTCTTTTTAAAGCGTCCTGCATTGCATACTAAACGCGTTTGTTTTCATTCTATCTGGTTTAGTAATCTCTGCTTATAAGGTTGTAAATTTCCCCTTGAGCCACCTGCCTCCAAAGTTCTAACACCCTCAGGCCTTCCCAATGATGCCCTTGAGAGAGAGGGCCAGGAGTGCCTCCAACCCAGAGCCCAGATTTGTGTTGTCTTCACGGTTTTGGAAGGTATTCCTTTTTGCTACTCTCAAAGGTGCTTGCTTTTTTCCCCTCCCCATAGCATGATACATCAAGATTCTTAGACTTCCCCAAAATGAAATCTCTAGGAAGGCAACTTCACACATTCATAAGTGACTTTACATTCCCATAGCGAGGGCATGGCAGGCAAATGGAACACCAGTATAAGATAAAGGTGCCATTGCAAATTAGCAGGGAAGAGATGGACAGATCAATAAATGATATCAGGGCAATTGAATCCCTATCGATTAAAGATGAACATTCTAAAATACTATAAAAATACCGGGAAAAATATGCAAAAAAGCTTAATAATTTCAGTGGTAGGGATTTTCCAAACAAAACTAAACTCTCAGCCAAAAAAAATAATAATAATAATAAGGCATGGACCTCAAGTGCATGTAATTAGAATTTCTGCACTGACGTGCCAATGGCATAAAAACAGGACGGGGGGATTACTGCTCTAGATTTAAAATTCATTGCCTTGTACGCAGGGTCAAAGGTGCCTCACCTCATTCATAGTTAAAGCCATGCAATAGTCTTATTGTGTTGAGTAGGGTTGAGCATCTTTTAACATGTTTTGTGAACCGTTTATATTTATGTTTTCTGTGAGAGCCAATTTTTGCTTATGTCCACATTTCCCCCCAGTTTGATAAAAATAAGAACATTTGGCAATACATATCTGGTTACAACATGGATAAACAGACACATACATCTCTGGGGAAAACACACGTGTGAGTTGGTGTGACTTTTGTGAAAGGGCACTTGATCTATTAAAACTACAAACACACAGGTCTTAAAAGTGCTCATCACAAGAAAAAAAAATTTTAACTATGTATGGTGGAGGATGTGTTTTGTTTGGTTGGTTTATTTTATTTATTTATGTATTTTTGAGAGAGAGAGAGAGAGAGAGAGAGAGAGAGAGAGAGAGAGAGAGAATCTCAAGCAGGATCTATGCTCAGCACAGGGTCCAACTCGGGGCTTGATCCCACCACCCTGGGATCACGACCTGAGCCAAAATCAAGAGAAGGAGGCTTAACTGACTGAGCCACGCAGGCGCCCCTGGTGGAGGATGTTAACTAGACTGTGGTAATTATTTCACAATATACAGGAATCATTACACTATACCCCTGAAACCAGCATAATGGTATGTCTCAATTACACCTCAATAAAATATAAAAACCTGCGAACACAACACCGTTTTATCCAGCAATTCTCTTTCTAGGAATATATTCCTACATAAGTGAAATAACATACAGGTGAGCATGTTTGAAATCTCAAAATGCGGGTGATGGGTATTGAGGGGGGCACCTTTTGGGATGAGCACTGGGTGTCGTATGGAAACCAATTTGACAATACATTTCAAAAAATAAATAAATAAATAAAATAAAAATGAAATAAAAATAAAATAGAAAAAAGAAATCTCAAAATACTAGAAACAATCAAATTGTCCATCAATGGGGAACGGGCTAATTGGATTATGACATATTTATGCAGCAGTAAAAAAGAACGAAACACATACATATGCAACATATGTACGCGTGTGCACATAGTGCTGAACTATGTCACTCAATGTTAAGTAAAAACTGCAAAATACAGTGCAGCGTGCCCACGAATCACTCATTCAACAAATGTGAGTCGAGGACTTACTTTATGCCATGAACTGTCCTAGGAACTGGAGAAATGGAGGAAAACACAATGGCTCAAATCTAAGCTTACATTCTGCCAGAGGAGAGATGCAAGGAACAAACCGAATATTCAGAAATGAGATCACTTCAGATAGTGGTAAATACTGTAAAGGAAATCGTGAACGAAGAGATGTGACCGTGACAGATTAAGTGCAGTGGGGCTGCTTTACAACAGGTGGTCAGAGAGACTTCTCTAGAGATGCCATTTGAGCTGAGGCAGCAGGGTGCAAGAAAAAAAAGACTCCGAAGCAGAAAAGAGCTCAGAGTGAGGGCCACAAAGATGGCCAGTCCAGTGGGAGTGTGGTGACTGGCAGGGAGGGCACCCCCGATGGGGTCTGAGCAGTAGGCAGGGTTCGGGATTTGTATTTCACTTTTTGTTTTTTAATGTTTATTTAATTTTGAGAGAGAGAGCACGAGCATGGGAGGGGCAGAGAGGGGGCGGACAGAGGATCTGAAGCAGGCTCAGGCTCCGAGCTGTCAGCACAGAGCCCCACGCAGGGCTTGAACTCACGAACCGCGAGATCATGACCTGAGCTGAAGTCAGACGCTTAACCGACTGCCGCCAGGAGCCCCATGTTTTACTCTTAAAAACATGTTCTCGTTGTGTACAAAAAGGATATAAATCTACACAGATGCATTTCTTCTTGTGTGTGCGTGTTTGTATACGCACGTATTTCAGGAGGGAGAAGCAAGAAACTGATCATGGTGGCTGCCTCAGGAGGACTAGGGCTCTAGGACAGGAAGGAGACTTGTTTCATAGTGTATGTTTTTATGCTGTTTGATATTTATACTATGTATATGAATTAGTTTTTTCAATTAAAAACTAGTTAATTTTTTAAACTCTAGAAACATAATATTCCATCTCAGTTGTAATCAGAGACATGCAAATTAAAACATCAGGGAAATAAGATTTTTTAGAAAGGATTCAAAAACTCATAAAGCGGGGGCGCCTGGGTGGCGCAGTCGGTTAAGCGTCCGACTTCAGCCAGGTCACGATCTCGCGGTCCGTGAGTTCGAGCCCCGCGTGGGGCTCTGGGCTGATGGCTCGGAGGCTGGAGCCTGTTTCCGATTCTGTGTCTCCCTCTCTCTCTGCCCCTCCCCGGTTCATGCTCTGTCTCTCTCTGTCCCAAAAATAAATAAAAAACGTTGAAAAAAAATTAAAAAAAAAACAAAAAAACTCATAAAGCTCCTAGTTGATGAGGAGATGAGAAAATGGACTCATGTACTGTTTGCATATTTTATATGTGGACAGGAGCATTGGTAAAACTTTCCTGAGGATCACTGGACTTTTTTGATATCAAAGGCTCTAACTTTTTAGTGTATCTTTGCCTCAACAATTCCACATCCCTGAGTTTACCCAGAGGAAAGGATCAGGAGTGGGTGCAAAGAGTGAATGAGGAGGTTCAACCCAGCATGTTAAAAATAAGGAAATTGAAGAAGTTAAAATCTAACAATAGTTACCTATGTAAATGAACTGTAGTATATCCATACAATGGAATTGTATGACTATATTTAAAATACTGTTAAGGAATATTTAATGATATGCAAAAATGTTATGGATTTATTGTTAGATGAAAAATAAAGTTACAAAAGAGAGTGTTCCATATTGTAATTTTAGCACAAATATATATATGTATATGTATATATATATTTATGTATAAATATACATATACATACATATATGTATATGTATATATATATTTTATGTATGTGTATATATATATATATACACAAAACTGAAGACTGCAAAAATATTAACAGTAGTTAACAAGTCATGAGTTAGAGTCTCTTTTCTTTAAATGTTTATTAATTTTGAGAGAGAGAGAATCAAAGCAGTTTCCATGCCCAGTGCAGAGCTTGATTTCACAACCTAGAGGTCACGACCCAAGCTGATATCAAGGGTAGGACGCTCAACTGATTGAGCCACCCAGGTGCCCTGAGAGACAGAATCTTAATCTTGCTCCATGCTCAGGAGGAAACCCTAGGCAGGGCTTGATCCCATGCCCCTGAAATCATGGCATGAGCCAAAATCAAGTTTCTAATGCTCAACAGGCTGAGCCACTTAGGAGCCCCAACCTATAAACCATTTTTAAGTGTATGGTTCAGGCATTAAAAACATTCATAATGGTCTGAAAATATGCACGGCATGATGTCAATCCTTTTGTACTTGATAAGGGCTGATTTGTGTCCCAGTATGTGATCTATTCTGGAGAACGTTCCTTTTGCACTTGAGAAGAATGTGTATTCTTCTGCTTTAGGATGAAATGTTCTGAATATATCTGTTAAGTCCATACGGTCCAGTGTGTCATTCAAAGCCATTGTTTCCTTGTTGATTTTCTGTTTAGATGATCTGTCCATTGCCGTAAGTGGAGTGTTGAAATCACCTACTATTGTGGTATTATAATCAATGAGTTTCTTTATGTTTGTGATTAATTGATTTATATATTTGGGTGCTTTCACATTGGGTGCATAAATGTTTACAATTCTTCTTGGTGGATAGAAGATTAATTATGGATTAATTATGATATAATTTCCTTCTTCATCTTTTGTGACAGTCATTATTTTAAAATCTAGTTTATCTGGGGCACCTGGGTGGCTCAGTCGGTTGAGCGGCCGACTTCAGCTCAGGTCATGATCTCACAGCTCATGGGTTCGAGCCCTTCATCGGGCTCTGTGCTGATGGCTCAGAACCTGGAGCCTGCTTCAAATTCTATGTCTCCCTCTCTCTCTGCTCCTCCCCCGCTCATGCTCTGTCTCTCTCTCTCAAAGATAAATAAACATTAAAAAAATTAAAAAATAAAATAAAATCTAGTCTGTCTAAGTACGGCTACTCCAGCTTTCTTTTGGTGGCCATTAGAAACATAGATGGTTCACCATCCCCTTACTTTCAATCTGAAGGTGTCTTTAGGTCGAAAATGGTCTCTTGTAAACAGCATGTAGATGGATCTTCTTTTCTTATACATTTTGATATCTATGTCTTTTGATTGGGAAGTTTAGTTCATTGACATTTAGAGTGAGTACTGAAAGATATGAATTTCCTGTAGAGTTGGAGTTTCTGGTGATGTTCTCTGGTCATTTCTAGTCTTTGTTGCTTTTGGTCTTTTTTGTTTTGTTTTGTCTTTTCTCCCCTCAGAGAGTCTCCCTTAAAATTTCTTGCAGGGCTAATTTAGTGGTCACTAACTTCTTTAGTTTTTGTTTGTCTGGGAAACTCTTTATCTCTCCTTCTATTTTGAATGCCAGTCTTGCTGGATAAAGAATTCTTGGCTGCATATTTTTCTGATTCACCACATTGAATATATCATGCCATTCCTTTCTGGCCTGCCGAGTTTCTGTGTATAGGTCTGCTGTGAACCTGATCTGTCTTCCCTTCCAGTAGGGAAGGGAACAACACTTGAGTAAGGACAACACTTGTAGTAAGGACAACATTTGAAACTTGAAATCAACCACAAGAAAAAATTCAGAAAGACCACGAATACTTGGAGATTAAAGAACATCCTACTAGGGGCTCAGCCAGTTAAGCATCTGACTTTGGCTCAGTTCATGATTTCATGGTCCATGAGTTCAAGCCCCACATCAGACTCTGTGCTGACAGCTCACCGCCTGGAGCCTGCTTCAGATTCTGTGTCTCCCTCTCCTTCTGCCCTGCCTCTGCTTGCACCCTCTCTCTCTCTTAAACAAACAAACAAACAAACAAACATTAAAAAAAAACCATTCTACTAAAGAATGAATGCGTTAACCAAGAAATTAGACAGGAAATTCAAAAGTACATGGAAGTCAATGAAAATGATAACACAACAATCCAAAACCTCTGGGACGCAGCAAAGGAAGTCATGAGAGGGAAGTATACAGCAATCCAGGCCTTCCTAAAGAAGAAATAAAGGTCTCAGATACACAACTTAACTTTACACCTTAAAGAGCTGGAAAAAAAAACAGCAAATAGAGCCCCAAACCAGCAGATGATGGGAAATAATAAAGATTAGAGCAGAAATCAATGATGTCGAGATAAAAAAAAAAAATAGAAGAACAGATCAATGAAACCAGGAGCTGGTGGTTCTTTGAAAGAATTAACAAAATTGATAAACCCCTAGCCAGATGGATCAAAAAGAAAAAGGAAAGGACCCAAATATATAAAATCAAGAATGAAAGAGGAGAGATCACAACCAACAGTGCAGAAATACAAACAATAATAATAGAATATTGTGAGCAATTATACGCCAATAATGAGCAATCTGGAAGAAATGGACAAATTCCTAGAAACATATAAACTACCAAAGCTGACACAGGAAGAAATGGGAAATTTGGACAGACCCATAACCAGCAAAGAAATTGGATCAGTAACCAAAAATCTCCCAAAAAACAAGAGTCCAGGGCCAGATGGCTTTCCAGGGGAATGCTACCAAACATTTAAAGAAGAGTTAACACCTATTCTTTTGAAGCAGTTCCAAAGAATAGAGATGGAAGGAAAGTTTCCAGACTCATTATACAGACCAGAATTACCTTGATCTCAAAATCAGACAAAGACCCCACTAAAAAGGGGAACTACAGACCAATTTCCCTGATGAACATGGATGCAAAAATTCTCAACAAGATCCTAAGCAACTAGATCCAACAATACATTAAAAGAATTATTCACCATGATCAAGTGGGATTTATTCCTGGGAGGCAGGGCTGGTTCAATATCCACAAATCAATCAATGTGATACATCACATTAATAAAAAAAAGAATAAGAACCACATGATCCTCTCAATAGATTCGGAGAAAGCATTCGATAAAATACAGCATCCCTTCTTTTTTTAAATTTTTTTAAAAATGTTTATTTATTTTTGAGAGAGAGAGAGAGACAGAGTGTGAACAGAGAAAGGGCAGAGAGAGAGGGAGACACAGAATCCAAAGCTGTCAGCTATCAGCACAGAGCCAGATGCAGGGCTTGAACTCACAAACTACGAGATCATGATCTGAGCCGAAGTCGGATGCTTACCCCACTGAGCCACCCAGGCACCCCTACAGCATCCTTTCTTGATAAAAACCCTGAAGAACGCAGGGATAGAAGGATCATACCTCAAGATCGTAAAAGTCATATACAAAACACCCACAACTAATATCATCCTCAATGGGGAAAAACTGAGACTTTCCCCCTAAGGTCAGGAACACACCAAGGATGTCCACTCTCACCACTGTTACTCAACATAGTGTTGGAAGTCTTAGCCTCAGCAATCAGACAACACAAAGAAATAAAAGGCATCCAAATCAGCAAGGAGGAAGTCAAACTTTCACTCTTTGCAGATGACATGATAATCTATGTGGAAAACCCAAAAGATTCCACAAAAAAACTGCTAGAACTAATCCATGAATTCAGCAAAGTCTCAAAGTATAAAATCAATGCACAGAAATCGGTTGCATTTCTTTTTTTTTTTTTTTCAACGTTTATTTATTTTTGGGACAGAGAGAGACAGAGCATGAACAGGGGAGGGGCAGAGAGAGAGGGAGACACAGAATCGGAAACAGGCTCCAGGCTCCGAGCCATCAGCCCAGAGCCCGACGCGGGGCTCGAACTCACAGACCGCGAGATCGTGACCTGGCTGAAGTCGGACGCTTAACCGACTGCGCCACCCAGGCGCCCCAATCGGTTGCATTTCTATACACCAATAATAAAGCAGCAGAAAGAAAAATCAAGGAGTCGATCCCATTTACAATTGCACCAAAAACCATAAAATACCTAGGAATACACCTAACCAAACAGGTGAAAAATCTATACAATGAAAACTATAGAAAGCTTATAAAAGAAATCAAAGAAGACACACAAAAAAATGGGAAAATATTCCATGCCCATGCACTGGAAGAACAAATATTGTTAAAATGCTGATACTACCCAAAGCAATCTACATATTCAATGCAATCCCTATCAAAATAACACCAGCATTCTTCGCAGAGCTAGAACAAACAATCCTAAAATGTGTATGGAACCAGAAAAGACCCTGGATAGCCAAAGCAATCCTGAAAAAGAAAATCAAGGCTGGAGGCATCACTATTCTGGGCTTCAAGATGTATTCCAAAGCTGTAATCATCAAGACAGTATGGTACTGGCACAAAAAGAGACACTCAGACCAATGGAACAGAATACAGAACCCAGAAATGGACCCACAAACGTAGGGCCAACTAATCTTTGACAAAGCAGGGAAGAATAGCCAATGGAATAAAGACAGTCTCTTCAGCAAACGGTGCTGGGAAAACTGGACACCGACATGCAGAAGAATGAACCCGGACCACTTTGTTACACAATACACAAAAATAACCTCAACACGGATGAAAGACCTCAATGTAAGACAGGAAGCCATCAAAATCCTCGAGGAGAGAGTAAGCAAAGACCTCTTTGACCTCAGCTGCAGCAACTTCTTTCTCAACGTGTCTCTGGAGGCAAGGGAAACAGAAGCAAAAATGAACTATTGGGACCTCATCAAGATAAAAAGCTTCTGCATGGCGAAGAAAACAACCAGCAAAACTAAAGGGCAATCAACAGAATGAGAGAAGATATTTGTAAATGACATATCAGATAAAGGGTTAGTATCCAAAATCTATAAGAACTTATCAAACTCAACAGCCGAAAAAACAAACAATCCAGTGCAGAAATGGGCAAAAGACATGAATAGGCACTTTTTCAAAGAAGACATCCAGATGGCTAACTGACACATGAAAAAATGCTCAACATCACTCATTTTATCAGGGAAATACAAATCAAAACCACAATGAGATACCACCTCACACCAGTCAGGATGGCTAACATGAACAACTCAGGCAATGACATGTTGGCAAAGATGCAGAGAAAGAGGATCTTTTTTTCACTGCTGGTGAAACTGAGGCAGTCATTTTGGAAAGCAGTACGGAGTTTCCTCAAAAACTTAAAATTAGAACTACCCTACAATCCAGCAATTGCACTACTGAGTATTTATCCAAAAGATATCGGTGTGCTGTTTCAAAGGGGCACATACACCCCTATGTTTATAACAGCCCTATTGACAATAATCAAAGTATGGAAAGAGCCCAAATGTCCATCAACAGATGTAATGGATAAAGAAAATGTGGTATATATATACAATGGGGTATTACTCAGCAATCAAAAAGAATGAAACCTTGCCATTTGCAACTACGTGGATGGAACTAGAGGGTATTATGCTAAGCGAAATTAGTCAGTCACAGAAAGACAAATATCATATGACTTCGCTCATATGAGGACTTTAAGAAACAAAACAGATGAACATAAGGGAAGGGAAGCAAAACGTATATAAAAACAGGGAGGGGGATGGAACATAAGAGACTTTTAAATATAGAGAACAAACTGAGGATTGCTTGAGGGGTTGTGGGTGGGTGGCGGGGGATGGGCTAAATGGGCAAGGCACATTGAGGAGGACACTTGTTGAAATGAGCACTGGGTATTATATGTATGGGATGAATCACTGGAATCTACTCCCGAAATCATTATTGCACTATATTCTAACTTGGATGTATATTTAATAAATAAATAAATAAATAAATAAATAAATAAATAAATAAATAAATAAATAAATAAATAGAAAAAAACCGTTCAAAATGTTACACAACCATTACCACCCTCCATCTCCAGAACTTTTTCATCTTCCCAAACTGAAACTCTGTATCTATTAAGGAAAACAATTTCTCCCTTCCCCCAGCCCCTGTTAACCACCATTCTACTTTCTGTCTCTAGGAATTTGACTCCTCTACATACCTCATATAAGAGAATGGTACAATATTTTGTCATTTTGTGACCCGCAAATTTCACCTAGCGTGATGACTTCAGCTACATATCGCCTTTCTCTATCCATTCAAACACAATGGACACTTGGGTTGCTTCTGTCACAATTTTGTCTATTGTAATGTATAAAAGTTTCAACTTCTCATCTCTTTTTTAAAAGTTTATTTATTTATTTTGAGAGAAAGAGAGTGAGTGTGGGAAGGGCATAGAGAGAGAGGGAGAGAGACAGGATCCCAAGCAGGCTCTGCACTGTCAGCACGGAGCCTGATGTGGAGCTTGAACACACAAAATGTAAGATCAAGACCTGAGCCACAGTCAAGAGTCCGATGGCTAACCAACTGAGCCATCCAGGTGCCCCTCAACTTCTCATCTTTATGAATACTTGTTATTTTCTGTTTGTTTGTTTGTTTTTTTGATCCCCATCCTAATGTGTGTGAGGAGGTATCTGTGGATTTTGTTTGCATTTCCTAATGATTAGTGATGTTGAACACCTTTCATCTTGTTGGCCATTAGCATATCTTCCTTGGAGAAATGTCTATTTAAGACCTTTGCCCATTTTTTAATCAGGTGGGGGGGGGTTGTAGTCATTGTTTTGGGGTTGTAGGAGTTCTTTATATATTCTGGATATTAATCCCTTATCGGATATATGCTTTGCGAATTTTTCTCCCATTCTGTGGGTTGCCTTTTCACTCTGTCGATTGTGCCCTTTGACGCACAGAAGTTTATAATTTTTATGCAGTCCAATGTATCTATTTTTTTCTTGTGTTGCCTGTAGTTTTGGTCTCACATCCATATAGCCCTTAAAAATGGTTTTGTCACATATGAGTGCCTACACAATGTATTGTTTTGTTTTCCTTGTTTTAGAGAGTCTTATAAAAAGTGTACCGTAGGGGCACCTTTGGCTCAGGTCATGATCCCATGGCTTGTGGGTTCAAGTTCCGTGTCAGGCTCTGTGCTGACAGCTCACAGCCTGGAGCTTGCTTCGGATTCTGGGTCTCCCTTTCTCCCTGCTCTTACCCCCGCTTGCACTCTGTCTCTCCCTCTCTCTCTCATAATAAATAAACTTAATAATAATAATTTAAGGGGTGCCTGGGTGGCTCAGCTGGCTAAGCATCTGACTTCGGCTCAGGTCATGATCTCACGGTTTGTGGGTTCAAGCCCCGTGTCAGGCTCTGTGCTGACAACTGAGAGCCTGTAGCCCGCTTTGGATTCTGTGTCCCCCTCTCTCTGCCCCTCCCCTGCTCGTGCTCTATCTCTGTCTCTCAAAACTAAATAAATGTTAAAAATATTTTTTAAATAATTAAAACAATTTTAAGTGTATTAGACTCCATGTGGTCGTTTAAGAATTCCTTTTTTTTCACTCATCATTATATACTCAGATTCATACCTATTGTTATTATATATTATTTTCATTGTGTGAAATTTCAGAGCTGTATATTATTCCACTGTGTGAATATACCAAAGTGTATTGATTCATTTTCCTACCAATGGGTATTACATCCATTCCAGGGTTTTGTCACTTTGCACAATAATCAATGAACACCTTCATAGTGTCTCTTGTTCATGTATATAAGCGTCTTCTCATTGGACCATAGGGTATAAAGATGTTCAAATGTACAAAATAATGCCAAACTATTTCAAAGTAGTTGAATCAATTTACATACTCACCGGCAATGTTTATGAGTTCTCATCAATCTATATCTTCTCTAACACTCAAGTACAGTGAGTGAGATTTCTTAATTTTGGTCAATCTCATGGATGTTAAATGGTATCTGCCTGTGGTCTTGATTTGCATTTCCCTGATTATGATGGAGATTGAGCATCTTTTCAGGTACGTATCAGCCATATGTATTTTCTCTTCTGTGAAATGCCTATTCATCCCTTTTGCATATGTTCTGATAGGTCGTTGATCTTTTTCTTGATAGATTTGAAGACATCCTTTATGCATTCTTGATAGCAATCCTTTGTTTAGGTGCATAAGTTATAAATATTTTCTCCCTTTTTCCCTCACTTTTTTACATTGTCTGTTGTTGAATAAGCGTTCTTAGTTTAAATGCAACGTATAAATCTTTTCTTTTATAATTAGAGCTTCTTGGCATCTGGTTTAAGAACTCTTTCCCTACTCTAAAATTAAAAAGATGTTCCCTACATTGTTTTCTAGAAGTTTTCGAGTTTTACTTCTGGCATGTACATCTGTAATAGACCCAGAGTTGATTTCCATATTGATCTGAGGAAGGAGAGAGGCAGTTTATTACATTTTGTCCCATATGGATAATTGATTTGTCCAAGTCCAATTATCGGCAAGTATCAGAGGGAGCATGGCGGAATGTGAAGAACAGATGAAGCACTAAATGGAGCTGGAAAAAGAAACAAGGCCTTGGGCCTGAGGGAAGACTGCAGTGGATCCTGAAGCTTCCTCCTTAACGTTAACTGCCAGGTGAGAGGAGACTGCTTTCTCACACATTGTCATATGAGGATTTGGTACTAGGAGCTGTTACACACATGGTGTCCCGGCAGGAAATGTTGTTGGACACACAGAATATCAACAATTAGCAATCTATAAGGGACTAAAGTCTTGGATCGTGTAATTGAGCTGCCGAGCCAACTCTAGAAGCCAGTATCCGGCACATATTAAATCCTCAACAAATATTTTGGAATAAGGGAATGAATGAACACACACTCCACACAGGACCACTCCCTGTGCTTCCCAACACCTACTTCTTGTCTGCCTCCGTATCTTCGTGTTTTCGGTTCCCTCTACTTAGAATGCCATTCCCTCACCATAGACTCACCTAGAATGCCACCGTATCCCTAATGCTTCTCCCAACCCCCAAAGGCAAATGTGATTTCTCACTCCCTTGAACACACATAGTTCTTTGTACTTACCATAACTACCTTTTTAAATTTTTGGCTTTTAATTATTTATGCCTAGTCTTGCTCTCCAAAAGATGTAGAAGCGCTTATAAGAACACAAAAACAGAGGGCCTCAGTTCTGGCAGTGGTGGGGGCAAGTCTCGTTTTGCAGTCAGACCACTGCACACCTTGCTGCCCAAATGGGCAAAAAGAGCCTCAGCAGACAGCTGGACTGAAGGAAAAAGAGGCCAAGACTCGGCAGCAGAGCACAGGCAACACACACGGGAAACACTCCCTGAAGGGCCAGGTCCCGGGAAACAGGGGACATTGCACTGCACGGCACTCCAGGACCTCTTCCTCATAAGGCAATTATTGTTAAGGGCAGGAGAAGTAGCTAACTTTCCTAACACCCAGAAACAGGCACAGAGAGTCAGACAAAATGAGGAGACAGAGGAATATGCCCATCCCAAATGCAAGAACAGGAACAAACCACAGCAAGAGGCCAAAGCAAAATGAAGGTAGGTAATATGCCCGATAGAGAATTTAAAGTATCAGGTGGCTCAGTCAGTTGAGAGTCTGACTCTTGATTTCAGCTCAGGTCATGATCCCAGGGTCATGGGATCGAGCCCCTCATGGTGCTCCACGCTCAGCATGGAGCCTGCTTAAGTTTCTCTCTCAATAAATAAATAAAAATAAAATAAGTTAAAAAAAATCTCTCTCTCTCCTTTTGCCCCTCTCCCTGCTATCTCTCAATTTCTAAAATAAAAAATAATAATAAAAATCGGGGCGCCTGGGTGGCTCAGTCGGTTGGGCGACCGACTTTGGCTCAGGTCATGATCTCACACTCCATGAGTTCGAGCCCCGCATCGGGCTCTGTGCTGACAGCTCGGAGCCTGGAGCCTGTTTCAGATTCTGTGTCTCCCTCTCTCTCTGACCCTCCCCCGTTCATGCTCTGTCTCTCTCTGTCTCAAAAATAAATAAACGTCAAAAAAAATTAAAAAAAAATAATAATAATAAAAATAAAGAAATGATCATAAAAAGACCCACTGAACTTGAGAAAAGAGTGGAAAACCAGTGAAACCCTTAACACGGAGATAAAAAGAACCAATCAGAGATTGAGAATACAATAAATGAAATTAAAAATACACTTGATAGAATAAAATACACTTGACAGGTTAGTTGAAGCCCAAGAATGAATTAAAGACCTGGAAGACTGAATAATGGAAAGGAACCAAGGTGAGGAAAGGAGAGGAAAGAAAATTATACAAATTGAGAATAGTCTTCAGGAACTCAGGAACGCCATCAAGTTTAATAACATTCCCTATTATAAGGATCTCAGAAGAAGAGAGAGATAGGGGGCAGAAAACTTATTTGAAGAAAGAAGAGCTGAAAATTTCCCTAATCTGGGGAAAGAAACAGATCTCCAGGAGGCACAGAGATACCCCAAAAGATACCTCCAAAAATTCAACCCAAGGAGGTCCACACCAAGACACAGCGTAATTAAAATCGCAAGAAGTAGGGTGCCAGGGGGCACCTGGGTGGCTCAGTTGGCTAAGCATCTGACTCTTGGTTTTGGCTCGGGTCATGATCTCACAGCTTGTGGTTTTGAGCCCCATGTCAGGTTCTGCACTGACAGTACAGAGCCTGCTTGGGTTCTCTCTCTCTCTCTCTCTCTCTCTCTCTCTCTCTCTCTCTCTCCCCCTTCTCTCTCTCTCTCTCTGAAATAAATAAGAAAAAAAAAGAGTGGGGTGTCTGGCTGTCTCAGTTGGTAAAATATGTGCCTCTTCCCTTTTTTTAAGATTATTTATTGTGAGAGGTGGGGAGAGGCAGAGAGAGAGGAAGAGAGAAAATCCCAAGCAGGCTCTGCACTGTCAGCACAGAGCCTAAGGTGGGCCTCCATCCCTGGAACCATGAGATCATGACCTCAGCCGAAATCAAGAGTCAGACGTGTAACCAACTGAGCCACCCAGCCACCCTGAGAACATGTGACTCTTAATCTCAGGGTCATGAGTTCCAGCACACTTTTCACATAGAGCTTACTTAAAAATAAATAAAATGGGGGCGCCTGGGTGGCGCAGTCGGTTAAGCGTCCGACTTCAGCCAGGTCACGATCTCGCGGTCCGTGAGTTCGAGCCCCGCGTCGGGCTCTGGGCTGATGGCTCAGAGCCTGGAGCCTGTTTCCGATTCTGTGTCTCCCTCTCTCTCTGCCCTTCCCCCGTTCATGCTCTGTCTCTCTCTGTCCCAAAAATAAATAAACGTTGAAAAAAAAAATTTTTTTTTAAATAATAAATAAATAAAATGGCAAAAAGTAACAAGAAAGAAAAAAATCTTAATCAGCAAGCAAAGAGAAAACAGTTACAAACAAGGGAAATGCCATGAGGCTATCATTGGATTTTCCAGCAAAAACTTTGCAGGCCAGAAGGGAGTGGCATGGTATATTCAAAGTGCTGAAAGGGAAAAATCTACGGCTAAGAATACTCTGTGCAGAAAGGCAATCATTCAGAATAGAAAGAGAGAGAAGGAGTTTTGCAGACAAACAAAAACTAAAGGAGTTCATAACCACTAAGCCTGTCCTACAAGAATGTTAAAGGGGACTCTGAGTGGAAAGGAAGACCGTAAGTGACAGTATGAAAGAGTAAAAGTATGCAAAAGAAGTAAAAATAAACATTTCTGTAAAAACCAGTCAAGGGATTCACAAAATATAAGGATATGACGTCTTATATCTAAAATGTGGGAGGAAGAGGAGTAAAGAATGGGCTTTAAACTAATTGCATCAACTTAATACAGACCACTACATGCAGACGAGGTTACATACAAACCTAATGCTGACCACAAATCAAAAACCAGTAATAGCTATGCAAAGAATAAAGAGAAAGGAACCCAAGTGTATCGCTAAAGAAAGTCAACAGACCATGAAAGGATCAGAGAAAGTGAACAGAAACAACCACAAAACAAGTAGCAACATGGCAATAAATACATATCTATCAATAATTACTTTGAATAAATGGACTAAATGCCCCAAACAAGAGACATAGGGTGAGAGAGTGTCTAAAGAAAAAAGACCCATCTATAGGCTGCCTACAAGAGGTTCGTTTTAGACTGAAAGACACCTGCAGATTGAAAGTGAGGAGACAGAAAACATTTATCATGCAAATGGATGTCAAAAGAAGGATGGGTTAGCAATACTTCTGTAGAACAAAATAGACTTGGGGCACCTGGGTGGCTCAGTCGGTAATCATCTGACTCTTGATTTCGACTCAGGTCCTGACCTCACAGTTTGTGACATCGAGCCTCATGGTAGTCAGCATGGAGCCTGGTTGGGATTCTGTCTCCCCGCCCCCCTCTCTCTGCCCCTTCCCCATCCGTGCTTGCTCTCTCAAAATAAATACATAAACTTAAAAAAAAAAAAAAGAACAAAACAGACTTTAAACAAAGACTGTAACAAGAGACAAAGAAGGACACTATACAATCACAAAGGGGACAAGTCAACAAGAAGATATAACAATTGCAAATATTTACGCCCCCAACATGAAAGCACCCAAACACATAAAACAGTTAACAACAAACATAAAGAAAATAATTGATAGTATTACAATAATAGTAGGGGACTTTAACACCCCCCTTACATCGATGGACAGATCATCCAAACAGCAAATCAACAACAAAACAATGGCTTTGAATAACACACTGGACCAGACGGATTTCATAGATCTGTTCAGACCATTCCATCATAAAACAACAGAATACACATTCTTATCAAGTGTATGTGGAATATTCTCCAGCATAGATCACATAGTGGGTGACAAAACAAGTCTCAACAAATTCAAAAAGACTGAAGTCATGCTATGCATCTTTTCTAACCACAACACTATGAAACTAGAAATCAGCCACTAGAGGGGCACCTGGGTGGTTCAGTCGGTTAAGCAGCCAACTTCAGCTCGGGTCATGATCTCTCGGTTGGTGAGTTCAAGTCCTGTGTCTGGCTCTGTGCTGACAGCTCAGAGCCTGGAACCTGCTTCAGATTCTGGGTCTCCCTCGGTCTCTGCCCCTCCCCCACTCATACTCTGTCTCTCTCGAAAATAAATAAACATTTTTTAAAAGTTGAGAAATCAGCTTCTTTCCAGAAAAAATCTGCAAAGAGCCCAAATACATGGAGGTTAAATAACATGCTACCCAACAATGAATTAATCAAGAAAGAAATCAAAGACGAAATAAAAAATACGTAGAAACAAATGGAAGTCAGAACACAATGGTCCAAAACCTTTCCAATGCAGCAAAAGTGGCTCTAAGGGAGAAGCTTATAGCAATCTAGGCCTACCTCAAAACAGCAAGAAAAATCTTAAATCAACAACCTCACATTACATGTAAAGGAGCTAGAAAAAGAACAATCAAAACCCAACACCAACAGAAGGGTGAGGCAAAAGATTAGAGCGGAAATAAATGACATGGAAACTAAAAAAAACAATAGGATAGATCAATGAAACCAGACGCTTGTCCCTGGAAAAGAAATGATAAAACTGTACTCCTGAAACGAATATTACACTATATATTAACTAACTAGAATTTTTTAAAGTGTATTTATTTATTTTGAGAGGGGGGACGGGAGGCGCAGAGAGAGAGAGAGAGAGAGGGAGAGAGAGAATCCCAAGCAGGCTCTGTGCTGTTAGCACAGGCTTGAACTCACGAACCGGAGAGACCATGACCTAAGCTGAAATCAAGAGTCGGAGGCTTAACTGACTGAGCCACCCAGGGGCTCCTAACTAGAATTTAAGTTAAGAAAAGAAAAAAAGTTAATAAAATTAATGTACCTCTAGCAAGATACATTAAAAAAGAGAGTAAGGACCCAAATAAATAAAATTATTAATGAAAGACGAGAGAGAACAACCGACATCACCGAAATACAAACAATTGTAGCAGAATATCATGAAAACCTATATGCCAATAAATTGGACAACTTAGAAAAAATGAATAAATTCCTCAAAACAAAGAAACATAGAAACCATCAAAATTAGGGGCACCTGGGTGACTCAGTCGGTCCAGCGTCTGAATTTGGCTCAGGTCATGAGCTCATGGTTCGTGAGTTCGAGCCCCACATCTGCCTGATTGCTGTCAGTGCAGAGCCTGCTTCAGATCTTCCGTCTCCCTCTCTCTGCCCCTCCCCTGCCTGCACTCTCTCAAAAATAAATAAACACTAAAAAAATAAAAATCAAAACTAAAGCAGGAAGAAAGAAAATGTGAACACGCTGATCTCCATCAATGAAATTGAATCAGTAATCCAAAAACTCCCAACCAACAAAAGTCCAGGACCAGATGGCTTCATAGGAGAATTCTACAAAACATTTTTTTTTAATGTTTATTATTGAGAGAGAGAGAGAGAGAGAGAGAGAGAACGCACGCGAGCAGGGAAAGGGCAGAGCCAGAGGGAGACACAGAATCTGAAGCAGGCTCCAGGCTCTGAGCTGTCAGCCCAGAGCCTGATGAGGGGCTCAAACCCACGAACCGTGAGATCATGACCCCAGCCAAAGTCAGACGCTCAACCCACTGAGCCACCCAGGTGCCCCTGCCAGACATTTAAAGATGAGTGAATATCTATTCTTCTCAAACTAATCCAAAAAATACAAGAGGAAGGAAAACTTCTAATTCATTCTATGAAGCCAGCATTACCCTGATACCCAAACCAGACAAAGACACTGCAAAAAAAGGGAACTACCCGGCCAATATCTCTCACGAATAGGATGCAAAAATCCTCAAAAAAATATTAGCAAACTGAATCCAAGAATATATTTAAAAATCATACACCATGATCAAGTGGGACTTATTCCCAGGATGCAAAGATGATTTCAGATCCACCTAACAATCAACGTGATATGTCGCATCAATAAGAGAAATGATAAAAACCATGTGATCATTTCAACAGAAGGAGAAAAAGCACCTGACAAAGTATAACAACGGTTCATGATAAAAACCCTCTGCAAAGTAGGTTTACAGGGAACATACCTCAACATAATAAAGGCCATGTATGAAAAACCCACAGCTAACATCGTGCTGAATGGTGAAAAACTGAGAGCTTTTCCCCTAAGATCAGGAACGAGACGGGGGTGTCCACTCTCACCGCTGTTGTTCAACGTAGTTCTGGAAGTCCTGGCCACAGCACTTAGATAACAAAAAGAAATAAAAGGCATCCAAATTGGTAAGGAAGAAGTAAAACTCTATTTGCCGATGACATGATTGTCTACACAGAAAAACCCTAAAGACTCCACCAAATAACAACTGGAACTGATAAATGAATTCAGTAAGGTCACAGGATATAAAATCAATGTACAGAAACCCAGTGCACTCCTGTGCATGAATAATGAAGCAGCAGACAGTGAAATTAAGAAAACAATCCCATTGGGGCGCCTGGGTGGCGCAGTCGGTTAAGCGTCCGACTTCAGCCAGGTCACGATCTCGCGGTCCGTGAGTTCAAACCCCGCGTCGGGCTCTGGGCTGATGGCTCAGAGCCTGGAGCCTGTTTCCGATTCTGCGTCTCCCTCTCTCTCTGCCCCTCCCCCGTTCATGCTCTGTCTCTCTCTGTCCCAAAAATAAATAAACGTTGAAAAAAAAAATTAAAAAAAAAAAAGAAAACAATCCCATTTACAATTGCACCAAAAGCAACAAAATATCTAGGAATAAACTTAACTAAAGATGTGAAAGGCCTGTACTCCGTATGGAAACTATAAAATACAGATGAAAGGAATTCAAGATGACCCAAAGAAATGGAAGGACATTCCGTGTTCATGGGTGGGAAGGACAAAACAATTTTTTTAAAGATTTTACTTGTTTATTTTGCTTTAGAATCAGGATATTTTCTTAAAAGTTTTTTTTAATGTTTATTTATTTTGAGATTGAGAGAGAGACAGATTGTAAGTGGGGAGGGACAGAGAGAGTGGGAGACACAGAATCCGAAGAGGGCTCCAGGCTCTGAGCTGTCAGCACAGGCCACGCAGGCCTCAAACTCACAAACTGTGAAATCATGACCTTGAGCGGAAGTCAGATGCTTAACCGACTGAGCCACCCAGGCGCCCCTGTAATCGGTATATTAAGGAGACATTCAAACGTTTCAAGAATTGCTGAATTCTGATATCCAGATTTAAGCTTATGAACATAACTGTTGAACATACAATTAAAGCTATTCACCATAATTTGCTACACTACCAACATTAAATTGCAAGTTACTTCAGAGTGTAAGTTAAATGGTTTAAAGTAAGCCTGTAACATAGCTAAAAAACACCTTCCTATCTCATACACGCAAATTAACTTCTCCATGTCAATGCCTCTTCACTCTCAGTTACCCTACTCCCGAAGTCACCACTCTGAGGCTTATCATGGTCCAGAGAGAAGGAAAAAAAGTGTAAACAGGACTGATTACATATATATATATATATATATATATATATATATATATATATATATATATATGTTAAAAATGACATAGCAGAAGGGAATGCAATTCTATAATTGCAAGCCCTCAAACAGCAGCATATTATAAACTCCTTCTTAAAAAGGTATCCTTTCTGGGACACCTGGGTGCGTCAGTTACTTGAGTGTCTGACTTTTGCTCAGGTCATGATCTCATGGTCATGGGTTCGAGCCCCGTGTCGGGCTCTGTGCTGACGGCTCGGGGTCTGGAGCCTGCTTGGGATTTTGGGTCTCCCTCTCTCTCTGCCCCTCCCCAGCTCACACACACACACACACACTCTCTCTCTCTCTCTCAAAAATAAATAAACATTAAAAAAAAAAAAAAAGCAAAGTATCCTTTCTATCACTGATACCACAGGCCAAATTACACGGCATGCCAACTTCAACGAACAGACAGTTGAGGCAACAGAAGAAATGCAGAAGCATCACAATGAATCCCACTTAAGAGAACTACAGACCAACACTTCTCTACAAATTAAGTTCTTTTTCTGATTGCCAATTAAACACAAGTTTTAACTGTACAGCTTAACAATTAAGGGTCACACACTGAAGTCCATACATACACCTAGCATTTCAGTCTAAGCTGTTTCATGTCCATAGAGCTGAGATCAATCACAAGGTATGACATAATAAATGCTAGGGGAGATTTTTTTTTTAATTTTTTTTTTAACGTTTATTTATTTTTGAGACAGAGAGAGACAGAGCATGAACGGGGGAGGGGCAGAGAGAGAGGGAGACACAGAATCGGAAGCAAGCTCCAGGCTCCAAGCCATCAGCCCAGAGCCCGACGCGGGGCTCGAACTCGTGGACCGCGAGATCGTGACCTGAGCCGAAGTCGGACGCTCAACCGACTGAGCCACCCAGGCGCCCCGAGATTTTTTTTTAAGTAGTTTTTACAAGTATTAAACTTACCTTGCACACTGAAGTCATCACACACACAGCACAGAGTCAGAGCTTTTTATTTAAGTTTACTATTCATTTAACTTCCAAAACACTACTATAGCTGAATATCTTTTTAATGTTTTTAAATGTTTATTATACTTTTTTGAGAGAGAGAGAGAGAGACAGACAGACAGACAGACAGAGTGCGAGTAGGGGAGGGGCAGAGAGAGGGAGACACAGAATCGGAAGCAGGCTCCAGGCTCTGAGCTGTCAGCACAGAGCCTGATGCGGGGCTTGAACCCACAAACTGTGAGATCATGACCTGAGCTGAAGTCGGACGCTTAACTGACTGAGCCACCCAGGTGCCCCTATAGTTGAATATTTAAAGCAAAAGCAATAGCAAGTAATGAGCTACGATTGTAGTCTTTCATTAACTCAATACCGCCTATAAAATGCCAGCGGTGCTATTTACTGGCTCCATTAAGAGGTCTGACCGCCAAACACCACCCCTAGGATGATGTTCATCGTCCTCATATGCTTCTCCATTGTAATGGTGCCATCTTTCCTGATGTGGAGCAAAGTCCACCAGTCCTGCCTGGTCCATTTCATCAGTCTCTTCCACTTCCTTCCTCTCAGGCAGGAGTTGTTCCAGCAGAGAGAGTTTATCAGGAGAGAGAAAAGCATTCTCAGGAAAGTTTACCTCAAATTCGATGATCAGGCGACCCTTTTCATATGGTCTACGATAAATTGGCACGCCTTTTGTCTAGCACACGCTTAACATCGCCGTACGTGACAATCTCACCTGGAAGGAGAGATGATGACAATGGTTCTGCTGTCCAGAGCAGATGTGGGCTTTTGAAAGCCACACGGTGCTTCAACCCGCTGGATGTCCACACACATGGAAAGATCTTCTCCTCGCCGAGGAAAAAACAGCCTGGTCCTTCTGATCTAAAACAGTGATGACATCTCCTGGTTCCAGAACCAGTTCTTGGTCTCCTTCACCATGGAATGTTTATCTTCTGGTCATCTTCCATGCCTTTGTCAATATGAACTTCTAGAATCTTCTTTTCTCAAACCATCTCCCTTCCATTGCAGATTTTACATCAATCTTTAGGACCGATCCGTTCCCCATGGCCCTGGCAGTCCATGCACACAGACTGAATTTGCTGAGTCATTCCAAGTCCTCCCCCATGAGTTCTTATTTGCACCCCAGTACCTCAGCAGTTGGGACAACATTCTTCCACTCCTTTCTTAACACCTGGGCCTTCGCATTTGTCGCAAATCACGTTCTTTTGAAAAGCTAGTTTTCCTGTTGCACCATTATGTAAATCTGCTAAGGTTACAGCGAGCTAACCTCTCCTTTTCTCTGCATCCTTCGTCCTCCTCCAAAAAAACCTATCAAAGGTGTCCACAGGGGAGCCAAAACCACCACCAGCTCCTCCCTCTTTAATTGCCTGTTCTCCTCCTTTGTCATATAATTCCCTTTCCTTTGCATCAGAGAGCACTCCGTAAGCTTGAGAAATCTGTTTAAACTTCCCTCCTTCATTTGGATTCTTATCAAGGTGGTACTCCAAAGCCGGTTTCCTGTAAGCCTTTTCCATTTCTTCCTGGGTGGTGGCATTGGGTTTGACCCCCAAAACATAATAAGTAGTTTCTATCTCTCACCATTTTCTATAGCTGGTGAGCGGGCCGAGGCCAGTGTGGGGGAGCAGAAAGGAGCGCATGGCTGGGCACAGCTTGGGCGCCCACTGTTCCTCCACTTCTCACCGAGCATTCTGGAAAGCTCCCTAAAGATTTTATTTTCAAGTAATCTCTACACCCAATGCGGGGCTTTAACTCACAACCCCAAGATCAAGAGTTGAATGCTCCTCCAACTGAGCCAGCTGGGTGCCCTTGAAGAACAAGCCTTGTTAAAATGTCTACACCACCCAAAGCAATCTATACATTTAATGTAATCCCTATCAAAATACCAATAGCATTTTTCACAGAACTAGAACAAACAATCCTAAACTTTGTATGGAAACACAAAAGACCCCAAAAACAGCCTTGAAAAAGAAAGCAAAAGCTGGAGGCATCACAATTCCGGGCTTCAAGTTATATTATGAAGCTACAGTAACCAAAACAGTATGGTACTGACACAAAAATAGACACACAGATCAATGGAGTAAAACATAAAACCCAGAAATAAACCCATGATTATATGGTCAATTAAGCTTCAACAAAGGAGGCAAGAATATACAATGGGAAAAAGTCTCTTCAACAAACGGATGTCGGGAAAACTGGACAGCCACATGCAAAAGAATGAAGCTGGACCACTTTCTTTCACAATACATAAAACTCAAAATGGATTAAAGACCTAAATGTGAGACCTGAAACCATAAAAATCCTAGAAGAGAACACAGGCAATAATTTTCTAACATTGGCCATAATATTTTTCTAGATACGTCTCCTGAGGCAAGGGAAACAAAAGCAAAAATAAACTATTGGGACTAGATCAAAATAAAATGTGTCTGCACAGCAAAGGAAACAATGAAACTAAACGGTAACCTACTGAATGGGAGAAGATGTTTGCAAATTACATCTCCTATAAAGGGTTAGTATTCAAAATCTATAAAGAACTTATAAAGCTCTGGGAATGCAAGCTGGTGCAGCCACTCTGGAAAACAGTATGGAGGTTCCTCAAAAAACTAAAAATAGAACTACCCTACGACCCAGCAATTGCACTACTAGGCATTTACCCACGGGATACAGGTGTGCTCTTTCGAAGGGACACGTACACCCCGGTGTTTATAGCAGCACTATCCACAATAGCCAAAGTACGGAAAAAGCCCAAATGTCCATCGATGGATGAATGGCTAAAGAAGATGTGGTATATACATACGATGGAGTATTACTTGGCAATCAAAAAGAAGGAAATCTTGCCATTTGCAACTACGTGAATGGAACTGGAGGGTATTATGCTAAGCGAAATTAGTCAGAGAAAGACAAAAATCATAGGACTTCACTCATATGAGGACTTTGACACAAAACAGATGAACCTAAGAGAAGGGAAACAAAATTCATAAAAAAACAGAGAGGGGGACAAAAGAGAAGAGGCTCATAAATATGGGGAACAAACTGAAGGTTACTGGAGGGGTTGTGCGAGGGGGGATGGGCTAAATGGGGAAGGGGCACTAAGGAATCTACTCCTGAAATCATTGTTGCACTATATGCTAACTAATTTGGATGTAAATTTTTAAAAAATAATAAATAAATAAATAAATAAATATATAAATAAATATTAAATTAAATTAAAATTAAAAAAAAATAAAATAAAAGAACTTATAAAACTCAATCCTCAAAAAACAAATAATCTAATTTTAAAATGGGCAGAAGACTATGAACAGACATTTCTCCAAATAAGACATCCAGATGGCCAACAGACACAAGAACAGATACTCCACATCACTCATCATCAGGCAAATGCAAATCAAAACCACACTGAGATATCACCTCACACCTGTCAGAAGGGCTAAAGTCAACAACAAAAGAAACAACAGGTGTTGACAAGGATGTGGAGAAAGGGGAGCCCTCCAGAGGGGAGGTGGGTGGGAGATGGGGGAAGTAGGGGATGGGAATTAAAGAGTATTCTTACCATGATTAATAATAATAATAATGATGATGATGATTTTAAAAAGAAAAAACTAAAGCACTTACCATGGGTTTAAAAAAAAAATGGAAGTAAAAATTTAAAAATCCAGACCCAAAATAAACTAGAACAGAAGACCAAAGCCAGGAGGGTGTTCGAAACCATGTAGGTAAGCCATGGAGTCCATAGTTACTAAATATGAGCTAATTCTTACTCATCTATAGCAGCTCCTGATAAGGCCCACCCCCAATTTGTCATTATATTCAGAACAAAATACATCCCTATTTGAAATGCCACCTTGGTTCTATCCTTTTTTTTCCCTTTCCTTTTCTTTTAATATGGATACTCTACTTGCAAATATTTCTTGGCTTTTTCTTCCTTTTTTTCCCCCCTTGGCTCTTTTTAAAAAAAAATATTTTTTTTAATGTTTATTCATCTTTGAGAGAGAGTGAGACAGAGACAGAGCGTGAGTGGGGGAAGGGCAGAGAGCAAGGGGAACACAGAATGTGAAGCAGGATCCAGACTCTGAGCTGTCAGCACAGAGCCCGACGTGGGGCTCGAACTCACAAAGTGTGAGATCATGACTTGAGCTGAAGTCGGGTGCTCAAGCACTGAGCCACCCAGGTGCCCCTCCCTTGGCTCTTTATTCCGGCCCACTGATCTGTCCCTGTGGTACCGCCCCATTTTAACGTTTGTAGTTCCATAAGACAGTCCAGTAAGCAGTAGGGCAAGTTCCGCTTTGTAACTCGTCTCAATTTAACCTTGAAGTTTCCTCCCACACTTATTTTCCCAGGTGTATCCACCTATTCTAGACAGATTAGAGCCCCTGGGGTGACCCTTGACCTTCAAGGCTTAGGGCATGGTGATGCTGGGCTCCCAGGCAAGCCTGTCTCTGACCAGCAGGAGTCTCCAGGCTAATCTGAGTGACAGTAACCAACCCCCAACCTTGAAGCAAGGTGTCCTTAAGATTCCCATTTATCGCCAGACTCACATTCCAGAATAGTAAAGGGTGTCCTTTTCCAACGGATGAGCCCCGGCTGCTCCCCCAGGGGTGATTGATTTGCCCAGAGCACCTAAACCATGCCTGTTTCTAGGAAGGGAATAAACCTATTTCTTCCCTAGACTAGAAACCCCCATACTGGGCACAGGCGTGTCAAGGAGAACCATGGTGTTGAGTTTCCCGATGCAGTGTTAGCTCTTGGGTTGGTTTGGTGTTTTTGTTTTGTTGTGTTTTGTTTTACTTTTCTTTTTTTAATGTTTATTTATTTGAGACAGAGAGAGACATCAATCCGGGAAGGGGCAGAGAGAGAGGGAGAGAGAGAATCCCAAGCAGGTATGACCTGCTGACGGTGAGAAGCCCGATGCGGGGCTCCAACTCACAAACTGAGCCAAAATGAGGCGTCAGACGCTCAACGGACTGAGCCACCCAGACGCCCCTGTTTTCCTTCTTGACGCTGTTTGCAAGATGCTGGGCTTTAGAGAATAAATATCCCCAGACTCAAAGTCGCAAACGTCATGTTGACTGTAAAGGAAACCGTTTCACAGAGCAGAGGCAGGACGGGTCAGGGCGATTCCCGGGAGAGTCATTTCAGGGGCCTCTGCCACGCTCCCCTGCTCTGACCACTGGACACTGTTCCACCTGACCAGACAGACAGGCCGTCTTCTCCATATTGTCACATTTTGCTTGTATTTACATCTGTGTTTGTCTTAGGTGCCTGCGGAGAGGTAGACTGTCTCTGGGGAGTAGAACGCCAGAGTCAGGGGTCCTCCGAGAGCTGCCAGCGCGGGTCCCCGTGTCAACGGAACATTCCTCACTGCCGTGTTCATAAAGAAATGGCCGGTGTTAAATGGTGAGCTTTGGGAACAATCTGGGAGAAACTACTGCTATATTTCTGCTTTGAGGGCGAGTGTTACAGAAACAGCCTGTCAGTTTTACCCCGCAAACTGTCGTACTTGGACCGAATAGTAGGGAGCAGGGAGACGTGATCATTCGCCACAGTCTGTCCTTCAGCCAAACTGTCCACATCCTGGTGCCGTTGGGTTACGTTTGAGAAGAGCGAGGGGCTTCAGAAACCCGTTTGTGGCATTTGCTGTGTTAGATTTTGTTTGAGCGGCGCCCGGGTGGCTCAGTTGGTTAAGTGTCAGACCCTTGATTTCGGCTGGGGTCATGATCTCACAGTTGGTGGGATCGAGCCCCGCGTCAGGCTCTGCGTTGGGAGCAGGGAGCCTGCTTGGGATTCTCTTTCTCTGCCCCTCCCTGACTCACACACACATGCACGCTCTGTCTCTGTCTCTCCAGGTAAAATAAACAAACATTTAAAAAAATAAGATTTTGGGGCGCCCAGGTGGCTCAGTTGGTTAAGTGTCAGACCCTTGATTTCGGCTCAGGTCATGATCTCACAGTTTGTGAGTTCGAGCCCCACGTTGGGCTCTGTGCTGACGGTTCAGAACTTGGAGCCTGCTTTGGATTCTGTCTCCCTCTCTCTCTCTGCCCCTCCCCCACTCACACTCTGTCTCTCTCTCTCTCTCTCTCTCTCTCAAAATATAAATAAACATTAAAAAAATTTTTTTTACGCAAGATTTTGTTTTGAAATGTTTTTATTATTCTTTCTGGCTCTACATACTCACTGCAGAAAATTTAGAAAATACAGAGAAGTATAAAGAATTAAAATCACCCATACTTCTCCATTCAAAGTTACCGCTGTTAACACTTTAGTGAATTTTCTCCAGCCTGTTTTTTTATATATAACTGAAATCTTCCAGTATATACACATTTATTTCCTGACTCCCACTTACTGTATCATTAAAACAGTCCGCGAAGACCATTTTAATAACTACGTAAAGTTTTTTGGTTTTTTTGGGGGGGGGGGGTTGTTTCAGTAAAGTTACGTTCTATGCACCTGTAATAACTTGCTAAACCACCCTTTTGTTGCAGTACATCAAAGTTCTTTCTAGCTCTCTGGGGCGCCCGGGTGGCTCAGTCGGTTGAGCCTCCGACTTCGCTCAGGTCACGATCTCCCGGTCTGTGAGTTCGAGCCCCGCATCGGGCTCTGTGCCGACGGCTCAGAGCCTGGAGCCTGTTTCCGATTCTGTGTCTCCCTCTCTCTCTGGCCCTCCCCCCATTCATGCTCTGTCTCTCTCTGTCTCAAAAATAAATAAATGTTAAAAAAAAAATTTAAAAAAAAAGTTCTTTCTAGCTCTCATTTTTATAAATGTAGCAGGGTCTTTTTTTTTTTTTAATGTTTATTTATTTCTTGGGGGGGGGGAGGGGCAGAGAGAGAGGGAGAGAGAAAATCCCAAGCGGCTCCGCGCTATCAGCACAGAGCCTGACGTGGGGCTCGATCCTAAGAACCAAGAGATCATGACCTGAGCTGAAATGGAGTTGGATGCTCAACTCACTGAGCCACCCAGGCGTCCTGAAATGCAACTATATTGGGGGGGGGGGGGGGACGGTGAAGAAAAAATGTAGCTCTTTCATTTTTTCTGGTCTCCCCGTGTCCTATTCTCTGGCTGGCGTGGGGAAAAATGTGACCTTTCAATTATTAGTCCTATCCAATAATCCTCATCTGTGAGGCTCAGTCTAAGAAAAGGTGGCCAGGAGTCCACCACCCCCCATCTGGGGGCAATACAGGGGCTGGGGGAGTCAGACGCAGGGCCCCCCACCTGGGATAGTTACAGGGCTGGGTGTAAGGCGGCCTCCTCCCGGGACTCCAAGCAGAAAGAGGGGCAAAGCCCCCTCCATCATGGGTGCCCTGAGTTGCTGACTTATCTGCCTGGGCTCTCTTCCCCCATTGCTTTCATTTTCCTGTTTTTCCCAGGGCCCAACACAGGCAGACTCCCTCCCCCCCCCCCCACCCCCCCACCGTCCCGCCATCTAGAGCAGGAAGCCTCCAGCCTGCCTTCCAGAGCTGGAAGGATTATCTCCTCCGCTAAGGGAGGACCCCACTGGCTGAGTCTTCTGAGCCTGGCTGTTGAAACGCTGAAGCAGGGGGTTGCAGGGGTGCCCAGGATCAAAAGAAAATAGTTTAGAAGATCTTTTCTTTAAAGACAGACTCCTGTTTTGCAAGGCTCATGTCTTGCTGTGTAATTCTATTCTGAATGTCAGGAGCTGGGTAGTAATTCCTTCCTTCTCTCTTCATTCTTTCTGTAATTTTGCATTTCGCTGAAATGAATGCCATCGGTTGTAAGATGCACTGTTATTTTAGGTGCTCCCGAGAAAGAAAAACAAGCTCCCAATTAAGTTACGGACGACGCTTTCTTATAATTTAGAATTTGGGTTTCTACTTCTTGAAAAAGCTCGTGTTAGACTTACGTAGACATGCATTTTTATCATATATCGCTCTCGTGCGTAGGTCAAAGGGAGAATAGAAGGGGAGTAAATTGGCAAGTGCTCCTAAAACTTCTTTACCGAGGAGACTGTTGCAGAGGGTCCTCTGGAATCCCTTTTCAACTCAAAGTTGTCTCTGCATGAAGAGTGTTGTTGACACAGGATCTCTTAATGCAGAGATTAAGTAAGAGATCTGTCAGAGCCTCTGGAATTTTCTTCCACACTGCTGACATCCATCCTGCAAGTTTTTTTTTTTTAACTTTATTTCTTTATTTCGAGAGAGAGAGAGAGAGCGAGAGCGAGAATGGGAGGGGCAGAGAGAGAGAGGGAGACAGAGAATCCCAAGCGGGCTCTGTGCTGTCACATGTTCTTGGAAAGATTCTAACACTTTCTGAGACCTTAATCCTCTTGATTTTATTAACGGTGCTGGAAAGAAACTCTTTGAATAGAAAACTTTGATTGCAATTCTGCTATTTCTTCAGAGAGAGTTCTAGGAGAGGGTTTAGATATTTAACAGTGAGGCTATTTTTTTTTTTTTTTGTCGTCAATATACACCATCACTATTGGATCAGGCGTGAGGTGGACAGACACGGGTGCACACTCACTCGCACACACGCGCCTACTGTGGCGGCGGTGGAACACGGGTGCTCTCAGTAGACCAGAAATGATCAGGAACTCTTTGAGAGACAGAAGGAGAATGAGGCTAGATTGAAGGAGGAAACCACAGCATAAACTACATGCAAGAGAAGACCGCTATAGAAGTCGAGAGCAGCTGAGAGGCTCCAGGCTCGGAAATGGCAGAGACAGGAAACAGAAAGCAGCCCAGGAACTACTCGAAGGTGGTTTGTTGCAGCCCCACAGTAAGAACAGGAGGCTGGCTCTCTGTTTCCTCCCCCTTATTGTGCCAAGGAGAGGACAACAGAGTCAGGTGGGCACTTGAACTTCCAAATGATGGCTGTGATCAGGAAGTCCGCCAATACTTGGGAGTGAGGAGCCTCTTTGGTCATAGACATAGGCTCCTGGTTCACCCCACCCAGTAGAGTCTTTTATTCCTCCACCATAATCCCTGGATTTGGGATGTAGGAAACAGTTAGTGTTCACACACATTGGCCACGTTTGTCACAAATCTTTAACAAGTAACGGCAAATATGACTACTAGTGGCTCAAGACAAAAGACATTTCAGTAAATCACATCACAGGATGTCTCAAGGTGGTTTGGGGTTTGGCAGCTCTGACTCAATTAAAGCTATCCACAAAATAGATTTCAGACTTTCCACTTCACCATCCTTAGGGTAGAGCTGCCTCATGGTCGCAGAATGGCTGCTGTGCTCCGGGTATTACATCTACGTCAAAGGAAGGAAGAAAGGGAAAGAGGCAGTATCGTTGGCTTTTCTTCACACAAGTGTCCCTTTTACAGTGAAGTGAAAGATTTCCCAGAAATCTCTCGGTAGGTTTCCACTTATATCTCATTGGCTAGAAGTTTGTCACATGCCAGATGTAGCTGCAAGGGAGGCTGGGAAAGAGAGGCACTGGAATCCCAGGTGACTTAGTACAATCAGGATCTGTCACCTGAGCTGGTTGGGCATATGACTGCCCAAACACCGTCAGGGTTTTGTTAGGAAGCAAGAAGTGAGGAACGTCTATCGGTAGCCATTGCCAGAGTCTTCTGTGGAAGCCAAAAGGAGAACTTCACAAAGACAATCACACATCCAAGAGTCAAAAAAGATTTGTGAATTAACATATCGACTCACAGATCCTAAACCCAACAAGCAGAAGAAACCATAAGACTTTAGATTACTTACGTAAAATACCCTCAGATAGATTAAAGGAGAAATTTGCATTCAAAAATAATACTTAGAGATTTTGGCTAAAAGGTAAATCGGACGTTAAAAAAAACAACCCTCAAAGTCAGAATGGACACACTTAAAACGTGAAGCATACAGCAGAAAGACAAACCAATCAAAAAGGAAGAAAAAAATTATCTACACTTAGAGGCAGTGTGGTGATATTTCATGACACCGAGGATAAAAAACAAAAAGTGGGACCCCTGGGTGGCTCAGTCGGTTAAGCGTCCGACTTCAGCTCAGGTCATGATCTCGTGCTTTGTGGCTTTGAGTCCCGTGTGGGCTCTGTGCTGACAGCTCAGAGCCTGGAACCTGCTTCGGGTTCTGTGTCTCCCAATCCCTCTCTGCCCTCCCCCACTGGTGCTCTGTGTCCCTCTCTCTTTCAAAAATATTAAACATTAAAAAAAAAGAATTAAAATCCTTAAAGAGAGGAAAACCAGGTCCACGAAGAAGAAGAAGAAGAAGAAAGAAAGGAAGAAAGAGAGAGAAAGAAAGGAAAGGAAAAAGGACACCATAGAATAAAAAAGTAATGGGAATAAAAAATAAGCTTCTGGAAGTTAAAAAACCTGACAGTAGAGGTGGAGAGTTAGAAATAAAGGTCGAAGAAATCTCCTAGCAAACAGAGGAAGAGACAAGGAGAGAGAAGATACAACCCAGAGGATCAATCCAGAAGATCCAACGGTCCCACAATTAGCCCAGGCAGAGAAAACTAAGAAAATGGAAGAGTGAAAATTATCTACAAAACAATGTAACTTGATGAAATGTTCCAGAAGCTTTGCTGAGAAGCACAGTACCGCCGCGAACACTTTCACAGAGCCAAGAACACACTATCCTCGCACACCTCAGGCACGTGGTTCTCTTGGACTTGCATTTTGCGTGTGCAGTTTGCATCCGTTTTCATCATGAACTCCCGTAGACCCAGCAGCCGGAGGCCAACAACTGTCTGCAGCCTCCTTGTTTTTCCCATCCCCCGGCACCCCCCAATGAAAGGTAGCTGCCATCCTGAAATTCGTGTTTGTCATTCTTTGCTTTTTAAAATATGGTTTTATTGGGGCGCCTGGGCGGCCCAGTCAGTTAAGCACCCGAGTCTTGGTCTCAGCTCAGGCCGTGATCTCACAGTTGGGAGGTTAGAGCCCCACGTCGGCTCCGCACTGACAATTCCAAGCCCCTGCTTGGGATTCTCCCTCTCTGCCTCTCTCTCTGCCCCTCCTCTGCTCATGCTGTCTCTCTTTCTCAAAATAAATAAATAAACTTAAAAAAAAATGGTTTCATCAGTGGGGCGCCTGGGCGGCTCAGTCAGTTAAGCGTCCGACTCTGGGTTTCGGCTCAGGTCATGAGCTCGTGGTTTCGTGAGTTCGAGCCCTGCACTCAGGGCTCTGCGCTGACAGCTTGGAGCCTGCCTGGGATTCTCTCTCTCCCTCTCTCTCCGCCCCTCCCCCACTCACACTGTCTCTGTCTCGCTCAAAATAAATAAATAAACTTAAAAAAAAAAAAAAAGGCTTTATCACATACACGGGTGCCCGAACAACAGATGGTTCCGTTTCACTTAGTTTAGAATCTTACATAAAACAACACCGTCACTCTGTGCAGTCGTCTGAGACGTGCTTTTCTACTAATTATTAGGCTGTCGAGCTTCAGGCCCGTCGTTGCCTGGAGCTATAGTTCATTCATCTCCATGGCTATGAGAACATAACCAAAGTTTATTCTTTCATTCTTCTACCTCCTACCAGCTCGGGAGATTGGGAAGAGGGGTGTGTGCGGGGGTGGGGGTACTCGCCCTGCGGGGAGAGTCCAATCTCTATCCTCTCCGGTGGAGAGTCAACAGATGATGACCAAAACTGAAAAATCACGAAGGAGCGGTACACGCATATTATCGAGAGATAAAGCGAGTATAAGAAGAATCTGCTACAGGAGTGAAAGTGGTTTCCGCTGGTGGGGAGGAAACGGTGGAGGAGGGGAGGGGGAGGGGGCTGTTTTTTTTAGACGAGACTTGCACAAGGATAGGACTCTAACACGAAGCACGTAGACAACGCTACAGAGAGGTGAACACGTCAGGGTTAACCGCCAGAATTACAAAAACAGGATCTAGGTCTCGCGCACCATCAGTAAGAAAAGAAGGGAATAAATGAAATGTGATCCAGCCAACAAATGGTAGAAAAAGAGAGGGGCATGAGCAAGAGGGGCAGCTGGCTGGCTCAACAGGTACAGCGTGAGACTCTTGACCTCATGGTCGTGAGTTCCAACCCCACACAGGGCGTAGAGCTTACTAAAAAAAAAATTAAAAAATGTATGATACTTTTTTTTTTTAGTGTTTATTTATTTTTGAGACAGAGAGAGACAGAGCACGAGCCGGGGAGGGGCAGAGAGAGAAAGGGAGACACAGCATCCGAAGCAGGCTCCAGGCTCCAGGCTGTCAGCACAGAGCCCGACGCGGGGCTCGAACCCACGAGCCGTGAGATCATGACCTGAGCAAAGTCGGACGCTCAACCCACTGAGTCCCCCAGGCGCCCCTATAATACATTTAAATTAGTAAATTTCCCTAAGAAAGAAAAAGTAACAAGAAACACAATTTTTTAAGTGTATTAGTTGTGTCGTTGCTGGGGTTTTTTTTTTTAGGTAGATTAGATTCCTATTGTGGCTGTGACAAATGACCACGAACTTAGTGGCTTAAAACACACAAATGTGTTAGCTTACGGTTCCAGAAGTTGAAAAGTCCAAGATGGGTCTCACTGGGCTAAAATCAAGATGTGGGCAGAGCTGCGTGCCCCCTGGAGGCTGTAAGGTAGAATCCACTCTCTTGCCTTTTCCAGCCTGGAGGGGCGACCCCGGTCCTGGGCTGGTGGCCCTTCCTCCATTTCTCGAGCCAGCGTGACTGAGTCTATCTCACGCCTCATCACTCCAACACGCCTCTCCTGCTTCCCTCTTTCACATTTGGGGGCCCACATTATTCTATTGCCCCCACCTGGATAATCCAGGATAATCTCCCTATTTTAAGATCAGCTGATTAGCAACCTGAATTCTATCCGCAGATTTAACTCCCCTGTGCCGAGGGATGTAATATAGTCACAGGTTCTGGGGATTAGGTGGCTGTCTCTGGGAGGGCATTATTCTGCCCGCTGCAAAAAAGTACAGCCCATAGAAAACAGACACAGAAAAAAATAGGTGAAACTCTAGAAAAGGGGGAAAACAGAGAGGAGGAAATAACTGAAAACAAAAATAAGAAAGACAAATTCATTGGAATTACACTAAGAAGAAAGATTGCAGAGCGAAGTGGGCCACGAGGGCCACAGAAGAGAGATAAGGAAAACCCACACCTAGAGAAGTAATAGTGAGATTTGTGAACGTCAAAGACAAAGAGAAACTTGAAATTTTACAGGAAAAAGAACAGATTTTATCAAAGGAACCCAGATCACATTGACATCAACTTTTTAAAAAATGTTTTATTATTTATTTTTGAGAGAGAGCAGGGGGAGGGGCAGAGAGAGAGGGAGAGAGGATCCCAACCAGGCTTCGTGTTGTCAGCAGAGCCCGATGTGGGGCTCGAACCCATGAACTGTGAGATCATGACCCGAGCTGAAATCAAGTGTCAGACATTCACCGACTGAGCCACCCGGGCGCCCCGATTACATCAACTTTTCAATACCAGTACTGGATGCAAAATGGCAAAAGAACCTTCTTTTCAAACTATTGAAGGAAAAGGATTTAGAAACATAAAATTTTACATCCAGCCAAACTTCCATTCAAATAGACAGGCATGATTAAAAAAAAAAAATATCAGGTACACCAGGCCTGAGATGCTTTGGCACAGAAAGTTTCATGCTAGAAATACTTTGGCATAAAGTGTTCGAATAGGAGACACAAATCTAATAGATGCCTCAAGAGAGATAAGAATTGAAAGTGATCGAACTTGTCTTAAGAAAATTTTAAGGGGGGCCTGGGTGGCTCAGTCAGTTGAGTGTCCAACTCTTGATTTCAGGTCAGGTCATGATCTCACGGTTCACGAGATCGAGTCCCATCGGGGGCTGTGCACTGACCGTGTGGAGCCTGCTTGGGCTTCTCTCTCTCTCTCTCTCTCTCTCTCTCTCTCTCTCTCTTCCCCTCCCCTGCTTGTGCTCTCTCTCCCCTGCAAAAGAAATAAAAAACATTAAAAAAAAAAAAAGGTAAGAGGAACACCTGGGTGGCTCAGTCAGTTAGGTGTATGACTTTGGCTCAGGTCATGATCTCATGGTTTGTGGGTTTGAGCCCAAGTCAGGCTCTGTGCTGACAGCTCAGAGCCTGGAGCCTGCTTCAGATTCTGTGTCTGTCTCCCTCTCTCTCTGCCCCTCCCCTACTCACACTCTGTCTCTCTCTCTCTCAGGAAATGAATAAAAATTAAAAAAAAAAAAAATTAAGCGTCCGATGCTTAACTGACCAAGCCACCCAGGTGCCCCAGGTAAAATAGTCTTTAGGACAAAGAGCATTATCAGAGGTGGAGAAGGTCACTGTGTCAGGATAAATGACATAATTCTCCAAGAAGTCGTAGCAATTTAAAACATATACGCACCTAATAAAGTACATAAAGCAAACACTGATAAAGATTGAGAAATTCTTAAGTGTACCTCCATCAACGTGGGACACTTCATCACATCCCTCTTGACTATCCATAGGTCAGGCAGAAAACTATTCGGCAAAGATGTTAAAGGTCTGAACAACACAATGAACAGATTTGATCTCATGAGCCTAGAGACAGTTTTGCCTCCCACAAGGAGAGAACGCAAGTCTTGTCTTGCAATCACACGTGAAACGCTGACAAAAACTGATCAAGAGGGGCGCCTGGGTAGCTCAGTCAGTTAAGCATCTGACTTCAGCTCAGGTTATGATCTCACAGTCTGTGAGTTCGAGCCCCATGTCGGGCTCTGTGCTGACAGCTCTGAGCCTGGAGCCTGCTTCAGATTCTGTGTCTCTCTCTCTGCGCCTCCCCTGCTCATGCTCTATCTCTCTCTGTCTCAAAATAAAATAAATAAATAAATAAATATATATATATATATATATATATATAAACAAAAGAACATTAAAAAAAAAACTGATCAAGAAAACCTCGATATATCTGCCAATGCCTAGGTATCATATAGATCATAATCCCTGAGCAAAACTCTGATAACTTAGAAGTTAAAAAGGAAAAACTCTGTTTTCCACGTCCTGGGAGGGGGGTGGCGGGAAACAAACACGACTTCCCTACTGTCCCTTCCTTGTGGTCCTTCATCATCCACACGAAGCGCTCTCGCTTGGGATACTTCTGGTCACCAAACGTGTGTGGTTTTCCCCGCACGAAACAATTCTCCGGGACACGAGGCGGAAGTCCTACAGGGTTAACTCACTTCCGACACTGTCTAGCCGGAAATAGGGTCACACCCCGCGGGTTACCGGCTCGGGCCCCCAGACTGCCCCCTCCCTCGCCAGGCACACGCTCCAGAGGCCAATTGGGCGTCCGGGTTGTCGCCTGTGCTTCTGAGCAACCAGCCAGTGATCAGAGGTTCCAAGGAGCCCTCCTTGGGTTCGATCGATTTGCTAAAGCGGCTCAGAGCTCAGGGAAACAGATGGCTCGGTTTACAGTTTATTATAAAAGGATATGATCAAGGATACAGACGAACGTCAGAGGCAAGAAACGTGCAGGGCGACGTAGAGAGAAGGGGCGCACGGCTTCCGCGGCCGGCACCCCCCTCCTAGCACCTGCTGCGTTCTCCTACTTGGAAGTCCTCCAGCCCCGTAACTCCGGGTTCTATGGGGTTTCATCTCCTGCCCATGACTGATCGTGAGCTCGGTTTCCAGAACCTTTTCCCTTCTCAAGAAAACGTGGGTGGGGGGTGAGGATGGGGAGCTGAAAATTCCAGGCTTGTAGTCATGGCTTGGTCTTCCTGGTGACCGGCCCCCATCCAGGAGCCCAGCCAGAGTCCCCCTCATTAGAATAAGACACTCCTGGGGCGCCTGGGTGGCTCAGTTAAGCGTCCGACTTCGACTCAGGTCATAATCTCGCAGTTCCTGAGTTCGAGCCCCGCGTCGGGCTCTGTGCTGACGGCTCAAGAGCCTGGAGCCTGCTTTGGATTCTGTGTCTCCCTCTCTCTCTGCTCCTCCCCCACTCATGCTCTGTCTCTCTCTCAAAAATAAATAAACATTAAAAAAAATTTTTTTTAATATTTCTTAAACATTGCTGGTGGGACCGTAAATTAATGTGATCATTCAAAAAAAATGTTTTAACTTTATTTTAGAGAGAGAGAGTGCGCAAACAGGGGAAGGGGCAGAGAGAGAGAGAGAGAGAGATAATCCCAAGCAAGCTCCATGCTTAACATGGAGCCCAATGCAGGGCTTGATCCCACGACCCTGGGATCACGACCTGAGCAGAAATCAAGAGTCTGACGCTCAACATAATGAGCCACCCAGGCACCTCTGAAGCAATCACTTTAGAAAACAGTGAAGTTATTATGACCAAGTCTACTCTTCGATATATATCCAAGAGAAACTCTTACACATACACACCCAGAGACACACATAAACAATGTTGATGGCAGCATTATTGAAAATATCAAAAACTTGGAAATCATCATGACGGGATCCTTCACACTGAAAAAGATAAAAGGGGTCAAGTTCGAAAAAATCCTCCAGGTGCTGGGACAATTTCTGAGAAAAGATTCACACATTGTCACACCCTGAAGGAGCTTCCGAATTCCAAGAAAAAGAGGAAAATTATAAAGCAAACAAACAAAACCTGGAAATAACCTAGATGCCCATTAACAGGGGACTAGATGAATTAACGATGGTAAAGTCATTCAATCAAATATCTCTAGTACTCAGATGAATGAACTATAGTGGGACGGATGATACTCATCTTGGGGGAAGTCTGGAAGGGAGGTACGGCGAGGACATATGTTAGATATAAAATATTGCCACGGTTCTTTGCTTTTGTTTCAGGTGATGGGTTAACGAATACTTACTTTTTTTATTAAAACTAAGTATAGGGGCGCCTGGGTGGCTCAGTCGGTTGGGCGCCCAACTTCAGCTCAGGTCATGATCTCACAGTCTGTGAGTTCGAGCCCCGCGTCGGGCTCTGTGCTGGCAGCTCAGAGCCTGGAGCCTGCTTCGGAGTCTGTGTCTCCCTCTCTCTGCCCCTCCCCTGCTCACGCTCTGTCTCTCTCTGTCTCAAAAATAAATAAAAACATTAAAAAAAAAAAAAACTAAGTATATAAAGAAAGGCCCTTCTTGGAGAATGTGTTAGGAACCAAGGATAAGGATTAATCCAACTATAAATGTTACTACTATTTGGGAATAACTATTTGGAAGATATAACAAGGTAAAATGTTTTTTCCAGGGGTATCAAACATTATAGAACAGCCTTCTGTACCCTGAAAAAGCTTGCATGGGCAGAACAAAGTCCACGTGGATGGGCAGCTTGGCTTGGGGTGTGGGAGGCCAGGTGGGGGGGGGTAAGAGTGTGTCGCGGAGAAGGGGGAGCACAGGCAGGGTAAGGGGAGTGCTCCCACGGAGGGCATCAGAGTCTGAACAGGGTTAGAGGGTCACAAAGGTAAAGGGTGAGAAGGGTTTCATCTGGGGGAGGTGACTCTTCATGGGGGAGACAAGGCCCAAGAGGGGTGAGGGAGGCATTCATGGGGGAGAGCAGCAATACAAGGGGATTAATTATATAATTTAATATAGCAAAGACAATGGGAACCAAGTTTCAGAGAAGCAGGTTCCAAACATGCACAGGGGGCGGGGGGGGGGCACTCCAGTGCACTCGGGTTGGATTGGAATTGGAGGTATCATGTGAACTCAGGGTTTTCGTTACAAATAGATGAAGAAGGGGTGCCTGGGTGGCTCAGTCGGTTAAGCTTCTGACTTTGGCTCAGGTCATGATCTCACGGTTCGTGGGTTCGAGCCAGCGTTGGGCTCTGTGCTGACAGCTCGGAGCCTGGAGCCTGCTTCAGATTCTGTGTCTCCCTCTCTCTCTGCCCTTTTCCCCACTCATACTCTGTCTCTATCTCTCAAAAATGATTAAATTAAAAAAAATTTTAAGTCACCAAGAAAAACCAATGGCAAAACTCAGAATAAGGAGAAATAGACAATCTAAATATCCCTGTGTGTATTAAAGAAATTGGATTTGTAATTTAAAAGCAAAATCTCTCTCACACACACACGCGGCATCCTTAGAGGGAAATTTATAGCCGTGCAAGTATGTATGAAGAAAGAAGAAACTTCTAGAAGAAGAGCAAATTAAACTCAAAGTAAGTAGAGGGAAAGAAATAAGATAAGGGCAAAAATCAATACATTAGAGAACATTAGAGAAAATCAATGAGGCCAAAAGCTGGTTCTCTGAAAAGGTCAATAAAATTGATCAACCTCTAGACAGACTGATCAAGAAAAAAGAAAGGAAGACACAAATTGCCAATACATTTTGATTTAAGTTTGTTTTACTCTCAGGCCAAACACTCACATAATTTGAGAGTCAAATCTACAAAACAAGGTCGATTCAGAGAAGTGTCTTCTATCCCTGTCCCTTCCGCTCTGTTTCCTTCCTCTCCTATAGGTAATCATTTTATTTATTTTGTGGCTCATCTATTCCTTGTTTTGGCCTAAGCAAACACAGGCATAGGGAATATATTTGTGGCATTTTTTAAAGAATGTTACGTTCCTGGGGCGCCTGGGTGGCTCGGTTGGTTGTGCGTCCAACTTCAGCTCAGGTCATGATCTCACAGTTTGTGGGTTCAAGCCCCGCGTCAGGCTCTGTGCCGATGGCTCAGAGCCTGGAGCCTGCTTCAGATTCTGTGTCTCCGTCTCTCTCTGCCCTTCCCCCACTCACGCTCTGTCTCTCTCTGTCTCAAAAATAAATAAATATTAAAAAAATGATTTAACAAAAAGAATGTTACGTTCCTCAGGTGGGGGCTCTCATGGGGTGGTTTAAGGTTCTTGTGAAGATAGTCATGTTCAAATATAATCAACCCATCCAAACAAAACCCTTTTAGTGTGTTCAAAAACACATGCAAGAGTGTGTTCAATAGATCAATAAATACGGGTTACCCTTGATAAATATGTGCAGAGAATATCAAAGGGGCCTTATCCTGACTCTGCAGAGGGAGAATTCCATCGTTTTGTTGACTGTAGAGTGAAGAAAGCATCTGGCCATGTGAATTAGTGCAAATCTGTGCAAAATTTGTCCCATTTATTTTTTTTTCAATCCTATATTGTATTCCAAAGTCCCTGCTCAACCCAGGTGAGGCAGACTCCCTTCGTAATTTGGCCAATAAATTTTGTGACCCTGATACCACCGTCAATGAACAAATACATTCTGACTGGGGGATGGGATCTTTCAAGTCTTTTGTCATTTCGATTTGGTTCCCTTTTCCTTTGATAAAGTAGTAAGCCTTAATTAAAACTTTGGACCTGGGGCATCTGGGTGGCTCGGTTGGTTGAGTATCAGACTTCAGCTCGTGGGTTCAAGCCCCAAGTTGGGCTCTGTGCTGAAAGCATGGAGTCTGCTTGAGATTCTCTCTCTCTCTCTCTCTCTCTCTCTCTCTCTCTCTCTCTCTCTGTCCCTCCCCAACTTAAGCACTCTATCCCAAAAATAAACATTGAAAAAAATAAAATAAAACTCCTGGCGAAAACTATAATTGCTGGTTTGTTTCATCCTGAGATGAAATGTAGTATCAGCACCTAAAATGTAACTAGTGCATGCGTATTGAAATTTAATAGTATAGCTGTCCTTGGCGGCCTTATGGTGAATCTATCAACCTGGTGACAGGTATTGGTAATAACTCCCGATTCTGCTACGATTGTATAAACATCTGAGAGCTTGATCCAGTTGTTTACATTTATTTTCCAATGAAAGGTGAGAGTGCTCTAGCAACTTACAATTTCTACCTCTTACTTGGCAGATGTATTTAGCTGCTAGCATGAAAAGAAATGGGTGAAAAACGTGGGCCACCATCAGGTACAAGAACTTGGATCGGCCCCTCTCCAGTTCAGTGATGGTTGCGAGTGCTAATTTCCTACATGAGAGTTGTTGTGAGATCACCTCCACTTGTCTACCAAAGCAAACCCTGTTTACCCCGCCACACCTCCTGTTCTGACCGATCAGGACTTTTGTTTGTCTCTTTGTTGTTTCTTTTAGTTCTGACTCACATATATGTGTATACAACCATACCTATAAAACATAGCAAATTAAGCTTTGTAAATGGATGTGGGTTTATGGCAGAAATTTGAATTTTTTTTTTAAGTTTTATTTATTTTTGAGAGAGACAGAGAGAGAGTGAAAGCGGGGGAGGGGCAGAGAGAGAGGGAGACACAGAATCCGAAGCAGGCTCCAGGCTCTGAGCCGTCAGCACAGAGCCCGATGCAAGACTAGAACTCACAAACCGTGAGATCATGACCTGAGCCTAAGTCGGACACTGAACCAACTGAGCCACCCAGGTGCCTCAGAAATTTTAAAAATTAATAGTTCAGGAAATAGGAAGTGATAAATGCAAGGTAAGTTTATTCTCTCCCTCTCTCTCTCTCTCTCTCTCTCTATATATATATATATATATACACATAAATATATATATTTCACATGCATATAAGTATACATATGTATGAGAGATTGTTACAGCAAACTATATTGAATTATTATCTCATTTACAGCTTTAAAAACTGTAATTTTAAAACATAATCAAATCTTCTATGGTAAAATTATAGTATCAACCCTATGACACATTAATTATTTTACTAGTGAGTACCTAATAACATTTGGGGTTTAGGAAGAACCAGTTTATTTTAAAATTAGACAAAAATACAGAATTAGATCTCACGTGGGGATTGTGTTATGGCCACAAGTCCTTTTTCCCTTCCTTTTAGGGTCACATGTTTATACTGATTTCGAGTATATAGATCTAGACAATTGTCATGATCAGCACTATTGTGAACCCAACACTGGTTATTTTTAAAAGAAAAGGAGTCTTAATATACCCTGAGGGATATATTAGGGAGAATACCTATTTGTTGATAGAGTTCAATGAGAGTAATAAAAGTTGGAATATAGAGAAGTACGTACTTGTGAGGTATCGGCATAATTTTCCTTTTGCTTTTTAGGTTGTAGAGGTAAATACAGACTTGTTTTTCAAATTGAATGTGTACACTTATCTACGACATTCTCTTTTATCACAGGCAATATTCTGTTAAACTCCACCTGATCACAAGTCTTTGGACAAACTGAGATAATTTTATTTTATTTGTATTATTTCTTAAAGATTTTATTTTTATTTAAACAATTTTTAAGTTTATGTATTTATTTTGAGAGGGGAAGGGAGGGCAGAGGGGCAGAGAGAGGGGAAGGAGAGAATCCCAAGCAGACTCCATGCTGCCAGTGCAGAGCCCTACATGGGGCTCGATCCTGTAAACCGAGAGAGATCATGACCTGAGCTGAAATCAAGAGTCAGATGCTCGACTGACTGAGCCAGCCAGGCGGCCCTAAAGATTTTATTTTTAAGTAATCTCTATGCCCAACGGGAGCCTCGAACTCACAACCCCAAGATCACGAGTCACATGCTCCTCTGACTGAGCCAGCCAGGCGGCCCATGATGAGATCATTTTACTGTCAGTATTGTTTTTGTCTGAAATCCCCAGAGCAGAAGATTGTCAAAAAATAAAATTCAGTGAATATAAGCGTAATATATTAAATTACTGTCAATAATAGAGAAATCTTATACTTTAAAAACTCTACCCAGAAAGTTTAAGTTGACAGTTTCTATACGTCTATAGAACAATACCATTTGAATTTTATTGGGATCAACTTATTAAAGCACAATTGGATTATGACAGAACTTAATATTTATTTTATTTCATTAAAAAAATTTTTAATGTTTATTTTTGAGAGAGAGCACATGTGCACACGAGTGGGGAAGGGGCAGAGAAAGAGAGGGAGAGAGAGAATCCCAAGCAGGCTTGCCATGGAGCCAAAATGGGTATGTCACAATTTTTAGTTAAATCATCGTTCAATGCTTACCTTACTATGACTACGTGAACATTCATAGCTCAGCCCTGTATGGTTCTATAGTTCTATTTCTTTACTGGAAACAACCTTGTGTTATTTTTTTCCCCAATTAGTAATCGCTTTATTTTTAAATTTGCTTGCTTGCTTTCCAGGGCACCTGAGTGGCTCAGCCGGTCAAGCGTCCGACTTGGGCTCAGGTCATGATCTTGAGGCTCATGAGTTCGAGCCCCACATCGGGCTCTGTGCTGACGGCTCGGAGCCTGGAGCCCGCTTCTGATTCTGTGTCTCCCTCTCTCTCTGCCCCGCCCCCTCTTGAGCTCTTTCTGTCTCAAAAATAATAGACATTTTTAAAACATTAAATCTGCTTGTTTTCCATGCGCCCGTCACTAATGCATACCCAGATTCTCCACCAGAACTCCAAAACTCCTCTCAATACTATCACACGTGTCAGATAACATGTCAATTTTTTTTTTTAAACACTTTGGGGACATCCATCCTGGAGCCACTCAATCATGCATTTCAAAAAATATTCATTAAATGCCTCCTGTGGGTTTCAGGCTGGGGACACAGCACCGAACAGAATAGGCAAATAGCTTTTATCGAGCTTCCATTCAAGTAGGGGAAGGGCAAGATAAACAACAATATTATGTTAGGAGATGACATATGCTTGGAAGAAAAATAAAGCCGTGTCCGGGGGCCTAGACGGGGCCGGGGGAGGGGAATTCTATATAGTGTGATAAGGGCCTTTCCGAAGGGGTGATCTGAGCAGAGACCTAAGTTAAATAATGGAGTGAGCCACTCAGTCTCCGGTGGAATATCATTCCTCGGGGAAGGAACAGTCAGTAAGACTCAGAGATGTTGGGTCATTAATTAAAACTGAGATGGTTCAAGCATCATCACGAATTCCCAGCAGTTAGTTCGTGTGTCGCTGCAGAGTTAGTGGAAGGTTGGAGGTCAGTTGGGGCAGAATTTTGCCAGGCACGTTGGAGGTCCAAGGGCATGGTTACAATGATGTAGCGGCGGGAGCTGAGCTGAGTGGCGGGGTAGTCGGGAGGGGGGGGCCCAGAGAAGGAATGGTGGGTGCACACTGAGAAAATGCTCGTCTGTGTACGGGAGGTTCCCACAGAGTCGGGGCACGGATGGAGCAGGAAATATGGGAGGAGGTGATCAGAGAGGACAATGTTTAAGAACTGAGCTTTCTTGGGGCACCTGAGTGGCTCAGTGGGTTAAGCGGCCGATTTCAGCTCAGGTCACGATCTCACTGTTCATGAGTTCAAGCACCCCATCGAGCTCTATGCTGACAGCTCAGAGCCTTGGAGCCTGCTTCGGATTCTGTGTCTCCCTCTCTGCTCCTCCCCCACTCACACTCTTTCTCTGTCTCTCTCTCAAAAATAAGTAAACATTAAATTTTTTTTTAATTGAGCTTTCTTGGGGCACCTATGTGGCTCAGTCTGTTGAGTGTCCAACTCTTGATTTGGGCTCAGGTCATGATCTCATAGTTCATGAAATTGAGCCCTGAGTCAGGGTCTGTGCGGACAGCATGGAAACTGCTTGGGTTTTTTTCTCTCTCTCCTTTTCTCTCTGCCTCTCCCCGATGCGTGCTCATGCTCTCTCTCTCTCTCTCAAAATAAATAAATAACTATATATTTTTAATTGAGCTTTTTTCCCCCCAAGATTTTATATTTAAGTCATCTCTATACCCAACGTGGGGCTCAAACTCACAAACCCGAGATCAAGAGTCACATCCTCTAGTGACTGAGCCAGCCAGATGCCCTAAGAATTGAACTTTTGGAGGTGAAAGATAATGAGGGTGAGAATAAAACCACACTCAGCCGGACGTATGCCCTGCACGGGTGTGCAGCGTAGGGGGTCAGCAGGAGAGGAGACCGGGTCCTCACTCCCTTCACCACCCCTGTGCCTGGGGGCTCTGCCTCCCAGAGGGGGTGCTTTTTTCTAATTTACCCCAAAGCACTCTACAATTGAGCCCATGACCATGGGTTCAGTAGGATTCCTGGGGAAAGCCAGGATTCTTCCAGAGCAAGAAGGTGAGGGTGGGGGTGCCTGGGTGGCTCAGTCGGTGAAGCGTCCCACTTCGGCTCAGGTCACAGCCTCACAGTTTGTGAGTTCGGGCCCCGTGTCCGCCTCTGTGCTGACAGCTCAGAGCCTGGAGCCTGCTTCAGATTCTGTCTCTCTTCCTCGCTCTGCCCTTCCCATGCTCATGCTCTGTCTCTCTCTGTCTCCCAATAAACGTTATAAAAAAAAAAATGTTAAAAAAAAAAAAAAAAAGAAGAAGAAGGTGAGGGTGAAAGGAACGTTCAGACAAAAGGTCGAAGATGCCCGGGCATTTGCTGGTGAGAGGCCCCGAGTCTCCGATGGCATGGGGGCAGGTTCAGGGGAAAATCTATCAGGGGAAAGCAGAAAGACCGCTTTATCACCTTGGGTGAGGAGGGAGGCAGGATCTTTGAAACAAGATTTTTAAATTGCATAAAGAGAAAAAAAATCAATGCATTTGACCACTTAAAGATTTGAGTTCAAGAGAGTGCCCCGTAGACAAGACGAGCAGACTAATGGCAGCCTGAGAGAAATCGGTACAAAGCCAAGAACAGAGTCATGGCTAGAACATTCAAGAACTGCAGATCAGCAAGAAAAAGATAAGAAACCCAAGTTTTCAAATGGGCAAAGGATTTGGCAGAGAATTCACTGACAGGGGAACGCACTGGGCCGGTAAGCATTTGATCTTACCAGTAATGAGAGCAACGCAAATCAGAACAAGAGACGCCACTTCACTAAAATCAGGAAGTGAGATGTTATCAAGTTCTGGAGAAGACGGGGAACAAAAGCCCCTCAGGTGATACTGGTATGACTAGAACGCCATATGAGAGTACTTGGTGAAATAAAGACACACACCGTCTACGACAGGACGGTCTCTCCCCTCCTTCTCAAAACGCTGGCTTGCAAAAGCCTGTAACCTTTACAACAACGCAATGTGTCCCATGACAAATTGCGGGGTCCGATACTGTCGGGATGGATGAGGGAACGGTGGAGCACGTTTTCAGGGGAATGCTAGGCAGCCTTCAGGAAAAACAACCTGAATTCCATGAAGCAACATTGTGAGCTCTGAGAAACTTGCAAATTGAGCGCAGAAATGTAAAAAGCAGAACGTGATTTATAGGACAATACCGATTATGTAACTTTATTTTTTTTTATTTTATTTTTTATTTTTTTTCAACGTTTATTTATTTTTGGGACAGAGAGAGACAGAGCATGAATGGCGGAAGGGCAGAGAGAGAGGGAGACACAGAATCGGAAACAGGCTCCAGGCTCCAAGCCATCAGCCCAGAGCCCGACGCGGGGCTCGAACTCACGGAGCACGAGATCGTGACCTGGCTGAAGTCAGACGCTTAACCGACTGCGCCACCCAGGCGCCCCCCAATTATGTAACTTTAAAGGTAGGTACAAAAGAACGGGACTTCCTATGTTTTTAAGAGATGCATATCGGGGAGCTTGGGTGGCCTCGTTGGTTCAGTGTCCGACCTCAGCTCAGGTCTTGAGCTTGCGGTTCATGGGTTCGAGCCCCACATCGGGCTCTGTGCTGACAGCTCAGAGCCTGGAGCTGCTTCGGATTCCGTGTCTTCCTCTCTCTCTGACCCTCCCTTGTGCATGCTCTCTCTCTCTCTCAAAAATAAAGGAACGTTAAAAAAATTTTTTAAAAAAGAAGAGACATATGTCTAAATAGAGGTGGTAGATTGGGAGGGTATATGTTAAATACCTATATTAAATCCCTACAAGGACAGAAGAATAGAAGAAAAAAGATCATAAAATAAAAGAGAATTTACACAGACCGAAGAGGAAGAAAATCTAAATTTTGTGCACCTGAAATAAAACAAATAAGTAAATAGAATAAAGGTGTTTGACGTGTATTGGTATTGTTCCAGCTAGCTATTGCTGCATAACAAACTAGCCTGAAACTTAGTGATTTAAAAAAAAAGGGGGGGGCCCCTGGAGGCACCTGGGTGGTTCAGTTAAGTGTCTGACTCTTGATTCCGGCTCAGGTCATGATCTCACGATTCATGAGATTGAGCCCTACATCGGGCTCTGTGCTGACAGCATGGAGCCTGCTTGGGATCCTCTCTCTCCCTCTCTCTCTCTGCCCCTCCTCTGCTCGCGTATGCATGGGCATTTGTGCACGCACTCTCTCTCCCTCTCAAATAAACAAATAAACCTTGAGAAAAAAAAAAAAGCACCGTGAGTATCTCACAATATTCGGGGTCAAGAATGTGCACAAGGCTGATTCTTCAGCTTCCACAGGACATTGACAAGGGTTGCTGGGTGGTCCCCACCCAGCTGGCTGGGCTGGGACATCCAAGAAGGCTTCCTTTTCGTGCCTAGTGTTTGGAGAAGAAAATAACTGAAAATATCGGCTCAGTTTAGCCCCTCCCCCTCTCACTATAGTCTCGGGATCCCTCCGCGTATTCTTCCCAGCAGAGGAGATTTCTCGATAACAGCAGCTCCAGGCTCCAACAGAGTGTTGGAGAGCGAGAACAAGGCAGGGACCGCAAAACCTCTGACCTAGCCTTGGAAATCCCATAGCTTCATCGTTGCCACGGTATACTGGTTACAAGGCCCGATAACAATTTCCGAATTCTAGAGGGATCGGGCAGTGCCCTAGTCCATTCAGACTGCTAGAAGAGTACCTGACGGACCAGGTGGCTTACAGACAATAGGGATTTATTTCTCACACTTCTGAAAGCTGGGAAGTCCAAGAGCGAGTTGCCAGCCGGCTCAGGGTCTGGTGAGCACCCACTTCCCAGTTCCTAGATGGCTGTCTTCTCATGGAGCCTTCACGCGGCAGAAGTGAGGGAGCTCTGTGGGGTCTCTTACATAAGGGCACTATTGGGGCGCCTGGGTGGCGCAGTCGGTTAAGCGTCCGACTTCAGCCAGGTCACGATCTCGCGGTCCGGGAGTTCGAGCCCCGCGTCGGGCTCTGGGCTGATGGCTCAGAGCCTGGAGCCTGTTTCCGATTCTGTGTCTCCCTCTCTCTCTGCCCCTCCCCCGTTCATGCTCTGTCTCTCTCTGTCCCAAAAATAAATAAACGTTGGAAAAAAAAAAATTAAAAAAAAAAAAAGGGCACTATTTCCATTTGTAAAGACTCCACCTCAACGCCTGATCCCCTCCCTAAGACCCACCTGTAAACACCATCTCACTGGGAATCTCAGTCTCTCAGGTTGGGAGAAAATTTAATGCTTTAATTGATTGATTAATTAATGTTTTATTAAAATTTATGTATGCATTGCTGCAAGTTGTAAATAGCTTATGAGAAAAGAAAGTGTTCCCTATATCCAGAAAATAGAACATTAAAGAGCCAGCAAAAACTTAAACAAAAAGGCCATAAAAAATGTATAATCTCATGTTCATCAGCTTATTTAGTCCTCCATAACTAATTCTTGCTCTGTCTGATCTTTTTTAAGGTTTTATTTTAATTCCAGTTAGTTAACATACAGTGTTATATTAGCTGCAGGTGCACAATGTAGTGATTCGACACCTCCATACATCAGCCGGTGCTTGTCTCTCTCTCTTTTTTCCTTTGCTCTTTCCTTTTGTGTCTTAAATTCCACACGTGACTTATTTCGTTTAGCATAATACTCTAGCTCCACCCATGTCATTGCAAATGGCATGATTGCATTCTTTTTTTTATGGCTTGAATAATATTCCATATGATATATTCCAAGACATATGCACCCTGTCTTCTTTATCAATTCATCTATTTTTTTTTTTTTTGAGAGAGAGAGAGAGAAAGGGTGCAAGTGAGCGAGGGTGGAGAGAGAACCTCACATAGGGCAGAGAAAGAGAGAGGGAGAGAGAGAAGCCAGGCTCACCTGATGTGGCGTTTGAGCTCACCCAGTGCCAGACTCAAACTCACAAACCACGAGATCCTGGCCTGAGTCAAAGCCAGACAGATGCTTAACCGACTGAGCCACCCAGGCGCCCTATCCACTCGTCTATCGAGGGACACTTGGGCCGCTTCCATAACTTGACTATTGTAAATAATGTTGTTCTGCCTGAACTTGAGTTAGACTTCAGTTTCTTTACTGGAGTTCTGGAAATTTTTACCCAGTCCAGTGGCAAAGTTTCAAAGTTATCAGAAAACTAGACTCCAGAGTATTTGTCAGAAGCTTCTCCATGAACCTCTTTGGATTGTAGGTTTTGGATTGTAGCTGATTATAAAAGACTTCAGGAAAGCATCTGACTAAAACAATAATTGCCTATGAATGACAAAAGACTTAAAATTCCACAGTTAAATGTCTGATGAGGGTTCATTATAATTCAATTGACAAGGAAATTTTGTAACTCCTGTGGCATACAAGATTTCAATTGAAATGACAAGATAGTAAGAACATTAACACATTTCTAGGAATTTCTTGCAATTGCTAACACATGTATATTAATAACACATATCCATACAATTACCACCTAAAGAAGGTTAAACCACTTTGTATTTGACAATGCTTCCCGTGTCATTTAACATATAAAATAAACCCAATCAGTTTAACATCTCCGTTTTTACCAGGTGAGACAACAAATCCTTGGAGATTTCCCTCCAAGAAAAAAAAAAATCCCAAAGTTAGTTTCAAATCAGAAAGACTTTATTTAGAATTTGATTTGTACAGTTTGTAGAAAACGACCAAAGTTTTGAACACTCGATTGCAGCTGTCACTTATATCGGTTTGACTGAGGATTTTTCAACTCTACAGCGGTGCAGAGGCAATCCGCATTCAGTAGAAACTATACTTCAGGGGCGCCTGGGTGGCGCAGTCGGTTAAGCGTCCGACTTCAGCCAGGTCATGATCTCGCGGTTCGTGAGTTCGAGCCCCGCGTCAGGCTCTGGGCTGCTGGCTCAGAGCCTGGAGCCTGCTTCCGATTCTGTGTCTCCCTCTCTCTCTGCCCCTCCCCCGTTCATGCTCTGTCTCTCTCTGTCCCAAAAATAAATAAACGTTGGAAAAAAAAAAATGGAAAAAAAAAAAAAAACAAAAGAAACTATACTTCAAATCATGAATTTTGATCTCTTCCCAGGCTAGCGATATGCAGCACGGTAATCTCTGGTGACGCTGGGGACAGGCAGGAAGCCACAGCTTCACAAATGTGAACAACGGACACACTGTGACAACCGTTCTCTGTCCACACAGCCATTCTGTTTCTCACTTTCAGTGCCGTGTTCGATAAAGTATATGAGATATTCGGCCCTTGATTATGAAACAGGCTTTGTGTTAGGTGATCTTCCCCAGCTTCAGGCTAGTGCAAGTGTCCTGAGCACAGTTAAGGGAGGCGGGGCTAAGCTATTGATGTTCAATAGGTTAGATGCATTAAAGGCATTTTCAACGTATGATTTTGCAATTTACAGTGGATGTGTCGGCACATAACCCCATAGTAAATTGAGGACTTAGGATTGCAGATCGCTGCGAAGCAACTTACTTACCGAAGTGACAATAAGACGTTTCAAAGACGAAGGTGGGAAGTAACAAACCTGAGGGGAGGAGGAAAAAAAAAAAACCCTTAGCTGTTTTAATATTGGGAAGACGCGGTTTTCCTAACGAATCGAAGACTTGATAGAACGCAAAGCCCAGGAAATTATTTTGATCAAACAGTCTTCGTTTCCTAGCCATAGCACTGAGTCGATTGAAAAACAAAACAAACGCCTTTTGCAATTTTTATTAAAAACAAACCAGGGGTGCCCGGGGGGCTCAGTCGGTTAAGCGTCTGACGTCGGTTTGTGAGTTGGAGCCCCGCATGGGGCTCTGTGCTGCCAGCTCGGAGCCTGGGGCCCGCTTCGGATTCTGTGTCTCCCTCGCTTTCTGCCCCTCCCCTACTGGTGCTCACTCACTCAAAAATAAATAAACATTAAAAACATTGTTTTTTATTTAAAATAAGGAACAGACCAATAATCCTAGAAAACCTTTTTAACAGAGAAAGAAAATCAAATTCTGCTTTTGCACTGGTGCTCTCTTGATATTAAAGCTTCTTTAAACCCTTATAATAAATCCATGCAATTTTAGCCAGCTTGACAGCATAAGGTAGGATAGTCTCTCTCTCTCTCCCTCTCTCTCTCTCTCTCTCTCTCTCTCTCTCTCTCTCTTTAACTTTCTATGTCCATTCATGATTTTGACCTTGATTCTCCTCTTTGTCATTCTGAAACAACCCTGAATAGCCTCTAAATGAGGACAAATTACTTTTCTTTTCCCTTAACAAAAATGCACCCATCAGGGGGCACCTGACCGGCTCAGTCAGTAGAGCCCGCAACTCTTGAGGTGCAGAGATTGCTTAAGCACAAAATCTTTAAAAACGATGCACCCATCATACCTCACATCTTTCCCTAAAAACTTATTGTCCTGGGGCACCTGGGTGGCTCAGCTGGTTAAGCGTCCAACTCTTGATTTCGGCTCAGGTCATGATCTCACGGGTTCATGAGTTCGAGCCCCATGTGGGGCTCTGCACTGACAGCTGTATAGAGCCTGCTTCCGATTCTCTCTCTCTCCCTTTTTCTCTGCCCCTTCCCCTACTCACTCTCTCACAAAAATAAACATTTTTTTTAACCTATCTTACTTTCCTTGCATACTCTGTACATTGGGCTTTTTCCTTTAAGCATAGCATCCTTGTAGCTTATTCACATGTTGATTAGAATTCTTAAATCTTAAAAAAAAAAAAATTCTTAAATCTTACTGACTTTAATTCCAGTGAAAACTGGGGAGCAGACAACTGTGAACTGTCATACATCAGCATTCTTCAGATTAATAAATGTCTTTATATACCATTTCATAATTCCTACAGATTTTTTTTTCCAGAGTATAGTTTCTCAGTGTGGTAAAAAAGACATTAACAGATCCAAGTATCCTTTGCCCCTCTGTAAAAATTCAGAAGCCAAGGTAGGTAAACTTATATTTATGTTTAGCAATTAATATTTCAGTATTTTATCTGTTTTGGAAATGATCTAGATGGTCAATGAATATCTATCATTTAACTAAACTTAGCATAACTTAAGGTTTTAAGTTACCAAAAAGACTTTGGAAACTATTTTTTAAGTGCATATATTATAAAACATAATTATTGTTAAAAAGTTCATTTATAAACATTTATTCCACGGGCGCCTGGGTGGCTCAGTCGGTCGAGCGTCCGACTTCAGCTCAGGTCATGATCACACAGTTCCTGAGATTGAGCCCCGCGTCGGGCTCTGTGCTGACAGCTCGGAGCCCGGAGCCTGCTTCGGATTCTGTGTCTCCCTCTCTGCTCCTCCCCTGCTCACACTCTGTCTCTCTCTCTCAAAAATAAAGATTAAAAAAAAATTTTATAAACATTTATTCCACTTATATTTATTTAATTCACTTGTCTTAACAATTATGTTTGGGGAGCTCAGGAAAACTTCCTGGGACGTTCAATAAATCTAGCCATCTTCCTGGTTTTTTGTTGTTGACAAATCAGGCAAGTATCACAAAGAAAAAAAAAATCACAGAAGCAAAAAAACCTAAAAATTAAACATATGTCTCTCTCTTCTCCCCTGTTTTTATTTTTACTGCCATCTAAAATTGCTTGACATACATCAAGCAATTCATCTTTATTGTATATGTTATTCTTAGGCTGAATTTATAATTTTATAATCTTGAACATCTTGGAGAGGGAGCGTAAGCTCATTTGACTAGTAAACCCAGGCACAATAAAATTGTACATCTGCATTCTGTCTAGTGCTGCCAGTTCTGAAGGCACACTGACTTTCGTTTAACCAACAATCTTAAACTAACCTTATTGACCAAAGGTTATCCCACATCGTGTGAACTTGAAAAACACTGAGGTCAGTTTTAATATTCTTTTAAAGTGTTAGGAAGACTCAATTTACACAAGTACTTACTTTGTTTTTTTAATTTTTAATTTTTAAGTCATCTCTACACCCAACAGGGGCTTGAACTCACAACCCCAAGATCAAGAGTCCCAGGCTCCACCAACTGAGCCAGCCAGGCATCCCCGATCACTTTCTTTTCTTTGTTCTTTTCTTTTCTTTTCTTTTCTTTTCTTTTCTTTTCTTTTCTTTTCTTTCTTTCTTAGAGAACCAAAGCAAGCGAGAGAGAGAAAATCTTTAAACAAGCCCCCATCAAGGGGCTTGATCCCACAACCATGACCTGAGCCAAAATCAAGAGTCAGACACTTAAGTGACTGAGCTACCCAGGTGCCCCCCCAAATCACTTTCTTTCTCTCTCCCTCTTTCTTTCTTTCTTTCTTTCTTTCTTTCTTTCTTTCTTTCTTTCCTTCTTTCTTTTAGTTTATTTATTTATTTTGAGAGAGACAGAGATAGTGTGAGTGGGGGAGGGGCAGAGAGAGGGAGACAGGGAATCCCAAGCAGCCTCCACACCGTCAGCACAGAACCGGATGTAGGGCTTGAACCCATCAACTGTGAGATCATGACCTGAGTCAAAACAAGAGTCGGATGCTTAACCAACCAGCCACCCAGGATCCCCAATCACTTACTTTCTTTTTTTTTTTTTTTTTTTTTCCTCAACATTTTTATTTATTTTTGGGACAGAGAGAGACAGAGCATGAACAGGGGAGGGGCAGAGAGAGAGGGAGACACAGAATCGGAAACAGGCTCCAGGCTCTGAGCCATCAGCCCAGAGCCTGACGGCAGGGCTCGAACTCCCGGACCGCGAGATCGTGACCTGGCTGAAATCAGACGCTTAACCGACTGCGCCACCCAGGCGCCCCAACTTTCTAAAGTCAATTAGTAGAACTTTCTTACAAATTAATTTGGGCAATACCATCCAGACCTAGAATGATATCACACGTACACAACATAAATACCTAAATAGGCAAACAGAGATCTTACAGCTTTTATTCTCAATTTTAGCTATGAATTAGGTATAAACACAGAAACATGAATTTCACTAATTTTTATGACTTGAGTCTCATCCTTGCCTTATTTTGGTTTTTGTCAGAATTATGTTTCTGGCAGACGGAACACGTTGAGCTTACCCGCTCAGCGAGGGCTAAAGCGTTTTCCTAATACCTGCAGAGAATTTTAGGATTTTCATTTGCCCTGAAATGCAGTATTCCGGAGTGGGGACTACCTTTTGGGCCAGGGGCCCTCTTGGAAACACCAAGTGGCAGTTGATTTCAAGCGGTTCTCTCTCCCCTTTTTATTTCCTTCCGTCTCAGGAGGCTGCGTAGCCAAGAGTTCTCTCCTTGGATGTTCATATTTCAAAGGTGTAGTAACATTTACATCTCAAAGGACAGGGAAAAGATGCTGATTTTCTCTAAGAAGGAATTCAGGGGGCCCATTCATCTATTATCAGAAATCTAGGGCAATTACTACTTAATTCCCCCTCCCTTTTATTCTTACCCGTAGGACAATTGTTTTCCCCGCGTTTTGGCTTTTTACAGTATCTGCAATGTCCTGAGCTAAATAAGAAAGCTCCCGTGGTTGGTGAGGAGGCTTTGAGTCATTAAAAAACATTTTTTAATACACTTTATTTTTTTAATGTTTATTTATTTATTTTGAGAGATGGGGAGGGGCAGAGAGAGAGGGACAGAGAGAATCACAAGCAGGCTCTGCACTGTCAGCGTATAGCCTGAGGTGGGGCTTGAACCCACGAACCCTGGGATCGTGACCTGAGCTGAAATCAAGAGGTGGACACTTGGCCGACGAAGCCACCCAGGCGCCCCATGATACACTTTATTTTTTAGGATAGTTTTAGATTCACAGCAAAACTTACGAAGGTATGGAGCTTTCTCATGTAGCCCTCGTCCCCACACGCGCACAGCCTCCCCCCTGCCAGAGGGTACATTTGTTACAATAAATGGACCTTCACTGACATATCATAATCACCCAAAGTCCATAATTTACACTAGAGTTCCCTTTGGTGGTGCACATTCGGTGGGTTTAAAGCCCACCTTTTTTTAAAGCCTTTTTTTTTTTTTTTTTAACATTTTGTTTTTCAACGTTTATTTATTTTTGGGACAGAGAGAGACAGAGCATGAATGGGGGAGGGGCAGAGAGAGAGAGGGAGACACAGAATCAGAAACAGGCTCCAGGCTCTGAGCCATCAGCCCAGAGCCTGACGCGGGGCTCGAACTCATGGACCGCGAGATCGTGACCTGGCTGAAGTCGGACGCTTAACCGACTGCGCCACCCAGGCGCCCCCAGAAAGCCTTTTTAAGGGAAAAAAACCCAAAGGCAACTTTTCAGGCGTAGAGTAAATTTTTACCATGGACTCAAGATGAGTCCCCAGACCAGGTGCAGATGATGTAGCCCCCGTGATCCAAAAAGGTCTCTCCCAGGGATTGTCAAAGGAAGCAAAGACCCTTGTCACATGCAGGAAATTCCGGTGTCCGACAAAAGTTAGATGTCTTTCACTGCGGACCCACTAATCTGCACTACCAGGGAGGCTGTGCTGGGCTGGGACTGTCCCAGCACTGACAAGGCAGTGGGGGGTAAAGACTACAAAGGGTGCCTATGGTCTGTGATCCCTCATCCAGGCAAATGCCCCTGATGGCTGGCACAGTTGGTCAGGACATGTCTCCGGTTCCCCGCCCGAAGGCTTGCCACGTATGGATACAGGTCCCAATAACCTGCCGTCCTGAGGAAGCAGAAAAAACAAGGAAAGTGGACTCTCAAAGTGAGACAGAGGAAAATTTCATCTAGTCTTTTTTTAGTGGTGACCCCCCAGCATAATTTGTCCAAATAGATGTCAGTCCAGTGAGACATAAACTCACCAACCTGTGAGGCCGACTCAGACAAGAGGCTTATGGGACCTATGCTTATGTTTCGTCTTGCGATTCTCCCCGCTATGACAGATGACACAAAAGATAAAGACAAAGGAAAATAACGTCTGCTTTTGGGAGAGAATTGGATCAATATCAAATCGCCAAAGTGGCAGAAACCCAGAGAACTCTCTCACACAAATGTTATCTCCCTAAATTGGGGGGGGGGGGGGGCGGGCCGGGGCGGGGGGAGGACAAGAAGGAATTCTTACCTTCCTCTCTCCACCAGCGACCACAAACAGACATCCAGGAGGTTGACCTGACAAATGAATTCTTACCTCTCGCCAGCCTTTATCTGTTGTTCCAGGATTTCAGCTGCAGGTTCCAGAGCTAGTAGGGCATCCCAGGCTTCTACGGTCCCTTCAGAGTCGCCAAAATTGTTGGAGAGGAAAAGAGTGTTTTTCCTCTACGCCCCTTAGCTTCTTTGGTTGGGGCCTGCAAAGTAGACTGGAAAAAGACAAATGAACAGGAGGAAGACAGACAGAAGTTGATTAAAATCTGCACCACCCATACACAGAGGTCTTCACGATGAGTAACTCAAAGGGCTGGTTAGAACTTGGGCTTCCACGGCATCTTTACAAAAGAGTAATAAATTACAGAGCAGTGACAAAACAAAAGAAAAGGACTCTGAGCTTCTAAGGACAGCAAATTATGGGAAAATAAATACACGGGGGAGTGGGATTTGTTGCATAGACTCCTCTGGCTCTGTCTCCAGACCGAAAAGATTCTAGAGTTGTCTCGGTTGGTTGCGAATCATCCTGTCCCTCCTGGCGGGGGTGGCGGGGGGGGGGGGGAGCAGAGAGTTTTTCTCGTGTTTGCTTCTTTTCTATTGCCTTTTGCTCAAACTCATCTTGATCAGGAATGGCATAGTTTGGAGTGGCATACTCTGTTGTCCCCCATCTTTGCCTGAAAAAGCCTAAAAACCCATAATAATTCAGAAGATTAGGGTATTATTAGCAAACCTGACTTAGGTGACATATGTAAGACACTACCTGCAACAGTCACTGAATCCACATTACTTTCAAGCACAAATGGAATGTTTACTAACACCGGTGATGGACTGGGCCATAAAGCAAGTCTCAGCACATCCCCGAGTACTGAAATCATATCATACATTCACTGACTGCAGTGGAATTAAGCCAGAAATCAGTCAGAAAAGGCAGCTAGAAAATCCACAAATGTGTGGAAATTAAGCAGTATACTTCCAAATAACCCAAGAGGCAAAGAAGAAATCGCAAAGAAAAATAAAGAAAATCTTTTGAACTGAATGAAGGATAGTAAAAGTACGACCTCAAAATTGTGAGAGGCAGCCAAAAAAGCAATGAACACAATGCAACGTATGGCTTTATTTCTTATTAATTAATTAGCGTATTTGTTTATTTTAAATGTTTATTTAGTTATTTTGAAAGTGAGAATGCAGGGCAGGAGCAGAGAGAGAGGGAGAGAGAATCTCAAGCAAGTTCTGCACTGTCAGCACAGAGCCTGACTTGGGGCTCAACCCCACGCACTGCGAGATCATGACCTAAGCGGAAATCTAGAGTCCGACGTTTAACCGTCTGAGCCACCCAGGCGCCCCTTATTTATTTATTTTAAGTAGCCTTCACACCCAGCACAGAGCCCAACACGGGCTTGAACTCACGACCGTGAGATCAAGATCTGAGCTGAGATCAAGAGTCAGACACTTAACCCACTGAGCACCCAGCACCCCAACAATGTATAGCTTTAAAGGCATGTGCTAGAAAAGAAAAAAAATCCATTATCTAAGTATCTATCCTTAAAAAAAACTAGAAAAGAACAACAAATAAAACCCCCAAAAAAGGATAAAGAGGAGAGGGGTGCCTGGGTGGCTCGGTCGGTTAAACGTCTGACTTTGGCTCAGGTCACGATCTCACGGTTCATGGGTTCAAGCCCCGCATTGGGCTCTGTGCTGACAGCCCAGAGCCTGGAGCCTGCTTCGGATTCTGGGTCTCCCTCTCTGTCTGTCCCTCCCCTGCTCATGCTCTGTCTCTCTTTCTCTCAAAAATAAACATTAAAAAAAAGGATAAAGAGGAGAAAGTAATAAAATAAAAGACAAATTTTGTTTTCTTTGAAAAAACAAATAAAGTCTATGAGCTTTGTTCCAGAGAGAGGGAGAACACAGATAATCTATATCAGGAATTGGAAAGAGAGGGGAGGGGAAGGGGGGGAAGCTACAGAGAGGGAGGGAGGCAAACCATAAGAGGATGTTAAATACTGAGAAGAAACTAACGATTGATGGCGGGTGGGAGAGAGGGGAAAGTGGGTGATGGGCAGGGAGGAGGGCACTTGTTGGGATGAGCACTGGGTGTTGTACGGAAGCCAATTTGACAATAAATTATATTTCAAAAAAGGAATTGGAAAGAGAATATCATTATAGAATCAGAAGACTTAAAGATAGTAAGGGGAAACTATAAAAAGCTATGCAAACAAATCCAAAAACGTACTAATTCCTAGAAAAAACATTTTACCAAAAACAGATATGAGAAGAAATGGAAAATCTGAACAGTCTTAGAACAAACTAGGAATTGAATCTGATGTTACTTGCTTCCAAATACTTATTGAAAAAATAATTTCAATCTTATACAAACTCAGAGGATAGGGAAAAAAAAAAAGGAATACTTTATAACTTCCTTTATGAGTTCTATATGACCTTGATACCAAAAGGACGTTACCAGAAAGAAAAATTATAGATAATGTCTGCGAATGGGGGAATTGGAGAGAGAGAGAATCCCAAGCACTCTCAGTGCAGAGCCCCACTTCAGGGCTTGATCTCATGACAGCAGAGATCATGACCTGAGCCAAAACCAAGAGTTGGCTGCTTAAGCAACTGAGCCACCCAAGAGCCCCTGAGGTTTTTTTTTTTTTTTTAAATAAAATACTAGCAAACCAATCAGCCAACAGGTACACATACAGCTTCTCAATGTCACAAATCATCAGTGAAATGCACATCAAAACCACAATGAGGTATCACCTCGCACCTGTTAGAATGGCTTGTATCAAAAAAACAAAAGATGTGTTGGCAAGGATGTGGAGAAAAGGGAACTCTTACAGACTGTTGGTGGGAATCTACATTGGTATAGCACTTTGGAAAACGGCGTGGAGGTTTCTTAAAAAATTAAAAAACGATCCAACAATCCCACTTCTGGGTGTATATCCAAAGGAAATGAAATCAGTATCTCAAGGAGGTATTTTCACTCCCATGTTCCTTGAAGCAATATTCACAATAGCCAAGAAATGGAAACAATCTTCATGTCTATCAACAGATGAACGGATAAAGAAAATGCAACATATTAGAATATGCTATATTACAATATCATTCAGTCTCAAAAAAAAAAAGAAAGAAAATCTGCCATTTGCGACAATATGAATGAACTTTGAGGACATTATGCTAAGTGAAGTAAGCTAGACACACAAAGAGAAATACTGCATGATCTCACTTATTTGTGGAATCTAAAATAGTCAAATTAATAGAAGCAGAGAGTAGATTGGTGGTTGCCAGGACCTGGGAACCAGGTGGAGGAGATGGGGACATGTTGGTAAAAGGTACAAAGTTTGTAATGCCACACAAATAAGTTCTAGATGGTGACTATAGTTAACCGCATTCTATTATATACTTGAAATCTGCTAACAGAGTAAATCTTAAGTGTTCTCAACAACACCCCCTCTAAAAGGTAACTATGTGAGGTGATAAAAAAGTAAATTAATTTGACTGTGATGATCACTTCACAATGTGTGTGTGTACACACACACACACACACACACACACACGTACACATCAGAACATCACATTGTACACCTTAAATGTATACGTTTTTTATTTGCCAGTCATACATCAATAAAGCTGAAAATAATTTTATTTTTTTTTCAACGTTTATTTATTTTTGAGACAGAGAGAGACATAGCATGAACGGGGGAGGGGCAGAGAGAGAGGGAGACACAGAATCGGAAACAGGCTCCAGGCTCTGAGCCATCAGGCCAGAGCCCGACGCGGGGCTCGAACTCACGGACCGCTAGATCGTGACCCGAGCCGAAGTCGGACGCCCAACCGACTGAGCCACCCAGGCGCCCCTAAAAAGAATTTTAAATTAAAAAATAAATAAATTGGGGTTCCTGGGTGGCTCAGTCAGTTAACCGTCTGACTCTTGATTTCAGCTCAGCTCATGATCTCACGGTTCATAAAATCGAGCCCTGCATTGGGCTCCCTGCTGATGGCACAGAGCCTGCTTGGGACTCTCTCTCCCTTTCTCTCTACCCCTCCCTCCCCTGCTCACTCTTTCTCTCTCCCTCTCAAAATAAATAAATAAACTTAAAACAAAAATAAGTGAATGAACAAGGTCATGAAGCAACTAAAATGTTCATGGGCAGCTGGCAAAAGAGTACAATTATTGGGAAAACTGTTTCAGTATCTATGAAAGTTGAACACGTGCCAAGGCTGTGACCCAGCTCTTCTGCTCTTAGGAACACAACTGCTAGAAACATGTGCATAGATACACCAACAGATACATACAGGAAAATTTATAGTAGCTCTATTCATAACAGTTCAAAACTGGACACAATCCAAGGGTGCCTGGCTGGCTCAGTCCATAGAGCAGGCAACTCTTGATCTCCAGGTAGTGAGTCTGAGCCCCATATTAGATGTAGAGTTTAGTTCAAAAAATAAAATCCTTGGAAACAAATCTTAGGGCACCTGGGGGGCTCTGTTGGTTGAGCATCTGATTTTCGATTTCGGCTCAGGTCACCACCTCACGGTCTGTGATTGAGCCCTGTGCTGAGCTCCGGTCACTTCTTCAAGGAAATGACCACCCGTAAATAAAGAAATAAATAAATAGTGGAATAGTCTTCTAATGGAGCACTGCACAGCCATAAAAAACCAACAATAACCAACATGGAAGGTTGTAAACATAACGTTGAGTGAAAGAAGTGAGTCACAAAATAATTCATAGAGGGGCACCCGGGGGCTCAGTCGGTTAAGTGTCTGACTTTGTCTCAGGTCATGGTCTCACGGTTCGCGGGTTCAAGTCCGCACGCTGAGAGCGCGTAGCCCGCTTCGGATCCTCTGTCTCCCTCTCTCTGTCCCTCCCCTCTCTTGAGCTCTCTCAAAAAAACAAATAAAGCAATTTTAAAAATTAAAAAAAAAAACTCATAGAGCATCTTTTTCCATTTCTACAGAGTTCAAAAATAGGCAAGACAGAACGATGATGTTTAGAGATAAAAGCTTAGGTGGTTGGGGTGCCTGGGTGGCTCAGTCCATGAAGTGTCCGATTCTTGGTTTTGGCTCAGGTCATGATCTCACAGCTTCCTGGGTTCGAGCCCTTCATCGGGCTCTGCACTGGCAGCACGTGTAGGTTGGGCTTCTGGGGTACTGACATATTGTGTTTCCCCACCTGAGTGGTGGTTTTGGGGGTGTTCACTTTGCAACAACTCACTCAGTTAAACGTGTGTTTTGTGTACTTTTCTGTATGTGTGTTATACTTTTTAATACAAATGATTTAAAAAGAGTACTTTTTTTTAAATAATATACTTTTTAAGTTTATTTATTTTGAGAGAGAGAGAGAGAGAGAGAGAGAGCACTCATGCTCATGCACACACACACATGAGCTGGGGAGGGGCAGAAAGAGAGGGAGAGAGAGAATCCCAAGCTGGCTCTGCATTAAGAATGCAAATGGGGCACCTGGGTGGCTCAGTCGGTTGAGCGTCTGACTTTGGCTTAGGTCATGATCTCACAGTCTGTGAGTTCAAGCCCCACATTGGGCTCTATGCTGACAGCTCAGAGCCTGGAGCCTGCTTCAGATTCTGTGTCTCCCTCTCTCTCTGCCCCTCCCCCGCCCATGCTATGTCTCTCTCTCTCTCTCTCTCTCTGTCAAAAATAAACATTAAAAAAAAAAAAAAAAAGAGTGCAGAACCAAATGTGGGGCTTGATATCACAAACCGTGAGATCATGACCTGAGCTGAAATCAAGAGTCAGGCGCCTAAGCGACTGAGCCACCCAGGTGCCCCTAAAACGAGTATTTATTAGCAAGGAAACATGCTTAAAGTATCAGACAGTGAAAAAAAGTCTACAAAACTATATGGCATCGTCTTAATTTTACTCTATGAATATATGTGTACACGTTTATATAAATTAAATGAGCTGGAGTGATAGACACCAAGGTAAAGTGGTGGTCATCCTGGGATGAGACCACGAGTGTTTTCTGTTTGTTTGTGTCTGTGTATTTTCTGACCTTTCTGCAATAAGCCTTTATTGTTTTGCTAAGAAATAAAGTCATTTTGTAATATTGGCCCAGGAATAGACTAACAGATCAATAGACCAGAATAGAAAACTGAGGAGATTCAACAGTTGTAAGAATTTGATGTGTGATAAAGGTACGATTTTGAATCAATGGGGAAAAGATGGGTAACTCAAGACATTGCACCGGTTCGACTGGCTAACAATCCGGGAGATAAAGTTGAGTTCTACCTCCTACTGGATATTCTAAATCAACCCCTGCGTTGTTTAAGTGCAAACACAAAACTTTTTATCATACTAGGTAAAAACATGAGCATTTCAGAAGAAAACCTAAGCAAATGGCTCCATAATCTTGGAGCGCGGAACACCTTTCTAATCTAGCATGAAAGCTGGCAGGCGCGAAGGAAAAGGTGGACAGATTTGACAATATAAAAATATACGAGCACCATATAGACGTGTATGCTTTAAAACACCATACAGGGGCGCCTGGGTGGCGCAGTCGGTTAAGCGTCCGACTTCAGCCAGGTCACGATCTTGCAGTGCGTGAGTTCGAGCCCCGCGTCAGGCTCTGGGCTGATGGCTCAGAGCCTGGAGCCTGTTTCCGATTCTGTGTCTCCCTCTCCCTCTGCCCCTCCCCCGTTCATGCTCTGTCTCTCTCTGTCCCAAAAATAAATAAACGTTGAAAAAAAATTTAAAAAAAAAAAAAAAAAAAAAAAAAAAACACCATACATTCAACATAATAACAGCCGTAAAAATGCCCAGGAATAAGTTTACCAAGAAACGCGGAATTCCTATATGACAAAAACTATTTAACTTTATTGGAGAACATAAAAGAAGCCCGAGAGCTCGGTAGAAGGAGTGGGATTTATTCCCTGAGCTTTGCTTATATTTAAAGAGAGAGCGTGTGTGCCCACATGTTCGTGAATAGATTGAGCCTTTTGACTGCGAGATGTGCCGCGGTTGAAAAGAACGTGTAGGTTTTGCATGCACTGTTCCCTGCAGGGAAGAATCCTCGGCCACTTCCTCTCCACACACCCCCAAGCCTGGAGGAGGAGTTGTTAAGCAGGGGTGAGGTTACTGTGTTAAATGGACACGCCCATGCCTGCCCTTCCCTACGCTGCCCTCCATGATCACCCTGGCGGTCTGGTGGCTCCCAGGCTGCCTTGGGGGCCACCTGGCTGTGCCTCACACTGGGCTCTGAATGTCCTTCAGGTTCCCTTACCTGGGGGCTGGCAGATTCCCAGACTCAGCCTGGCTACGTGCAGCAGCCCACCTTCTACCTCGAGTCCTGTGCCGGGGCCTTGGCAGCCTATGAGGTGTGGCTGCTTGTTCAGACCGGCCTGGGCCTCCTGACCCAGGAGATAAACGAGGATGCTGTGGGACTGCGTCAGTGTCTACACCCGTGCATCCAGATGCCTGATGACGTAAATAAACCCAGAACCATTATAAACTAGCTAGGGGAGTAGAACAGCATAGCAGTTAAGAACACAGATTTTAGGGGCACCTGGGTGGCTCAGTCGGTTAAGCCTCCGACTTCAGCTCAGGTCATGAACTCACGGTTCGTGGGTTCAAGCCCCGCGTCGGGCTCTGTGCTGACAGCACGAAGCCTGGAGCCTGTTTCGGATTCTGTGTCTCCCTCTCTCCCTGCCCCTCCTCCACTCGTGCTCTCTCTCTCTCTCTCTCTCTCTCTCTCTCTCTCAAAAATAAAATTTTAAAAAAACTTAAAATAAAAAAAAGTTTTTTTTAAAAAGAAAAGAAAGATGCTTTTCAACAAACCTCCGATCATGGGAAAATATTCATGCCACATGCGCCAAAGAGTGACAGTAAAGGGCTACCCCGTAAGTGTTTGTGGAGAGAAAAAGTAGTCGGAAGAGACTAGAATAAAACAACAGAGCTCATCCCCCTAGAGCAGAGCTTAATGGGATGGTTTAATTTTCTTCTTTATACCCTTTTCCTATATTTTCCAAACATTTAGCAATAAAAATGCATTACCCTTTCGCGTCAGAAAAATATGATTTTTTAAATTGAAGGGAAATATAACAATAAAAACAGATAATTAAAGGGAACATGGGAAAAGAAACCAGAAGGCTTAAAAGGTTTGAAAGAAGAGAAGGTGAAATGAGACCATTTAAAAGGGAAAAAATAACTGGGAAGAATACAAGTCAGAAGGATGAAATCTATCCACTAAAATAATAAAAGAGAATAAGCTAAGCTATTAGAAATCGGGAGCCGGAGAGAGCACTAGAAAGCAGCACCGTGGTGACTTTCCATGCAGGTCCGGCAGGCAGGGGACCCCCTCCCCTCCAGCCCCCCGGCTGAGGTCCAGGAGCAACCCCGTGAGCTCAGGGCTTCACAAGGGCTCCCTGGGAGAGAGGCGACAGGCCCTTTGGCAACCTTGAGGCCACCCAGCAGCCTGGGCTTCGTCTTCTGGGATCCCCCACCCTACCTCAGCGCGGTGTGGGCATTTGCCTAACACCTCCCAGGACTGCAAACCGCGTGAGGGCCAGTGACGGGCGTCACAGGCTTCAGTCCCCGCTAGACCCGTAACTCTCCTGTCGCTTGTCCAGCCTGCCAGGCCCCACGCCTTGGCTGTCTTAGGACAGACCTGTAAGGCAGCACACTGGGCAGCCTGGGCCAGCCGCCACCCCACGAGACTGGCCCTCGGCCGCCAACACACCCCTTGGAGATATCGGGGCACGGATTAGTCAGATGTTTGCAAAGTGCCTGGCACGCGATGGGTGGCTAGCAAAAGCTTAGGTAGGGTAAGTGACTGCGTGGCCTCCGGACTCCCAGGTCGTAGGAAAGAAAATCAGAATCCCAGCCCTGCCCAGGGCCCGTGTGGGCGCCGCTCTGTCCTCCCCAAAGACATCCCCCCCTAGCAGCAGCATCCTTGACCTGCACATCAGAGGAAGTCCCACGTGGCTCCATGCCAGTCCCAGGTCAGCCAAGGAGACTCATCGTGCAAGACAGGATCAGCTTCTTCGGGTACCGGAGGGTGCCCTGAGACTGGCAGCGCGTCCTCAGCAGACCCACTCCTCGCCTAGACCCCAAACTGTGCCCCCCCCCCTTGCCTGAGTGTTCTCCACAAGCTTCTGTACAGCCCACAGCCCGCAGCCAGCCAGCCCCCACTGTGGCCCTGAGTTGCTGGCTGGGGATGCATTTGCTACCATCAGCTCATGATGACCCCACGTTACAAATAAACTCGTGAGTGGATAGCTGCGGTCAGCCCGGGACAGGCCACTGCTGGTGAGAGAACGGAGGCTGTCAGGGGACCAGGGCAGCAGCGCTCCTGGAGCTGAACTGTGTATGCGAATCACCTGGGATCTTGGGAGATGCAAATTCTGATTCCTAGGGATGGGAGTGGGGGGTGGGGAGCCAAGATCCGCATTTCTTTTTTTTTTTTTTTTAATTTTTTTTTCAACTTTTCTTTTTATTTATTTATTTTTGGGACAGAGAGAGACAGAGCATGAACGGGGGAGGGGCAGAGAGAGAGGGAGACACAGCATCGGAAACAGGCTCCAGGCTCCGAGCCATCAGCCCAGAGCCCGATGCGGGGCTCGAACTCACGGACCGCGAGATCGTGACCTGGCTGAAGTCGGACGCTTAACCGACTGCGCCACCCAGGCGCCCCAAGATCCGCATTTCTAACGAGCTCCCAGCCAATACTGCTGGCTCAGGAATCACACTTTGAATGGCGGGCTGCCTTCATAGCCATGAAGTCATTACACACGAAGGGACTCCAGAGACCGTGCTTTCCTGCTTCCCATCAAGGCCAGAAATCCTTCCTGCAGCCTGACCGATGGCGGGACAGCGCCTGGCATGTACCAGGTGCTAAGTGAACGGTAGTTGGCCCGAAATAAAAGGACTTCCAGGAGCAGCGAGCTCTTCTGGGGGCGCAGCTCTCTCGTGGGGAGGAAGCTCCTGCTGTTGGCGCAGCAAGGCTCCCCGAAACTGCTACCCGCTGGCCTCGGCACACCCCACGCCGCCTCACGCGGGGCCGAGGCTGAGCACAATGTCTGCAGCCTAAAAAGCGACCGACGAGCAAGTAAAAAAGATTGCCTTCAAAGACTAAAAATAGCACACTCACAATTAATACACGTCTGCCTGCAAAATGTAACGTTTGGCAAACGGGTAAGTGCAATACTACTCTTATGTAATTAGATATAGTTCATTGGGGGTGCGGGTGCATTTTATTATGAGTCATGTGACCTCGGATGGCCCTCAGACTCTTTCTCAGGCTCCCTTCCCCCTTAAAAGTCAGCAATGGGGGTCCCCCGGCGAGTGTCACTGCTCTGCCAAGCTAAGTCAATCCCACAGGCTTCACGAAGGGGAGACATACCTCAAAAGCAGCTCACAATGCTGCCAATCTTCTGTCAAAAATAACATGTTTTGGGGGGGCGCCTGGGTGGCTCAGTCAGTCAAGCATCCGACTTCGGCTCAGGTCACGATCTCGCGGTTTGTGAGTTCGAGTCCCGCATCGGGCTCTGTGCTCACAGCTCGGAGCCTGGGGCCTGCTTCGGATTCTGTGTCTCCCTCTCTCTGTACCTCCCCTGCTCGTGCTCTGTCTCTCTCTACCTCTCAAAAATAAATACACAGTAAATACACACACACACACACACACACACACATTTACGCTCCCACCTTTCCATCAGGTTCCCGGGATACACTCCCTACTCCTCCCATCCCACTTATGCTGAGTCTGTTGCAGCCACTTGCCTCCAAAGAGAGGCCATGCCCTTTCTTGCCACCATGTGTTCATGCACACACTAATACCTCTGCCTGGGATCCCCTTCCCATATCCTCTATGTAGAAAATACAATTCTCTCTTCAAGCTCAGTACACGTCCGGGGGCGGGGGGTGGGGGGACGATGAATATGGATGCAAGCATTCTGAAACACAGTGACAAACATGTGGAAAAGCTATGGGAAAGCAGAGGCTTAGAATCTCCCTGAAGATAGAGCCAGAGGGAAAAGAGCTCTTGGGGACTCTTGTCCAATCTCTTCACTTCATGGGCAGGAGACCCAGGACAGAGAAGGGCACCGACTGGTGTCCAACATCCCCAGCAACTGGTGGCAAATCTGGGAGGAGAACTCAGGGCTCCTAATTCCAGGCTGGCCTTTTCTCCATTACTCCATACCACTGTCCAGCGGCAAAATGCTCTTTTTGATGGCCTCTTATTCTTCGAAATTTTCTGCTGCTCAATTATCTACCCTGAGTACCCCATCCTGCTCAGGGCCTTAGTCCTTTTCAATTAAATGCCTGCGCCTTATGTTCATTTATTTGAGAGATGATTAGAGCGGTAATCCTCAAATCAGGAGTGGCAGCATCACCTTATTTGGAGGCTTATTAAAAGTACATTTTTCCAGACCCCTCTCCAGATCTATAATATCAAAAACTCCAGGAAGGGCCCAGAAATATATACTTTGTTTAAAGCTCCCCAAAAAGAGCCAAGAAACTGATAACAGTGGGTGCCTCTGAGGAGGAGAACTAGGAGACAAAAATGGAAGGACCTCATATAATTTTAAAATTCTGAATGTATTACATTCCAATAGATAATAAAAAAAATTTTAAAGGAAAGAAATAGAATAACCAGACAGAAGATCACTAAGTAAATGCAGGACCTGAATGATACTGTAGACGAAGTGACCAAACAGACATATACAGAACACCCAACAACAACAGAATGTACATTCTTCTCAAGTACACACAGAACATTCTCCAAGATAAACCACATGTTAGGCCACAAAACAAATCTTAACAAATTTTAAAAGATCGAAATCATAGAAGGTATCTTTTTCCAATAACGATGGAAGGGAAAGAAGGAATCAATAGCAGAAGGAAAATGCACAAACTCCTAGAAAATAAACAACACACTGTTAAATCACCAATGGGTCAAAGAATAAATTACAAGGGAAATTAGAAAATACGTCGAGACAAATGAAACAAAAACACAACATACCAAATTTTATGAGAGGCAGTGAAAGCAATGCTAAGAGAGAAGTTTCTAACTGTAGATGCTTACGTGAAAAAAGAAGAAAGATCTCAAATCAACAATCTAACTTCATACCTCAGGGAACCAGAAAAAGAAAAATGAACTAAACCCAACCTAGCAGAGGAAGGAAATAATAAAAGATTAGAGCAGAGATAAACGAAATAGAGAATAGGAAAAAAAAACAATAGAAAAGCATCAGCAAAATGAAAAGTTGCTTTTTGAAAAGATCAACAAAATTGACAAACCCTTAGCTGGATTAACTAAGAAAAGACGAGAGAAGACTCAAATAACTAAAATCAGCAATGGAAGAGGAGACATTACAACTGATTTTACAGACATCAAAACTATCATAAGAGAATAATGTAAACAACTGTACATCAACCAATTAGGTAACCTAGAGGAAGTGGATAAATTCCTTAAAATCACACCTATCAACAATGGGTCATGAACTTCTGACTGCAGGCCCCACCTACCAATGAAACCTTCTCAGGGGACAACAAGGGAGAGTGCCCTGCAGTTTAGTGCAACCCAGCTCTGGCAGATGCCTGGTCTGACCCAACTCAAGCCCACAGCAGCCCCAGACTGGCCCATTAACAACATAAGGACAGTACTCTGCCAAAATAGGCCAAGAGAGCCGCCGCAGGTGACTAGACCGAAGGCAACTGTAGCTCAGTCACAACAGTAGGGTGCATGGAAGACACACAGGGGACTCTCCACTGCAGGGCACTACAGGACCTCTTTCTTGTAAGCCCACTACTTTCAAGAGCAAGAGATGTAGCTGACTTTCTTAACACGGAGAAACAAACACAGAGAGTTAGACAAAAGGGGAGAGAGGAATATGTCCCAAATGAAAGAACAGGACAAGACCACAGCAAGAGAGGTGAATGAAACAGAGATAAGTAATATGCTTCATAGAGAATTTTAAGTAATTGTCATAAAGATACTCCCTGGACTCGAGAAAACAGTGAAGAATTTCAGTGAGACCCTGAACAAAGAGGTAGAAAACATAAAAAAGAACCATTCAGAGGATGAAGAACTCGATAACTGAAATTAAAAATACACTAGATGGAATAAATATTAGACTAGAGGAAGCAGAAGAATGGATCAGTGACCTGGAGGACAGAGGAATGGAAAACAAGCTGAGCAGGAGAAAGAAAAAAGACTGATAAAAAATGAGAATAGATTTAGGGAACTCCATGGCACCATCAAGTGTAACAATATTCGCATTTTAGGGATTCCAGAGGGAGAAGAGAAGAAGAGAGAGAAAAGGGATAGAAAATTTATTTGAAGAAATAATAGCTGAAAACTTCCTAAACTAGAAAAGGAAACAGAAATCTAGTTCCAGGAGGCACAGACACCCCCTCCCAACAAAATCAACCCAAGGAAATCCACGCCAAGACACAAAGCAATTAAGATGGCAAAATGTGGGGGCACCTGGGTGGCTCAGTCGGTTGAGTGTCTGACTTTGGCTCAGGTCATGATCTCATAGTTCATGGGTTCAAGCCCTGTGTTGGGCTCTGTGCTGACAGCTTAGAGCCTGGACCCTGCTTGAGATTCTGCATCTCCCTCTCTCTCTCTCTCTGCCCCTCCCCGGCGTGCACTCTGTCTGTTTCTCTCTCTCTCAAAAATAAATAAAAAATTTAAAAAATTTAAAAAGGATGGCAAAAAGTAGTGACAAAGGGAGAATTTTTAAGTTGAGCAACAGAAGAGAAAACATCTACATACAAGGGAAACCCCATAAGGTTATCAGCAAATTTTTCACCAGAAATGTTGCAGGCCAGAAGGGAGTGGCATGATACATTCAACGTGCTGAAAGAAAAAAACCTGCAACCAAGAATACTCTATCCAGTAAGGCTATCATTCAGATAAAAAGGAGAGAAAAAAGAGTTTCCTAGACAAATAAAGGTTAAAGGAATTCTTCACCGCTAAACCAGCCTTATAAGAAATGTTAAAGGGGACTCTCACTGGAAAGGAAAGACCATAAATAGGAGTAAGAAAAGTAGGAAGCACAAAAGCAGTAAAATTAAGTATATCTATAAAAATCAGTCAAGAGATTGTGAATCTCTTGAATAAAAGGATGTAGACTATCACACCATATACATAAAATGCGGAGGGAGAGGAGTAAAACTTTAGTGCTTTTAGAATGGGTTCAAGCTGAAGCGACCATTCAATTTAAAATAGAAGATGATGCAGAAGATGCTATATGCAAACCTAATGGTAACCACAAATCAAAAACTGGTAATAGATACGCAAAACATAAAGGGAAAGGAATCCAAGTATATCACTAAAGAAAGCCAGCAAACCATGAAAGAAGAGAGCAAGAGAAGAAAGAAACAGAGAAGAACTACAAAAATGACAAAACAAGTAACAAAATGGCAAGAAGTACACACCCATCCATGATTACTTGGAATGTAAGTGGACTAAACACTCTGATCAAAACAAGTAGAGCAACGGGATGGATTTAAAAAAAAAAAGCAAGAGGGGCACCTGGGTGGCGCAGTCGGTTAAGCGTCCGACTTCAGCTCAGGTCACGATCTCGCGGTCCGGGAGTTCGAGCCCCGCGTCAGGCTCTGGGCCGATGGCTCAGAGCCTGGAGTCTGTTTCCGATTCTGTGTCTCCCTCTCTCTCTGCCCCTCCCCCGTTCATGCTCTGTCTCTCTCTGTCCCAAAAATAAATAAAAACGTTGAAAAAAAAATTAAAAAAAAAAAAAAGCAAGAGTCACTTCAAGGAAGACAGCAAAGTGGTAGGACCCTAAACTCACCTCCTCCCATGGATGCAACTACCTAACACTCACATCAGTGCAAACAACCCAGAAAATGACCCAAAGACTGGCAGAACAAACTCCACAACTCTATGTAGAAAAAAGGCCACAGAGAAGAGGACAGGAAGGGCAGAGAGCTAAACCCTATGGGTCTGGCCAGCAGAGATGGGGAACCACGGCCCGGCCCAGAGAAGGGTGAGAAGCAGGCTATCACACCGGGACCCTGCACAGGAAAGACGAATCCGCATAGCATTTGACACTAAACATCAGAGGGGCCAAATTTCATGAGTTCTTACAACCAGCTGGACACAAAGCCTGGAACTTGAAAAAGCAGTGGGCTCAGCTCTGAGGGAGCCCTGAGGACAAGAGGAAGCTGAGTCCCCACCCTTAAAGACAAAGCACAACAAACAGCCTGCAGAGATACAGCAAAGGGACAGCAGTCTGAAAAACCACCTGGAGCACAGAGGAGGGAGAGTTAGTCACTGATCTCAGAGTTCCCTGAGGGACTTCTCCAGGAATAAAGGAGTTGGCAGGTGCCATCTCCCTCCCCTGCCTCCCAGCATAAACACACAACCACTTGCAGGAACCAGTACGGGTACCCTGGCATTCACTAAGTAACTTGCTTACATTGTGTCCTGCCTCCTTCGGCCACACCTGCCTCAGTCTGAGGTCTGCAGGTCCCCTCCCCCAAAATACAGGTGCAAACCTTGCCAACACTGCATCTCCCAACCTCCTTAGGAGGACACCTGCACCTTGTTAAAACTGCCCCACCCACCCACCCACCCACATCCGCTTCGAGGTGCAGCCACGGCCACCCTGGTCACTGCGGTAGCTGTGTGTCCCCTGTGGAAGAGGACTTGTTAAAAACGGATGCCCCGCCCACCACTACCACTACTATGATAGCAAGAGATGTAGCTGACTTTCCTAAGAACAGAAACAGGCACAGAGAGTTAGGTAAAATGAGAAAACACAGGTGTCTGTCCCAAATGAAAGAAGAGGACAAAAACCACAGCAAGAGGCCTAAGCAAAACACATAAGTAATATGCCCGAAAGAGAATTTAAAGTAATGATCATAAAAATACTCCCTGGATTGGAGAAGAGAGTGAAGGACGTCAGCGAGAACCTTAACAAAGAGATTAAAAAAAAAAAAAAAGAACCAATCAGAGATGAAGAACACAATAGTTGAAATTAAAAATGCCCTTGATGGTATAAGTAGCAGGCTACAGAAAATAGAGGGACAGGGGCGCCTGGGTGGTGCAGTCGGTTAAGCGTCCGACTTCAGCCAGGTTACGATCTCGCGGTCCGTGAGTTCGAGCCCCGCGTCAGGCTCTGGGCCGATGGCTCAGAGCCTGGAGCCTGTTTCCGATTCTGTGTCTCCCTCTCTCTCTGCCCCTCCCCCGTTCATGCTCTGGCTCTCTCTGTCCCAAAAATAAATAAACGTTGAAAAAAAAAAAAAAAAGAAAATAGAGGAACAAATTAATGACCTGGAAGACAGAGGAATGGAAAGTAATCAAGCTGAGCAAGTGAGAGGAAAAAGAATTATGCAAAACAAGGATAGACTTAGGGAATTCAGTGATCTATCAAGTGTAATAACATTTGCATTATAGGGATCCAAGACGAAGAGAAAGAAAAGGGGGCAGAAAATTTATTTGAAGAAACAATAGCTGAAAATTTCCTTGATCAGAAGAAAGAAACAGATACCCAGGTCCAGGAGGCATAGAGAACCCCCAAGAAAATCAACCCAAGGAGGTCCACACTAAGACACATAGTAATTCAAATGACGAAAGGTAGTGCTGAAGAAAAAAATTTAGAAGCAGCAAGAGAAAAGAAAATAGTTACATACGAGGAAAACCCCATAAAGCCATCAGCAGATTTTTCAGCAGAAACTTTGCAGGCCAGAAGGAGTGACATGGTATATTCAAAGTGCTGAAAGGGAAATATCTACAGCCAAGAAAATCCTATCCAGCAAGTCTATCATTCAGAGTAGAAGGAGAGATAAGGAGTTTTTCACAGAAACGAAAACTAAAGAAGTTCATGACCACTAAACCAGCCCTACAGGAAATATCAAAGGGGCTCTCTGAATGGAAAGAAAAACCATAAATGAGAGTACAAATGTTGGACGCACAAAAGCAGTAAAAATAAGTGTATCTGTAAAAATAAGTTAAGAGACTCACAAAATAAAAGGATGTGAAGGATACCACATACCTAAGGGGAGGGGAGGGGAGGGATAAACAATGGGTTCAAACTAAGTGATCATCAACTTAATATAGACCGTTACATGTAGAAGAGGTTATCTACAAACCTAATGGTAACCACAAATCAAAAACCAGTAACAGATATGCAAAGAATAAAGAGAAAGGTATCTAAGTTTATCACTGAAGAAAGCCAACAAACCATGAAAGACAGAAAGAGAAGAAAGGATCAGAGAAAATCCACAAAAACAACCAAAAAACAAGTAATAAAATCAATAAATACAGATCTATCAATAATTACTTTAAATGTAAACGGACTAAATGCTCCAATAAAAAGACACAGGGTGAGAGAGTGCACACAAAAAAAGACGCATCTGTGTGCTGCCTACAAGAGGCTCAATTTAGACTGAGAGACACCTGCAGATTGAAAGTGAAGCGATGGAGAAACATTTATCATGCAAAATGGATGTCAAAAGAAAGATGGGTGAGCAATACTTATATAGAACAAAATAGACTTTAAAACAAAGACTGTAACAAGAGACAAAGAAGGACACTATATAATAATAAAGGGGACAAGTCAATAAGAGGATATGACAATTGTAAATATTTATGCACTCGACATGGAAGTACCCAAACACGTAAAGCAGTTAATAACAAACACAGAGGAACTAATCAACAGTAATACAATATGGGTAGGGGACTTTAACGTCTCACATCAATGGACAGATCATCTAAACAGAAAATCAACAAGGAGACAGTGGCTTTGAATGACACACTGGGCCAGATGTACTTAACAGATATATTCAGAAAATTCCACCCTACAACAGAAGAACACGCATCCTTTTCAAATGCACATGGAAAATTCTCCAGAATACATCTCATATTAGGCCACAAAACCAGTCTCAACAAATTCAAAATGACTGAAGTCATACCATGTATCTTTTCTGACCCACAATGCCATAAAACTAGAAACCAACCACAAAAAAAAAAATCTGTAAAGACCACAACTACATGGAGGTTAAATAACATGCTACTAAACAAGGTATCAAAGAGAAATCAGATTTACGTAGAAACAAATGAAAATGAAAATACAATCGTCCAAAATTTTGGGGATGCAGCAAAAAGGGTTCTAAGAGGCAAGTTTATAGCAACATAGGCCTACATCAAGAAACAAGAAAAATCTCAAATAGACAACCTAAACATACACCTAAGCAAGCTATAAAGAGAAGAACAAACAAAATGTAATACCAGCAAATGGAAGGAAATAATAAAGATTAGAGCAGAGGCAGAGAAATAAAAACTAGTATGATTACATCCAAGTAAAGTTTCTGCACAGTGAAGGAAACCATCAACAAAACTAAAAGACAATCTACTGAATGGGAGAAGATATTTGCAAATGACATATCTGATAAGGGGTTAGTATAAAAATATATGAAGAACTCCTACAACTCAACACCAATAGTAATAATAATAAAAATCCAATTTAAAATGAGCAGAAGATATGAATAGACATTTCTGCAAAGAAGACCTATGGATGGATAACAGACACATGAAAAGATGCTCAACATGACCAATCATCAGGAAAATGCAAATCAAAACCACAATGAGCTATCACTTCACACTTATCAGAATGGCTAAAATAAAAAATATGAGAAACAGCAAGTGTTTGTGAGGATACGGGGAAAAAGAAACCCTCATGTACTGTTGGTAGGAATGCAAACTGGTGCAGGCACTGTGGAAAACAGTATGGAAGTGCCACAAAAAATTAAAAATAAAATTACCATATAATCCAGTAATTCCACTATTGGGTATTTCCCAAAGAATATGAAAACGCTAATTCAAAAGGAGATAATGCAGCCCTATGTTTGCTGCAGCATTATTTACAACAGCCAAATTATGGAAGCAGCCCAAGTGCCAATCAACAGATGAATGGATAAAGAGGTGATACACACACACACACACACACACACACACACACACACACACACACAGGAATATTATTCAGCCATAAAAATGAATGAAATCTTGCCACTTAAAAAAACATGGATGGATCTAGGGGGTACAACAGTAAGTGAAATAAGTCAATCAGAGAAACACAAATACCGTATGTTTTAGTCATATATGGAATTTAAGAAACAAAGAACAAAGAAAAAGACAAACAAAAAACAAGGCTGTTAAATACATAGAACAAACTGGTGGTTACCAGAGTGGAGGTTGGGAGGGGGGATGGGACAAAATAGATGAAGGGAATTAAGAATACAGTCATTGTGATGAACACTAGGTTGATGTACAGAATTGTTGAATCATTATGTTGTACTAATGTACTAATATAACACTGTATGTTAATTAAACTGAAATTCTTGAAAAACACATAACAAAATAAAAAGACTGGATCATCATAAAAAACAAAATCTGGGGGGCCTGGGTCACTTAGTTGGTTGAGCTCTTGGTTTCTGCTCAGGTCATGATCTCACAGTTTATGAGTTCGAGCCCTGCAGGCTCTGTGCTGACAATGCAGAGCATGCTTGGAATTCCCTCTCTCTCCCTCTCTCTCTGCCCCTCCCCCACTCATGCACACACACTCTCTCTCGTTCTCTCTCTCTCTCTCTCTCTAAATAAATAAATAAATAAAAACTGTTAAAAAAAGATCTGAGGGACACCTGGTTGGCTCAGTTGGTAGAGCATGCTACTCTTGATCTCGGGATTGTGAGTTCAAGCCCCACACTGGGCATACAGATTACTTAAAAATAAAATCTTTAAAAAATAATAAACAAATAAATAAATAATAAAAAAGAGAATCTGAGGAATGCAATGTTCAGCATGATGAGTATAGTGTATTGCATATTTGAAAGTTGTAAAAGAGTAGATCTTGGGGTGCCTAGGTGGCTCAGTTGGTCAAGCATCCAACTCTTGATTTTGGCTCGGGTCATGGTCTCATGGTTCCTGAGATTGAGCCCCGAGTCATGGAGCCTGGTTGGGATTCTCTCTCTCTTCTCTCTCTGCCACTCCCCGCTAATATGTGTGCTCTCCCTCTCTCTCAAAATAAATAAACATTAAAAAAATCATCTTTGCAAGAAAAAAGTGTATAACCATGTATGGCGATGGATGTTAACTAGATTTATTGTGATCATTTTGCAATTATGCAAATTCTGAATCATTACGTTGTACACCTGAAACTAATATAATGTTCTATGTCAGTTACACTTCAATAAAATAAAAGAGGGGTGCCTGGGTGGCTCAGTCGGTTAAGCGTCCGACTTCAGCTCAGGTCATGATCTCACAGTCTGTGAGTTCGAGCCCTGCGTCGGGCGCTGTGCTGACAGCTCAGAGCCTGGAGCCTGCTTTGGATTCTGTGTCTCCCTCTCTCTCTGCCCCTCCCCTGCTCAGGCTCTGTCTCTCTCTGTCTCAAAAATAAATAAAAACATTTTAAAAAAATAAAGAAAGAAAAGAAAAGAAAAGAAAATCTTAACAGACCTATAAGCAGCAAGGAGCTTGAACTAGTAATCAAAAACCTTCCAATAATGAAAAGTCCAGGACTAAATGACTTCATGGAGAATGCTACCAAATATTTAGAGAACTATTTACACAAATCCTCTTCAAATTTCTCCAACACAGTTGAAGAGGAGGGAACACCCCTCAACTTGTTTTATGAGGCCAGAGTTAAGCATATACCAAAGCCAGACAAAGACATGGGGCGCCTGGGTGGCTCAGTCAGTTAGGCGACTGACTCTTGATTTCGGGTCAGGTCACGATCTCACGGTTAGTGGGATGGGGCCCCATGTTGGGCTGTGTGCTGACAGCACGGAGCCTCCTTGGAATTCTTTCTCTCTGGCCCTCCCCACTCTCACACGAGCCCCCTCTCTCTCTCTCAAAATAAACAAATAAACATTTAAAAGAAAAAAAAACAAAGACACTACAAGAAAAGAAAACCATGCCCAATATCCTTGATAAATATCGATGCCAAAATCCTCAACAAAACATTGGCAGACCAAATTCAACTGCGCGTTAAAAAAGATTATACACCATGACCAAGTGGAATTTATTCCCAGAATGCAAAGATGGTCCAACATGCAAAGATCACACAAGTAAGTGGAGATGTCCTGTGATCATGAATCAGAAAACTGCAGATTGTTGGGGCACGTGGGTGGCTCAGTTGGTTAAACTTCCGACTCTTGATTTCGGCTCAGGTCATGATCTTGCAGTTTGTGAGTTCAAGCCCCATGCCAGGCTCTGCTCTGCTGGTGTGGAGCCTGCTTGGGATTCTGTCTCTCCTTCTCTGTGCCCCTCCCCTGCTCGTGCTTTTCCTCTCTCTCTCAAGATGAATAAATAAACACAAAAACTTTTTTTTTTAAAAGAAAAAGAAAACTGCATATTGTTAACATGTCATTATTACCCAAACTGATCTACAGATCAGCATGATCCCTCTCAAAATCCCAATGACTTTGTGTGTGTGTGCAGAAATTAAAAAAAAAAAAAATCCATCCTAAAATTCACTTGGGATCTCTAGCAACACTGGATAGCCATGTATGATCAAATGATCTTTGAGAAGCATGCCAGGACCTCTCAGTGGGAAAAGGACCACGTCTTCGACAAATGGTGCTAGGAAAACTGGATGTCCATGTCAAAAAATAAAGGTGGATCCTTACTTCATGCCACATATAAAAATTAATTCAGGCGCATCTGGGTGGCTCAGTTGGTTGAGCAGCCGACTTTGGCTCGGGTCATGATCTCACGGTCTGGGAGTTGGAGCCTCGCCCCGGGCTCTGTGCTGACAGCTCAGAGCCTGGAGCCTGTTTCCGATTCTGTGCCTCCCTCTCTCTCTGCCCCTCCCCCACTCACACTCTGTTTCTCTCTCTCTCTCTCTCTCTCTCTCTCTCAAAAGTAAATAAACATTAAAAACATTCAAAAATTAATTCAAAATGGATGAAAGACCTAAACGTAAGACCCCAAACTACAAATCCCCTTGAAGGAAACATCAGGCAAAAGCTTCGCGACGCTCAATTTTGCGATGACTTTTTGGGACACGGCACCAAAACTACAAAAACAAAAGCAAAAGCAGACAGATGAAGATTGTCACCGCACACCCATTTAAAACACAGAAAATCACAAGTGCTGACGAGGACGTGGAGAAATCGGAACCCTGTGCCCTGTTGGTGGGATTGCAAAATGGCACAACAGCCAAGGAGGACAGAGGGCAGCTCCTCAAAGAATGAAAGAGAAGCACCATTTAGATCCACAGTCCCACTTCAGGGTAAAGACTCAAAAGAATTGAAAGCAAGGACTCAAACGGATATTCGTACACTCCTGTCAACGACAGCATTATTCACAAGAGCCAAAGGATGGAAGCAACCCAAACGTCCGTGAGTGGATGATTGAATCAACCAAATGCGGTTTACAAATATGTGTGTGCGTGTATGTATATACGCTATACGTTAGAACGTTGTTCAGCCTTAAAGAGAAAGGCCACCCTGTGACACGCTAACCACGGACGAACCTTGAGAACATCAGGCTAAGGGATGTAAGCCAGTCACAGAAAGACAAATATTGTACGACTCCTCTTATGCGAGGGATCTAACGTAGACAAATTCACAGAGACAAAAGTTAAAGGGTGAGTGCCAGGGGCTGGGGCAAGCGGGAAGTGGGGAGTGTTTGTTTAATGTATACGGTGCCACTGTTGCAAGTAAAAAAGCTCAAAAGATCTGTTGCACAGTAACGTAAATACTCTTAAGACTATTGCACTGCGCCCTTAGAGATGGTGGAAGTGGTAAATTTCATATTATGCGTTTCTGCCACCAAAAGAAAAAAAATTAAGCCATGCCAAAGAAAAAAAGACTTTCTCAGGTGAGTCCCAATGCCCCAGATTTGCAAACCACTGGCCCAAAGGGACTCTGCGTGGCTTCTGGAAAGAAGGGTGGCTGTAGGCGGGGCTGCAAAGGGCAGAGACGTTTGGGTTGGGCAGAGAGGAGGGGGAGGATGTTAAAAATGGAAAGAATTAGTTTAGCAGCAGTATCATTATCATCAGCACGGTCGTTTATTATAAATGTCCCTTGTGTGCCAGGCATGTGGTTCACTCGTGTTCTCTAATGTAACCCATACAACAGCGACTCTGTGGCGGGGGGCGGGGGGGGGGGGGGGTGGTGCCTGCCGGTGCCATTTTACGGACGAGAAGGCAGGTGGCAGTTTGGGAAGAATGAGTGAGGGCCCCAGTCGGCCTGAGGGAAACGGTGCACATACATTGGAAGGGAGAAGGCAGGCCATCAAAGGCCTTGACACAAGGCAGAGACATCACGTGATACCCATGGACATGGGGAGTCATTACAGGTCCTGGAGCGGAAGCGTGTGATTCGAGTGGCGTCTTTAGCAGCCGAACCTGGAAGCTGTGTGCGGAAAAGACCCGACCGTGCCCTGCACTAAGTGGAAACCCAGTCAGTGCGAAATGAGGGACAAATGAGTGACAAAGAGATGTGCAAAGTTGGGGTCAACCCCCGAAGCAGGTGCCCCATTCTCTATCTCCCCCACCCCCAACACTCCCAGGCCTCTCCTTTGAATGACTCGTATCCCTGGGCAGCGGGTCTCCTGGGATCTGCCCTGCTCTGGCTGAGCCGGATCAGAAGGCACAGGGCTTGGGGGCACCTCCCATCCCTGAGCGCGCCCTCTGCTGGAGGCGCCTGGTCTGGCAAGTGTCTGCCGGCCAGTCTGGGCACTGAGCCTCCTTGGCTTTCATTTTTTATTAGAACGATGGGATGTCCTTCGGAGCCTCAGTGATATTAATTACGGCGTAAGGTTTCAGGACAGTGTTCTTTGTTCCATTGGCCTCTGGCGCCCAGACAGTCCAGCCAAAAGGATTGACTTCTCAAGGATTCTGGAATCTCTCCTTCTTCGGCTGTTCAGCATGAGCCTTCAGCCCCGCCAGCTCATCCCCAGGAGGGCCTATCAGGCAGAATCCTGGAGCTCCTGGTAGGTTATGCTGGAGCCTGCTCCTTAGGAATGGAGAATTCGAGAAATCTATCTAAAATTGGACACAGGGTGTAGAGACCAGTTAGTGCCTGGCCTTGCAGATTTGATCTTTTCTCCTTCTGGACCTGAGGCCCCTGCCACAACCACGTTATGCCAGATCTTCAATCAGGCCAAGAAGCATCCGAATTTGACCTCCCTCCTCACATTTATTGGAGGTGGAGGTACCGGGGCAGTACCGTATGACTTGTGCCTGGCCTCCAGACGTCAGTTAGGATCAGAAAAATAACCCAGAACTCTGAACAAATTGGGTTCCAATGATCAATACAAGTTTTATTCAGGGCATGTAGATTACAGCAAACTGAAGAAGGAAGGTCCAGATTTCTAAATAACGTGTTTCACTGTAAAGCTGCTTAGAATGAAGCTCTTCCAGAAACCATCCACACGGTTTTCCACATATACAAGGAAATCCGTCCCTTCCAAATGCACAACACGGTGCTCGTATGTGTTGGGTTGTACACGGATTAATACAGAGCTGAAACTTGGGCCGCCTGGGTGGCTCAGGCGGTTAAGCATCTGGCTCGATTTCGGCTGTGGTCATGATCTCCCGGTTCCTGGGATCGAGCTCCGAGTCGGGCTCTGCGCTGACGGCATCCAGCCCGCTTGGGATTCTCTCTTTCCCTCTGTCTCTGCCCCTCCCCCGGTCGTGGGTACGCACTCTCTCTCGCTGCCTGAAAATAAATAAATCAACTTTTAAATACATAAATATCTGAAACGTGAAAAAAATAAAATAAAATTGGACACGGCTGCCCGTGACGGGACACTAGACTCTTGCGCCGGTAAAGCAAGGTACTGAATGAAGTCTACTCCTGCAGGATTCTTCGGAGAGGGGCCTCAGCCTCACCGGGGGAGCCCCGTAATGGACTCTCGCACGGAGCCCTGGGGTTTGTAAACCTCCTTCAACAGCACAGCCTGGATCCCTGCCGACTGGGCCTTCTTGGCACTGATGCAACTCTGCAGAGCCCAGGATCCCTGGGGCCAAGGCTGCAGGCCCTGCTAACATCCCTTCCAACCGTGAGAGTCCGCACGCTGCCATTCTAAGCCAGTCAAGTAGTATTCGATGAAGGAAGACCAGTACATTTGAAAATCAGACTCGCCCTTGGAGGGTTAAGTATTCATTTCCGAATTAACCCAGGCTGGACTCGGGGGTTCCTGAGTTTCTGATTAGTTTTTCCTCCTTTGGTAACAAAGCAAAACTCAGGGAGACTGAAAAGGCGCCAGGAACCGTGCTAAGTGTTTTACACGTTTCTCTTTCTGTCTGCACAGTAACGTTCTCATGACCATGAATGGAGGCTGGAACGCTCAGAGGTGATCTGTCCCAAATCTCCCAGAGGGAGGCCAGGATTCAGATTCAGGTCCGTCTGACCCCTAAGTGGCTAGCCTGCCTCCTTTCTCCCACTTGAGGCCCTGCCCCGTTTAACAGCCCCCACCCCCAACCACCTCCTCCAGCAGGGAGCCCAGCCCAAGCCCGATTCTGTGCTGCGGCCCTCCCCGCCCTGTCCCCACCATACCCATCCTCCAGGGCCCGAAACAGATGTAGAAAAAGTATGTTAAAAACGTTTGTTTAATGTGCATTGGAAAATGGCAGGACCCAAACCATAGAATATTTAGGCCATCTGGGGCCATATTAGGATTCTAGGGAATTTTACAAGTGTTTCCACATTCCACATTCCAGTCCCCACATCCATCCTGTTGAAAGAGACAAGCGTCTTACCCTCATTTTCCAGATATAACACAAGGCTCAGAGAAGCTGTGACCCACGCAAGGTCACACAGTTGAGGAAAGCATCTCAGCCAGAACTCAAGGGATGTGAGTTTCTGGAGGGGTTGCCGCAGGCTGGGACCCAGCTCCCCGACACCTGGGCCAGCGCTCCTGGCATCGGCTGGCAGAGGGTCGGCATAAAGATCTCCAGACAGCGGCGTTTCGCGTGGCTCTTCCTCCCTAGCACGTGCTGTTTTCTCATTATTCTTCCTCCTTTTGCTTCTCTCCCTTGTCTCTCACCGTAAATTACATCCCTTGTCTAAGGAATAATTAATTCCGCTTAAATAAAGATAACAGCAGCCTCGTTCCTGTGCTCACATGATTACGGACCATCACTTGCAGAGCCAGCTATGGACACGCTCGAGGGGTACCCTACTGCCTGCCGAGCTTTGAACGAGGTGCCAGAGAGGCGCACGCATTAGCTCGTTGCTTCCTCACACGTCTCGGAGATGGGTTTCCACTTGCCCGTTTTACAGATGGGGTAACGGAGGCTCAGAAAAAGGCACTCAGAGAGGCACCTGGGTGGCGCAGTCGGTTGAGCGTCCCACTTCGGCTCAGGTCATGATCTCACAGTCCCTGAGTTTGAGCCCCGGGTCGGGCTCTGTGCTGACCGCTTACTTCAGGCATCGTGCTTTGCCCCATTAGGTCATTCAGTCCCCACAAATGCTCTGCGAGGGGGAGACAGCTTTCCCCATTTTACAGATGAGATAACTGAGTCTCAGTAACGTGCCCCTGGCACACAGCTTGCGAGCAGTGAGATGAGGATTTGGACCCAGATCTGGCTGATGCCTTCCCCACCTCCCTCCCCTCCTAAAAGCCGGGTTCACTATTCTTCCAAACACGGTGCGAATTCTTCCTGCCTCCAGAGAAGGGGCAGGAGAGGCAGGTCTGGTCAGTTTGGCCAGCGGGAGGCTCAGAACACCCTGGGTTCATGTCTCCCTGCTTCTGCCCCAGGCGAATCTGCCAGAAGGCCCACTAATGCAGAAGAGACCAGTGGACGTGAGAGAGAGAGAGAGAGAGAGAGAGAGAGAGAGAACTAGTGAGGGCTCTTTTGGTTGCCAGGTGGCAGAAAACCCAACCCAAACTGGCTTAAGCCAAATGGGTTTATGGCTAATAGAGCAAAACCTCCAGCGCAGCCTGGATCAAAGGCTGAGTCCCATCCCAGCTCCTCGCCTCTGGTCTCCTCCATGATGGCTTCACTTTCCTATCATGGAAAGATGGCGGCCACAGCCCCAAACCTCTTGCCCTCTCCGGAGGAGGGAAAAGGTAGTCCAACAAGTCAGACGACTGGTTGAGTCTCACTGGCTCTAGCTGGCCTGACTTGGCTCAACACTGACGCAGGGAAACATGTGTTGGTTGGCTGGGCACATGCCACCCTTGGGGTGGGGTCAATACCCACCCAGGCATGGCCTTAGAACGGTGGAGGGGGAGCCCTCCAAGCAATATTGGGATTGCATCAAGAGAAGCAAGATGTGGGGGGGGGGGGGTCTTGGATATCAGAAAGAATGAGAAAAACAGAGAGAGAGAGAGAGAGAGAGAGAAAGGAAGGAAAGGAGAGGAAAGGAAAAGAATGCAAAAGTCTAATGACAGCAGGGCCCCTGGGACTCTCCTTGAAAACCCAGCACAGTGATAGAGTCAGCAGGCTTGGGTGTGAATCCCGACTGGGTCAGTTAGCAACCGGGGGGTGGGTGGGTTGGATAAGTCTCTTAACCTCTCTGTTTCTGCTTCCCTAGCTGCAAAAGGGGGCACCTTCTGGAACACCTAGCTAAATTTAACAAGCACTTGCGACCTGCTGGGCACGCTCTAGGCACTTGACGTGATGTAACTAATTTGATCCTCACGATAACCCAGTGAGATAAAGTATTATCCCCACTTAGCAGGTGATAAAACTGAGTCACTAAATGAATTCGTTGACGGTGGCCCAGCCAGCTGGAAGTAATGGTATCTGCCTAACAGGGTTGCAAGAGCTGAAGGAGATAAAGCACAGGGCTTGGCACACAGTTGTTGCTTAATAAATGTCGCTTTTTACCTTGAGTTATCCTGAGAGCAATAGACATCCATTAAAAGGATTTAAGACAGTAAGACTTTAAAGACTGGTCAGAGGGCTCCAGGGTGGACACAGAGAGAGGGTCAGAAGGCTCTTACAGGGCAGCTGGCCCAGGCCCGTGGGAGCCCGGGGGGCCCAGTCGGTTAAGCATCCAACTTTGGCTCAGGTCATGATCTCACCGTTCCTGACTTCGAGCCCCACATTGGTGCTCTGAGCTGAAAGGGCGGAGTCTGCTTGGGATTCTCTCTCTTCCTCTCTCTCTGCCCCTCCCCCACACACGCAAGCGCACTGTATCTCAAGCACCAAAACAAAACACTCAAAATCCCTTTGTCTTCTTCAGCCTGCCCGCGTTGTCCCCTGGTTTCCTCCTAGCTCTGGGAAGCCCCAAAGCCAAGCTTTCCCCATTCTCAGGTGGTCAGCCCTCGGCAAGGAATTCTATTTTGTCTGAGCCTGGCCATCCCACCAGATCTGCTCCCCACACGGGGCCCTGTCGCAGAAAAGGCAGGGAGGCCGTGCGGAGGCAGGACAGGGCCGCCCGCTGCACAGGAGGCCAACTCTGGCAAAATCTCCAGCTAGGAGGATTTGGGCAGGGGGCCCCCTTCTGGCACTGCCCCCTTTCCTCCCTCTGCTGCAGGCTCCCCCAACGTGCCCACGTCCCAAGATGGAGCTGGCCCTGGGGCCCAGAAGGCAAGCTGGAATCGGAACCAGCCATGCTAGCCTTTAGTTGAAACAGCTGTGAGTGTGAACGGTTTCTTCTAGTTTTGTTTTCTGGTGTTTTCTCTTGAGCGACCTGGCTCATGGTATCTTTTCATCATTTATCTATTGGGATTTTACAGTTAAAAAAACTTGGGGCGCCTGGGGGGCTCCGTAGTGGAGCCGCCGACTTCGGCTCAGGTCATGATCCCACGCTTGTGAGTTCGAGCCCCACGTCGGGCTCTGTGCGGACAGCTCAGAGCCCGGAGCCTGCTTCGGATTCTGTGTCTCCCTCTCTCTCTCTCTCTCTCTCTCTCTCTCTCTCTCTCTCTCTCTCTCGGCCTCTCCCCCGCTCACTCTGTCTCTCTCTCTCTCTCTCACAAAAATAAATGTTTAAAAAAGCCTTTTTTAATTAAAAAATCATTTATACAAGCTCTTTATATAATTTTTAGAGATGGCTTTTAAAATATTTAAAAATATTTCACAGTCTACCTTTTTGTTTTTGTCCTCACTTTATCTTTTAAAATTACACAAGCAGGGGTGCCTGGGTGGCTCAGTCGATTAGGCATCAATCTGACTCTCGATTTCGGCTCAGGTCATGATCTCACGGTTGGTGAGTTCAAACCCTGAGTCAGGCTCTGCACTGTCAGAGCTCGGGATTCTCTCTCTCTCCTCTCTCTCTCTCTCTCTGACTCTCTGCTGCTCACGCTCTCGCTCATCTCTCAAAATAAATAAATAAACTTAAATAAATAAATAGGTAAATAAAAAAATTACACAAGCAAATATGAGCCTATTCTTGATGTAAAAAATCTAAATTCCCATGCTTCAAATAAAGCAGATATGGGGTGCATGGCTGGCTCTATCAGTTAAGCATCTGACTTTGGCTCAGGTCATGATCTCTCAGGTTCATGAGTTTGAGCCCCACATGGGGCTCTGTGCTGACAGCTCGGAGCCTGGAGCCTGCTTTGGATTTTGTGTCTCCCTCTCTCTCTGCCCCTCCCCTGCTCATGCTCTGTCTCTCTCTCTCTCAAAAATAAATAAACATTTAAAAAAAAAAAGGGGGAGGTTCTTTTTTTTTTTAATTTTTTTTTCAACGTTTATTTATTTTTGGGACAGAGAGAGACAGAGCATGAACGGGGGAGGGGCAGAGAGAGAGAGAGGGAGACACAGAATCGGAAACAGGCTCCAGCCTCCGAGCCATCAGCCCAGAGCCCGACACGGGGCTCGAACTCGCAGACCGCGAGATCGTGACCTGGCTGAAGTCGGCCGCTTAACCGACTGCGCCACCCAGGCGCCCCCTTTTTTTCTTTTTTTTTTCAAATAAAGCAGATGTCCCCTTGGCCCACCCTCTTCTCCAATCCACTCCACACCCCAAATGCTGTTTGTGGACGTCTGTTCTCACCATGTTCTAGACATTTATACACATGGTATAGTTGCACAGAAATATATAGCTTTGTTTTGTGTGCACTTTTCTTCCTTTTGTGAACATTATACTAATTGCAACTTGATTTCTTCACTTACTAATAGATCTTAGAGAAAATTTTTGTTTTCTTAGCATGGCAAAGTTTGACTTATTTACGTCACCAAAAATGTTCTTTTTTCTGTTGATTTCCTCCATTGAGCCTAAGCTTGAAAAGTTATTCCTTCCCCAGCTGTTTGAAAGTGTCTTTAAGGGGCGCCTGGGTGGCTCAGTCGGTTAAGCGTCCGACTTCAGCTCAGGTCACGATCCCACGCTTGTGAGTTCAAGCCCCGCGTCGGGCTCTGTGCTGACAGCTCAGAGCCTGGATCCTGTTTCAGATTCTGTGTCTCCCTCTCTCTGAGCCTCCCCCGTTCATGCTCTGTCTCTCTCTGTCTCAAAAATAAATAAACGTTAAAAAAAAAATTTTAGAAAAAAGAAAGTGCCTTTAATGTTTTAATGGTTTGATCTATTATTATTATTACTATTATTATTAAAGTCCAAATAGAAGCTATTTGCTGTATTATTATGTAAGGTAAGAATAGAATCCCCCCCCACCTCAACTGCTGTTAGCCTAAAATAATTTTTTTGGTTTTTTTAATGTTTATTTATTTTTGAGAGAGAGAGAGAGACCAAGTACAACTGGGTGAGGAGGGGAGAGCAGAGAAAGAGGGAGACACAGAATCTGAAGCAGGCTCCAGGCTCTGAGCTGTTAGCACAGAGCCCAACGTGGGGCTCGAACTCACAAACCGTGAGATCATGAACTGAACCAAAGTCAGACATTTAACCAACTGAGCCATCCAGGCATGCCAGTCCAAAATAATTTTTAAAATAACCCTCTTTTGGGGGCACCTGGGTGGCTCAGTCCGTTAAGTGAGCAACTCTTGGTTTCAGCTCAGGTCATGATCTCATAGTTCATGAGTTCCGGCCCTGAGTCGGGCTCCGTGCTGATAGTGCAGAGCCTGCTGGGGATTCTCTCTCCCTCTCTCTCTGCCCCTCCTGAAATCTCTCTCTCTCTCTCTCTCTTTCTCTCTCTCTCTCTCTCTCAAAATAAATAAACTTTAAAAGTAAAAATAACAATAACCCTCTTCTTCCGATGACAGTACTTGGTGACCTGTTAAATTAGTCCGTGGATTGTTGTCTTCTGAGCTACCTACTTTAACCTATTAAAATAATTGTACACCCTTTCAAGAAGAACTTAAACAAAAAAATAATAAAATAACGACATCTTTGCCCTAATAGCACCCAATTTTAAATATTGTAATTTTCCAATATGTTTTATATAGAGATCTGTTCCCTCCATTCTTACTCGCGTTGTACAAAATTGTCTTTGAAATTCTACCTGTTTGTGTTGCTCAATGAATTTTATAATCTTTTGGTAAAAGTTTGAAAGAGAATCACATTCAGATTTGCGCTAAGCTTGTAAATTCACTTGACCTTTCTACATGCACATTATTCAACCTTTACCTCAGGTGCGGGGTCTGTCTCTCCCTATTCAAGTATTCTCTTGGAAAAAAAAAAAAAAAAGGCAGTTTTCTTCACATAGAAAATGCTATATTCTGGTTTGACTTATAGAACACGGGGTTCCTCACGCCTCAAAACTATAAAAGACACCCTCCCCCGCCCCAGTAAAACCCTCTGGACTGAGAACTCTGGGGGAGAGTGTTCTTGATACCTTTCCTAAATCCTTCCTCAATGCATTTATTCATTAAAGTAGTATTTATTTCAAATGCCTGCTGCGTGCCAGGCCCAGGTTCTGTGCAGTAGGTATACAGCAGGAAGCCACACAGTTTTCTTACAATTATCTCAAAATAAAACATTTAATTAAAAAAAACACAATTATGTCAAAATAAAAAGTTTAATTAAAAAAAAAAATTCTCTCTTCGCAGGAAGCTCCTATTCCAGTGGGGAGAGAGGAAGGGAAACAAGTAAGCAATTAGGCATATGTCATATCAGATGGTGTGAAACGCTGTGGGGAAAATGGAAACACAGGGGGGTGGGGGGCGTGGGGCTTTGGAAAGTGGGCCTGGGGACCGCTGTCTGTCCAGGGTGTTTCCGAGCAGAAACTGAAGGAGGTACTTTAGAGTTTCTACTTTTGATTCTGTCAAACCGAGGAACTTCTCCATTTTTTCTTTTCCCCAGAAAATTACCTATTCCGGGTGCCTGAGTGGCTAGGTGGGTTAAGCGCCTGGTTTGGTCCGACTCTTGATCGCGGCTCAGGTCATGGTCTCCAGGTTGGTGAGTTCGAGCCCCGCATCAGGCTCCGTGCTGACAGTGTGGAGCCTGCTTGGGATTCTCTCTCTCTCTCTGCCTGTCCCCTGTGCGCGCTCTCTCTCTCTTTCTTTCAAAACAAAACAAAACAAAACACAAAAAAAAAAACTTAAAGAAAGAAAATTACCTATTTCATTGGAGTTTTCAGATTTGTCAGCAACTTCATGTAAGATCCTTTTATATTTTTCTTTTTAAGATCTGTTTGTTATTCCCACCATTTTTCACCTTGTGTTCTTGTGTGTTTCTTTTTCTTCTTTGTGATGTTTATCCATTGTATTTTTCAGATCACTTTTACAAAGAGAACCAACTCAAGGACACATGCATCAATGGGACCGTTTTCCATTTTCCTGTTCTTTTTGGCTTTTTTCCCGATCGCTTCCTTATTTTTGTTTGGGGTTTTGTTTTTTAATGTTTCTAAATTGTGTGATGAGTGTTTCGTTTAACTTTTTCTGAGTTTAATAGTAAAATCATCTTAAAAGCTAAATAACTTTTTGAGTAACGCTTTGCACACACACTGTTGGTTTTGGTAGATTTGGTTCTTCCTGTTATCTTCCAAACGAACATTTTATTCTTCGTTTTCTCCTTTATCTAAGAGCTATTGTGGAGAATTTTAAATTGTCAATTAACATTTATGTCTACTTTTAGCATATCGTAAACAAACGATGTGGCCCATATGATGTCTCTATTTCAAATTTATTGAAGGGGGCACCTGGGTGGCTCGGTCAGTTGAGCGTCTGCCTCTTAATTTCGGCTTAGGTCATAATCCCAGGGTCATGGGATCAAGACCCATATCAAGGCCCCACACTGAGCATGGAGCCTGCTTATGATTTTCTCTCTCTCTCTCTCTCTCCCTCTGCCCCTCTCCCCCGCTGTGCTCTCTCTCTCTCTCAATTAAAAAAATCAAATTTATTGGAATTTTCTTTAAGGTTGAAAATTCCAGTTTGTTGTGGGAGGGGTGGGTGGCCCTGGGTGGCTCAGTTAGTTGAACCTCCAACTCAAATTTGGCTCAGTCATGATCTCACTGTTCGTGAGTTCCAGCTCCATGATCAGCTATGTGCTGACATTGTGGAACCTGCTTGGGATTCTCTCTCTCTCTCTCTCTCTCTCTCTCTCTCTCTCTGCCCCTCCCCCACTTGTGCGTGCTCTCTCTCTCTCTTTGTCTCGCTTTCTCTCTCTCTCAGTATAAATAAACAGTTTTTAAATTTTTATTTATTTTTGAGAGAGAGAGAGAGAGAGTGTAAGCAGGAGAAGGATAGAGAGAGAAGGAGACACAGAATCCGAGGCAGGCTCCAGGCTCTGAGATGTCAGCACAGAGCCTGATGTGGACCTTGAACTCACAGACTGAGAGATCATGCCCTGAGCCGAAGTCAGGCAATGAACCTACTGAGCCACCCAGGCGCCCCTAAATAAACATTTTTGTAAAAAGCAAAAAGAACTCCTTTTTTTTTTTTAAGTTTATTTATTTATTTTGAGAGAGAGAGAGAGAGAGAGTTTGTAAGCTGGGAGAAGGGCAGAGAGGCGGAGACAGGATCCCAAGCAGGCTCTGTGCTGATAGGGCAGGCCTGGGGCTCGATCCCACCAAGCGAGAGATCGTGACCTGAGCTGAAATCAAGAGTCAGACACTCAACCAACCGAGCCACCCAGGTGTCCCGAAAATTCCACTTTTAGAAGTATTTTGTGGATCCTGGAAAACAGGCTGAGGAGCTTGCAGCCCAAGCCAAGAGTCAGTACCTCCAGGAACTGGGAGAAAAGAGCAGTCTGTGAACAAGAAGTAAGCTTAAGGGGAAGTGACTTTGATGCCAAGAGGACAAAGAACGGGCTTTTTTTCGGGAGCAACGAGGGGCCAGGCTCTGGGAAAGGCCCTTTGCATGGATTGTCTCCTTCAGCAGTGAGGTAGGATGCCTCAGAGCAGGAAACTGGGGGGTAAGGAACTTCCTAAAGTCTATTCCCTGCTCAGACTCTTCCCTTGTTTGGCTGAGCGGATTCCCGCCTTTCTTTCAAGACTCCTTTCAAACGTCACCGCTTCTAAGAAGTCTTCCCAAAGCCAAGAGCTGGGCTCTCCTGTTCCTGCCTAAGTCATCACTAGTCTTACACGCGTCACCCTCGGTTGCCCGGGAGACTCTTGAGGGTGGCCGGCACAGGGCAGATTCTCGGTAAATGTTTGTTGATGAGGCGAAGATTAAAGGCAGAAGAAGGAGACCAAGAAGAGAATTCGTGTCTGAAGATTCGACACAGCCGAGCCATCACCCTGAGGTACCCCTCCCCTGTCCCTGCCAAGCAGGTGATGCCTGGGGGTGTTACAGGTAATCATGCTAACATTAAAAGCCCCTTCTGTTTGCAGAGTGCTTTGCTGTCTACACAGCATCACCTTGCAGGCATCATCTCATCTGACCTTCTTGAGCCTAGGCTGCCCTCAGCCCATTTTCCAAGCAGTGAAGCTTTCAGAGGCAGAGTGTGGCCAAGGTCACACAGCTGGCAAGTTGCCACAGCCAAGAGCTCCTGAGACTCAAGTCGTGGCCGCATTCAAACTTGAACTCAGGTCCCTCCTGATGTGAAAGCAGACACAGACACACACACACACCCCTTGCCGCCTTGGTGAAGACTATAAATTCGCCTCCTGTCTTGCTTGGCATCATGGCTTCACAATGGAGTCTTTCTTTTCCAGACAACATGTTTAATTAATGCCTTAAAGGAAATTCACGAGCGTGATCCCTGATGCCATATGCTTATTCGTTCATCTTTTCTTAGGAGGGACAGTAGACATTTGCTGAGCTCCTGTCGATGAACACAGCGCCAAGGACTCGGCGAGTCCTGGACACCGTGACCCGCACGTAGGCCTTCAGGGCAGCCCTGCCCACGGCCCACCCACCACCCCCAGGCCTGCCTCCTCCTCCCCGCGCCTAGCGGTTACCACCCTACCACCGGGCACCCTCTTGATTTCCCTTCATAAAAAGCCCCATTCTCCTTGTGCACAATACACTTTCACAATAGATAGTCTATTCAGCCCGGAGCCCAAACCAGCAGCAACCAAAACGCTAGTTCCTCTTTACCGTTAGGTCTTCGAACGTTCCCAAGGGAGGAGACCTAATTGCGTCCTGCAGAATTAACTTCCTGTTTGCTCGCCTGTCGCTTCTAGGGACTGGAAGCCCCTTGAGGGTCTGGCCTGGGTCTTTTCACTGCCGCCTAAGGAGAAGAGATCTTCATTGCTTAAAATAATACAATCAGGGGTGCCTGGGTGGCTCAGTCGGTTAAACGTCGACTTCGGCTCGGGTCACGATTCCACGATCTCACAGTTTGTGAGTTCGAGCCCCCTATCAGGCTCTGCCCTGACGGCGCAGAGCCTGCTTCTGATCTTCTGTCTCCCTCTCTCTCTCTGCCCTCCCCCCCAAAAAACATTAAAAAAAATAAGATTATTATCAGCATAGAAATTCGGCAAACAGACTGAGAAAAAGAAGAAAATAAAAATCACCTATAATTCCCACAGACAGAAATAACTCTCGAAAGTTGTTTGTGTTTCCTTCCCAGCATTTTATATGTGTTTTTTGGGATAAATCTATATGTATATGCAAAATTGTACAAAAATATAATTCTGATGCCTATGCAATTTTGTATCTCGCGCAGATTACAAACATTTCCCATGTCATTAAATATTCTTCAAAAACGTGGTTTTTTTTTATTTTTTTTTTCAACGTTTATTTATTTTTGGGACAGAGAATGAATGGGGGAGGGGCAGAGAGAGAGGGAGACACAGAATCGGAAACAGGCTCCAGGCTCTGAGCCATCAGGCCAGAGCCCGACGCGGGGCTCGAACTCACGGACCGCGAGATCGTGACCTGGCTGAAGTCGGACGCTTAACCGACTGCACCACCCAGGCGCCCCAAAAACATGGTTTTTAATAGCCAAAAAGTACTACATCAAATGTGCATGCCATAGGCTCTTCAAACATTTCCTCATTGTTGAATACTTAGGTTACTTCCTCCCTTCTCCTTATTTTTTTTGTCTGCAATCTTTGCCAACATAAATAATACTTTGATAAACACCCTTAACATACATTTTTGTCCACCTCGCTGATTCTTTTTTTTTTTTTTTAAGTTCACTTATTTATTTTTAAGTAATCTCTACATCCAACATGGGGCTCAAACTCAAGTCACATGACTTGAGTTTGGCTCTTCTGACTGAGCCAGTCAGGCATCCCCCACCCTGCTGATTGTCTCAGATTTCTAGACACCAGTGTGCTGTTTTGTTTTGTTTTGTTTTGTTTTGTTTTGTTTTGTTTTGTTTTGTTTTGTTTTAAGTAGGCTCCACACCCAGCATGGAGCCCAACTCAGGGCTTGAACTCACAGCCCTGAGATTGAGGCCTGAGCAGAGATCAAGAGCCGGATGCTTAACATGACTAAGACACCCATGCACCCATTTCTCTCAGATTTCTAGAATGAAAGTTACTGAATTAAAGTAGCTTTGAAACTTGTCTATTTTCCAGGCTGTGTACTGATTAGCCCTCCCATAGCCATACGTGTCGTCATTGTGGCTTTTACGTATTTGTTTTTAACTGTTTGGTGAAGCTGGCAGTTTCCTGTTTATGGTCGATGGCCTTTGTTTCTTTGGGCATATTTTTATTCTTATATTTTTGCAAATAAGGCCAGTGAAATTATGGATCCAAGTGATGATGGGAATTAACTCACGCAGATGTGCACCATCGGTCACAAGGAAGGGGTCAGAGGAGCTGGATTATTCGATGGCACCCTGTCATTCCTCCTGGGAAAATAATTTGCAAATGTCAGATGTTTGCCCCCACCTGTCCACACAGACTTTTGCTTTTCTTTGGGTTTGCCCTGCAAACCCTGGTGATTCCTAAATTATTACTATACTTCTGAGGACCGTGAGTGGGTGCCCATTTTCTGTGGGACGTCAGTCCCTAGCCTCGTTCTCAGTGACCCTCCACCCGTTCTGGGTCTCCCGGCATCCAGCCCGTCCGTCCACCTCCGCTCTCCGCAGTCCCTTTTAATTCAACCCTGGGGTCCTACGCCTTCCATTGGCGGGATTCCAGTCGGGAGGTTTGATACTAAAAATCCAGATGTTGAACACTGCAAAGGCACTGATATATTTTTTAAATGTCTGTTCTGTCAATGAAAGAAACATTTTAATATTCACCTGCTAATCTCCAAGCGGTTACTCTGGCGAACACATCAATCGAGACACTGGAGAGCTGTGTTTCATCCCTTCTCTCAGCTTACAAGATCCCTCAGATTTTCGGAGATGGGCATGAACATTCTGGAAGGCCTGTGGCATGAATGCATCCTCCCTCGGGGAGATCATGAGGATTAGTAAACCTTATAATAACAAACCTTCCTTCCCATTTCAGCTCTAGGCAGGCAACCATGGCATGCCCAGGAGAGGCCTCCGTTTACTGAGTCTGCCTCACAACTGCTGATTTCTTCCTCTCTCGTGGGAATCTGGCGTTCCTCGCTCGGTTGGGGAAGTAGAGGGGACTTGGCTGAACAGTCTTGGCAGCTGTCGGACTGTGTATCTAGGCCCTTGCTGGTAGCTCCTGACATTCACATAAGCTTTACAACTTATGAACTACAGCGCCACGGGCCCCGTCTCACATATGACCTGCTTTCGTGCCTCCCAACTACCCCCAGACGTGGACCCTAATGAAATTAAAAAGGTGCCAGAGAAGGAAATGGGTCACCTGCCCAGACCGGTTCTCACCGGCAATCCGTGAGAGAAAAAGGTATCAGGGAGGTAGGTGGAGAGCACAGTTACTCTAAAGAAAGGGAGAAAACGGGGCGCCTGGGTGGCGCAGTCGGTTAAAAGTGTCTCAGTGATTTCGGCTCAGGTCACGATGTTACAGTTCATGGGTTCGGGCCCCACGTTGGGCTCTGCTCTGGAGGTGCGTCGCCTGCTTGAGATTCTCTCTCTCCCTCTCTCTCTGCCCCCCCCCGCCCCCGCCGTTTCAAAATAAACTTTACAAAAAGAAGAAGAAGAAAAGGAGAAAACAGACTTGCTGGAAAGAAATCCTAACTAGAAACTCTGATTCAGTCGCTCCATAGCTGTGACCTTGGGAAGTTTTGTGGGTTTTTTGTAACATTTCTGTGCGTCAGGCTCCTCGTATGCAAAAGGATGACCAGAATACGACATCTACCTGGCGTAAAGGTGCCTGTAGAAATCTGTTTATCATAGTAGGTTCATAAAAGTGGAAACATCCTACAGTGCAACAATTAATTTGTTTAAACAAATTAAGATACATGCATATATGTATATATGGAATGGCATCATTCATTAGCAGTGACCCTGTGTTTCTAAACAGGGAGAGATATTTGTGGCCTATCACTGGGTAGATATCGTTGTAGGGGCGCCCGGGGGCTCAGTCAGTTGGGCGTCCGACTTCGGCTCAGGTCATGATCTCAAGGCCCGTGGGTTCAAGCCCCGCATTGGGCTCTGTGCTGACAGCTCAGAGCCTAGAGCCTGCTTCCGATGATTCTGTGTCCCTCGCTCGCTCTGCCCCCTCCCCCACTCGTGTTCTGTCTCTCTCTCTCTCTCTCTCTCTCTCAAGAATAAAACATTAAAGAAAATAAAAAAAAAAGTGGTTGTAATTCAGTTGGTATAGGGTTATGCCATTTTTGTTAATTTTGTGAAAATAACATATTTACATGTGTAATCATTCATCTGTTTAACAAGATTGACTTTGGAGTTTTATTATGATGTGCATTTACATGTGGATATGTGGGTATAAAACACCCAAGAATATACACCAAAATATAATGTCTCTACAGGGGGTTCTTTCTCAGTTTGGCTTAGCTGATTTTCAAATTCTTTCACAATGAACTTGTGTCACAGAGAAATAATAGAAGTATAAAATGTTTACAATGCAGGAACTGGAACGTCGGTGTCTGCCTCCAACCGGGGGGCGTTTTCCTGGTGCCAAGTTCATCTGCAGGTTGCTGGGGGAATGAGGAACCCAAGCAAAGGCCTGAGAGGTTTTAAGAGATTTAATTCGGGCTCTGGAGGAGTCGATAATCTCTTTCTCTCCCTCTCCCCCCCTCAGTGTGAACTTCTGTGTCTACTTCTCTTCGCTGAGCAAACACAGCCAGGTGTCTGCTCAGAGGGGCCCTCCTGGATTTTATGAGGCCTCCCTCTTCTAATTCTTGTTTGTTCTTCAGGCAGGCCACAACTCCACGGAGCAGGCCAGGCCTCTGCAACTGCAGTCTTCCCATTTCCAGGATGTGAAATTTCCGAGACATCCAGGATGTCCTGGCCGTCCTGAGCAGGCTTTAGGCGTTCCCCAGTCCCAGTGAACCCACTGGGACACGGCATCTTTGAAGGAATGCTTCCTCCACAGACAGCCCATCACGTTTCTGACACGGTGAGTCATTTTGGTTTCGGCCCAGAACGTAAAGTCATTCCCAGGTTGTAAGGGCACCTCCCTGGCAGTCACTCCCCGATTTATAATAATAATGAATAAAAGTCACCAGGTATTGGCACTTATGCACCACACGCTAGGCATGGGCTCAGTTAAGCCTCACAACAACCCTGGGGGTCAGGTGTTTTCATCCCCATGTTACAGATGGGAAACTTACATCAACTTGCCCAGGAAATGCAGCCAGTGAGCCCCCCGCCCTTAAGACACAAGACCCCGTCTCTGCACCGCGCAAGACTTCTTGACCCCATTTTATAAGTGAGGAAACCGAGTCTACGTTATTCACTGAGACTGTTGTTCGCCCAAGTTCTTGAAGTTAGCAAGTGGGAGAAGCTAAAATTTGAACATCTCGCTGATAGGGCCCCGCTGCCTGACTCGTGCCCTGACACGGTCCCCACTCGCCCCTCCCTGACTTGTGTGCCCTGACCTTCCTCACTCCCCACTCCCCCACTGTACTCCACACTGCAGCAAATACTTGTGGCTATTCCAAGAATCTGTGAGAATGTGCTCTCTTGCCCTGGGGCCTTTGGACAGGCTGTGCCTTCCCATGCGTTTGTCTGGCACAGGCCTACTTTTAGATGTCACCTCCCGCAGGAAGCCACCCCTGATCACCCCGGTTCCAAGAACGCTCTGTGGTGCCTCCTTGGTTCATTCATGGCATTGCGGCTGCCGGCCTCCTGGCTTCTTCCCCTCCCCTGCGGGTCTACAAAGCCTAAGCGAGGGCCACGTGTGCTGGCGGCCAGGTCCTCAGCATCCAGCACAGGAGCGGGCACAGAGTAGGGACTCGGTAAGCATTTGTTAAATGAATGTTTGATTATCGGAGCTGCGTTTTGCTTTGTTTGGAGGACACAGCTGAGGTGCGCTGAGGGGGGAGTATATAAATAATGACAGCAATGTGGCTTCCCTTCTATCCTATTTAGAGGGCTTAGTGGGCCAGTGCGCTGGGGTCATCCCGGGCTCAGTGCCCTGATGTGAAAACCATGGTGTCCCCCTGGCTGAAGCAGTCTCCGGCTACTGTCTTCTCACTCCCAGTCAGAAACAAACCACGTTCTGAGCGACTGGAGTCATTGCTCACAACACCGGGAGCCGGTTTAGGGTGGGGCGAGGGGCAGTGGCCTTGGGGCTCCAGTCTCTAAAGGCCCGGGCCTCTGGGCTGGGGGGGAGGGGTGAAGAGTGGCAGGTCCCGTCCCCGGGAGGCTGCAGTCACTGGGGGAGAGACAATGGGGCTCAGCATCTGCTCCCCGCTGGGAGAAGGGACCCTCCAGTGAAAAGCCAGGGAGAGCAGGGAAGTGTGGGAGGAATTGATGAGGAGAAGGGGTGGAGCCAAGGAGAAGCAGCCGGGAGGAAGGAAGAGAAGGGGAAGGAAGAGAAGAGGGAGGGGTGAGGATTCAGGCTTTCCTTCCTCTCGATGACCCGGTCCCGGGCTGCAGCCCGCTCCGGCATTGTTTCCTGCGGAAACCCTGGGGGCCCACGGAGACCTCACGTTTCTCCCCAGCCCCTTGGCGGCAGCCCCCGTCCGTGGGTCAGGCATCCAGCAGGTGCTCAACGCTTACTTGGGAAAATGAGAAATGTGGCCAACTTTGCTCAGGGAACTTTTCCCTTGCCTTCTCCCCACTTCTCCGGAGAAGCTGAGGGCAGAGCAGGTCTTGGGAGCACGCCCAGGAGCCCCATGAATAATTGACCCTTCCTGGCGGCTCTGCCCGGCTCAGTCCGAGGACTCCAGACCGGCCCAAGCGTCGGAGTCGAGAAGCGGCTCCGAGTGGCGGGCGTTCGGGAGGTTGGAAGCCGAAGGTCCGGCCTGCCCGGGGAGCGGGGTCTGGGGGGGCGGGGGGGGACGGGGGGAGGCCAGGCGGTGGCAAAGCCCGCGGCCCCGCGGGGAGGCGCCTGGGGCCCGACCCCCCGCGCCGCGAACGGCCACGCCTCGGCGCCCCCCAGCCTCGCTCCCGGGGTGGGGGTGGGGGGCGCGGCCCAGGCCCCGGGATCGGAGAGCCCTCGGGGGCGGGGGGACGGGGTGGGGGTGGGGGGGGGGCGATCCCAGCGCCTCCTCCGAGCCCCTTCCCACCCCGGCCCCGGCGCTCGCAGCCCGCGCCGCTCCCTCGAGTCTGGCCGTCCAGGGCTCTGCAAACAGCTGTTTAAAGGCTCTTTTACAGTTCAGTGCTCTGCGGGGATGTTTGTTCCAAGCCCATCTGCCTACTTTAAAAATATATAAGTAAAGAACACACCCAGCCTTCCACCCCTGGCTGGGGAGGGGCGGGCTCGGCGGCCCCCGCCCGCACTTCGGAAGGAGCCGGCACCCAGCCGCCGCCGCCGCGGCCCCCGCCCCCGCCGACCCTCCTCTCGGGAGGACGCCCCGGGCTTCCCAGGGGGGAGGGGGCGCGCAGCCCCCGGGCCCCCTTTGTGCGGGGCAGGGCCGGGCCCCCCATTTCCATGCGAGGTTCAGACGCTCCCCCTCTCCCCCGCTTCAGTTAATCTTTGTTCCCCTTTTCTGCTGAGAGGAGAAAAAAAAAAGAGAGAGAGAGAGAGAAAGAAAAGGAGGAAAAAAGGCGTGACTTGATTTTCAAACGAAACTCCCACAGCAAACAAAACCCTTTTAGAGAAATAAGAAAGGAGGAAGAAGGAAGAAAAGAGGGAAGAAAAAAAAAGGAGAAAGAAAACCCTCCAGGGCTTTCAATTTGAGTGGGAGAGTTGAACCGAAAGAAAGAGAAAGAAAGGAAGAAAAATCCTCTCTGCGGTAGAAAGAGAAAAGAAAACTTGGGCTGACAGGAGGGGGGTGCTGGAGGGGGGGGTGGAAGGAAGTGAGAAAACAAAAGAGAGATAAAAGGGCTGCTTTTCTGTCTCTCTTCCTCTGCGAGCTGGGTTAGGAGGAGCTGTTTTGCATCCCTTCACGTCAGCCCTGCCTCATTCCCTTCTTCCAGGGAGGGAGAGAGAGCGAGCGAGCGAGAGAGCGAGCAGGAGGGAGAGAGAGCGAGAGAGGAGAGGGAGAGAGGAGGGGGGGAGAGAGAGGGAGAGAGAGAGAGAGGGAGAGAAAGAGAGGAGCCGGAGGGAGGGCGGCAGGAGCAGGCGGCGGGCGCGCGTGGAGGCGGGCGGCGGGCGCGCAGCAGCAGCCCGGGCGGTGGGCAGCCAGGAGCCCCCGGCCCGGCCCCGGCCCCGGCCCCGGCCCCGGCCCCGGCCCGCCGAGGGCCCCCAGCGCAGGAGCCGCGCCCGGACCAGGGTGAGTGTCCCGCGCGGCCCCCCGGCCCCCGGCCCCGCAGCCCCGGGCGGCGCGCCGGCGGGGGCGCGGGGGGCGCGGGGGTGGGTCGAGGCGGCGGCGGCCGACCCGCCCCCCGCCTCTCCCCGGGGACGGCCGCGCGCAGGCCCGCGCCGCGCTGCAAACATGTCGTCTTTTCCTTTCACTTCCACATTCCCTCATGCCGGGGAGCTGGAGGGAGAGAGGGAGAGCCGGGGAAAGAGGGAGAGATGGCGTCTGGGGGGGGGGGGGGGGAGGGGGAAGGGAGGGAGGGAGCGAGCGAAAGAGGGCGAGAGCGAGGAGAGCGCGCGAATGAGAGAGAGAGAGAGAGAGAGAGAGAGAGAGAGAGAGAGAGAGAGAAGCAGAAATGAAAGGAAAGCGCCGCGGTGGCGGTGGCGGCGGCGGCGGCGGAGCGGGAGGCCGGGGAGGCGGCGGCGGCGGCGGCGGCTCCCGGGCCCGCACGTGGGTGTCCCGGCGCCCCGCGCGCTCCCCCCGCACCCGGCCCGGGACTCAAAGTTTCACCCCCTCGCCGCGCCGCCCCGCCCCTGCGGCTGCCCACAAACTTTATTCTCCGGTGCGGGGGGGGGGGGGGGTGGGGGGACGGTTACGGCGCGTCCCCGCCGTCCCGGGAGGGGGGGTGGTGGTGGCGGGGGAGGGCCGAGCGGACTGAGGGGGGGGGCTGGGGGTGCCCCCCGAGGGCAGCCGGCGGCCGCACGTCGTGCGCTGCGGGACCCCCGCCTGGCCGGCGTCGGGGCGCCCCGGGCCGGGGACCTGTTGAAGGTGCTCGCCGGCTGGCGGGGTCCCCACGGCCTGTCCCTAGCCTCCCTAGCCTCAGTTCCCCTTCCTCGTTGCCCACTCGCCGTCTCCTCGCGGTCATTTTCCTAATTGGACGGAGCTGTGGGGTGTGATCGCCGGCGTCAGACGGGGGGGGGGGGGCCCGAGGCTGCCGGGTGGGCGCGGGGACCCGGGTACCGACGGGGCAGCCCCTGCAGGCGCGCAGATCCCACAGACCCGGCCCTAGTGCCACCGCCCCCCTAACTGCGGACTTGCTAACTAGTGCGTATCGGGGTTTTTTTTCCAACTTGCCTTTTAAGATGACTTTTATGGTCGCAGCAACTGCTTCCCTCCAGTCTGAGCTGTACTTTGGGAAGATTTAAGAGGCCAGGGCGGTGCTTGCGTGGGTTTTAACTAACCCGAAACGGTCCTTAATGTATCTGCCTCTCAGCTCTGCGTTGGTTGGGGCGAAGGCAGAGCCGTAGCCTGGGTGCGTTTTCACTGGGACACTGCGAGGTGCCCGTCCTTCCCCGTCGGAGCGGGCCAGTGAATGGCCATCCTGGTGGCCCACCTTCGGGCTGCCGGGCCGAGCGCCTAACTGCTAAGGGCACTCTGAACGCCTTTATTTCTGGGCAAATGGAAACTCCTAGCCGGTGTCGACCTGGAGGGGACGGTAGCCGGGTCCCGTGGGTGCCTGGGAGAGTCACAAAAAATTCCCCCACAGGTGTGCAAAGCAGGACTTTGCACCCTTGGGGGGTCACCCAGCCAACTTTGAAGCTACTCTTTGAGTCCTGCCTTTGTACACGTGTAAGCAAAACCAGTCAAAGTTCATTTCTGCCAAGTAGAGGGCCCCTGGGCCTGCATCCCTGTCGTGCTCTTATCAGGGGCCTTTAAAAGACCTGCCGGGTCTTGTGGGAGAAGGGAAGAAAACCACCCCTAATTGCCATTAGACATCAGAACATGTATTTTTAGTGTTTGCGATCAAGCCATGGGCCTGTCTGGTTTTGATTTTTGAGACCTAGCATGACTGTATGTTTCTTGTTTGTTTTAAGTGAATATTGTTTTCTAGAGCTTTCTTGGTGGTTTTGTCAACCGGCCCATGGGCCACATGTCACCCTGTGCCAAGCACCTGTTTGAGCCCTAGCTGGTCACCTATAGTTCCAGCTGCATTAGTGCTCCAGAAACCTGCAGGACCTGGCTTCCTCACATGAGGGCAGTGGGAGAGAGCTGCTCTCTTTTGAGTAGGGGGGTGTTGGACATTTGGGTCACATTTTCTCTCCTCCAGGCTCGCCTGGAGGGAGACGCAGTGAGTTGAAGTGAGAACAGATGCTCACTCTTCTCTGGGCAGATTCCTAGGTGAGTCCTTGTCCTGTGGTGTGCGGCCAGCAGGCCGTTTGTTCTGTACTTGGGTCACCTCCATCCCGACCAGGCATTTCCTACCGGGGAGACTTATTTTAGGCTCGCTGTCTAGAGACCAGGAGACAGACAAGGTCTGGGATGGTTTCCGAGTGGACAGAAGGGAGACTAATGGGACCACCAGAGGTTTTGCACGACTTCTATTTTAGGTTTGCCTTGCGGCCCGGAGATATTTCCATCTGAGTTTGCTCAAGTTCGAAGGTAGAAGGGAGGAAGTAAACAGAGGAGGAGTCAAGTGTATCCCGGAGGATGCTCCCCACAGGCTCCTCACTGGGCTTGCTCCCCCACCAGGTCCCAGGGCAGGGGCTCATGTTGCTGACTGAAGGAATCTCTGCATCTGCTGAGGCTCCTGTTAATGAGGGTTGGTCTCAACCCTGAGACTTCAAAGCCGGAAGACACTGTAGAGATGGCCTAAAAGAAACTGAGGCATGAGGAAAGCTCCGTGCCTGGGGCTGTGCTCTAAGTGGCAATGCCAGTACCTGAACCAGAACTTTGAGAGTCCATTTCCGGTGCTTTTAAACACAGGGCCTTGGCCTCTGTTCTCGCTGGGGGTCCCGAATCAGGCTCTGTCCAGAGAGTGGGGCTCCCAGACCATGAAACCGTGGGCGTATGCTCCCTGCATGAGACGGGTAAACAGGGCACTTTATTGTCCGGCTCTGTTACACACATACTATTCCAGAGGCTTTGACGGGCCAGTGTGACTACCAAGGGACAGCAGGAACAAAGTCTGCCAGTTCAGTGAGGCAAGCGGTTTAGTTCTCGGGATGTTCCCAAGTCACACTCGGCACTTTTTGATCCGGAATGCTTCCTTCGTGCCCTGTTCTTGTGTGTGATTTATTTAGGATTGGTCCGCGGAGAAGAACGGGGGTGTAAGGAAGAGTCAGAGACCCGAACCGATGTCTCTTCGTGGGTTAGCTCTCCTACTGGAATGTCAGCTCGTGAGGGTAGGAGGTCTGTGTTCGTGGCTAAGCCCCTGTGCTCAGAACAGGGCCTGGCACGTGGTGGGCCCTCGATAATCCTTGGTGAATAAGTAAGTGGACGGGCCATTAGGGAAAAGACCTCCCTCCCAGTAGGAACCCACGAGTGACACACAGAGGTGGGGACAGGGAGGTGATTGATGGGACCTGCAGAGTTTTGCAGTGAGTCATGGCTTCAAACAAGCTCCAGACAGGTAAGGCAGGAGCAGCTGGGAAGAGTCGATCCTGCATGGGTGGAGCCACTGGGTGGAGATTGTGCAGAACAATAGAGACATCTTGAACTGGACTGGATCGAGGGAGAGTAATAATAATCAGGGTATCTTGGGCCGGGCTTGTCTACATGCTTTGTGTATATCGTGTCCCTTAGTCCTTGCAGGTGCTGGTAGTAAATTGTTATTCCCATCTGGCAGATGGGGAAACTAGAGCCCAGAGGAGTTGAATAACTTGCCCAGGGGCACGGAGCTGATACCTGAACCCAGGCTGACTGACTTCAGGTTTTGCCTCCCTACAGTGACAATTGAGGTCAGGGATCCCTGCCCACACCAAGGAGCTGAGCATTCAGAGCTTTGGGGTTCCTCGAAAGGATGGCAGCAGAAACACTGAAAAAGAAATTGTTGGTCTGCAGTGGAGCGAGGCTGGTCAGGGAGCCTGCCCTCTGCTTCCCTTTGCCGGGACCCGCACCGCGCTCGGAGACCAGTCACCCAACGCAGACTCGAAGGGATGCTTCTTTGGGAGGCCTCCCTGTGCCCCGAGCAGAGTGGCTAGCGCCAGGTCGGGACTATTTTGCACTTGATAAAGATTTAGGAGACTTTTTCTTTTCTTAAGCATGCTTTTCGACTTCAATTTTGGCTGGCATGTATTTGAAACCGGCGGGGATTTTAAATTTTTTTTTAACGTTTATTTATTTTGGGGACAGACAGAGACAGAGCATGAACGGGGGAGGGGCAGAGAGAGAGGGAGACACAGAATCGGAAACAGGCTCCAGGCTCTGAGCCATCAGCCCAGAGCCTGACGCGGGGCTCGAACCCACGGACCGCGAGATCGTGACCTGGCTGAAGTCGGACGCTTAACCCACTGCGCCACCCAGGCGCCCCCGGCGGGGATTTTAAAGCTAGAAGTGTCGCTGTTGGCCTTGAGGGCTCCAGAAAGTGTTTCCCCCACGTGTAAACCCTCCCTTCCTGATCCAGGATGCTGGTCCAGGCTCTTCCAGACCACAACAGCTACCCTTTCATTGACGGTGTGATTTACCAGCCTCTGTGCTGGGCCCGACCTCATGGAGCTTGTAGTCTCCCTGGGAGACAGACACTGAACTAATAATTACACAAATACTCTTTAATTACAGTTGTTATAAACGCTTCAAAGGGAAAAGTACAGAGGCCATGGGAGCTGATAATCAGGGAGGATGAGGGAAGGGAGGCTTTCCCGAAGAAAGGGCATTTAAACAGCCACAGGAAAAAGGTGGGTGAAGAGGCCTTAGCCAGGGTGGGATAGTCCGTTAACCTTGATGTAAACCCCGGGCCCTGCACCCGCAGCACCAGCATCGTCTGCCCGGTCCGCCCAGGAGCTTGTTAGCAATGCATAATCTCCGGCCCTCAGCAGACCTGCTGAATCCGCATTCTAACACGACTCACCTGCGTGGTAAAGTCTGGGAAATGCCAAAGGAATCAAAGTTCTGAACGGGGAGGGAGGGGGGGGATTCTCGACTTGGCTGTGAATGAGTTGGATGACCACGGGAGAGTCACTTCTCTGGTTAATGAGGGAATTAGATCATCTCGCAAAGTTCCTTCTGGCTTCTGTCATCTCTGGCTTTTGCTGGTGTGTGCTGTTTCCAAGCTTATTAAGAGTGAGGGCCTGGGCGTCCACAGCATCCACCTCTGTGGTGCCTCTGGTGGGCCCACCCCCCCCCCCCCCGGAAGGCGCTAGTCCGTGTGGTGGTCTGACTTCCCATAAATGCTGCAGAGCGGCCAGACCGGCAGAGCTTTGGGGAAGGATCAGAATAATTCGCAAAGAGCGTGTGGGGCTTTGTTGCCCGCAGAGAGATTGTCTTAAGGTGACCCAGGGAGGATTTGGCCTGAATCGAGAGAAAAACTGTTCAAGGGTCAGAAGGGCTTTGGGGAAGAAAGGTATACCATTTCTGCCCAAAGCGGAACCTAAAACGAGGGAGTTGCTCAATAGTTCCTTGCCTGTGAACATAATACTTTAAGAATGGCCACGGAGTGTTGTGCCTGAGATCCTCACATCAGTGTGGAGAGGACCAGAGGGCCAAGGCCCGTGGTGCTTGAGCCTTGCAGTCTGGGGAGGGTGGGGGAGGGAGGGCTTCGCTTGTGCACGTGCAGCCGTGCAGAGTGTTGTGTGGACGTGTGCGTGCTTTGCTGGGGAGAACATCCGGAGCTTTTGCCGGCCTCAGAGGGACCTGCGACTTGCCCGAACTAGGGGCAAATGCCTTTGTTAGCTCATTGCACCCAACTCTCTCATTGCACTTTTAGGAGAATGGAAATTGAGATGACAAAGGTCCCTAGGCTACAAGCAAGTGTCTCCCAGGGGCGCCTGGGTGGCTCAGTCAGTGGAGCGCCCGTGACTCTTGGTTTCAACTCAGGTCATGATCTCGCGGTTCGTGAGTTCGAGCCCCACGTCGGGCTCTGCGCTGACAGCGTGGAGCCCGCTTGGGATTCTCTCTCTCTCTCCCTCGCTCTCTGCCCCTCCCCCACTTTCTCTCTGTCTCCCTCAAAATAAATTAAAAACAAAACACCAGGTGTCTCCCAACTGCGCGTGCATAAGACAGAAAAGTTTTTCCCCAGGTTGCCAGGCTAGCCCACGAGAGTCTGTGTCACTCTTGGGCCGAAGTCATTTTGTTTGCTTAGAAAAAAGAATTAGGAAACAAGACAGCCGCAGCACTGCAAGCTAAATGAAAGATTCTAGATTCGGCCAGAAGACGCTTGAAGAAGTGCACTGTCGAATAAGGGGTGGGGTGGTAGCAGGAGATTGGGACAGATTTTGAAAGGGGGATTAAAGGATATTAGAAGCCAAAGCAGGGCCAAAAATGTATGTCGAATCGGCAGCTTCCAAAGGCAAAATGGACTGTTTCTCATTACTTACTAATTAATGCGTGTAGCTCACAGACCTGACCCTTCCCCCATCCCTAATGCCTTACCCCCAAGTGCAGAGGCCTTGTGTTTTCTCTTTAATTCATTTCTGTGCTGTTTGAATTTTTATCAGTGTGTGTGATCTTTATAATTTATATACTTATAAATGGAGGGAAGGACTGTTAGAAGTGGGTTGACCTCTAGGGGGGTTTTAATTCTGTCTTCTATAACCGTCATCCTAAAGGCGTCTGTGATATTAAATATATATGCTCTATTGTGTGTATATTTTGGGAATACTGAGAGAGGTGTTGGAAGCGGGAGGATTTTCAGTAAAGTCAGAAGCTGAGACCGGGGAATCCCAATGTAGCCCGACCACCTTCCCTTTCTTCGTTCCATACCCTCAGCGTGTAATAAATAGGGAATCAAGGTCAGGTAGGAAGGATCGCCACAGAAAGCGGGAATGTCCACCCTCCAGATTGACAGGGGAAACCATCGCTTCTGTAATGACTCTTGGTTCAGTGTGGCTTGTCTTCTGGTCATGCCCGAATGCCATCTATGACCCCATCCCGTTCCCAGTGGGGCAGCCGTGGAGGAACGGGGTTCCAGATGGGGAGGCTATCCTGCAGGTGTTCGGTCAGAAACAATAGCCGAACTTCAGTGGTGGTTTTATGCGCCACATCAGAATGTCCTCAAAAGGACCACATCCAGGCCGGCCTCTTGAAAAGCATCAGGTTCCCTTTGGAAGCTGGTGGTGCTGGTAGGTCAGCCCCACCCTGCGATGTTTGATCCTGGGGCCCCCGAGTTCACATGCCTCCTCTCCCGTCAGGGCTCCGTTCACTAGCCACAGACCACAAGTGCGCTGTGGACTTGATATTACCGGGAAGCAGGTCACCTCTGAAATTCTGAACTCTCCCCATCTCCCCACTGCACTTCCCTCCTTGAACACCCCTGCGCCAAGCTAGGAAACCTATGCCTACCCACCGGGGCAGCATGTCTACCCTCAGCCCCATCCCTAGATCCCCTGTGTCCTGCCCTGGCTGCCCCCTGGGCCTGAGCACCCCACATCCTCCTGTGCCCTAATTCCCTGCCTACAGATACAGACACACCTGTCTCCCTCCTCTTTGGCCCTGCTTCTCCCCAACCCACTTCCCGTGTCACTCCACCCAAAACTTCACAGAGAAGAGTTCACCCTTTCTGTCCCTGCTTCCTCTCCCTCTCTCCTCTCCAGATCCAAAACAGCAGAGTATTTCAACCCCCACTCCTACCTGCTCTTGCAGAGGCCCCTGACCCACCCCCTGAGAATGCCCGGCAGTCCCTTTTGTGGCCTCTGCTTACTTGACTTCTCCATGGCAAATACTGGCACGTCGCTCTGGGCCCTCCTCTTACGACTTACTGTTTTCTGCCATTCCCTCCTCTCCTGCCAACACTTGGGTGCCTCGGCCATGGTTCTCTGCTACTTTTTCCCCTTCGGTGCTTATGGTTTCAGTCTGCAAGGCCAGGACTCTCGTCCCGTATCTATCTCTGTCTTCATGTCTCCTATACACAGTTCAGAGCTGGGTTTACATTGGTTATAATTTTGGATACATGTGGATTTCTTTGTACCATCTTATTTTGTGTTTTCTGTTTCTTCTTTTCCGGATTCTTTGTTCATTCTTTAATTTAAAAAAAAAAAAGATTTTATTTTTAAGCAATCTCTACACCCAACAGGGGGCTCGAACCCGCAGCCCCAGGATCAAGAGTCGCACGTTCCACCGGCTGACTCAGCCAGCCGGGCTGTTCATTCTTTTAAGTTGATGAAAAGATTTTTTTTTTTTTTCCCTTTCTTTCCTTCACTGTTTTTTTTTCTTTACTGCTTTGCAGCTTACACACTCTGTTTCTATTCTTTTGATGCTTGCAGACTGCAGAAGATTCAAAGTTAGTTGGTGTCTATCTCTTCTCAAATAATGCAAGGACCTTGGGAATGCTTTCTGTAAAGTCACTGTTGTGACACATGCAGTCGTCACCCAGTGGTTTAGCTGCATCGTGTTTCTCTCTTCAGTTCCACAAACCGGGCATTTATTTTTAATGTTCTATACAGTTAGCCTTTGCTTTCATTTTCTGCATATTTTCCATTTTGCTTACTTAACGTTTCTCCTTGCATCTCAGACCTACGTTCTGATATCACAACATATGGTGAAGATCTTCTCATCGTAAACTTCTCGTTCCTGTTTGGCTAACGTTTTATGTCATCCTTACTGTTACTGTTCTAGTGGGTATAAAACATTAGCTTGCCAGTTATCTTCCCTAAGTGTTGAAAGATAGTTTCCCATTGTCTTCTGGCCATTGTTGATGTTGAGAAGTTGGTGGCACAATTATTGTTCCTCTTAGGTAATCTCTTCTCCCTGGTTGTTGTTGGTGGTGGTGGTGGTTTACATGTGTGTGGGTATGCGCTCATTTGTATGTTTTGCAGTTCAATATTATTTACTTAGGAGTGGATTAGATTTTATTTGGCTAAGGATTCGTTGGGTTTTCTGAAACCAAAGATTGGTGACTTTTATCAGTGCTAGAGGCTTTTCAGCCGTTAGCTCTTGGAATATTGTCTCTCCATCATTATCTCTCTCTGGCCTCTCTTTTGGGAACTCCAGCTAGATGTGTTTTGATCTTATTTCTATATGTCTCTTAACTTTTTCATTTGCAATCTTTTGGGTTTTTGGTAGTGTTTTCTGGGGAATATCTTACTTGTCTTCCAGCTTCTTAATTCTCTCTTTAGTTATCTCTAATCTTCTGTTTGGTCCACCCACAGAGGTATTTTTAGTATCAGTATTAACTCACAAATTGTAATATATTTGATGTGTTTCCATTGCAGTTACTATTTTTGATGCTCATGATTTGAGTTGTTGTTTTTTTTTAAGTTTATTTCTTTATTTTGAGAGAGAGAGAACAAACGCACATGTAGAAGGGACAGAGAGAGGGAGAGAGAGAGAATCCCAAGCAGACTCCTCACCATCAGCATGGAGCCCGACGTGGGGCTCAGACTCATGAACCGTGAGATCATGGCCTGAGCCAAAGTCAGACGCGTAACCCACTGAGCCACCCAGGTGCCCCTTGGCTTTGGGTTTTTAACCTGGATGATTATATTTTTTTATCGCTGTGTTTCTATTCTGTCCTTTCCTAATATGCCTGGTGATTTGTGTTTTTTAAATAATCTCTTACTCCTTAGTTGTGTTTTTAATTCTCCATTTTACTGATCACATTAAACATACTTATTTTGTACTCTGTATCCAGTAATTCCAATACCTGAAGTGTTTGCAGGTATAGTTAGTTCTGTTGTGTGCTGCTTCTGCTGATGCCCACTCTTGAGGGCTTGCTTCCGTATGTGTCTCGTGATTTTTGATTGCAAGTTTATGTTTGTTAGAATTCTATCTGTGAGAATTCTCCAAGGTATGGGATGAAAGTGCATTCTTCCACAGAGGATATGCTGCCTTCTACAACAGACACCTTCAGGCCCTCCAGATGGGTCCATTTATTTATAATCCTTAGCGTGTAGTTTTGAGGGCCTGCCAATGACCACAGATCCTCAGAGGAACTTTTTTTGAAAGTCCACCCACAGCTAACGCTAAGCCTGATTACTTCCCTCCTGACTGTATACCACCAGACACCCCACTTTGTCTCATTGTTCCCCTATTGCCAAATACTTTCACTTCACATTTGGACAAGTCCTGGTCACGCCAGGCCCAGTTAAAAACGGTGAATCTTCTGAGCCTTCCCCATGCCGTCCCTTGCAAAACTGACCTGTTCTTCCACATCCATTGGCCACTGTTCCCTTACTGCTTAGTCTATAGGTGTGTGTGTTTAGTCCCCATGCTGGACTCTGACCCTCTTGAAAACTCAGAGCTGTTATTTATTTCTGGAGCCCCAATGCCTAGTTCCCTGTTGGTCGTGGTAGTGGCTTAGTAGATCCCTATTGATTGAGCAGAATTTATGGCAAAATCAATTCTTCTCCTCTTCTTGGGTAGTAATTAAAGAAAAAAAATCCAAGCGCTCACCCACCCTGTAATCTTGGACAAGTCTAGTTCACCCTTTTGGATCTCAGCGTCCATACCTATGAAATGAAAGGATGCTTCTAAGGTCTCTGCTTGTTCTAAGATGCCGAAATTCACCACCACTTGTATGGTTATCAGTCATGATAATGTGGACCAGCCCTTGGCTCACAAACGGAACGAAGGCTTGTGAGGACCATGGAGAGAAAGAGCATGATGTGAGGCAATTGGGCAGGATTTGGAAGAGAAAAAAGACAAGGGACTTAGAGGTCAATTAAAGGTAAATTAATATGACATAAAGATGGCATTTTAAAATTTGTGACTTGGGACAACAACTTGATGGCCTTCTAAAAAAACGAGCACAGGGGCGCCTGGGTGGCGCAGTCGGTTAAGCATCCAACTTCAGCCAGGTCACGATCTCGCAGTCCGTGAGTTCAAGCCCCGCGTCAGGCTCTGGGCTGATGGCTCAGAGCCTGGAGCCTGTTTCCGATTCTGTGTCTCCCTCTCTCTCTGCCCCTCCCCCGTTCATGGTCTGTCTCTCTCTGTCCCAAAAATAAATAAACGTTGAAAAAAAAAAATTTAAAAAAACGAGCACATTATAACACAGTATATTTCAGATGGCTTAGAGATGGTAAATATAAAAAATGAATTCAGGAAAACACTGTGACTTAAAACCCAGAAGTCATAAAGGAAAAGATTAATATACTTGTATGCAAGGAAAAAATTTCTGTGTGGCTAACATCATCATAAATGGAGTCAAAAGAGTCTGCTAGTTCGCAAAACTAGGGGACTGTTTTTGCAACGTAGGTCGTAGATATGAACTGGTTTCCTTAATATCTCAAGAACTCCTACAAATCATTAAGAAAAAGACCATCAACTCAATTTGTTAATGTTTTGTTTATTTATTTATTATATTTTATATCTTTTTTTTAAGTAGCTCTACACCCAATGTCGGGCTCAAAATCACGACCCCAAGATCAAGCATTGCATGCTTCACCAGGTGAGCCAGCCAGGAGCCCTGCAACTCAATTTTTAAAATAAGCTAAGAACATGGGCAGTTCACAGAAAAGGAAATACAAATGGCACTTAACCATCCCACTACTAATTAGAGAAATGGAAGTCTACTATGGAGAGTGACACTGGGAACAGATATTCTGACAACTGTTGATAGAGCACACAGTATACAGAGAGGATTTTTATTCAAAAGTCTCTGTTGTATAGAGATGATATTTATTAAAATCAAAAGTGCATGAGGTGCACCTGGGTGGCTCGGTCAGTTACGTGTCTGACATCGGCTCAGGTCACGATCTCCTAGTTTGCGAGTTCTTTGCCCTCGGCGCATAGCCTACTTCGGATCCTCAGTCTCCCTCTCTCTCTCTTCCCCTCCCCTCTCACACACGCACACTCTCTCAAAAACAAACTTAAAAAAATGTATTTGGAAAGAAAGAAAGAAGTTTGGGAGGAAAGAAAGAAGGGAGGGGAGAAGAATCTCACCTTTGCTCTGCATTTTCACTTAGGCTGTTTTAGTTATTACTCCCCTCAGCAACCCCCAGTGAGGTTACCATTTTTATAGACCAAGAAACTGAGGGCTGGAAGTCCGAAATGACTTGCCCAAGTTCATGGACAGAGGCTTGGAAACTGGCCTTGAGTCCAGTTCTCACTCCAGAACCGTTGGGCTCCTGTCTGTAGATCAGCTTCTTGTTTTGGGTTTTTTTTTTTTTTTTCTGGTTTTCGTCCTTTATTTCGAGGTGCCATCTCATTGGTCAAAGCCCAGTGACCCGTACACCGTGGCCTGAGGCCCACCCCTCCCGAGGGAGTGGATGTGCACTTCTGTCCCACCTCCCCCAGCTGGCTCGCTGGCTGACAAATGCCTATGGGGCAAAGCTCAGGCAGTAGGTGGTGGAGCCAGCCCAGAACCCAGCCAGCCACATCAGACACAACGAGGAGGATTAGGGATGGGCTTTGCAGTCCTACCTTTGAAGTTCCCAGCTTTTATCAGAGTGTCTGAACCTTCACATTATTTCAAGGGAGCTTTTATTACTGTCTGTGGACTGGCCTCAGGTAGGTACCAGCTGCTGCCAGGTGCCGAGGGAACACTTCCTGGTGCCTTAAGCTGGTGCCTTCGCTTTGTTATATGGCAGAGAAGTTTTTCGGGCTAAAGGCACTGGGTACTTAGAAGATTCTGGAAGAAAAAAAAATTTCTGTTTCAACTTTTCTATCGAGAGGTGCGATGGGATGGCATCCCTTTAATTAAAGGGAAGGAAAAGTGCTTGCTCGCTTTATTCTCTTTTTTTTTTTTTTGTCTCACAGAAACACCTCCTCTGCTGTTTTCAAAGTAGAGTATTGACTGCTTCCTTTTTGTCAAGGAGAAATGCTGTAGGAGAACAAAGCTAAAGGTGTTGGCCGTATATAATACGAGGCTGTAATTTATAGGTACGGCTTCACCCGGGGGAAGAATTTGATGTCTTTAAGAGATACAAAAATCATCCAGCACCACCTGTCCTGGGGTGTGGTGTCATATTTATTTGCAGAGTTGGAGTCGTCATTTCTTAAGGAAAAAGCAGGGCTCGTGGGGGTAAGAAGTCTTCGGGATCCCGGGGTCTGAGCCGACCTTCCAACTCCCTGTCACTGTGCTACTTGGCGTCTTTACGAGGGATGCATCCTAATGACCCACCCTGTCCGTTTTTGTTTGTCTGGCGGGCGGACGTGGAAGTGCCCTGAACGTCACAGAGCTGTCCCCACGTGAAGTTCATACCCAGCTGTTTGCTGAACGCGGGAACAGATAGGAGGCGCCCGGTAAACGTTCCTCAAATGGACACATTTTGATATTGGAGGTAGACTTTAAAGCTTTCGATCATAAAGAGGACTCGAGAAACGTAGATGTCTGCCATTATGCTTCCGTGGATTTTCCTGACTCTTGAATAATTGTGTCCCATGGAGTTTTTCCTTCCTTGCGCTGTAGGTCATCTCTCTTTAGACAAAGGCCAACTTCTGTAAATGGTATGCTCTGTGCTCTGACTCTCCCCAGCAATCCCGTCCATTATCTGCCTGTGTTCTAGCTCATTCTCCAGAAAAACTTCCATGTAACGTCAGCCAAGTTCTTTTGCTTTGGTTACAAAGGCTTGTGAGAATTTCTCTTCCAAACCCCTGTTTTAGAGCTTTTGTACCTGGGTGGTCAAAATTCATTCCCTAGCACCAGGTAGATTAACAAATCTCGGCTCAGGAACTGGCCTCTCTCTCTCTCTCTCAGTCTCTCTCTCTCTCTCTCTCTCCTTTTTGAATATACTGTCTCAAGAGATGGCCACTGCCCTGTCCTCCATGAAGGACAAAAGTAACGTTTGTTTTGCCTTTTCGCACCTTGGCCCCTCGGCTTGCAGTCCTCTTCCTCCCCTGGTGACAATTTTTTGAAGGAGCTAGACAGGAAAGTGGACTTCTGGCTATTCTGGGGGAGTTGGCTCTTTGCTTATGACTCACACCCTCCCTGTACTCCTTCAGGCCTCCTGGAGATTTTCATTCCCCTTCACTGGAAACTACCCCTTGTTGAAAATATTCTTAGGTGGTTTTAAGATGTCTCCATTCAGGGTTTGGGGTTTTTTTATTATTATTTGTTTGTTTGTTTTTTCAATTCCACTCCATGTCCAAGGAATGAGAGGTCTCTTTTTTTTTTTCAACGTTTTTTTTTTGTTTTGTTTTGTTTTTGTTTTTGTTTTTTATTTTTGGGACAGAGAGAGACAGAGCATGAACGGGGGAGGGGCAGAGAGAGAGGGAGACACGGAATCGGAAACAGGCTCCAGGCTCTGAGCCGTCAGCCCAGAGCCCGACGCGGGGCTCGAACTCACGGACCACGAGATCGTGACCTGGCTCAAGTTGGACGCTCAACCGACTGCGCCACCCAGGCGCCCCCAGCATATATTTTTTAATTCAAATGAGATCATACCGTATGTACCTTCATGTTGCTTTTTTTTCTTTCTTTCCTTTTTTTTTTTGGGGGGGGGTCCTGTTTTCTTTATTCACTCTGCCAATTTCTTTCTTTTTTTTAATTATTAAAGCATATGCATCTTTTTTTTTTTTTAATTTACATCCCAATCAGTTAGCATATAGTGCAACAATGATTTCAGGAGTAGATTCCTTAGTGCCCCTTCCCCATTTAGCCCATCCCCCCTCCTACAACCCCTCCAGCAACCCTCTGTTTGTTCTCCATATTTATGAGTCTCTTCTGTTTTGTTCCTCTCCCTGTTTTTATATTATTTTTGTTTCTCCTCCCTTATGTTCATCTGTTTTGTCCCTTAAAGTCCTCATATGAGTGAAGTCATATGATTTTTGTCTTTCTCTGACTAATTTCACTTAGCATTATTCCCTCCAGTTCCGTCCAGTTGCCAATGGCAAGATTTCATTCTTTTTGATCGCCAACTAATACTCCATTGTATATATATACCACATCTTCTTTAGCCATTTGTCCCTCGACGGACATTTGGGCTCTTTCCGTACTTTGGCTATTGTCGATAGTGCTGCTAGAAACATGGGGGGTGCGTGTGTCCCTTCGAAACAGCACACCCGTATCCCATGGATAAACGCCTAGTAGTGCCATTGCTGGGTCGTAGGGTCGTTCCATTTGTAGTTTTTGGAGGAACCTCCATACTGTTTTCCAGAGTGGCTGCACCAGCTGGCATTCCCATCTTTTGCTTTTCCTTAACAATATGTGATTAAAATTTTCATTGAGTTAAACCTCTTCCTTCAAGTCACATTATTTTTTTATTTTAATTTTCAGTTCCGGTACAGTTAACATATGGTGTTGTGTTAGCTTCAGGTATGCAATATAGTGATTCCACGTATCGATACGTTGCAGAGCGCCCCTCCCCTCCAGCTCACTTTAAAGGGCTATCTTCTGAGCAGACAGACCATGATACATATAAGCAGACTCCTCCATTTACATTCTCTCCCCTTTTTCTCTCTTCTAAGGAACGCTGCAGCAAACGTCCTTGGGCAGTTTTGCCCACGGCCTTGATTATTCCTTGGGACTTGTTTCTAGGAAGGAATCCCTGGGCCGAGGACCCATTCTAAAGGCTCTTGATTTAGAAGGTAAAATTGCCCTCCAGAAAGACCGAATGCAGATTTTACTCCTTTGGGGTGAAGACTTAAGTCATTCTCTTTTAAACCCTGGCTGTGTGTTTTTCCGACATCCCTTTCCAAATGTTGAGCCCCTGTTTGTTAAGAGTAAGTGGCCCTCCCATCCTCGAGGGCTGAGGCCTTTCTTAAGAGTCTCTGACTGCAGGCATCTGGGCAGGTGGGAAGCCCCAAGATGCCCATTCTTAGAATGCCCGGGACAGTGCTGGCTTTGAGGGTTCCGGAGTCTCTTGGGGAAATTTCTCGAAGCCTTTCTTCTAAGAGGATGCTCATAAAACAAACATCCTACCCTAACGCCAGAGACCAAGGCTGCTCGTCCTGACCTGGGTTGGGGTTTGGGGTTGCGGGTGGGGGGGGATTTCCTATCCAGGCCCCGGAGTCTGTCCCGGAGGGAGTGCATCTGCCCAGACCTTCGGCCCTGGCAGCCTGACTCCTCCACCATGGCAGGGGGTGGGGGGTGGGGGGGGAGACACCGCAGGGAGGTTTGATGGAATTACTGAGGAAGTAGCATTTGCTTAGGCTAAATCGGGCTTTCCTGTTCCAGCTCCACACTCTTCCCCCTTTTCGGCTCTCTTCCTCCTCCGTGTCAGCATGTTCTTTATGGTAGTTTTAGTTGGTGTGGCCGCTGAGGACCTTCCCGACTTCTTAGCTTTCCTCTTCGCCGCTGGCGACACCCAGGCTGGTGCCCACCTCCTGGATCTGGCACATGCAGGCTGACCACTACTCTTTCCCTGCACCTGCTCTGCTGTGGCTCCCAGCCGCCCTCCACCCTCCAGTCCCATCCGAGGCCCGATCCCAGCCTGCCCTCCTTTCCCAGGCCCGGCAGGAAGGCCACCGGGGCTCCTGGAGGCCCAGGCTGCGCCCCCCGCCCCACCCAGAGACACGGCATGCCAGCTGCTGCCCGTCGGGTTACAAAGAAACAAAAACACGAAACTCACCCCCTTGAGAGGAGGGACAGACGTTTCCGTCTCTGTGAACCTGTTCTGGAAATGAGAGGCGTGGGTTGGGAGAGGGAGGCTGGAGGTTTCCCCGGGGTGGGCTTTGTTTAAAATTTAATATGCTCTTCCTTTCTCTCTCGACCCATCAGCGATGGCTTCTAGGTCCTTTGTCATTTTAGCCCCGTTATCTGTCTGGTGGATGAGATCTCTTATCTGCCCGGTCCTGCCTCTCTTCGCTGAATGGCCCATTGCCATCCCCCACTCTCCGACTGGTGACACATGGTTAGATCCCATCCTGCTACCTCACATACGATGAAACTTGTCACTTTGCTTCTTAGCCGATTAAGATCCGGGGAAGACGGGGGTCTGCTTTTGATGATGTTGGATTCACCCAAGGCGCAAGGAGTGGGCAACTTTGGCGTCCTGTTAGAGGGGGTGTGGAAGCCCACCCTTAGCAGGTGGAGAGTGCTGGGTCCCAGGGTGGGGGTCTCGGTTCCGGGTGGCCTCAGAGAGTCCTAGGTTTGCTCCCGTGCGTGGTCCAGCTTCTGCCCTGACACCTTCTCGGCCTAAGGGACCACAGAAACACAGAGCTGCTCTTTTTCCCACAGGCTCCCCACCAAAGTGGGCTCAGAGGCAAAGGGGAGGACGTTACTTCAACCCACAGGACTCAGGATCACAGGAAGCATGACTCACCATCTCCTAGCCCCAGTGAGGCACAGCCTCCATGACCAAGCCTTGGTTTCATGGCCTGTGAAATGGGTTTATGAGCCTACTTTTTTTTTTTTATAGCTGTGCTCTGTGCTGTGTAACACATGGTTATCATTACTACCTGGGTACCAAAGGGCTGTGAAGTCCAAGGAGAGGCCTGCGCCACCCTGGATTCTCTTTTCTCTTACAAATCTCATTCGTTTCTTTATTCCTTCATCAGATCCGCAAACATTTACCAAGCACCTACCATGTGCTAAACTCTGTGATCTAAAGGGGAACGACAGGGTTTTTGTCCCCAGCAAACCCTCAGCCAGAAGGAATATTAGAGAAGTAGACATGAGAACAGGAAGTGAGGAACGTGGTGGGGGCGGGGGTGTGTGCAAAGACTGCCTGGTGGAGGTGGTATTTAGCAGGGTCCCAGCAGACCGGGAGCAGGAGGAAGATCATTCCACCGGGTAACTAGAACATGCAAAGGCAGAAAGAACAGGCACGTTTGAAGACTCGGGCGGGGCAGGGGAGGGGGGGGCGGTGTTGGTGTGGCTGGAAGGTAGGATGTGCAGGTGGGATGTTGGAAGATGGGGCCGGGGGTGTAGGTCGGGGCCGATCTGGGAATGTGTCCAAAGGCTTGGACTTAATCCAGAGGCCAGGCAGAGCCCCCGGTGGGTTCTGAGCAAAAAAAAGCAACATGACAGATCACTGGCATAAACCAGGGGGACTTGGGGCTTGTGTTGTTGTTAAAACTCCATGTGGGGAAATCCCCTTGGAAATGTTGATCTGAGAGTTGAGAAACCCCTCAGAGGAATAAGTATGGCACTTTTGCCTGAATTCCTTCTCATTTCACCTACAATTTCAGCTTTGTGCCAATTGTTTACAGATCATTTACAAAAGTACATTCTCTATGCTTCGTTGTTTCTCTTAAAACTCACCAAGAAAGCAAAGAATAAAAAATTAAAAAGAAAAAAAAAAAAACCCTCATCAAGAAATAACCCCAAGTAAAATTTTTCCACCAGGGTGTGTTCCTAATACATATTTATAGTTACCAAGTTGATTTGAGAATGTAGGAAGATCTTTTGAAATGTTGCCTGAGTGCATGAGATCTTCAGGCTCGGGTTCCCAGAATCTGGCAAAAGAAAGAAAGAGAAAACCAATGTTTGTTGAGCACCTGCTCTGGGCCAGGCATGGGGCTAGACTCTTTGAATTCAATAACCCTGCGAGAAACAGCATTCCAGACCCATTTCAGAGGCAAGGAAACAGGTTCACAAAGGTGGTCACTTTCCCAAGGGCTCGCACCTGTAAGGGATTTGAACCCACGGTGTGACTGAGTCCAGAGTCCACACTCCATCCATTTGAACCACCCTGCCACCCAGCCCCTAGGGCATAACAGACCGGTAAAGCAGGAGATGTAGAGGCTGGGCCAGATCAGCCACTGGAGAGCCTTTTGACTTCTAGATAAAAATTAGACCAAGGGGCACCTGGGTGGGTAAGTCAGTTGAGCATCCAGCTCTTAAGTTTAGCTCAGGTCACAATCTCACGGTTCATGGGATCGAGCCCCGCATCGGGCTCTGTGCTGACAGTGCAGAGCCTGCTTGGGATTCTCTCTCTCTCTCTCTCTCTCTCTCTCTCTCTCTCTCTCTGTCTCTCTCTCTCTCTGCCCCTCCTCCACTCGTGCCCTTTCTCTCTCAAGATAATAAATAAATGTAAAAAGCAAACAAACAAACAAACAGGAAACCACGAGCTCACTCCCTTTCTCTCTCTGTAAGTCCTTCTGCTGGCTGATGTGGCAAGAACACAGTTTTCCTGGAGAGCACTCTTCCAGAAGGCCGTGGCTGCAAGTCCTTGGCTGCACTCTGATTTGGGTGTTTCAGCCTGCCGTGTAGATGCTGCACGGAGCAGAGGGCAGGAAGTTGGTGCCTGGAAGTGGAGTCAGTTTTGAACGTAGACCTGTTTGAAGGTCACTGCCCAGAACCTCCAGGGTGGCGGGCAGAACTGCCTGGACAGAGGAAGGAACAGAGGCAGTGACAGTGGGACGGGGTTTTGGAGAAAGGATGTTCTTGGCTCTTTTTCCCGGTGGCATCATGGGACCCTCGTCCACACCCCTTACCTGAGCCAAAGCCAGGCAGCGAGTGTTCCCCAGAGACGACGCTGCTGGGAGCAGGGCACACCCGCGTCTCTCTGCCCGAGTCCGTCTTTGCTGGCCACCTTAATCCGTTCCCGGTGGGGAAGGGCACCTCCCTCAGGATTCTCTTCCCCGGCTTTCTAAGTGTCTCCTCCCTGTGACAGGTGACCCCAGACTACCCACCAGACTGGGCAGCAGCTCGTCGGAAGCCAGGCGAGACATCTGAAGGTCCTCCCGGTCCCCCTTCCTCCCCAGCACGCTTTTCTCCCTCCTCCCTGCCGCTGTCTTCCAGGGCAGAGGGTTCAGGTCAGCGGGATTGGAGGGCAGGGAAACAGGAGAAAGACCCCAGTGTGAGGCAACTCCAGGTAATGAACGAGAGAGGGGAGTCAGCCCGGGTGGCTGGCTGGGCTGGGGTGCTTGTGCAGTGCGCTCACTGGCCCACGGCTATCGAAGGGTGGTTCTCCCAGGAACTCCTGAACTCCCTCTCCCCTCCCTGCTTCCTTGTCAGGGTGGGCAGTCACGGAGCAGGCTTCTGGATCTCTCCGGATCTTTCAGTCTCCAGAGCCGCTGGTATTGGGGTGACCCGCGGAGCTGGTGGGATAGTCGAGGGGGAGGTCGGCCACCTTTTCCAGTTCCAAGGACTCAAATAGGAGTGGGGGTGGGGGAGGGGTTTGGCCAGAGTTGCTCCGAATTCAGCTCTGGGAGTTGACGTGGGGCTGAAAATGCATTTTGGGGGGTGGGGGGCGGGGTGGGAGTGGGCCTTTGAGATCATGTTGAGGTACTTGGATTTTGCTGTTTTTTCCTTCGAGGGATGGCTCCACCATCACAGTAATGAGGGGCGCCCATATGCGAGTGGGGACCGCAAAGGATGAGGGTGGCCTTCCTGGGTGCCCCCTGGGAATGAATGTCCTCTTCCAGAGGGGACCTCCAGCACCAGCGTGACTGTGTTCGGGGTCCAAATCCAGCCATTCCTCTGGTTCTCCATGGTGATCTCCTTCAGTCTGGCCGGGGGGAGCTTTGCAAAATCAGTTTCAGCCACAGAGCATTTCTGTCCCCAAACCTGAGGCAAATAAGCATTCAAAGAAATCTTATTAAAATAGTAATTCTTGGGGCGCCTGGGTGGCGCAGTCGGTTAAGCGTCCGACTTCAGCCAGGTCACGATCTCCCGGTCCCTGAGTTCGAGCCCCGCGTCGGGCTCTGGGCTGATGGCTCGGAGCCTGGAGCCTGCTTCCGGTTCTGTGTCTCCCTCTCTCTCTCTGCCCCTCCCCCGTTCATGCTCTGTCTCTCTCTGTCCCAAAAATAAATAAACGTAAAATAGTAATTCTTACACGTACATAGAAACTTTTAAAAATAGAGACAAGTGGAGGCGTCTGGATGGTTCAGTTGGTTCAGCATCTGGCTCCTGATTGCAGCTCAGGTCATGATCTCACGGTTGTGGGATCGAGCCCCGTGTCTCTCGGTTTCGGCTCAGGTCATGATCTCCAGGTTCGTGGGATCGAGCCCCACGTCAGGCTCTGCGCTGACAGTGTGGAGCCTGCTTGGGATTCTCTCTCCTCTCTTTCTGCCCCTCCCTCATGCGCTCTCTCTCTCTCTCTCTTTCTCTCTCTCTCTCTCTCCCCCTCTCTCTCAAAATAAATAAATAAGCTTTTAAAAGAAATACAGGAAAGTGTAAAGAGTAAAAATTGCCCCTAATCTCCTCAAGTAGACTTTTACCAACACCGTTGAGTACCTTTATGTATTTCCTCGCAGCCTTTTTCAGTGCACATATGTAAATATACTGTATTTTAAACATGGTTACAAACACATTGAACCTCATATCCTCTTTCTTTTTCATTTGACATAACATTATGGCAAGCAAGAACTTTTAAAACGCACTTGGGCTTTGCAAGCGAGCATATGCTTTGCAGACATTTCTGTCAGCCACCAGGAACCAACTGTAAGAACTCACGTTCCACCCAAAACAGAAATTGTGCCAGTTGGGGAGTCCTTTGATCACCAGGCAGTAAACGTAGCCAAAATAATTGTGCATTTAAACGGACTAAAACTAAAAACCCAACCGCTTGAAAACAATTTAAAACCCTCTCCTCAACCGCTATTTGGTCGAGGAAGAAATAAAGAATATAGTGACAAATATTTAGAAAGCACCGAAAACCAGAATGCCACATTACCAAACCTCTGGGAGGCAGCTGCAGCTAGTCTCATAGACCTAAATGCTTTTATTATTAAGAAGGGAAACAGAAAAAGGGAATAAGCCAAGCATTAGCCTGAGATCTTAGAGGAAAAAAAAAAAAATGAATAAAAAACAGCCCCTAAGGAAAACGGGGAGAAACGGAGAATAAAGCCAGAAATAAATGAATTAGAAAACAGAAACACAGTGAAATTAGCAAATATATCCAAGAGCTGATTCTGTTTTTAAACAAACAATAAAGTAGACTAACCTCTGGCAAATCGGCTTGAGAAATGAAAGAAAGAAAAGAAAAAAATAGGAGGAATAAGAAAGGGAACGTTGCAATAGAGAGTTAAAAATACGGATATGTATATATAAGCACAATTGCCTTAAGTTTGAAAATCTCAATTAAATGGAGGCTTCTCTGAAAATATATATGTTGCTAAATCAGAAAAAAATTTGTGATTGTTATCAAAGCACTGCCCCCTTTACCCAAAGAAGACACCGGTCCCAAGTGTTTTTTGCTAGGTAATTATTTTAAATTTGATGGTACTGATAACATTAAGCAGTTTCCATGGCTTAGCAAAAGATTGATGGAACGATCCAATTCATTCTACAAAGGAAAATAAGCCTGATATTAAGCATGGCAAAGAAACCATATTAAAGGATGGAAATGTTATGTCGGAAATAAAATTCAATAATGTATTAAGTCATCCACCATAACCCAGTGGGGCAATTGTCAATATCAGGAAAGCTTAATATAGTAACCGCGTCATGCTAATGGGTTAAAGAAGTACAACCGAATTGATTCCAATATATGTGGGGGGGAAATTGATTAAAGTCGAACCACCATTTCTACCTAATCAATACACCAAAAAAGGAATAGAAGGGTGCATTCATAGCGTGATTGAGAATATCTATTTCAGGGGCACCTGGGGGGCTCAGTCGGTTGAGCGTCTGACTTTGGCTCAGGTCACGATCTCGAGGGTCCCGACTTCGAGCCCCGCATTGGGCTCACTGCTGTCAGCACAGAGCCCACTTTGGATCCTCTGTTCCCCCTTTCTCTCTGCCCCTCCCCCTCTCACACTCTCTCTGTCTCAAAAATAAACAAACATTGGAGCGCCTGGGTGGTTCAGTCCGTTAAGCGTGTAACTTTGGCTCACAATGATCTCACAATTCATGAGTTCGAGCCCCAAGTCGGTCTCTGTGCTGACAGCTCAGAGCCTGGAGCCTGTTTTAGGTTCTGTGTCTCCCTCTCTGCCCTCCCCTGCTCACCCTCTGTCTGTCTCTCTCTCTCAAAAATAAATAAACATTAAAAAACAAATAAATAAGCATTTAAAAAAAAAGATGTAATTCAAACTGATGGCCAATGTTGTTATTAACCGTGAAACACTAGAGGCATCCCTGTTGAAACTAGTAACAAACTAAGGAGGCCCGCCATCATATTCACCGTTGAACCTCGCTTTTAAAATCCTAGTCAATACAATAATACTGAAACAGAAATACGTAATAAAGAAGAAGTAAACGTTTCGTATGTACAGTTTACCCTGCACCAAGTCTTGGGCTAGAGGTTGATTTCCAAAGTTTAGAAATAAAAAAGTCATCAAAAAACCGACAGACTTGACTACATTTAAAAAATGGGGGGAGGGGCCCGGGTGGCTCAGGTAGTTGAGCATGGGACTCTTGATTTCAGCTCAGGTCATGCATGATCTCATGGTTTGTGGGATTGAGCCCCAAGTTGGGCTCCGTGCTGCCAGAGCAGAGCCTACTTGGGATTCTCTCTCTCTCTCTCTCTGCCCCTCCTTTGCTCTCTTTCAAAATAAATAAATAAACTTAAAAGTAATTGTAAGTACTATGTGAATTCTACAAAACAATCGACAGCCCAGGGGAAAAGATTTTATCATGAGATACCTAAAGGGTTAAAATTTCTATTCTACTAAGATCATTCATATGTTTGTTTAAAAAAAAGAAAAATCGAGATTTAAGCTTGAAGAGAAAACTGAACAGCCCATAAAATTAGCAAGAAAGTACGCTGCCCGAAGAAATGCTGTGTGGTAAGTAAGCTCTGTGAGGTCAGGGACCAGGTCAGTTCTCTAGATAAATTAATGCAGTGCAAGGTTTCTTAGAGTATTATACGGTTTTTTACCGTTTAAATTTAAAGCAGGAGTTTTCATCAAGGTTTTATCATGAAATATTGCAAATCTATAGAAAAGTTGAAAGAATAGTACAGGAAATACTTACACACCCAGGACTAGAGAGAACAGATACTGACATTTGCCTTATTTGCCTCATACGTACACGTGTGTGTGTGTGTGTGTTTGGTTTTTTTCTGAGCCGTTTTGAAGTGAGTTGCAGAACACAACTTGTTCTTGAAGTAACAAGTTACTTCAGTTGTGAATCCCAAATTTCCCAGAATTTAGCTAGCTGTGCAGAGGATCTGGGAGCACCGTCCTCCCAGGGTGTCTCTGCAGATTGTCCTAGAAGGCATTCAGGAGCCACAGCTGTGACCTTCTGTTACTTAAGAGAAAAGAAAGTGCGTAATTGTCAGGCCCCGCGCTGGGTGTTTTACTGACGGCCTCCAGTTTTAACGTCTTCACAACTGTACGAAGGGGGCATTATGCCCATTTTCGGGGAAACTGAAGCTCAGAGAGGTTAAGTGACTTGTCTGAGTTCACACGTGGCATTATTCAACCCAGGCCCATCTGACACCGTCGAATTACACGTCTGCCTCTTCCCTTTATCTTCCCTCTGCATGAATGTAGGAAGGCATCTCGTGGGCAGTGTGGACAAACCGGAAGCAATCTGAGTGCCCTTCGGTGTGGGTGTGGACAGGCGAAGGGGGGGGATCTGTGTGTTCATGCGGACGTGCTGTGTCGATGAACGTCAATTTTTGTAATGAACGCGCAACATGGAAAGTTGCTCGGTGGTCCAGGTGAGGGGCCACGAGCAATACACCAGGTTGTATACGCCATGATCAACGCCTTGCGAAAACCACGTGCTTGGGGAGGACCTAGAAGGAACTCGCAAGAAGTGGCTGGGTTAGGGCCAGAAGGAGTATTAATTTTTTTTTTATTTTTTTTTAATGTTTATTTATTTCTGAGACTGAGAGAGACAGAGCATGGGTGGGGGAGGGGCAGAGAGAGAGGGAGACACAGAATCCGAAACGGGTTCCAAGCTCTGAGCTGTCAGCACAGAGCCGGACATGGAGCTCAAACTCACGAACCACGAGATCATGTCCTGAGCCAAAGTCAGAAGCTTAACCAACTGAGCCACCCAAGCGCCCCATCTTTTTTTTTTTTTTTTAAATGTTTCTTTACTTTTTTTTTTTTAAGTTTTATTTATTTTTGAGACAGGGAGAGACAGAGCATGAACAGGGGAGGGTCAGAGAGAGGGCGACACAGAATCTGAAACAGGCTCCAGGCTCTGAGCTGTCAGCACAGAGCCCGACGTGTGGCTCGAACTCACGGACCGCAAGATCATGACCCGAAGTCGGCCTCTTAACCGACTGAGCCACCCAGGCGCCCCTGTTTCTTTACTTTTGAGAGAGAGAGAGAGAGAGAGAGAGAGAGAACACAAGCGGGGGACGGGCAGAGAGCGAGGGAGACAGAGGATCCGAAGCAGGCTCTGTGCTGACAGCAGAGAGCCCAATACAAGGCTCAGACTCACAGACTGATCATGACCTTAGCCGAAGTCAGAGTTTAACTGACTGAGCCATCCACGTGACCCTTAATTTTTTTTTTTTTTCCTCTTCCATCTTTTTCAGACTCTTTGCAACGGGCAGGTTGTTTCGGTTTTTTTTTTTTCAATTTTATAATAGAAATTTTTCATCAGAAGAAGAAATTTGTACCCACTTTCCAGTTTTGTAAGTTCATGGCAGGGGAAGGCTCTGCTCTGTGTATTGCTGTTCTTTTATTTCCCAGTGCCCAGGCCCACACCTGGCATATTACAGACATAATAAGTGTGCAGGAAGAGTGCCCACTGGGAGACCTCTCAGGGCCCGGAACGCGTTTGCAATTTCCGCCAGCTGGCCTCCCCAAGAGCAGCCACAGACCAGGCATGTGTCACGGGGTGGTGTATTTGCAGGGTGGGGAGATCTCCCGGTGCAACCAGAAAGGGCCCCCGTCAAGGTATAGGGGCCATTTGGGCCGTTCAGCATCACCATGGCATTTAGTGCTAATATCCATGCAGAGTAAACAAACTCCGGTCAGACAGAAACAGATTTTATGTCCTTCTCAGACTTTCAACATGGATAGGAAGGATTATATGGGCAGTTATTGTTTATTGAGTGCTAGCCACGTAAGGATTATGAACTATATTACGTCCGTTCTATGGATGAAGAAACTGAGGCACAGGGGAACGAGGCATGAGTTCCAGGGCGAGTGTTGGTTTTGCCAGGAACTGAACTTTCAGCAAATCACAAGCCTTCTGGGCTTCAGTTCCCTTGTTTATGAACAGCACCAGCTGACATTAGTTGAGCGTTTACTCTGTTCCAGGCCCACGGAGCCGAGATTGTGAGGCCGCCTTCAACCAACAAACTGGATTTATTCCACTGGTCTCTCAATGCCAGGGACGGACGCTGCCCCCGTGCAGTCAACCCAGTTGGTCCTGTTCGTTTGAGCTTGTCTTACGTTCACAAGGCCAAAACTTTTTAGCCCCTGGTGACACCCTGTAACCCCCGGTTGTTACACAACAGGGGCGTGTTCAGTGGCCACACCATTTGTTATACACTGCTCGGGAACTTGTTACGTTACGGTTCCCTGCATCCCGCCCCCAATCCACCGGATCCCGGCAGGGCCCAAGAGGCCGCATCTTTTCTTCTGTGTTTAATTTAAAAAAAATTTTTTGACGTATCTATTTTTCACACACACACACACACACACACACACACACACACACACACGGAGTGCGAGTGGGGGAGGGGCAGAGAGAGAGGGAGCATAGAATCCGAAGCAGGTTCCAGGCTCCAAGCTCTCAGCACAGAGCCGGACATGGGGCTCGAACCCACGCACCATGAGATCATGACCTGAGCCGAAGTCGGACGCTCAACTGACCAAGCCCAGGCAGCCCCCCCACGAGACCACATCTTGAAATAACGTCAGGTGGTTCCTACCTGCCAGTCTTGTTACGGCCAACGTGGGCCAACCTTGAACTGTTCAGTGGCCTTTTCCTTCTGTGAGTAAACCTGCGAATGCTTGGGCTAGTCCACACCGGAGCCCGTTTCCTTCTGGAGGAACCCAGCGGAGCAATGAACGCGGCTAAGAATTGCAAATTTCATACTCGGACTGAACGCTTGTGGATTTCCCATTGACAGAACATTCTCTTCAAACCTCGGCTCCATGGAGCTCAGCAGGCCACGTGCAGTTGAATGTAAATTCCGAGAACACTTAAACGTTTGTTATTTTTCTGTTTTGAAGAAACAGGAGGGGCCGCCAAGATGACCTTCGAGAGGGCAGATTGGAGGCTCTCTTCACCTAGCACCGTTCGCACGAGAGCAAAGATACACATCTACCTTTAATCTCTCAAGTGTATGAGCACAGTCACACATTCTCAGGCCGCTGCCACACAGGAGGACAGGCCATGGGCTGAGGGTGTGCTGTTCTGTAGGGTGTCACCTGGCCAAGAGGAATTGAGAATGGGGTTTAGCAACTTGTCCTGTGCAATGCTACCTGGATGACATCCCGGGGGGTGGCCTATGGCTGTGTCTTGAACCACTGTGGGCGTCGTTGGCCTCCTGCGGCAGGGAGGAGGCCGCCCGGTAGCTTTATTTGTTTATTGTAATGTTTTATTATTATTGTTTTGTTTTTTTTTGAGAGAGAGACAGAACAGGGAGGGGGTGGGAACAGAGGGAGGGAGGCACAGAACCCGAAGCAGGCTCCAGGCTCTGAGCTGTCAGCACAGAGCCCAGCGCGGGGCTTGCACCCACAAACGATGAGATCGTGACCTGAGCCAAAGTCGGACGCTTAACCAGCCGAGCCCCCCCGGGCGCCCCTAGCTTTAGTCCTTCCAGGGATCTCAGCAAGCCAGTTCATGCAGAAGGCGATTGGCTGCCACACCAGCTGTCCGCTCCATTGTGAGCCCTTCTACTTGCCCCAGAGGACTTGTGTACAGCCTGGTCGGGGAGCCTGCGGGAGAGACGTGTTGTCCAGGGGTAGAGCGGGGTGGTTTCGGAGATGGCCCTGGGAGTCCCTGCAGGCCTGGCTTTGCAAATAGGCACTGGCGGCTGGGACTCTGGCCCCACTGGCTTTCTCTCTCCGTGTCTCAGGGGTTCAGAAAATGGGGAGTGGCGGTCTCTCCTGGAAGGGCTTTCGTGCGAGATAAAAATGAGATAATACAAGGGACTCCGCGCTTGAGAACGGGGGATGGGTTCTTTGTGTTGTTTTGTCTGTGTTATTTGAAAAAGTAGATTGCATTGTGGGTCTCCAGGAAGTTGCCAGCTGCCCTCCCTGTTTCTGAATTCCTGTGTGTGTGTGTGTGTGTGTGTGTGTGTGTGTGTGTTGTGCCCTTGGTCCGGGGAAACAGTCATCAGTTTCCTGCTGATTAATTCAGTTCCTGGAGGGCCCTCCCTAGCAGTGAAGGGGCCCCGGCCTCCTGCCTCCACTCTCCTGGCCCCTTTTAAGAGGCCCACCTGCCCTCCTGCCACCCTGGGGCCCAGGACAACCTTTGCAGGTCTTTGGAGCCTGGCTTTGTCCTGGCCGTGGGTGGGGCTCCCAGGCCCCAGCTGCCTGGAGTTCTGTCCCAGGGTGTGTTTCCTTTGCACACCTGTCACCTGTGGGGACATAGGCTGCTTCCATGTCAGCCCCAGGTCGGGCCCGAGAGGTTTTGATCATCTGAACTGCAAGCCCTTGGAAATGATGCTGTCGGGGTCCTCTGCCCTTTGGGAGCAGGAGGCTGAAGGCCAGGGCTCCAGAGAAGCACCAAAGTGGGAGCGGTGAGACCCTAGGATTTCCCTCCTGGTAGAAGGGGAGTTTGGAGTGTATGCCTTTGGTCTTCAGAAGGAAAGTTCTGGCAGCAGGGAGAGGCCAGTGTGTTAGGATTTGGGGTCCCTGGTCTGCACCTTGGCCCTTGAGTGAAGGACTAGCAGAAAAGGGGAGCTTGGATGCGAGCTGGGCTCGGGTCAGGCCTGTGGTCACCATGTTGGGCTGGATCTGCTTTCCCGCTTCATTTATTTTATTTTATTTTTTATTTTTTATTTTTTTTCATTTTTTTTTTCAACGTTTATTTATTTTTGGGACAGAGAGAGACAGAGCATGAACGGGGGAGGGGCAGAGAGAGAGGGAGACACAGAATCGGAAACAGGCTCCAGGCTCCGAGCCATCAGCCCAGAGCCCGACGCGGGGCTTGAACTCCCGGACCGCGAGATCGTGACCTGGCTGAAGTCGGACGCTCAACCGACTGTGCCACCCAGGCGCCCCTATTTTATTTTTTTAAAGTTTGTTTATTTTGAGAGAAACAGCACAAGCAGGAGAGAGGCAGAGAGAGAGAGAGAGAGAGAGAGAGAGAGAGAGAGAAAATTCCAAGCAGGCTCTACTGTCAGTGAGGAGCCCAATGCAGGGCTCGAACTCCTGAACCGCGAGATGGTGACCTGAGCCGAAGTCGGTCGGTTAACCAACTGAACCACCCAGGCGCCCCCTTGCCACTTCACTTAGAGACTCCGTGACCACACGGTGGTCCCCTGAATGGTGTGGGGGCCACGCGCGTGAAGCCGTGGCCTTGTCCCCAAACACCGCAGCTCTCCGGCTCCCTGCATGGAGCCCTCAGCAACCACAGACGTGGCGTCTCCACTGTGCGCAGAGGAGCCCAGCTGTTCCCGGATGTGGACCCTCGGCCGCTGGCCGACTGCGGACGACAGTTCCCCAGGACTGGGCGGGCGTTCAGCCTGGCTTTTGCGCCTGAGTGCCACCCGCGCCTCTTACACCGAGGGATGGGGTCAGGACCGTATTGTGCCCAGGGTATGGCGGACCCTGAGCGCCCCCAGCCTCTCACGCTCCCTAGGAGTCAGGCCAGGGATGGGAAGCCCTGTACTTGCTGATAGCTGCTGGCTGAGTCAACAAGGCCAGGTTGTGTATTTGGTTAGCAAACAGGGAGCTGCAGCTGGAGCCGGCCCACTGCCTTCCTGCTCCCTGCCCTTCCAGCAAAAATGTCCTCTGGAAAGGTCAGCCAGGACCGGCCACATAATTTGCTGTTCCCAAATGAAAACGAGGGCCCCGTGTGTGAAAATTAGTAAGAGTCTCAAGATGGCTACAGCAGAGCTCAGTGGACCCAGCACTGGCCCTCCCAGGAGCCGGGTGCCCCAGGGGGGACCACACCCTGAGGTCAGCATTTCCCAGCCTCATGGAGTTCTGATGCTTCTGGGGTGACCAAACCGGGCTTCTCTTTGGAAGAAGAGGGACTTTACTGCCACACCAGCTGTGAGCTCTGAGACACGCTCTCCCCACCCCGTCCCACGGGCGGGCCAGCTTTTCTCAAGGGTTGGAGAGACTTCCACTTCTCTTTTTCTTCTCTACCCTGTTTCCCCCTCTCTTGGTAAACTCAGAAACGTTGGACCCTCCCTCCCATTCCTCCTCCTTGCCTTCTCACCCTCCCTCCGCCTCTGTTGCCCTCGTCCTCTCCCCATTGCTTTCGTCTGGGGCAAAACCCTTCCCGTGTTTGCTGTCTAGCATCTCCCAACCATTCCTTTGGTGCTGTTTGATTTTCACCTCCCTTTGAATGAGCGCGAACGCTCCTTGGATTTCCAAAGCCCCTCCCCGAAGTGGCTCAAGCAACCACCTTCCCCGACTGAGGGATGTCCCTTCGGTGGCCTCTGGCTCTGTCCAGATGGTCTCTGCCCATTGGGAGCCTGGAATGAGTTCTCATTGTTAGCATTTGTCACTCACCACGGCCTCCCCACATTCAGCTGTCAGCCCTACTGGCCATGGTGGCGAGAAAGCCTGCTCCATTCTTCCCTGTGACACCCCATGAGCCCTGGTGACAAATCTGGCCACGGCTCCAAAAGTTGGAGGCTTCCAGGCTTCCTCCAGGGGGGCCGAGAGAGAGCCGAGAGCGGTAGGGGTGGGGACTGTGAAAGACTTAAACAGATAAGCCACGACGGTGTCCTTCCGTCACACTGTAACCAGAAGGACTTTGCACACAGCCATTGGATCACAATCCTTCCTTGCCCGAAACCCTCCCCTGGCTTCCTGATACCTGAGAATGGCATCCAGACCCTTGTGCTGCCTTCAGGGCCCTGTCCTCCTGAAGAAGCAGGCAGCCCAGAGTTGCTGAAGTGAGACTGGAGCCCCACCTTGAAGGATGCTAGAGGTTTGGGGAGGTGGGGATGGGAGGGGACATTACAAGGAAGGGACGGCTCCTGTAGAGGACAGGCGGAAGGTGGAATCCTAGGATGGCTGGGGAGGAGGGCAGCAGGACTGGGAGAAGGTCTGTCTTCGCTCTGATCGGCTTCCTTGGGGGGGCTGTACTCCACCCTCATGCACATTCGAATCACCCAAGGGCTTTCGAAAATCACCAGAGCCTCTGGGGATGGGCTCGTCCTGGGTGTTTTCATTTACTCCCCCAGGGCGGTGAGTCCGGGAACCCCCTGGGAGCACTTTAGGAAGGTGGCAGGAGCCAGCTGCCAGTCCTGACCGAAGCAAGAATGCACTAGGACCCTTCTCCGGCGATGGGAAGGCTGCCTTGCCCAACCAGCCCCGAGCCTCCAGCCGGAATGAACTAAGAGAGCGCTAAGCAGAGCTGGGGTCCCTAGAGAGTCAGCTGGAAGGACCCATGTTCAGAAAGGGAAACGGAGGCCCGATCACCAGTGAGCATCACCCCTGGGTAGCAGAGCCTGGGGGCTTCCGGCCTTCGCCACGGCCTGGCTACGGTGCAGTGAGGGCTGAGCTAGTACGTCACAGTCAAAATGATCTCCGGCAAGTACTTTGTGGTTCTGACTGTTAGAGCATCTTCAGCAGCAGGATCTGGGCCTGAAAGAATTTGTAAGAACTCGGGATCCAGGGGGGCGATGGGCCCCGGGCATAAAATATTGAAATCTGGACACACAGGAGATGGGCCTGAGGGAGAAGAGATGAGCTCCTTGGGGGCGGACCCGAGAGGAAGCTGTGCCCAGGCACTGAATTTCCTTCGGCCCTCAAGCAGCGGGGCTGGGCAGGGCCGGGGTAGCTGGGGCCAAGGCGGGTTGTAAGCCGGCTTGCCTGCGGACTCCAGTGCACGGTCCGTGTGTCTTCTGCGTGTGCGTGCGGATCGGGGAGCAAGGCATGGCCCCGTCCTCGCCACGAGCACCTCACTTTCTGCATCGGGCAGATTGGGTAACCAACCAAAGATTGGCCCAGCGCCTGCAAAGAAAAAGTCACACTCCGCCTGCGGGGCGAAGTTCTGTTTCCTCATAACTTTTTATTTTGAAAATGTCGAGCCTCACAGAAAAGCTAAGAACCTTCATCTAGGTTCACCAGTTGTTAACAGTTGTTAACATTTTGCTACGTTTGCTTTATCTCGCTCTCTTTGAGATGGTTTTGCTGAATCATTTGAAAGTGAGGTGCAGGCGGCCTGACACTTCACCCCTCAGCACCTCGGCAGGTGGCTTTTAGGAGCAAGGACTTTCCCCTGTATAGCCGCCATGCCATTATCATACCTCAAAAATTACCATTAATCAATAATATAGTGTGACATATATCATAATATAATATTCCCCCGTTGACCTCCAAAAATGTCTTTTAGGTTCTTTTCCTGATCCCAAAAGGCTCGCGCATCATGTTCGGTGGTTATTTTTCTTTAAACTTCTTTTAATCTCGGACAGTCCCCCTGTGCCTTGCGTGGGCCAGTGGCTTTGAAGCGTCCAGGCAGGCCAGCCGTCTTGTAGAACGGATTCCGGCTTTGTCTTCGATCGAGCGTGTACAAGTTCAGTTTGCGTGGTTTTGAAACTGGCCTGATCATTGCTTCATTGTGTCTCAGAAAGTTCTAAGGCAGAGGGTACGGGCCAGGGTATCCCCTTTGTCCCCTAACCTTGTGTGAGTCATGGGATGCCCCGTCCAGCCACCAGTAAAAGAGGTGGCTTTAGCAACGTTACATTATATTTATAAAATGTTTCCGCTGGCTGTCAAGATTATTTCAGTTGATCCCCGCCAAGCCCGGCCGGAGCGGGCAGGCGTTCTCTATCCACAGTTGGTGGATGGGATTCTGAGAGACTGAGCTTGTGCACAGGTCCACGCGGTAAGCAGACCTGGACCAGAACCCAGCCCTTGTGACCCGCCTTGGGGCTTCCTGTGCCTCTGCACAGAGGTGGCAGCTGGGAGACTGGGCAGAGGCAGTGCTTTGCTTGCTCCAGACTGGCTAAGTGACAAGGTGTTATCCCCAAACCTCAGCCCTGGACCCAACACGTGCATCCCTGAGGGCCAAACAGAATGTTGGATATACTCTAATAGGATCTAACCTGTCTTTTGTTTTGTTTTTTAAGTTTATTCATTTATTTTGAGAGGGAGAGAATCCCAAGCAGGCTCCACGCTGTCAGCGCAGAGCCCAACTCGGGGCTCGAGCTCACGAACCGTTGAGATCACGCCCTGAGCCGAAATCGAGAGTCGGGCGTTTGACCGACTGAGCCACCCAGGTGCCCCAGATCTACCCTGTCTTGACGGTCGTGAGCTTAGTGAGTGATGTGGGTGCGGAGACGCCGAACTTGCCTGTCCCACCCTGGCTGGCCCCACACTGCCTGCTGGTAGTTTTCGTCCTGCGCCCTCGCCGTCACAGCCTCCAGCAGTGGTACCCCATCCACCTCCCCGCTCCTCCTCATTTGCAGCTTGCATCTGCCGGCCTGGGAAGCCAGATACACAAGCTTGTTAGAACTGGGTCCAGAGGCTGCAAGCGAGGGGCGTGGTCCAGGAGGGAAGAGCACAGACTCTTCTCGGAGGCACGCCCGTCAGATCAACTTCTGCGCCTTCTGAGCTGTCTGGTCTGCTCTGACAAGCGGGATTGCCGGAGAAGGGACCTCTGGACAAGTGGGGTTTTGCTGTTATGTGTTTCGAGTTTAAAAGGCCTACCAGGGGCGCCTGGGTGGCGCAGTCGGTTAAGCGGCCGACTTCAGCCAGGTCACGATCTCGCGGTCCGGGAGTTCGAGCCCCGCGTCGGGCTCTGGGCTGATGGCTCGGAGCCTGGAGCCTGCTTCCGATTCTGTGTCTCCCTCTCTCTTCTCTGCCCCTCCCCCGTTCATGCTCTGTCTCTCTCTGTCCCAAAAATAAATAAACGTTGAAAAAAAAAAAAAAAGGCCTACCAAAGACCGTAAGGCACAGCATAGTGGCTGGTGGGAACAGCATGCACGTGTGAGGGCCAGAACAGGAGGGCACGGTGGCCTCGATGCTGAGGGGCGGGGGCGTGGTGAGGGGGTCCCAGGGCTCAGGCCAGTGTGTCCCGACCGCCACCCTCCCTGCGCATAGATCGTGCTGCCCTTGCCCCAGTGGGCTGTATTAACACGCACCCCAGTTTTCCCGAGGATCTAGGCCCCTGCAGGAAAGCCATGTCTGGGTCTCTGGATCTCCTCGCCGCTACCCCCCCCCCCCCCCAGGGAAGGATCCCTGGTGCTTTGGATCTTGTTTTTAAAACCACATGCCAATATTCTGCAGATTTCTCTCCCAAGGCACTTTCCCTCCATTCTGTTCTGTCTAATTATGTTACCTTGGGCAGGAGCCCGCTGAATTCTGTTCTTTCTCGGAGAAATTTCTGTTCTCATAAATGTATACGCATGGTGCCCTTTCCGGGTCTCTCTTGGCTGAGTCCTCCAGAAAGATCCCAATTTGACTTAACAACGAGTCCTCTGCCAAGCCTTTTTTGCTTGTTTGCTTGCTTTTGGTTTTGTTTTTTCTCAAACGAATGCATATGCGTCTTTTTTAAAGTCAAACAATACTGGAGGTCTGGTAAGGGTACAGCCACGGGCCCCACCCACCTCCTCGCCCACCCCAGCCCTCCAGACCCATAAACAGTCTCTCAGCTCTTTTATATGTCTCCTGTTGTTCACCTCCATATTTCGAAAGGCTGTGTTTATCCTACCACTTCTCCATTTAGCAATTTGGGACATTATCTGTTGCTTCCACGTTCTTGCCTTTCCTGCCAATATTGTTCTATCACGATTTGGGGTTAAACTCACAATGTTCATACTGTTCACGGCTAAGCCGAGCGCTGAGCTCTATTTCTTCTTTTAAAAAAAAGTTAATTATTGTTCTCGGCAGCTTGGTTTTCTGGGTCTATTACTCATTCTTCCCAGTGCACCAAAGGATTGAGAAAACATCTATCAGGTGTTTTTATCTATAGCTCATTGATCAATTCTGGTTTTTTCCTAGGCACTGGGGTATCTCGCCGGTGAAATTCTTTAAAGCTTTCTCAAGACAACTGAAAATCTAGTTCATGGGAACGTATTACAATAACCCGATGCCCCCTCCTCTGAAAAGGCTTCTCTGAACCCCCAGCTCCCCGAGGCTGCCCCTCCTCAGGGCGCCCACAGCCCCCTCACCCTAAATTGTAATCACCTGTTTCATTGCCTGACGCGCCCCCTATATACCATGAGCGTGAGTTCTCCAGGGCAAGCCTTGGTCGGGTTCACTGCCTCCTCCCTAGAAATGCACAAGAGCTGGCTGGCACATAGCAGGCGCTCAATAAATATTTGTTGGAATTTGCATCTGTTGGATTGCAATGCAAGAGTAATTATATGCTCCTGGCGGTTCAGTGAAATTTCCGACCCTGCGCTCCTTTGCATTTTCCCGGTGCCTGTTCTCTCGGCTTCCTTGTTGGGTTTGGAGGCCTTTCTGGGCCCGTTCCAACTGAACAGCCCTTCCCAGATGAAGCTAGCAAAGGCAGGGTTTCCTTTCCCAGCTCTGCGGTGCACCCCACCCCCACCCCCTACTAGATTGGCCTCAAGCATCTCAGGGCCTCTGATTGGTCCTTGTCACTCTCTAATCCCAGCCCACGCCACTGAGCTCGGCACAGACTGATGGCTCAGTGGAGAAGTGAGATGGAGGCTCGCTCAATCAATCAGTCAATAAACCAATCAGTCTTCCCGCGCCCAGCCTCTCTGTTCCCAGGCATTTCTCATTATCCAGCGTCTGGATGATCAGAAGGGAAAAAGGAACCTCTGCGTAAAGGTGACCCCATTTCGGGTTTTGTCATGACTCCATGAGTATTGAAAGACAGGAAGAGAGCGAGGCGAGGAAAGACAAAGAAAGGGGGACCAGGGGTCTTCACTTGTGATCTCAGAGGGACATCTTGGGAGCCATTTGGTCACTAGACTGAGGACTGTGTACAAGTAGGGACAGTCCTGTGCGCTGTGTTACCTGGAGCTGAGCACACAGTAGGCGCGAGTCATTACTGATGTCTGACCGCAGGGAGGAGGGAAGGACAGAAGCCCAGATCTCGGACTGTTCCGAAAGAGGGACCCGGAGTTTTTTCTTTTTTTTAATTGATCTTTATTTTGAGAGAGAGAGAGAGAGAGTGTGTGTGTGCGAGCAGGAGAGGGGAGGAGAGAGAGGGAGACAGAGAATCCCAAGCGGGTTCCAGGCTGTCAGCGCAGAGCCCGACGTGGGGCTCTATCTCACCAGCCGTGAGCCGAAACCTAGAGTCGGACGCTTAACCGACTAAGCCACCCAGGCGCCCCAGGACCTGGGCTTCTTGGGGCACCCGTATATCTTGCAGTGTTTGGGTCTTGGCTAACTCAGGAAAGTGCTGATCTGTGATGTGTCCATGGAGGCCCCTCCCTTGTAAACACAGTGATCCCACCGCCGCCGGCAGCTAATGAAAACGACCCACCCGCCTCTCACCCTCCCAGAACGAGAGGCCTGACCCGAGCAGGCCTGAGCAGCGCTTCCTTGGCGCGGTCCCTGGAGAGGGTGCCCCATGCCTGAGCCGCCAGTGTCATTCATTCCACAAGTCGCATGTGCCTCCTGCACGGCTGTGCGGCCCAGGCCGGCATCCAGCCAGAACAGCTGCCCGGCGCAGACCCTCCTCTGTCGCCCTGGGCCTGGGCCCTCAGCTCTCAGCCAGCTCTCCGCCACGAGGGCCAAGCCGCCCGCGGAGACCGGGCCTCCCCGACAGTGTCACAGCCCGGGGCCCCTCTCCACCTTGGCTCACCCAGGACCCAATGGGAGGAGGCCGACCCTGGAATAAAGCCGACGGCCACCGGCCTGTGCCCCCCGCTCCCCGAGAGGGAGCACTTCCCTCGCGGGTGTAGTGAGTTTCGGGGAAAGCCTTTCAAGCCGCTCTTTGATGCTTCTCCAGTGGAACTGAATTTATTTTTTGTATTTTTAGGAATTAACTTGCAGTTCTCAGCCTCTCCCTCCCTCCCTTTCTCCCCAGAAAGGAGAGAAGGAGAAAAGAAGAAAGGGTCTGCATTGTCGCCGTGATTGGCACCGAGTGTGAATGAGGGGTCACTGCCTCGGCTGCTCCTTTTCAAGTGCTCCCTCTCCCCTGCACGCCGTATTCACGAGGAACACTCTTCCTTTCAAAGCTCCTGTCTTTCTCTCCTGCTTTGTCTGTGCCTTCTCCTTCCCTTCACGCTCTGCCTTTCATTCTGAGCCCCGCCGGCTCCCTCGGGGACGCGCTCCTCCCGCCCTCCTTCCCCTTCTTCCTCTTCTATTCACTTCTTTTCTTGTTGCCTCTTTCTTTCTTCTTTTTCCTTTCTCTTTTTGAATAGTGCTTCTGTTTTCAAGGGAGAGAACGAACAGAGAAGTCGGTTTATTTGAGCAGAGAGAATGTGAATGTGTTCATTTTCCTCCGTGGCTCCAAATGTGTTAAAAAAAAAAAAAAATCAATCCCCATGCGGGACATGGCTTCCTCCAGGCTCCCACTCCGAGAGGGAAGGGTGTTTGGAAAAGAGGCTCCACCAGACCAGAGGGAGCCACTCACGGGCAGATGGTTCTCACTGGGAAGTCCTGAGAGTCTGTCACCAGGGGCTGGCCTGGTCCTGCCTTGTGCAGGATTCAGACATAACCCTGGGGACCTGCTCCCTCTCTGCCTGGCCCTAGGGGCGGCCTTGACGTGAGGGTCAAGGTCCGAGGTGGATGCGGACCCCCCTCCCCACCAAACCACCCTGCTCTGTGGGAGCCTCGCTCTCCTGCAAGGGAGGGCCCGGTGGAGGCCGTGGGAACGCCGTGCGTAGGCTGAGCATCGGGAAGAGGGCCGGGTTCCACACGGAGCCACGGTTGTCCGGTGTGGCCTCGGCCCCCGGGGGGCGGGGGACCCTGCCTGGGCTGGACCTGGAGTCCTGGAGAGGAGGCTGGGAAACCGGAACTGGAGAGGAGGATCCTTGGAGTTTAGAGGGATGGTTGACAGAAGGTTCGACACCCAGGAAACGCGGGGGGGGGGGGGGGGGGGCAGGGAGGAGAGGTGTAGGCCGAGTGATGTCAGCACGGAGGGGAGAGTCGGAGGAAGCCCTGGGAAGATGGGAAAGCGGAGGCCACTGAGCTGAGGGAACAGAGGTAGAAGGAAGCCGTGAGCGGCCTGGAGCCCAGGGAAGATGCAGGGCTGCTGCCTGGTCAGGGAAGAACCCCGGATCCTCTGTGTTTGGAAGTGGTCACCTATGGCGTCCAGTGGGGGGAACGGAGAGCAGGGGTCCAAGAGGGGGTGGAGCACCTGACCCCCTGTTCGGGGGTAGAGAGAAGGCAAGAAGTTGGGCACCGCCAGGGGCTGCAGCCGGCTAGGACAGCTCGGGGGACACGGGCGTCTCTGGGAAGGAGCCCTGGGGTGTGGGTGGCCTGGACGATGCAGAGCAAGGGTGCTGGCATAGCCGAGAGGCCAAAGTGGAGGCCTGGGCGAGGGGGTGACTCCCAAGGGCGAGCTCTGTGTGTGTCCTCTGCCGCGCCCCGCACAGCTGGCCCACGGACGATGCCGCATACATGTTTGTTGAAGTGTGAACTGAATTTGTCCTCAGCAGATGTTTTAATGGTTACCGCACAGCACACAGCCGAGGTCCATCCGAACCCCTTGAAGGGTGGTTTATTCAGGAAATGTGCCTGGAGCATGGACTGTGTCCTCCCTGTGGGCCTGGGGGACGACGGGGAAAGGTAGCAGGCAGTGTGGTTATCTGGGGAAGTTTGGGATTTGTACTCCGGGGAAGGACGGAGATGCCTGGGGGGCAGGTGCTGTCCCCGCTGCAGAGAGACGTGTGAGACTGGGGCCAGGCGGGGAGGCCACCACCACTGCTCTCCCTGACCTCACCTGCTTCTCAAGACACCTGCTGGCAAACCTGGAGATTGCAAGAGTTAGGTGTGCTGGCTGCCCGTCAGGTATTTCCGGTTTGGGCAAGAACATCTCCTCACACCCTGTTAAGGCCCCCACAGCCACCCTGACCTACAGATGAAAGGGGAGCAGATCCTGGGGGCAGGGGGCAGGGGTGAGGGTCTGCCTCTCGGGAAAGGCTTTCGGAGGCAGGCGTGTTTCATGGGCCCCCAGCTACCAGGACAGCAGAGGAGCTGGTGGTCAAGAGCTACATCAAGGACCACAGCACCTCCAGTGACCCACAGTATGGCCCCCAGCAGCTTGCCAGGCGCTAATTATAGTAGCAAATAGGCGTGGCGGGTTCTTCTGTGAGCACCTTGAATTTGTTAACTTGTAAGCAGGTGCTGTCAGAACCACCCCAGTTTAGTAAAGAGAAACAGAATATGGGGCACCTGGGTGGCCCAGTCGGTTAAGCCTCCGACTTCGGCTCAGGTCATGATCTCACAGTTCGTGAGTTCGAGCCCCACGCCGGGCCCTGTGCTGACAGCTCAGAGCCTGGAGCCTGCTTCGGATTTTCTCTCTCTCTCTCTCTCTCTCTCTCTCTCTGCCCCTCCCCCATCCATATTCTGTCTCTCTCTGCCCCTCCCCCATTCACATTCTGTCTCTCTCACAAATAAACATTGAACGTTTTTAAAAAGAGAGAGAGGGGCGCCTGGGTGGCACAGTCGGTTAAGCGTCCGACTTCGGCCAGGTCACGATCTCGCGGTCCGTGAGTTCGAGCCCCGCGTCGGGCTCTGGGCTGACGGCTCGGAGCCTGGAGCCTGCTTCCGATTCTGTGTCTCCCTCTCTCTCTGCCCCTCCCCCATTCGTGCTCTGTCTCTCTCTGTCCCAAAAATAAATAAACGTTGAAAAAAAAATTAAAAAAAAAAAAAAAGAGAGAGAAAAGGAATAATCACACCTCTGGGAAGGAGCAGAGGCCAGACTGAATCAGGCCTTCGGAAACCAGTCTGGGCTCTACGTGAGTGCTTCTACTTTTAAAACTCCTAGTATTTGTGATCCTCACAGACCGACACCTTTTCAATCCTGCCTGGATGTCCTAGCAATTTCTTTCCTTTTTTTTTTTTCTTTAAGCGTTTATTTATTTTTGAGAGATAGAGACAGAGTGTGAGCGGGGGACAGGCAGAGAGAGAGAGGGAGGCGCAGAATCCGAAGCGGGCTCCAGGCTCTGAGCTGTCAGCACAGAGCCCGAGGCGGGGCTTGAACCCATGAACCGTGAGATCATGACCTGAGCCAAAGTCAGACGCTTAACCGACTGAGCCACTCAGGCGCCCCATCCTGGCAACTTCAAGTTGCTGTAAAAGCTTCTAAATGCTTCCTGCAGGCATCAATATGGAGGCAGTCACGGGGAGCACTGCTCTAAAGATGTTCTTAATCTTTCCGTGCCTCAGTTTCCTTATCCGTAGAGTGGGGGTGATGGTGCACACAGACAGTGGTCAGTACTGACTTAGGTAATGCGCGTAGAGTTGGCCCCGGCGGGCACCGACACCCGCCAGCCGGTCTGCTAACATCAGGGTCGTCATCCCCCATCTGTCCAGTGGAGGAGATGCCCATACAGATGCCAGCCAGATCGGCACCCAGCAGGGAGGATCCAATGGCATTGTGCCTGGGAGGGCTTTGTAAACTGCAGAGGGCTGTGCCTGCGTGAGCGGGCGAGTTCACTCCCCGGCCTGAGTCCCCGACAAGCTTGTGTTCCATCATGTGCTTGGTGCCCAGATCTGGGGGCGTATGGGGGAGGGACTGCGCCAGGCCTCCCGGAGGCAGCGCTTGCTCTGAGCTGGGACGCTGCCCAGCCAGGCCTTGCTGCAGCGCGGGGAGCAGGGTGACCCTTGCCCCCTGGCCTGTGCACGTGTGAGTTCATGTGGTTCTCACACGAGAAACTTCTCGGGCATTTTTGTTTCAGGGAATCGGGCAAAGCACTGGGGATCTCGTTCTCGAATTCTCCCTTCCCCTTGTGACCCCCCCGGGGCTGTGTTTGTGGACGGTGGGTCATCCCAGCTGTTGGAGGCTGAGAAAGTGCCCTGGAGCCCCAGAAGCGGGCTACACTTGTGAGGAGAGTGGAGTTTTGTGATTTGTTTCAGAATTTGGTCTTTTCTTTAAGTTTATTAATTTATTTTCAGAGAGAGAGAGAGGGAGAGAGAATCCCAGGTCGGCTCCGTGCTGCCAGCACAGAGCCCGATGTGGGGCTCAAACCCACAAACCTTGAGATCATGACCTGAGCCAGAATCAAGAGTCGGTCACTTAACTGACTGAGCCACCCTAGTGCCTCGGGAATTTGGCCTTTTGAGCCGCCTTGATGGGTTCCATAGAAGAGATGATGTGTGGCATCTATGAGGACGGCTTCCACATCCTGCCAGGAAAGACAACTCTTGCCTCTCCAGGGCTCCACGCTACGTCCTGGGCCCCGAGGGACCCTCATGGCCCTACAGGCATGGGGTTGGGAACGTCCAGCCCCAAGCAAGCAGGGGCTCCTTTGTGGGCTGACGACTAAGCTAGAATCTTCCATAGGGTCGGGTTCATTTCCAGCCTCTCTCCCTGTGCACCTGATATGGCTACTTTTTCTTCCTCAGAATCGTAGCTGCTTTTTCCAAGTGGTCATACTCATTCATGGGAGTGGTAAGAGCATATTTTTAGTAGTAATAAGTATATGCCAAATATTTTAGGGTCCTAGGTGATTCACCTTGTGTGTGTACATGTCTTGTACATATATATTGGTGAAACCAAGAAATCACCGTTTACCAAATTCCAGCCCCGTATGCCAGGTACTTTCACTCAGTTATATATATACACATATATATATATTTATTTAATGTTTATTCATTTTTGAGAGAGAGAACGTGAGCAGAGAGGGGCAGAGAGAGCAGGGGGACAGAGGATCAGAAGCGGGCTTTGAACTCAGGATCCGTGAGATCGTGACCTGAGCCGAAGTTGGATGCGCAACCGACTGAGCCGCCCGGGCGCCCCGACTCGGTTCTTTTTTAATCTTCTCCATCATTCGGTGGAACAGGCAGCTGGCATCCCCACTTTACAGTTGGGCAAACTGAGGCTCTGAGAGATGAAGCAGGTGGTGGCCAGGCTGACTGCCGCCCCCGTAGGCTGACTCCCAACGGCAGGGACAGTGGTCGTCCTCAACCTGGACCACAAGCACCTCTGGGGAAGGCAGATATTTGCTCGTTTTATAATTGTCGCCTCCACTAAAATCACTCTGGCCCTTGGGTTACGGCCCCACGTGCGTTTGAATTGCAGCACCTGGGGCCCCCCCCTACGCAGATGAGGTCTCTGAAGCGATCTGGATTGAAGAGGAACCCGGGTCCCGCTTGGGCTGTGCTGGCCGCTTGGGACACCTCCTCTGAGTCTGTGGAACCGCCCCCCTCTGGGGACCTGGCCTCCAGGCCCCTCTCCTGGCTCTCCCTGTCCTCCAGGACTCCCCCCCACCTCTCCTCCAGCCCGTAGATGAGTCCCCCCGGGGCGCGCCCCGTCAGCTCCCGGTACCGTATGGACCCAGCAGCACCCGGCTGGGATGCTTTCCTGCCTTCCCTGCCAGTCTCTCGCCTGACTTCTTTTTTTTTTTTTTTTTTAATTTTTTTTTTTTTGGGGGGACAGAGAGAGACAGAGCATGAACGGGGGAGGGGCAGAGAGAGAGGGAGACACAGAATCGGAAACAGGCTCCAGGCTCCGAGCCATCCGCCCAGAGCCTGACGCGGGGCTCGAACTCACGGACCGCGAGATCGTGACCTGGCTGAAGTCGGACGCTTAACCGACTGCGCCACCCAGGCGCCCCTCGCCTGACTTCTTATCTCACAGCTGCACTGTGGGTTCCCTCCACCCGCCCTGTGCGTGTGTTCCCCCCCCCCCCGCCCGGGCCAGTCCGCGGGGTCCTCAAGTATGCACATGGGCTCCCGCTCCTCGCGTGGGTCCTGTCCCCCGACTCGCCGCGTGAAGGTGACTAAGGAGAGAACAGAGTTGCAAGTTGCTCCGGCTTGCCGCTGATTCCAGCCTGTGTGGACGGCGTGTGTGCCTGATGTCTGCACGCACACTGTCAGCCTAAGTGTTGCACCAGCTGTCCCTCCCCCCAGGAGATACAGGGAGGCATTACGTGAATGAGAGAGGCATTTTTTTTTTTTTCCCTCCTCTCCTGGCATAAATCTGTTCTCGAGTCGGGCGTGTGGGTGACTGCAAAATAAATGTTGATTACGGCATGGGCATCAGCAGGCAGGCGTGCCAGGGGCTCTGCCGGGATGGAGTCCCTGGGGCGACTCACACGGGTTGCCGTGAGAAAGAAGAGGAGGCCCCGCTCCTCCCCCATCCTCACCCCTCCGCACCTTCTCTGCCCGCTACTCTTCTCCCCTCCTCCATCCTGGGCCTCCAGCTGGCCGGGCCCTCTTCGGCTCTCCTGCATTTCAGCCTTCCCCGGCTCTGGGCCTCCCCAGCCCTCCCCCCGCCACCGCCGACCTTTGTGTACTGAGCACCAGGGATCAAGCTCACTGGGCTGGTGGGCTCAGTTAAACCTGCCGGGGAGATGGTTGTCGCAGATGAGGGGATAGGCACGCACGCAAACCAACGTGTTGGGATGCGGCCGGCTCTGTGGTCCACTCCCTGCGCGTCTGTGGCCGCCTTCTGAAGGGCCAGCTTACAAGGAGAAATGTTCCTGACCCCTTAGGTGGAAACGGAGGAAAAAAGCAAAGTAGCCCCGTCCCTTTTGTGGTGCCCCCCACGTTACTGCTTATTTCCTGTCTGCTGCTTTGCTCTACGGTTTCGTAGTTCTTCGTCTTGTCTTTCTCGCCAAACCGGGAGGTCCCTGAGAGTGGGGATCTTTGGGTCCCCCCAGCACCCGGCACTGGCCTGGCCCCAACAGAGTGGATGGGGATAGGAAGAATGAGAATGCGAGCTCCTAGAAACTGAGTCCTTCCTGTGCCCCGGCCGTGTTGTCAAATTCGATCTCCCTGGTCTCCTTGACCTTAAGAGCGCCAGCATTTGAGTGAGACCCAAGAGCGGAAACCCAAACTCCAGCTTTCTTGGGCGTATCTGGGGACTTTGCACAGGTGGCTCAACTTCTCTGTGCCCGGGTTTCCTCCTCTGTAAAGCGGGTTCTGTTATCAGGATTCCATGCTTTCTATACACGATCTCATCCGGGACAAGCCTGACCCGAATGAAGGAAGAACCTCGGTACGTGCTAGATCCTGTCCAGACGCCTACTCCAGCTCACAAGGAAATCGCCCCAGGCCGTGCAGCTCATAAGTGGCAGAGACAGGGGTGCAAGCCAGACCTGCCGGACTGAGAGCCAGGTTCCTCACCTCTGTTCCTCTGCAGAGCCGAAACCTGTCCTTCCCTTCCTGTGTCTTCCTCCTTAGGCCTTGCTCGTGGGGTTCCTGAGGTGCTAAGCCAGCCTCTGGGCGGAGAAGCTGAGTTGTGTCACTGACACCTCTGTGACCAGGCCCTGCCAGCTGCAGCCGATAGGGCAGGCCACCGCCGGGACCTGCTCCCGCAGCTTGGTCCCAGGGCTTAGGGGAGCGATACCAGGACTAATGCCCTGGCCCAGGAACTGGTCACAGCTCCCGTAGATGCTCACAAGCCTGCGGGGCTCCCAAAGACCCAGGACCCCTTTTTCTCCATGTGACTCTTGTCTCACGGGGGAGTAATACCATTTTCCACCAGCCCTGCGTCTATTCTGTCTGTCGCTTTGAGACGCTGGGGCCACAGTGATAATCGGCTTGCTTGTAATTTCTGTGGTAAACCTCTTTGTTTCTCCTGTCATTTCTGATCACTCCAGATTAAACACAGAAATGTAGAAAGAAGGTCAGGGGGGCTGGGCCAGGGGGCGGCCTGACCTGCCCCTGCTGGGAACATGGGAAGAAGGGACGTTCAAAGGGGGAAAACATGATTATGATCCATTCAAAGCCCCCCTTTACCTCTTACTGGCTGTGTGATTTGGACAAGTAACAGCCCTCCCGAGCGTCGGTTTGCCCATCTGTAAAGTGAAAATTAAAATGCCCATCTCCCTGGGCAGACCTGGTTACAAGAGTGGACACTTCCTTATCTCAGAGGCAATTTAAGATTATGGTGAAGAGTGAATCTTGACAAATGAATGAATCCAGCATCCTGTTTGGAGGGGGAGGGCCTGGTACGTTGGACATCCCCCCTGCCGTGTGCCGAGGGGGGGCGGGGTGGTCCCTGGGCTGCTGGGATTCTGGACCTGGCTTATCCCGCACTCTAGGTCCTGCCCTTGCTTCATCCTGGGGGGGGGGGGGGGGGTGGAGGCCTCTGGCGTCTCCCCCAGCCCCCTGGAGTGCCTGCCCCCAGTGAGCCCTCACCTGGGCCCCTCACAGCTGTCCCCCCTGAGTTGTGCCTTTGCCTCCTCCCTTCCACGGGTGAGGCCAGAAAGGAGCCTGCGTGGTGGCAGGCAGGGGGCCCGTTCCAGGATGTGTCCGCGTCTGTGTCTGCGTCTGGGGGCTACCTAAGAAAGAGAATGGTGGCTGGGACTGAATGGAGAGGCCAGGGCTGCTGGCGAAACGGGGTTTCTTTTCCCTCCTTTCTTCCTTCCTTTTTCTTTTTTCCTTTTTCTTAAGCAAGAGGTAAATAGACGTTGCCCTGAGATGACAAGAGAACATTGAAGGAGGTTAAAGCATGGCAAAAAGGGGGTGAGAGACCAGAGGCAAAGGACAGAGGGGCATTTGGACCTTACCCTGCGCTCGCGCTCGGGGGAGAGATGAAAGAGGAAAGAACTAGATGGGAGAGATGGGAGCGCGGGACCAAGTGGCAGAGCGGAGGATGAGGTTGCTACGGAAACAGGAGGAGGGGAGGGATGGAGGGAGAGGAAGACGGGATGGAGAAAGCTGAGGTCTCAGTGAGGGCGGGGCCTGGTGAGGAGGAAGGAAAGCCACGAGGGGCTCCCAGGGCTGAATTGGGCCCTGGAGGAGAAACTGAGGCTGGCAGGGGAAAAACACACGCCCCAGAAAGCTCATCCCTGCCCAGGGCTGGCCTGGGCCCTGGGGAGACCCGGCTGGAGTCGGCTGCACCCACCCCGCAGGGGCCTGCCTCTCTCCAAGCCTCAGTTTCCACAACTGTAAAACAGAAACGGTCCTCCCAACCCCAGAGGGCCACCTGGAAGCCTAGAAATTGCGTGTGACGAAGTTCAGGCCCAGTGAATGCCCGTTCCTTCAGCTGTGATTCTTCTCTTTGTTCGTTTGTTTTCCCCTGTTACTGGTGATCTTTGGGTCCCGCGTAGTATAGTTGTTTGGAGGGCAACATGTGCTTTTTGCTTCAGGGATCGGAGGAAAGACATGGAGTCTTCCGGAAACAGGAGGCCAGCTGTCCCTTCCCCTGGGAACAGACGGTGGTCCTGAAGCTCAAGGAAGGGAGTCAAGGCTCAGGGGAGGAGGGTGGTTCCACCTGGGGCTCAGCAAGGGACCTCTATTTTTCTTTGCATTTGAATATGGGTGTTCTCAAAAGGACAACCTGTATTCTGTATGTACACATACAGCAGATAATGGGAGTGCAGAGCGGGGAGGGGGGCGGGGGGGGGGGTACAGAGACAAGCTCCCTGCCCCACCTTTGTAGTCTGTCATCTAACTGGAGTTCCAGAGAGTAAGCCAACAGCTGTATAAATCAGTATATCATTCAAAATTGTAATAAGGTCCAGGAAGAGAAAGGGAGAGTATTCAACACATAACTTCTTAGAAGTTGGGGCTGCAGGCCTGATTGGGGACACGGAGGGAGTCAGGGAAGGCTTCCCGAGGCAGGTCTGCGAGCTGAAAGGTGAAAAATCGGGAAGAGCATTCCAGGCACGGGGAACAGCATGCGAAAAGGCGTGTTCAGGCAAGTCTGTTAAAGAAGATGGAAAAAAGGCCGCGTGTCTGGAGGGTGATTAGTTAAGGGGACTTGCCGCTCGCTGTAAAGTTGCCACAGGGGCAGAGACCAATCATGCAAGTTCTTCTAAGCCCTTGGCTGAGGCGTTTGCTCTTGATTGTGGGAGCAGTGGAAATGCCTGGGGTTCTCGGCAAGGGGAGAAGCCAGGAGTGTTTTAGCGTTGAAGGTCAAGAGGCAGCTGTGAGGCCGAACTCTTGAGAGCTCAGGACACTTCCTGCAGGCTGGTTGAATGGTGGGAATCCCTTGCTGCCCAGTCCCACCGTGCCCACCCTCACTGCCACCAGACAATGGAAGGCAGACACCCTGGCGGGGGAGCCTGAGCACGAGTGGCCACCATGTTTGATGTGGTGGGACAGAAATGTATCAGGAATCAGGGTCTGTTGTGGGGTGGGGGCTTGGGGCCCCAGTTCCCACATCTCTAAACGATGGCATTGGACAAGAAGGTCCACAAAGTTCCTTCCAGCCTTGCCAATGAAGATTCCAAAGCCAGCATTGAGGGTACACAGCCCAAGTGGCCGAGGCCAAGGGCCATCAGCAGAACCACTGTTCTGCTGTGGGAGAACCCATCTTTCCTGCTTTGTGGTAAAGAAACAGACGCATCTGGCCAGGGAGCCGGTGGGGTGTCAGCCAGGAGGACGCAAGGCCCACGGCTTCTGGGGGCCTGGTGACTTCAGATCAAAGACACCATATCATTCCCATACTGGCATCAAGGGGAAGCTTCCCTGTGTCCTGTGGACAGCTCTGCAGGCGGCCTGGCATTTGCCCCCATAATTTGTGCATCGGATGCCCGGTTAGTATTTAGGCTCATTTCTATAAGGATCAGAGACCCACCTGCCTTCCCTCAGGACAAACGGGGTTGACTGTCGGCAGGGATTCCCCAGGCTAGAAGCAGGGGCTGGCCCCATCCAGCGACCAGGGCTCCCCGGGCCCTCCCGAAGGTGCCTCAGTCCATCTCTGACCAGGGCCTCGCTCCTCTGGAGGGGAGCCTCCTTCTCCTCCCCAGCCCCCACTCACCGTACCCCAGTCTTGCTCAGGATCTCTGCCCCCTCGTGTCCTGGCCTGACTCCATCTAATGGCATGTCTTCGTGAGTTCCTTGTACGTCTGCTCCTGTGGGTGAGGCTGTGAGGCTTGGCGCCTAGCCCCGTTTCCAGAAGAGGAACCTGTTTCGCCTAAGTCCATCTGGGGCACGGGAGGAGCAGGCCAAGGTGTGGGTCCAGCTCCTGTGTGAACTGCCTGTGTTGGGTGGCCCAGGCTGGGAGTGAGGCAGCTGCCCACAGGGGAGGGGGAGGAAGGAGCCCACGTGGGATGGTTTGTCACAGCTTCAGGAAGGTAGAGTACTCTTTGTTTTAATTCCAGTACAGTTAACATACAGTGTTACGTTAGTTTCAGGTGCACGATACAGTGATTCAACACCTCCATACATCACCCGTGCCCATCACAAGTGCCCCCCTTAGTCCCCATCCCCTGTTTCCCCATCCCTCCCATCCCCCTCCCCTCTGGTGGCCCGCAGTGTGTTCTCTAGCGTGAAGTCTGTTTCTTGGTTTCTGTCTCTCTCTCTTTTTGTTTCTCCTTTGCCCCCTTTGTTGTGTTTCTTAAATTCTACATGTAAGTAAGGTAGGGTGGGCGCCTGGCTGGCTCAGTCAGAAGAGCCCGCGACATCTCTGGGTCATGAGTTCGAGCCCCACGTTGGGTGTAGCAATTATTAAAAATAAATAAATAGGGGCGCCTGGATGGCTCAGTCGGTTAAGCATCCGACTTCGGCCCAGGTCGTGATCTCGCGGTTTGTGGGTTCGAGCCCCGCGTCGGGCTCTGTGCTGACAGCTTGGAACCTGGAGCCTGCTTCTGATTCTGTGTCTCCCTCTCTCTCTGCCCCTCCCCAGCTCACACTGTATCTCTCTCTCTCTAAAAAAAAAGTAACAATAATAAATACATAAATAAATAAACAAACAAACAAACTTAAAAAAAAAATAACTCCCCGGGCCCCATTCCCAGATACCCAAGGCCCGGGCACTGGCACTCTTAACCAAACGATGCCTTTGGACCCTGTGAAAGCAGGATGTTTGCCCTTGGGAGAGTTTGAGGCAGAGAGGTCACACAGATACAGTGGGCCCAAGGTTGTCCCTCTTGCCACAGGGGCTCCATCCCTTGTTTTCTTGAATTTAGGGGTCCCCGTGGCCTCCCTGGAGGAGGGAGCCTCACACAGTGGCCACTCTAGGGCAGCCAGGCCCTCCTCAGCCCTCAGCTTGTAAAGCAGAGGTGTGACTCCCAACGTGGGTGCGTCTGGGTGCCCCCAGGCGTGGGAGGCCAAACAGGGAAGGGCTTTCAGACCAGGCCTTGCTGCCACAGGTCTGCGGGAGGAACTGTCCTGCCTGCCAGGGTGTCCCAGGTAGGAATAACTCAGAGCTCCTGGGCCTGAACCCCTGGGGACTCTGAGCAAGGCCTCGTCTGTGCAGCCTGGAGGCCCCCCCTGCGGAAGAGGCAGGATTGTCCTGAGGTTGAGGCAGGTAAAGGGGCAGAGAAGAGCAAAGCATCTGTGGAACTCTGGCAAGGATTTCCCCCGGGTCCCACTCATTCCTTCATTCGTTCATTCCAGAGCCCTCAGTGACTGTGGGCTCTTTCCTCCCGGCCTGCCTACCCCGGTGTCTTTTTGTCAGCACTCTCCCCCACTGGGCCCACCGTGTTCCCCCACCGTCACTGTCCTCTGGGTGGGCTGTCTGGTAGGGGAGATGATCATAAACATACAGTTATGAATCAGCGTGATCGTATAGACTATTCCAGAGAAACAGAACCAGTAGGATGGAGATATATATATATATATATATATATATATATATATATATATATGCACAAAGAGAGAGAGGGATTTATTTTAAGGAATTGGCTCACCCAATTGTGGGGGCTGGCAAGTCCGAAATCTGCAGGGCAGACTGGCAAGCTGGAAACTTGGGCAGGATTTCCAGGATTCCGTCTTGAGGCAGAATTCCTTCTTCCCTGGGAAACCTCCGATGTTCTCGTAAGGCTTCAGCTGACCGGATGAGACCTGCCCCCCTTAGGGAGGGCAGTCCGCTTTGCTTAAAGTAAACTGGTCGTACGATGTTAATCATACCCACAGGATAGTTCCCTGCAACATCTAGATGGGTGTTTGACCAAACATCGGGGCACCGCGGCCTGGCCAAATGTACAGTAAAATTAACCTGAGGGTCTCAGGCTGTGGAAGAGGCCCTCGCCCTGCCCCACAGGCTGAGGAATGCTTCCCCGGAGGCGGTGCCTGCGATGAACCTTAAAGGATGAGGGGGTTTTCACTCAGTGCAGGGGAAGGGCAGGCCTGGCAGAGGGGTCAGCCTGTGCAAAAGCCCTGAGGTAGGAAACAGGTGTTTGTGCATACGCACACTGCAGAGGTACAGGAAGATTTAGTGGAGGGTCAGGCAGAGCCTGGCTGGGGACAGCACCGAGCACTCAGCTAAGGCACGAGGACTTTATCCCATAGGCCACATGGCTGAGGGTGGGCTTGGGGCCACAACCTGTCTTTGCCTTGCCCTCTCACTGTGTGACCTTGGACCAGTCCCTTCCCCGGGCCTCCCTTTCCTCATCTGTAAAAAGAAGTGGTCGGGCACGGTGTACGTGTGGTTTGTGGGTCGGTGGCACTGTGTTGGTGGCCCAGCCACTCTGACTCCTGGAGGCGGGCTCAGCAAATCTGTCCACGGAGAAAAGGGGAAGCTGAGACAAAGGGAGACTCACACACTTCCCCCTTGGCCGCCGCACCCCACCCCCCGTCTGCTCCCTCGTTGCGGGCCTCACGCTGCTGAGTCCAGTGAGGCCCGGGGCTGGCAGAAGTGAGACTGTGGCAAGGAGCCCCGAGGTTTGCACAAGACTCCAGCTCTGGCTTCTGCTTCCTCTTCCTTTCTGGGGACGTGAGCGGATTTACCTTTAAGTCTTCAGTGAGGGAGACGGCTGGGGAAATGGAGGGGCGGCTTTGCCACAAGTTGAAGTCCATGAGTGCTTACACCTGGGACCGCCCTCTCTCCTCCCTGGAGAAGCCACCTGTCGCGCGCACGCCAGGCTCAGCCTCTCTGGACCCAGGGGCCCAGACGCACATAGAGCCCCAGCAGTACAGCTGGTGACGGGGGCAGAAAGAGGAGCCGGATGCCACGGGGTGGGAATGCCCGATGGAGGAGTGAGACCATCCTCTGTTCTCTACTGGCCCCCGAACTGTCTCCCCAGGGCCCCACCCCCAGGGCTGCACCCCCCAACCCAGAGAGCCCGCCCAGGGCAGCTCCTTGCGGGCGGGAACTTCATTTTGCTGTCGACAGTATCCCTACAACCGAGACTGGTACCCAGCACCTTGTGGGTCCCCAGTAGCTGTAGCTGGGTCAGTGGTTCCATGGCAGGACTGGAGACTGCCTCTGGGCCACCTGGTGATTCAAGGCCAACATGAAGGGGTCAGGGGGTAAACTTGCCCTCCCAGCAGAAGCCCGGAGCTCTGTGGAGCCCGGGTCAGGGCACAGGTCCTGACACCTACTAGACCCTCCACGGGCGGTCAGTCATCAAAGTGAACTGATCGTGGGCGCGTGGGGACATCCCAAGGCTGGGATGGCAGAAGGCCTAGGGTATTCCTAGGTCGGCAGTTGGATTTTGAGACGATGTCCCGGTGGTAGAATTTAGTCCGAGAATAAGCCAGTGGTCACTTCCTTCACAGAGGCTTCTTTTTTTTTTTTCTAAATTTTTTTTTCAACGTTTTTTATTTATTTTTGGGACAGAGAGAGACAGAGCATGAATGGGGGAGGGGCAGAGAGAGAGGGAGACACAGAATCGGAAACAGGCTCCAGGCCCTGAGCCATCAGCCCAGAGCCTGACACGGGGCTCGAACTCACGGACCGCGAGATCGTGACCTGGCTGAAGTCGGACGCTTAACCGACTGCGCCACCCAGGCGCCCCCCCATTCTTTCACAAAGGCTTCTATCCCAGCAGCCCCAAGCCAGTCCAGGCCTCCCACATCTTCCACCCGAACTCCGCCCCACAGTCTGTGTTTTGGGGACCCTGGCCACCCCAAGTGCCCCAGCCCTCTCCTGCTCTCAGAGGGGAATGTGCACAGGGCGGGGGACTCCCTGACAGGAAAGGTGCTTTCAGAGCAGTGTGGGGAGAAGAAATGCAGTGGTGATGCTGGGTGACGGGCAGGTAGGCCAAGGATTAACCCGTGCTCAAGGTTCCAACGAGCCACTTGTGCCCTTTTGACAGATGAGGAAACCGAGACCCTGTGTGGTCAGGTGACTTGTCCGGGGTCACACAGCAAGTCCCTCATTAATGCATTTGACAAGAGTGTCCGTGTTTATAGGGACCATTGTAGTATGCAGTAGGTGAAGGGACAGCAGGAACAGCGCTGGGGGGGGGGGGGGGGCGGGTCCCTCTCTGGCTGGGGAAGGCCTCCCGCTGGGCCTCAGGGGTGTGGCTTGGGGCCCTCCCAAGGGGGCTAGCACCCTGGGAAATAGGACTGCGCCTTCCCTCTCCTTCCTCTGCTTTTGTTTCTTGACCTCCACAGCCTCTCCCTCCCCTTTCCCCCCACTTCCTCGTCCCTCCCCCTCCCCCTCTCTCCCTTCCCCTCCTTCCCTCTCTCCATCTCTCCCTCTCTCCCTCCCCCTCTTCCCCTCTCCCCCTCTAAGTCTCCCTCTCTCACTCTTCCCTCCCCCTTTCTCTCCCCTCTCACCTCCTCTGCCTCCCCACTTCTGCTGTGGCCTCCCTTCCCCCCACTCCCAGCTCCAGGGTTTAAGCTCCCCTTCGTTTCCCTGCCGGAGCCATGTCCTTTCTCTGCACCCTGGGGAACCAAGGGTACCCTGGCAGGAGGCTGAACTCCATCCTACCCGGATGGATGCCCCTCTCCTCCTAGCAGTCTGTGGAGAGCCCGCGAAGGTTCCAGTTCCCCTCTCTCTTGGACACTGGTGAGCTTTTGTTCTGAGCCCCGGCACAAGTGGTGGGGCAAAGGCCTTGCCCTGAGAGGGGAGCGCCACCAGGGGGCTCCAGGCAGATGACACAAGGGTCCTGGGTTGGGGGAGGTGCCTGGCTCCCAGGTGGTGCGCACCTGGCAGGCTCTGCTCCCGCCCTGGGTAGCCTCAAGCTGGGGCCTAAACACAAGGGCCGGAGCCAGTGTGTGCGGAGGGGAGACCTAAAAGGTGGCCCAGGAGGAGGAGAAGTAGTGACACTGGGTTGCAGAGCCCCCGCCTGCCCAACTACCCGTTTCTCTGTGTGGCCGATCGGAACACGCACGTGAAATGCAGGGGGATCAGATTCCGTCTGTCTCCTTTCTCGGGGCCTCTGTCTCCGCACACGGGGCCCCTGCGCAACCCGCACGCGCATGCGCAGGGTGGTATGTGTTCTGCTCAGGCAAGTGTCTGTCCCGTGTACGTGGAAGGCAGGGTTTGGCCTGGCCAGGCGGGCACGGGGCTCGTGCGGACTCCAGGAGGAAGTGCGGTCGGGGTGCAGACCCGTAGGGGCCCCTGGCCGCCCTAGAGGGGACCCCGGAGCAGCCAGACAGGAATAGCCCCGAGGCTTCCCAGTCGCAGTTTGCCCAGGGCCCAGGAGCACCTGCTGTCTCCCCGGGACCTGAGGACCCCCGGGCAGCACCTGGGAGCGGCGGCCGGGCCCACACCCCTGATGCCACCTGCCAGGGTGCACAGGCAAAGGAACCGAGCTGGGCACGCCGGACCCTGAGGGGGCCGGGCTGGAGGGCCCACAGGCCTGCCCGCAGACCCAGCTGTGCCCCGACAGGACGCTAAGCATGTGACTTAGGCGCAGGGATCCTGGGCTGTGAAACGGCGTGCGTGCGACCCCCACCCCCACTCCCCGTAGGGTGGCTTTTCGCATTAAATGACTCACCTGGGACCTTCTGAGCGCTCGGCAAAGCCAGACCTGTAGCCCTTTTGCCCACATTTGTGGCTTGTTGGCCCCTCTGCGTCCCGCCCCGCGTGGGCACAGACCCCTGAGCAGGTCTCCTTTTACACCCAGGCATGGGCTCCTGTCACAGAAACCTGGAGTGCAGCCCCCAAGTCAAAACTGCCTGCCTGCTCCCCCCGGGAAGGGGACGCCTGCCTGGTCAGGGGCTGGGGTGATCCTTAGGAGTGGCCCCTTTCAGTCTTAAAGGTCACTCCTGACAGGATGGTCACCTGTACGGTGACCCGCCCCTCGGGGGGGACCACACCAGACCTGAGCTCCGGCTCCCCATGGCTCCTCTGCCGCCAGTGAGGATTTCTTTGCTCCCGCTCCCTAGGTCCCTTGAGGTTGCCAGGAAGGGAGGGTGCCAGCTTTGGGGTTGAGGAGAGGAAGACAAAGAGAAAACTAACATTTTTTTTAAATTATTTTTTAAGTTTATTTATTCTGAGAGAGAGCATGTGAGCAAGTGCAGGCAGGGGAGGGGCAGAGAGAGCAGGAGAGAGAATCCCAAGCAGGCTCTATGCCATCAGCACGGAGCCCGACACAGGGCTCGGGCCCATGACTCTGGGTTCGCGACCTGAGCCGAAATCAAGAGTCAGACCCTCAAGCCCCGAGGGAACGAACATTTGCAACTGACGTCCTTACCTGTCCTTACCACCCCACGGCCAGGCACTGCGTCCCCTCCACAGAAATGAATCTGAGGCTCGGGACACTGTGGGATCTGCCCCAGCGAGAAAAGGGCAAAATGCGAATTTGAACTCCAAACCTAGCATAGGCTCCGTTGCTGGGGATGGGTTCCTCCCTCTGCTGGCCCTGACTTCAGGGCAGTCTAGAAAGTGCTGCGTTTGTGGTTCGCTCAAACCCACAACGGGGCGTGAAGGCTGTCACTTGAGCTGTGTCACACTGGCCACTGAGAGCAAAGGCAAGGATACTGCCCCACCGGGTGGCCCTAGGGGGCACAGTGGTCTCCTCTGAGGACTCCTTGAGGGCAGGACCCTGCCTCGCCTCCCTCGAATGTCTGAGCGCAAGGCCCAACCCATAGCAGGGATTTAGCAAAGTTTTTGTCGCGCTAGAAAATGAATGAGTTCTTAGTTCCTAGAATGAATGAGTTCTTGTCCCAGAAACACCCCAACCTTGGCAGAATTTGGGGCCCTGGAATGGAGAAATCTCTAGGCTCTGTGGCCTTACCAGCAGGAAAATCTTCTTCCAGAGGTCTGGGCAAATAACGAAGTTAATTGTTTACATTTGGTGAGGCCTTTATAATTAACTAACCCCCCCTTCACCGAGTTATGACCTGGGCCCTTGCAATCCTTCCTCGCAGGGGTAGGTGTTTCCATTCCCATTTTTTAGATGGGGAAACTGAGGTGCAGAGGTGACTTTGAAGTGACTCTCCTCAGAGTGACTCTTGTCACTTGTAAGTGACAGAGCTAGGACTTGGGGCCGAGCTGCCTGACCTCCATTTCCGTGCCCTTTCCAGCAGGGGAAGTGGGGGTGGGCTGAATCAGGTGTAGCCCCTCCAGCCTGTTGTTCCAGGTGGACCCTGAACCCCGTGTCAGGTTCTGTTCATCTGACCCCTTCCACGAGAGCCTTCCTTGAAGATTAATAGTTTAATCTGTAGTGTCTGTTTCAAGGAAGCTAAATTCCTGTCTGGGGTATTTTATTTTTAGCCCGCTTCAGGAAGGGGAAGCTGCACCGGCCTGTGGGGGGAGGGAGACACCAGGCTCGGAGCCGGCTTCCTGAGGAAAGGCCGCAGCCCGCGCCATGCGCCTGACCGTGACCCTGAGACCAGACCAGGCAAGGCAGGCGGGAGCCACCCCAGGAATGTCTTTCCCCTTCGCCTGGAGCAGGCGCTGAGCGGGGTGGGCGTTCTAACCGTGCCCTCCCACATCCGGGGCACACATCCTGGTCCCGGGGAGGCCCGGAGAGGGCGCCAGGGTGGGCGGGGAGGGCCGGGAAGTCCCAGGAACAGGTGGAATTTGAGGAAAGCCTGGGAGGCCGGCGGGAGGGGCTGGGTGCTCAGCACGGGTGCGGGTGCGAGAACCCTGTGCAAGGCCGGCTACTCCGCCCCTAGGAAGGCCAATGCACCCGGGGTCTGGACCGGGCAGGTGGGTGCCTTGGCTTCTGTGAAAGAACCTGGTAGGTCAGAGAGCGTGCCTGGGAACCCGGGAGCTGGCTCCTCAGACCTTCTCTCAAACATGTTAGCCATCACGAGGCCCTTCCTTCAAATCAGATCTCACATGAGGTTCCAGTTGTACAAATCAGATAAAAGCTGTATTTAAAAAAAAAATTTTTTTTTAATGTCTATTTATTTTTGAGACAGAGGGCGAGTGGGGGGAGGAGCAGCGAGGGAGGGAGACACAGCATCAGAAACTGGCTCCAGGCTCTGGGCTGTCAGCACAGAACCCCATTTGGGGCTCAAACCCCTGAACCGCGAGATCATGACCTGACCCCAAGTCCAACGCTTAACCGACGGAGCCACCCAGGCACCCCAAGAGCTGTATTTTTAATTGGCATACATTTGGATATCTGAATGTATTATACTTAGCTAATCCAGAACAGTAGCCTGTTGTGACAGACACAGTCTTAGAGCATCAGGCTTGAAAGACAGATCGACCTCGGCTCCTTATTTATTTTTTCTTTCTTTATTTTTAACCAAAGCACCTCACTCATATGGTCAAGCCATTACAAATGGTGACAGCTGTTTAACACCTCACCGTACAGTCTGAGGGTCTGTGCGAAATTAATTGCCTTGGCAACAAAGCCAGCGGAGCTACAGAATGTGCTGGAATGAGGTATATATTACATGTAGGGAGATGGGTTTTCCAAAATTGATTTGTAAAATAGAGGGGGGCCCCCTGGGTGGCTCAGTTAAGCGTCAGAATCTTGATAACCCTCAGGTCATGATCTCACCGTAGGTGGGATCCAGGCCCTGGGGGGGGGGGGGGCGGCCCTATGCTGACTGCACGGAGCCTGCTTGGGATTCTCTCTCTCTTCTCTCTGCCCCTCCCCTTCTCTTGCTCTCTCCCAAGATAAATAAACTTTAAAATAGAACTTTACTTTCTGCGATTTTGAATCCAATTTTTGAGCTGCTCTTGGAAAGACATTGTGGGGAACCTACTTTAAGAAGCGCCGAGGCAATTCGACCCTCCTGTGGCAGGTGGGAAGACCGAGGCCAACAAGGGGGCAGGGCTTACCCAGGATCCCACAGGGAGATGGAGAAGATGGTCAGATATGCGGAGGGTGTCATTGCTCCCGGTAATTACAAGTGTGTCCTGTTCCCAGGGCAGGAGGAGGAAGACGTCAGGGACAGACACACCCCGGATCGGCCAAGCGCTCGCCGAATGCGTGTCTGGGTGTTGTGCGTGTGGCATTAACGTTCCCTTCTCTTCCCGCAGCGATGCCCTCCTAGCCAGCCGCCACGGGATGGAGGGCTTCATGGACTCAGGGACACAGACGGATGCCGTGGTGGTGCTGTCCTTGGCTCAGGCCGCCGTGCTGGGCCTGGTCTCGGAAAATGAGCTCTTTGGAGCCACCATAAGCGCCGAAGCCTTCTACCCGGACCTGGGGCCTGAGCTGTCCGGGGCGGCCATTGGGGAGCCCGGGCCCCCGGGCCCTGACATCTACCAGCTGGCCTGCAACGGGCGGGCCCTGGAGGAGCCGGCGGAAGAGGAGGTGCTGGAGGTGGAGGCGGCCTTCGAGAAGCACACCCGGCGGAAGACCCGGCCGCCTGTGCGGCTGGTGCCCAAGGTCAAGTTCGAGAAGGTGGAGGAGGAGGAGGAGCAGGAGGTCTACGAGGTGTCTGTGCCTGGTGACGACAAGGATGCAGGCCCAGGGGAGGCCCCTGCCGAGGCGGCCAGTGGCGGCTGCGAGCCCCTGGTGCAGAGCAGCGCCGTCAAGATGATCGACCTCAGCGCCTTCAGCCGCAAGCCCCGGACGCTGCGGCACCTGCCCCGAGCCCCGAGGCCGGAGCTGGACGCGGCCCCCTACGACCCCCACTTCCCAGACCCGGCCCGGGACGGCTTCTCCGAAGCCGGCATGGCGCTGCCGGGGCCGGAGGCCCTGCCCGTGGAGTGTGGCTTCGAGCCGCCCCACCTGGCCCCCCTGAGCGACCCCGAGGCCCCCACCATGGAATCCCCGGAGCCCGTGAAGCCGGAGCAGGGCTTCGTGTGGCAGGAGGCGGGCGAGTTCGAGGCCGACTCGGCGGGCTCGACGGTGGAGCGCCACAAGAAGGCCCAGCTGGACCGGCTGGACATCAACGTGCAGATCGACGACTCCTACCTGGTGGAGGCGGGTGACCGCCAGAAGCGCTGGCAGTGCCGCATGTGCGAGAAGTCCTACACGTCCAAGTACAACCTGGTGACGCACATCCTGGGTCACAACGGCATCAAGCCGCACTCGTGCCCGCACTGCAGCAAGCTCTTCAAGCAGCCCAGCCACCTGCAGACGCACCTGCTGACGCACCAGGGCACCCGGCCCCACAAGTGCCAGGTGTGCCAGAAGGCCTTCACGCAGACCAGCCACCTCAAGCGCCACATGCTGCTGCACTCCGAGGTCAAGCCGTACAGCTGCCACTTCTGCGGCCGCGGCTTCGCCTACCCCAGCGAGCTCAAGGCCCACGAAGTGAAGCACGAGAGCGGCCGCTGCCACGTCTGCGTCGAGTGCGGCCTGGACTTCTCCACCCTGACCCAGCTCAAGCGCCACCTGGCCTCCCACCAGGGCCCCACCCTCTACCAGTGCCTCGAGTGCGACAAGTCCTTCCACTACCGCAGCCAGCTGCAGAACCACATGCTCAAGCACCAGAACGTGCGGCCCTTCGTGTGCACGGAGTGCGGCATGGAGTTCAGCCAGATCCACCACCTCAAGCAGCATTCCCTCACCCACAAGGTAGGGCCGGCCCGGCTGGCGCCTCCCCCCCGGGACCCCGCCCCTTCGCCGCCCGGGGCCCCGCCCCTCTACCCCAGGGCACCTCCCCCTTACCCCCTAGGGCCCCTCCCCCACCCTCCCAGGGCCCCGCCCCTCTCCCCCGCAGGGCGCCTCCTCCCTTACCCCATAGGGCCCCTCCCCCACCCTCCCAGGGCCCCGCCCCTCTCCCCCGCAGGGCGCCTCCCCCCTTACCCTCCACGACTCCTCCCCCACCCTCCCAGGGCCCCGCCCTCTCCCCAGGGCGCCTCCCCCCTTTCCCCTAGGGCCCCTCCCCCACCCCCCCGGGCCCCGCCCCTCTCCCCCGCAGGGCGCCTCCCCCTTACCCTCCACGACCCCTCCCCCACCCTCCCAGGGCCCCGCCCTCTCCCCCAGGGCGCCTCCCCCCTTTCCCCCTAGGGTCCCTCCTCCACCCTCCCAGGGCCCCGCCCCTCTCACCCCCAGGGCGCCTCCCCCTTACCCTCCAGGACCCATCCCCTCCTTCGGAGGGCCCTTCCCCTCTCCTTCCCAGGTCGCCTCACCCCCCCAGGGCCCCTCCCAAGGGCCCTGCCCCAGATCTGAGGTCCCTCCTGTAGGTCTTCCACCCGGTGCTTACAAAATAGTGCTTGAGATCATCTAGGCGCTAATATAGATGGAACGCAGATGAACTTTTCTTATGTTTGTAGTTACGTGTTTATTTGGATGAGTATTAGAAAAAATACAATTGAAATTAGGGGGTTTTTTAATAGCAAAACTTACTTTGTAAAGTTTTGAGTGAGGGGCACCTGGGGTGGCTCAGTCCGCTGAGCAGCCAGCTTTGGCTCGCGACATGGTCTCATGGTTCACGGGTTGGAGCCCAGAATTGGGCTCTCTGTCAGCGTGGAGCCCGCTTCAGATCCTCTGTCCCTCTCTCTCTGCCCCTCCCCTGCTAATGCTCGCGCGCTCTCTCGCTCTCTTGCTCTCTCGCTCTCTCGCTCTCTCGCTCTCTCGCTCTCGCTCTCAAAAATAAACATTTTTGGGAGCGCCTGAGTGGCTTAGTCGGTTAAGCATCCACCTCTTGATTTTAGCTCAGGTCATGATCCCCGGGTTTGTGGAAAACCCCCCCCGGGGGTACTCTGTGCCCACAGCCTGGAGCCTGCTTCAGAGCCTCTGCCTCCCTCTCTCCGCCCCTCCCCCACTCTCACCTGCTCCCTCTCTCAAAAATAAATAAACGTTAAAAAAATTAAGATAAATAAACGTTTTTAAAAAATAAATAAAATAAAAATTTTTGAATGCAATATTTGAGGAACCCCTGCAGGCCCCGGGGAACACAGTTGGAGAATCACTGAAGCAGCCTGCCCTTCCTTCCTATTTTAGACTGGAGGGTCGAGGCCAGGAGGCCCCAAGGCAACGGACATGACAGAAATACAGAGGGTTTCCTTTCTCCTTGTAATTACAAAAGTGTATCAAAACCTGTGCCTTCCCTTTAGGAAAAGTTTAATTATCTCTTTCTTTCTTTCTTTCTTTCTTTCTTTCTTTCTTTCTTTCTTTCTTTCTTTCTTTCTTTCTTTCTTAGTTTATTTATTTTGAGAGCAACAGAGACAGCGTGAGTGGGGGAGGGGCAGAGAGCAAGTGACACAGAATCCCAAGCAGGCTCCACTCTCAGCCCGAGCTGAGACCACCCCCACCCCTTCCCAGACCTGGCCCCAGAACCTAGCATCATGCTTCCTGAGCCGGAGGCTTGGCCCCCAGAGTGTGGCTTTGAGCCGCCCTACGTGGCCCCCCTGAGCGGGACGCAAACCCGTGAAACCGTGAGATCATAACCTGAGCTGAAACCAAGAGTCAGACGCTTAACCGACGGAGCCACCCAGGTGCCCCAAAATACATTTCGTTTGGAAAGAGAGCAGATGCAAGGGGAAATACTTGTTACGGAGAAGTCCAGTGTGGCCAAACGAGGCAGAGCGGTTTGTGGGGCTAGGAGATGGAACACACCGTCCTGCTCCACTATGTCCCTTAGACGTAACTTTGACCCATTGTCCCCTGCCGCCCTTCCCGTCCCTTCAGCCACTGCCCCCCCTCCCAGAGGTCCTTCTGTCCAGGCAGACGGAACGAGGCCTCTCGGGTCCCCCAGCCCCTCTCTGGCGCTCAGGCTGCCCCATCGTTTCTACCCCAGATCCGACCAGCTTCACGCTTTGACGCTGAGTGTGCGCACAGCTCCCACCTTCCCTCGTGGCAGCCTTAGGGACACCCCAGGGCCAGCCTGTGTCCTCGCCTCTCCTGTGCACACGGCAGTGAGTGCGGGAGTGAGGGCCTGTCAGGCCTTCCCTGCCCCGGGACCGTTTTCTACCGGCGCAGAGATGATTTGTAGGTTTTATGGCAGCTGTTCCCCCCCAGTCAGCTGGTAGAGCTGCGGAAGTGTGTTAAGAAGGACTCTGAAGCTGAGTCTGAGCTCAGCCTTAAAAGCAGAGCAGGGGTGAGGGTGAGAGGGATACGCACTCGTGCCCCGTTCGTACCGTCTTTCTCCTCTACCGAAAACCCCCACGAGTCTGCAGAGCGTCCAAAGAGAAATAATACTGTGAAGCAAAACTGAAAACAAGAATCAAAGGCTAAGAAAATCGCACATAGCTCTGTTATGGGCGTGAGTTTGCACAACGGGTGCCACATGCCCTTGGGCGGGAGGCGGCCCGGGGCAGGGCCCCCTGGTGGTCAGACACCTCTTCAGCGTGTCCAGCAAGCATACCCGCGATATGACGTGTCCCCGTCTGCTAAAAGAAAGAGACACAGGCACCGTTACATTATGATACGAAACTTTGTCCCAAATAAGCACTTGGGACAGCAGCTGTGACCACAGACATGTGTCTGTCCTACTGGGGATCTTCTAAGTTACTGACTCAGCAAAGAGATGAGCCCCCAACTTTTGTCCTTTCTTCCTCGGACAATACATCAGACCCCCTGTGCCCACAGCACCCTGTCCCGCACTGGGGGTCACCTGCAGACCGCGAAAGACCATGTTGACAGTCAAACCAGAGGGTTTTCCCCTGGAATTTTTGTCTCCTGGGGCCGAGCGTCCCAAACTCCTTCAGTGATGGGAGTCACTTGGGGGACCTGCCGAGACTAAAAATTCCTGGGCCCACTGGATCGGGATCTCCAGGGAGGAATCTCCTGAGAGGCTGTATGGGTAACGAGAACTTCAGGTGGTTCTTATCACCAGGGAAGCTTCCAGAACTCTCATGGGGTCAAGTGGATGGGCTCCAGAGGTTTGGGAACTCTTGTACTCAGATTCGAGTGTCATTTTTCCTGGAGCGTCCATGCTTTTAATCATATTCTCAAAGGGGTCCGTGAACCAGAAAGACCACTGAAGGATGGGACTGAGGGGGAAGACGCATACACAGGCTCTTGACCTGAGGACAGTCCACCAGGCTACGGCTGCCTTCTTGGCCACAGGTCCCTGGCGCCTGGCGTGTGTGATGCTGGCTTGTAGCAGGTGCCCAGGGAATAGTTGCTGGATGAATGAATGAATGAATGAATGAAATGAACGAATGAATGAATGAACACATTCGCCTTGGTGTGCTGGTGCAAACCTACAGGTACACCTGCCAAGGTGAGCGGGAAACAGCGGGTGTGTGGGCAGGAACCATGAGGCCCAGCCAGTCTCTGCCTATGACTGGAGGACTTCCTGGAGTAAGTGGTCCTGCCCCAACATTCCCCCACTTTAAACACATGGTCCCTGTTCAGAACACCCCAGGAAGTCATTTCACTCAGACACTATGGTACACACACACAAACACACACACACACACACACACACACACACACACACACACACACACACTTCCAGAGGCTGTGCCCGTCGTGTGGCCCTGACCATCACCCCTTCCTCCCCACCCCCCGCCAGGGCGTGAAGGAGTTCAAGTGCGAGGTGTGCGGCCGGGAGTTCACCCTGCAGGCAAACATGAAGCGACACATGCTGATCCATACCAGCGTCCGGCCCTACCAGTGCCACATCTGCTTCAAGACCTTCGTGCAGAAGCAGACCCTCAAGACGCACATGATTGTACACTCGCCTGTGAAGCCATTCAAATGCAAGGTACCAGGCTGTCGGGGCCCCAAGGCGGGATGTCCCCACGGGCGGCCCAGAGTCAGCACGACGGCCGCAGCTGAGACCCACTCAGAGCTGGCCTGGCCAGCACGAGCAGGGGAGCCCAGCTTGGGGTGAAAATGCCAGGGTTCAGAGCCTACAAGCTGCTGCGGTTGTATTTTTTTCAAAGCTGGGGAGAGGGTGAAGGTCCCCGCACAGCCCCAGGGAAAGAGCCCAGGCGTGGGACTCTGTGTGGTCGGAGAGCCGGGCCCTGGGCTTCTGGTAACCCCAGCTGAGGGAGGGTGGTACAGTGACCAGCAAGGAGCGGCTTCCACTCTGTCTCACAGGCCCCTGGGGTCACAGGGGAAAAGGACAGAGTGAGTGCCGTGCATAGCGATGGGGACTCCGGCTGCGCCCGGGAGGCGGGAGCGGGCAGGGGGTTCGGGGATGGCGGGCTCCCCGAGGGCTCAGGAGTCGGTGTGTTCCAGGTGTGTGGGAAGTCCTTCAACCGCATGTACAACCTGCTGGGCCACATGCACCTGCACGCGGGCAGCAAGCCCTTCAAGTGCCCCTACTGCTCCAGCAAGTTTAACCTCAAGGGCAACCTGAGCCGGCACATGAAGGTCAAGCATGGTGTCATGGACATCGGCCTGGACAGCCAAGGTGGGTGGGCCACGCGCAGCGGACGGAGCGGGAGCAGCGCTGTCACGGCACACTCAGGAGCCTCCTGGCCGGTTAGGGGCGTGGGGAGGCCGGCCAGGCCAGAGACCTCACTGGGATGCGCTCAGGTCTAGGGAGGAGGCACCCTGGAAGGTCGTCACGGTGATAATGATGGGATATTTATGTATTCTTCAGAGGACTTAAGTGGGCCCACATAAACAATAATAAATACAAATAAATAACCTTTTTTTTTTTTTATGTTTAATTTATTTTTGAGAGCGAGAAAGAGAAAGCACGGGAGGGACAGAGAGAGAGAGAGGGAGACACAGAATCCAAAGACAGCCTCCAGGCTCTGAGCTAGCTGTCAGCACAGAGCCCGACGCGGGGCTCGAACCCACGAACCGTGAGATCGTGACCTGAGCCGAAGTCGGACGCTTAACCGACTGAGTCACCCAGGCACCCCAAAAATAATAAGTGATATTGATCGAGTGCTAACTGCGTGCCAGGCCTTTATTAACTCACATGGTCCTCACGGTGAGGTTGGCTCTGTTATTATCCCCATGTTTGAGATGCAGGGACTGGAGGACAGAGCAGTTAGGTAACTCATGCAAGATCACAACACACAGGAGGTGACAGACACTTTTATGTTGACAACTAGAAGATGACATTTAAAATAAATGGAGGGGGAAGAAATTAACAAAAGGGAAAATAGCCGCTGGAAAGATGAGGGAAGCCAGGTGAGGTCACAACTCCAGATGTACCACGGGAGGGTCAGTGGACCTATCTGGGGAGCTCTGAGCATCCCAGCAGCCAAGGCAAAGAGTGTAATGCGATCCATCACACTCCTGTAGTGCTTGCCAAAGAGAACGTAGCCCACGTACTCAGGTAAGGGGCCTCACCCCTGCGCTGGGTGGAGGTTTCATAGGCTCTTTGTTGTCACATCCGTAAGGTTAGTGATAGCCTCTCCCCTCAACACTTGTCAGTAGTGGAAAACATTAGTCTCTCGGGCCTTACTGAGGGGAGGAGGCACTTCTACCGGAAGCAAGAGATGATGGCGCTTCAGGGAGGTTCCTTATACAGTCAGGAGCTTTCTGACTCTCTGGTGCACCTTCTGAGACAAGGTAGCCGGGAACATGCCTGGACAAGAAGGGGTGAGTTGACTTGCCCCGACTTAACTCACGAGCAGTCCGTCAGATGCTGGGGGGTGCCTGCAATAATCCCGATTCGGTTTTGCAGCAGCTAACCAGGGAGTGGCCTGGGTTTTCTGGCAGAAACAGGCGTCCTCAGTTTTCTGTTCTTGGGGGCAAGGATGAAACCCTGTTGGCTGCAGGCCGGTGCCCTCTGTAGCCCCTTCCTACGCAAAGTGTGGCACGAGAACCAACATACGGGCGGGCATCACCTGGGATCTCGCTAGAACCGCAGACTCAGCCCTACCCCAGGTCTGCTGAGTCAGAACCTGCATTTCCAAAAAGATCTCAGGGCGGTTTGTTTGCACGGTGGGGTTTCAGAAGCAAGGAGCTAGGGTGGTGGTTTCAGACATTAGTATTCACTGGAAACGCTTGGAAGCTTGTTAAAACACCTGGCTGGGCTCCACCCCCAGCATGTCTGCATCTGTACGTCTGGGTCATGCTGCAGAATTTGCATTTCCAGCAAGTTCTCAGGGGATACCGAGGCTGCTGATCAGGGACCTCCCCTTGAGAACCTTCGATCTAGACTCCAAAAGGACTGGCACGCAAACTTGGCTGCACGTTGGAAGCACCCGGGGAATTTTTTAAATGCTGATGCCGGAGTCGCAACCCCAGAGATTCAGATGTAATTGATCGGGCATACGGCCTAGGATCGGCACTTTAAGGCACTTTATAGGCTGGTTTTTTTTTTTAATGTTTATTTATTTATGAGAGAGAGAGAGAGAGCACCAGCAGGGGAGAGGCAGAGAGACAGAGGGAGACACAGAATCTGAAGGAGGCTCCGGGCTCCGAGATGTCCGCACAGAGCCCGATGCGGGGCTCGAACTGACCCACTGTGAGATCATGACCTGAGCCAAAGTCAGACGCCCAATCGACTGAGCCACCCAGGTGTGCCAGCACTTTAAAGCACTTGAGATAATTCTCTGTGCGGTAGAGTTTGAGAGCCCCTGCCCCCCGCAGACCTGCCATGCATCTAACCTACCGAGAGGGAGCGGAGAAGAACTCTTCCCGTTGGAAACAGGTCTCTGCACACCTTGACCCCAGGAGGTGGTGAAGGCACAGACTCTGTCCCGTGAGGTCAATCACCAGGAATGTGCAGGACGGCTTTCTTGCTGGCTGCACCAGGGAGTAAGGTGATTGACCCTGGAATGGCTGGGACCCAAGCCAGCCTGCCTCTCGCATATAACCTTGATCTGAGAAGCTCAGGCTTGACAGTCAGGAAGACCCACAGTGTGTCAGATGCTCTGGGTGCACGTACACACACGCACACTCAGGCTGGCCTTCTTCAGAGCTGGCTGATTCGGCCCCATAATAATGACACGGGGCGGGGAGGCTCCCTCCGTCTGTTTGAGGCATTAGCTGTGATTTTCCTCATGGTCACAAGATGGCTGCCAACAGTCGTCAGGGCAGTGTGCTTCCTTGTGCACAACCAGTGGGGAGAGTCAGAGCCTCTTCCCTTTTGCTCTAGGAAACCAGTGAGAATTGGGTGACTTCAGAGATCTCACACACAGGCCTTTCCTCGTGATTCACTGGCCTGAATTCATTCCTGAACCGCTCGTCGGTAAGGGGTGAGGTTACCCTCACACCATTGGTTCTCCACTGGGGGTGAGTCTGCCGACGTTTGGCTGAGTCTGGAGACATTTTTGATTGTTGTACCTGGGGTACCCAGGCGCCCCTCCCTCCTGCCATTTGAGGCAGAGCAGAACAGTGGATCAAAACAACAGTGCTTTCGGGGCACCTGGATGGCTCAGTCGGTTAAGCGTCTGACTCCGGCTCAGGTCATGATCTCACGGTTTGTGAGTTCGAGCCCCGCGTCGGGCTCTGTGCCGACAGCTTGGAGTCTGGAACCTGCTTCGGATTCTGCGTCTCCCTCTGTCTCTGCCCCTCCCCCGCTCGCACTCTGTCTCTCTCGCTCACTCAAAAATAAACAGACAAAATTAAAACAACAGTGCTTTTGCTGGGTGCCCTTTGGCAAGTTGATTAACCTCTCTGAACTTCCTTTTGACCTCCTACACGGGGTTGCTGGGAGTATTCGTGAGAAGTACCACGCATGCAGTTCGTGCTAAGCGAGTGGTGTTGCAGAAACATGACAGAGAGCAGCAGGCTTGCATGTGGCCAAGAGATCCTGCAGAGGACCCCTAGGAGGGGCAAGAGAGGCATGACAAAGAAAAGTTCAAGGCCAGCCCTGCACCCACCCACACAACTTTAGGGCTCAGGTCTGGTGACCCAGGTGAGAAGCCACAGGGAGCCTGGGGGCCTCTCCGTGCAGGAAGGGAGGCAGCTGAGAATCCTCTGGAAGCAAGGACTAGGAAATCCCGTAGGAAGGTCCTCTGCCTCCGTGTAGAAGGGCCTGGCTCTTCCCACGAGGCGGCATCTGGGCCTCACGCGCGCCTCTCTTGCAGACCCCATGATGGAGCTGACGGGCACGGACCCCTCGGAGCTTGACAGCCAGCAGGAGACGGAAGACTTCGAGAACGCCTATACGTACGCTGGCGTGCACAGCAGCACCGAGGCCAGCGTCCTCACCGAGCAGGCCATGAAGGAGATGGCCTACTACAACGTGCTATAGCACAAGCCGGGCGCCCACAGGGCGAGGAGGGCTTGGGACGCGGGGGGAGACCCACGTGCCGCGGGCGCACCTCCCGCGGCTGAGAAAGCTACTGCCCCGCTGTCCCGAGCCCTCCCCTCCCACGGAGTCGTTTGCACCACCTCGGGACCCGTAGACCAAATGGAGACTGTACTACTGGCCTCAGCTGTGAACCAGGCCCACCAGGCCCCAGGCATCTGGGGGAGGAAGGAGCACAGGAGGCCCAGCTCTGGGTCTCCTTGGCCTGCTGCTGTGGGAGGGTGGGAGGAATGCTGATCGGGGCCGTTGGGGGATAGGTCACAGGGGCACGGGTCCGTGGGTCTCTCCGGGGGCCCAGCCGAGCGGGGGCAGCCAGTGGGGAGGGGTTTGATGCGCTTCCTGTCGGCTCCTCCTGGGGTCCCGGCACCGGAGGAAGAGAGAACGTGAGTCTTGCCTCGTTTCTCCTCTGGACCAACTCCTGCCTCTAGGGATGTTTGAGCTCCTGTGCTGGTCAGCACTGCCCCCCCTGATCCCTCACCAGCCCCTGGGCCGCCAAAAGCCCAGGCCCCAGAGCCCCCCTTCCCCACCTTGTCCGTAAACAGCCAGGCGGGGCCCTCTGCCTTCTACCTCCTGGTGCCTCCCGCGCTCTCCTCCAGCCAGGCATGCATGCCGCCCCGGTCCTGGCCTTAGGAAAGCAGGGTGTAGCCCAGCCCCCGGCGAATGCCCGCTCCAGCCAACCCCCAGAAGGCCCCCCTCCAGCCATTTAAAAGTGGGTGTCCCTAAAGTGGATTTCAACAAATGGCATCCGGTTCTGTGCTGAACTGGTCCCCGCGCCAGGGTCCCCCGATGTGAACAAAGCTGGCATGTGCCTTTCGCTGGGCACACACTGAGACAGATGGGGGCCCCCTCGAGTGAGGGGCAGGGCACAGCGAAGGGATCACGGGGACCGAGAGGGGCTGTCCCCAGAGGAGGCCAAGGACCACCTGGGGGGGGGGGGGGGCTGGAGTATTTTATTATCAACAAGTATCCATTTTGAGGATGGGGACAGCCAAGACTCAACAGGTTCCCAGAAAGAACAACATAGTTAAAAAGAAAAGACCATAGAGAAAAAAAAAATTTTGAGCAAAAGGGGTATTTTGAAGGTAATTTATTATTTTTTTTCCTTTCCAACTCTGTCACCTATTTTTTCTGCTGGAGATCATTTTCTTTTTCCAAATGGAAGCTCCCTTGTGTGCCGTGAGCGCTTCACGCCTCCCCAAGCTCCGGTGGCCCTCCAGGCAGGACTCCGGCGCGGAGGGGGGCTGGCAGGGAGCCTCGGGCCCTGGCGAGAGGCAGGACGCAGAGCTGGGCAGGCCCTCCGCCCCTGCCCGGCCTCTCCAGCCAGTGACTCGCTCTGCACCACCCACCTCAGCGGCCAAGGCTGCTCGATTCTGCTCAGCCGACAGCTCCCTCCCTGGCTTGCCTACTCTCATCGCCTCTGTCCCCGCGCCAGCTCCTGCCCTGGGAACCGAAGACAGGCCCAGGGCATGAAATCGTACATTCAGGAATGCTAGGGCACCCGGACTCCTGCCCACTCGCCTCCTGAGGCCTCAGTGGAGAGGGGCAGGCAGGGCTGTCCCCAAAGGCACGAAGGAGGTGAAGCCACCAACTTCGGCCCAGAAACCAGGAAAGGAGGGGGAACAGCCAGGGTGGGGTGGGGGTGGGGGATCAGTTTGAAATGCAGCTGACTACCCCCAAAGCTATACCCTTAGTGAAGGACCAAGCCAGGCTTCAGGGTGGCTGTGATCAGGACTGAGGGGAGGACAAGGTGGCCTCGGGATCAGGCAGCCAGGTGCCCCTTCCTTCTCTGCTTAAGCTCATGCTAAGGGGCAACAAACGAGAGGACTGGGGGCTCCAAGGAGCCTTTTCCCCTCCAGAACCCCGAGGCCCCCCCCCAGCCCCCCAGGTGCCCGCCATGATGACCCTCAGGTGGCAGTGACCCCCGTCACTGTAGAAGACATTTTCTCCTGCTGAGCAGAAGCATCACCCCCTGCAAACTACCTCTTCCCACAATGTCTTTCTCCCCTGGTACCAAAAAGAACCCTGTACCTCCTCCTCCTCCTCTTTCCTGCCAGCGCAGTGGCCTTGGTCTTGGAAACCCAAGGGAGACGGTCTGGCCCCCAGGGCGGGGCTCTCTTTTCCTCCCCCAGCCCTGCCATCAGCTCGGCCCTCTGCGAGGTTCAATACTTGAACGCCCCCTGCCCTGTGCCTTGGACCCAGGCAAAGCTAAGAGAAGGAAACAGCACAACTTAAACAATTTGAGCTGGGGGGTGGTCTCGGCAAGGCTCCTGTCCTCACCCCTCCCCAACCTCTCAAGAGAGGCGTGCGGCCTCTTGGGTGACTTGGAAACTCCTGGACGAATTCCATTCTAACTTATTTTGACGTGTACACGAACCAACCGTTTAGAAATTCCACTTGTGCAAAGCCCTACTGTGTTTTTATGTTCCCGTTTAAGAGAGAAGTTTACTTAGCAATAATTATAAATAAATGAATATTCTTTAGCGAGGTGACTGTGAGTGCTTCTTCCCGTGGTTCTTGGGGACTTGGTCCTCACCCCTCCCCCAGAAGGAACTCCCAACAAAGCTGCCCTGCCCCACACGGCAGGGCATCCCTCGCTTGCTCTCCGAGGAGGGGGAAGAAACGCAGACCGTCCTTCAGACCATCCTTGGCATTGGAATGGCCACCTGCAGGGCCAGGCGCCTACGGGGAGCCGCTCCAAGCCCAAGAGAGGAGGGCTGCGGCCAAGGCCCCAGAATTCCCACCACTTGCAGAGAAAAGCCACTTCTCCTCTTGACCCACCGACAGGGTACCAGGACAGAAGCCAGCTCGCGACGCCAGACTGCGCCTCCGAGGCTGCCAGCCCTTCCTGCTGACGGGCAAGAAGGGGCCGGAAACCTTGAGCTTTGCCCCAGGAGTTGGGCCCTTAAGCAGAGCCAGCACACCAGCTTTTCTTCCCACAGCCCTGGGAGTCCTTCAAATACACGGAGGCCACCAGGGTGAGGGGCGGTTAGAACCCAGCTCCGAGCTACCGAGGTCCCAGCTGCCCAGTTTCAAGAGCCATGAGGGTCTCCCCCGCCCCCAACCCTAGAAACTGGGGAAATGGACTTTGGGTCGCCAAGTATCTGTTAGATCAGGTGAAAATGGCACAACTCTTCCCCCTCCCCCCCCCCCGCCGGGCTTTGAGACCCCAAAAGTAGAATATATCCCCTGCATGAAAAGATAGCCCTTCAAGTTGGATCTGTTTTGCTTCACTGCAACTTTCCATCTTACTTTTCTGGTTTTGCCAAAGAATGGCGAGGAGGAGCCCAAGTTAGGGACCCGATGGGCCTAGACTACACGGGACCTCCATTCACGGTCCCAGCCCCGAGCCCCAGGCAGCCGTGCAGAGGGCCGTGAAGCCACGGCTGTGTGGAACCCATTCTGAGGACCAAGCAAAGGGTAAATAAAGAGGTCTCGAGATTTTTAGGAGGTTAAAACAAAGCAAAAAAAATCAATCCATCAATGGCAACGCAACCAGAATCTACCAGGAAGTGGTAACAATCGCCAAGTGGAGATCAGCGTATAGGAACCGGATCGTGTTTGGTAATTTCAGGCCTGCACAGCACAGGCCCAGCGGCTGGCCCGGCGGCTCCTGTAGAATTCAGGACACTCACACTGCTGCCCGGTCCCCTCGCCTCACGGTGGCCCCTGTGAATGGAGGCCTGGGACGTGGGTGGAATCCACCGGCCCTTTGAGGGCCTCTTTCTCTGGGGGCCCGGGCCGGGCTGCCTCCTCCCTCGGGCACAAACACAGCAGACGGTTTCGTGAAGAGCTTTTTAGTAGCTAAATATGGCACCATGTGTTCCAAGGGCAATATAAATTACAGTATGCAAAACTCACTGACTGGCTGAGGTAAAACACGCTGTTCCTGCCTCACATCACCATGAGGGGAAACACACAGATATTCTTAAAAACATCTTGCTTATAAAAAACGTCCCCTAGAAAGGCCTCCTGAGAGGGGCCGGGAGGCTCAGCCGCGGCCCGCTGCCCCCCCCCCCCACCCCGGCCCGCCCGCTGCGGGCCGCGCCCCGCGCCCACTACTGGCCCAGGGCCTTGTCCAGGTTGTTCTTGATGGTGTCCAGGAAGTCCGAGGTGTTCAGGAAGTGCTCGTTCAGCTTCACGCTGCCGAGAGAACACCGTTCACGTGAGGCGCGGCTCCAGCCTGGGTCCGGGCAGAGCCTGAACTTGGGCACCCGAGGAGCTGCCCTCCCGTGCCCGTGGGGCGTGGCACGCCCAGGCTGCGCGTCAAAGGTTGCCTAGGGCCCGTCGCCAAAGGGCCACACAACTTCAGACATTTGTACAGACGGGGACGGCAAGACTCTGAGCCCCTAGCCTCGGGGACGGGGGCAAACTCACAGGGTCTCAGGGCTGTGGACCTGGCCCACCCCAGGCCCTTGGCAGCTAAGCTGACCTGAGGATGAGGAGGGGGGGAGGTGCCTCTAAGAGGGTCCTCTGGCTTCTTCCCACCCAGGGAAGAAGCTCCCAGAAGGCCAGCCCCTCCCTCTGCCACCAGCCACGCACTTGCTGAGGCCATGGATGCAGCCCGCCAGGTCCTTGGTCATGGCTCCGCTCTCCACCGTCTGGACACACACCTTCTCCAGGGTCTGTGCAAACCTGCAGGGGACGGGCCAGAGTGAGGCCCCGGCGATACAGAGCCCGCCCAGAAGCTGCCCTGGGCCAGCTCAGGCCCCTCCCTCTCCACTCACCTGATGAGGTCCTGGTTCCCATCCAGCTTCCCCCGGTGCTCCAGGCCACGCGTCCAGGCAAAGATGCTGGCGATGGGGTTGGTGCTGGTAGGCCGGCCCTGGGGGCGGAGGTCATAGGGGGATCGGGAGCCGAACCGGCCGACAAGGGGGCCACCCGGACGCGACCGCCCACCCGTAGGCTGATGGGTCAGTCCCATCCCCCCAGCCCTCAGAGCCAGTGGGTTCTGAGCCCCCGGGACAAATGGGCATGCGACCACGGTCCCTACACTCACCTTCTGGTGCTCCCTATAATGGCGGGTGACCGTCCCATGAGCGGCCTCAGCCTCGATGGTCTTCCCATCTGGGCAGACCAGCACAGACGTCATCAGGCCGAGGGAGCCAAAGCCTGAAAAGTGGAAAGACCCTCCATTCGGTGCCGGCACCCACCCTCCTCAGACCACCGGGGTTGAGTCCCCCTGCCCTTCTGCTGGGAGGAGACCCCCTCAGCTCGTGACCCCCGACGGCACCCAGGAGGACAGCCACTGTTTCGGGCTTGCCCACCCTTGTCGTGGGTCTCTAGAGCCCAGCACAGGGCAGGGGGGCGTTCAAAGGTGGCTATCATCAGCCTATTAACATACATCTGGGTTCCCAGGGCCTGGGGCCCCCAGAGCCCAAGACCCCAGGACTTCTGCCCACCCAGCCTGGCTCGCGACCGCACGGTTCGTTCACGCAGAAAGCAGAAAGCCTGCCACCAGCTATCTCACCACGATCCCTCTGTCTGCCTCTCTTGCAGGCTCCTTTAAAGCTTTGTGACTTATCTCCAAATTCTCCCAAATCCAGATGTCAACGTTTCTCTATTGTCAAGGTCTCCTGGGCTTCAAAAGCACCCCGTGGCACCAAAATAAGAACTGTGTTAAGTCCCAAGAAAGAAAAAGCGAAAAACTTCTCCAGGAAAATTCGTTGTCTGGGAAGTTCTGCTGCTGAGACTCGGGAAGGGGTCCCTTCTCCATGTTTCCTGGACCTTCGCACTCACCCAGTCCTTGTTTACTTAAGGGCAACTTTCATGCCTCTCTCTTGTCTGCTATGGCTTCTCATCCTTCCATTTGAGCTAGGAATTGTTCTAGTACGAGGACCACTACCACACGTAATGAAATAAAGGCCAAGGTTTTATGAAACATCAGGAATTCTTATGCATTCTCCTTGCAACCCCGGGGTGGGCGTCACCTTCCTTCTCGGGAGCTAGACCTCAAACCATCTCACGTACCCTTCTTTCTCTTCCGCTCTCTGCTCTACACGTTGTCTACTCCCTACTCTTGTGGGGCGCTGCTCTTGTGCCCAACACCACTGGGCTATTTCTTCTTTTCTTTTTTTAAGATTTTACTTTAGAATTCTATTCTATTCTATTTTTTGAGAGAGAGAGTGCACGCAAGTAGGGAGAGGGGCAGAGAGAGAGAATCTCCAGCAGGCTCCAGGCCCAGCGTGGAGCCAGACGCAGGGCTCGATCCCACGACTGTGAGATCATAACCTGAGATGAAATCAAGAGTCAGGCACTTAACCAACTGAGCCACCCAGGCGCCCTGAGATTTTATTTCTTACGTGATCTCTACACCCAACTTGAGGCAGGAAACCACAATCCCTGAGATCAAGAGTTGCCTGCTCTTCCGACTGAGCCAGCCGGGCACAATCGGGCTATTTCTTACGGCTACTTCTCTAAGGGTCTCGTCCATGCTTTATGTTGCAATGTGAATTATCTCTTAGAGGACGTCCAGGGCTTGGGGCTCTGCCATCTTCCCCAGTGTTCTCCTACAGCCAACAGGTTGACTGTGCAAAACGAATTCTCTGTAATTCGAAAAGTACCCGGTTGTGCTCAAAACCATTTTTCTACTGGAGCCAACCCTGGCCCAAACCTGGAGGCACAGTCGCTTGGCTTCGTGGACAGGAACAACCTCACAGCTGACGCACCTGGCCCCTTAGAACTTGAATTCCTAGGTTCTCCTTTTTCTGTAACAGCGGCCTTAGTAATACACCAGTCCAAACCTAATTTGTGACCCTTCCTCCCTCAGATGCCGGCGAGCTCCTGCCCCCTGCTGTCCACGGGGAACCCTGCAATGCGGCGGCCGGCCCCAGTCCTGCTGCCACGCTGGACACATTTTCTACAAAGGGGGTCTGAAAATCCCCCCAGCCGGAGAAGACCGACGATCCACCCCTTGGGGAACAGGTGCTCCCAGCATACCCTGGGCCAGGATGTCCGACTGCACGTCTCCATCATAGTTCTTGCAGGCCCACACGAAGCCGCCTGAAGACTTGAGGACCTGGGCCACCATGTCATCAATGAGCCGGTGCTCGTACCAGATCTTATTCTTGTCGAAGTCGGTCTTATAGTGCCTGGGAGCAAAAGGGCCTGTTGTGGGGAGAGGGCAGGAGGCTGACAGGTTGAGGATCTCTCCCCCAGCCGAGCCAAAAGCACTGGGACGGCGGCCACCCCGTAGGACAGGGGCCCGGGGGGACAGGAGAGAAGGGCTGTGGGATCCCTGGGAAGGAATAAAGGGAGAGGCTGTTACTTGTCAAAGATTTCCTGGAAGATGTCCTTGAAGCGCCCGTCGTAGGCTTTCAGGATGGTGTTCTTGGTGCTCATGTACAGCGGCCACTTCTTCTGGATGGCGTACTGGAAGCAGCTGTGCGCAAAACCCGAGATGGACTGCGGGGGGAGAGAGGTCCCTGGCGTGGGGCCCGGCCGGCCTGCGGGCTACCAGCCCCCCCTGGGCTCCCCAGGTCTTAGGCCGTATGGCTGGGGTAAAGCTAACTCCCCCAGCCCACCTGCCTGTCTCTAGAGTTGACGGTGTGTCCCAGCCTATCCTCTCTGAGCCCTCCGTGACTGGCTCAGAGAGGGTCATGTGACCCAGGCCTGGAACTTTCACTGGAACCAGGAGCAAAAGAGGCTCTTTTCTGACAGGGTAACCAAGTCGGCAAGGGTAAGCCTGGAGCTGCCGGTGGTCACTTGTCACAGCCTGAGAATGAGGCCAACCACAGAAGGAACGAAAGCCAAGAGACGGGGAGGGGGAAAAGACTGCTTATCCAGCTCGCTTAAGCCAAGAGTCCAGACAACTAACACGCCCCCAGAGGTGTGTCGGGGAGTGAGTGCGGGGGCATCTGGCTAAGCGGGGGTCTGTCTTCCAGCCTCACTCCACACCAGGTCCACAGCAGGTCCCCCCGAAACATAGCCAAGATGCACTGGTCCCCCCGAAACACAGCCAAGATGCATTGGCTCACGGGCCTCGGACCTTCCTCAAGCCACTGACGCGGGAGTAGTGAGCATCACCAACCCGAAGCGGCCCCAGAGGGAGGAGGGAACGCAGGAGCCACCCGCCAGGGCCTCACCTCATCCGTGTTGTACATGCCCATCCCCACGCCGCCGGCAGGGAAATTGAACACTTCCCACTCCTTAGCGCCACTGCCATCCTTCGGGGAGAAGACGATCTTGAACGTGCCGGCCCGGTCGACCACAAAGTCTGTGGCCTTGTACTGCAGAGACAAGAGCGCGGCTCGGGCCGGGGTTCCGAGCGAGGGGCCCAGGCCAGGAAGAGCCGAGTCCCGCCTCCTGCCGTGGCCAACCTGGTCGCCATGGGCGTGCCTGCCAATGGTGATGGGCTTGGTCCAGCCGGGGACGAGGCGTGGGATGTTTTTGCAGATGATGGGTTCCCGGAAGACGGTCCCCCCAAGGATGTTTCGGATGGTTCCATTGGGACTCTTCCACATCTTCTTCAGCTTGAATTCTAGGAGGACAGAGGTGAAGGGACCCCACTGCAGCCCCCACCTTCCAACCAAAATCTGAACCCTGAGCAAGAACGCAGCCAGATGGGAGCCCTAAAAATCACCCTGGGGAAAGTCTAAAATATAAGTATGTGGGCTCTGGGACCATACTTCTTTCTTTTTTATTTTTTTTTTTTTAATGTTTATTTCTTTTTGAGAGAGAGACAGACAGAGTGAGAGCAGGGGAGGGGCAGAGAGAGAGGGAGACACGGAATCCGAAGCAGGCTCCAGGCTCCGAGCTGTCAGCACAGAGCCCGACGCGGGGCTCGAACCCATAACTGTGAGATCATGACCTGAGCCAAAGTCGGACACTCAACCGACTGAGCCACCCAGGCGCCCCTCTGGGATCAGATTTCTTGGGTTCAAGGTCCAGCTCCACCACCTGTAACTGTGAGTTTTATGCCAGTGAGTTAACCTGAGCTATAAAATGAAATTACTGATAAAAATACCTCGCATCTTGGGTTGCTGTCAGGATTAAATAAACCTCTATGGAAAGTGCCTAGAACAGTGCCTGGCACATCGGGGCTTCTTCAGCTAGTGTATTATTCCCGCGTCATGCGTAGACGTAGCTCGGTCTGACGAACTCTGGCAGTATGGTGTCTCGCTGGACAGAGGCCAGAAGACCAGAGGGCAGGCCTCAGTACTGCCACGAACCGTGGAGTCCAGCCCACGTTACCGGGACTGTTGGCTCTCTACTTCCTTCTCCAGAAAACAGGGGTACAGAAATCCCAGGGTTCAGGAGAAATGAAAAGAAACCCCACAAAGAAGAGCTTAGCACTTAAATGATCCCAACGTCCCAGGGTCAGGTACAAACCCGAAAGACGGAAGAAGGTCTGGAGTGTTTGGAAATGTGCTTCGAATGCTTCCTTCCAGCTCCCTCGTGCCGTAGGACGCAGGCAGAGAGAAAGAGCTCTGCACACCCCTGAACGACCCTTTCTCGAATTTTCCAAACGTGGCCCCTTTATCCACATTCTGGTGCCATTGTTTCCGGAAACCCTCAAAAGTGCTCCCCAGAAGCAGGGACCGGCAGCCGGTCCAAGCCTGGTGAGCGCACCTCTCTGAGACTCCTCCGCGGCTGCAGGGGGCAGGGGACAGACCCGCAAGGCCAAGACAGCGGCAAGACACTAGCGACGCTCCCTAGAGCCCGCTGCAGCTCTGAAAGATACAAGCTGACACGCGGCACTCCGCTGGCCAGAGGTGGCCCCGAGGTGTCTCTGTAAACCTGCCTGCAGGACAGTCCAGGAGGCGAGAGGGGCGCCCGAGGAGGCCGCCCTTCCTCTGACGGCTTCAGCAACGTGTCTGTGGCCCACGACACCTACCGGTGCCGGCCAGAGCCGCGCGGCACAGCAGCAACGCCACGGGCCTGGATTCCGCCCTGCCACACCCCACGTGGGTGCCAGCCCCTCACCGGCCCTCCCAGCCTCCTCTGCAGGAAACCCCACGGCCCCAACGCCTCCCACGAAGTCGCAGGGAGACGGGGTTCGTGTCGCGGCCCCCACGCCCCCAGCCCACCCGCCTCCGCACCCTCACACCTTCCACACGGGCCTCATCGGGGGTGATGGTGGCGCACTTCACAGCCACACTGTACTTCTGGGTGGCCAGTGCGGAGTCTATGGTGACCTGGTCGTTGGTCTGGTCACGGTTTGGGAGCCCCAGGTCGAAATACTTGAGCTGGACATCCACGTGCGGCAGGATGAGCTAGAAACAGATGACCAGGGCAAGGCATCAGCCCAGATGACTGACTCAGGGGCACGAGGGGGCCTGCGGGGGGGCTGAACGCCCACTTTGGGAGGGAACTACCTTCTCCTTGATGAACTGCCAGATGATCCGGGTCATCTCATCGCCGTCCATCTCCACCACCGGCTTCGCCACCTTGATCCTCTTGTCGGCATCTAGGACCGGGCAACACGGCGCATCATACCTCTGGGGGAGGGGGGGCGTCCTGGGCGAGCTCCTCTCCTCCCCCGCGGGACCTGCCCTTCACCCAGGAGAGCGGTGTCAGCCAGGGCTCGGTTACCCACACTCACTGCCCCTCGGCAGGACCAGCTCCCGGGCCGGGCCGCCTGCGGGGGGTCCGGGTCCCCCCCACTGAGGATGGCCAGCTAGGACTGAAAGATGGTGGCCTGAATCTGAAGGCAGAGGAGCCCAAGAGCCAGAGGTCCAGAGCCAAGCAGGGCCACCTGTCCGGGAGCAGGCAGGGGAGGGAATGCCTACAGGCTGTCGCCACCCAGTTCCGAGGGCAGGCGCTGTGGCCCAACCCCAGCGATTCTGCGAGTTTCCTCGTAACCTTGTTACAAGAGCCCGACTAAATCTAAGTGGGGACGGCAACTGCACTCGCACCTCCTCTGTGCCTGACGTGGTCCCCTACCCCCTTTGCGTGATTCCTTTTCATCCTCAAACCACTCCCAAAGGGAATATGGCTATCTCCACTTTGGGTGCGCCTGGGTGGCTCAGTCGGTTCAGCGTCTGACTTCAGCTCAGATCACGATCTCACGGCTCGTGGGCTGGAGCCCCATGTCGGGCTCTGCACCGACAGTTCAGAGCCTGGAGCCTGCTTCGGAGTCTGTGTCTCCCTCTCCCTCTCTGCCCCTCCCCTGCTTGTGCTCTGGTCTCTGTCTCTCAAAAATAAACATTAAAAAAAATTTTTTTAATGTGGTGCAACTGAGGCTCAGAGAGTTTGCCAGCTTCCTGCCAAAGGTGACACAGCTTGAGGACAACAGAGCTACCAGGATTCACACTTTCTCAGCGGCAAGCAGAGGCTTAGGGCACCCAGAACAAGACTCCGAACCCTTGATCCAAGCTGGCAGGCTGGCCAGTCCTGCCGGAGAAGCATCAAAGGTGCAAAGCGACAGTGGAGGAGGACAGGAGCCGGGCGGGGGAGGCTCTTCAAGGAAAGTCTGACTCATGAGAAAAACCAACAGTCTGGGAAGTGAATTCCCGAGAAAACAAGAAAATGACCCATCCAATTAAATCAGTGCAGGCTACCTTGAGCGAGACTTGTTGAACCTTAGCCTGTAGCACGGAGGTACCCACGGCCTGGGAAGAAACAGCCCCTGCAGAGTAGGGAGGGCAACAAGACAGGTGCAAAACCTACAGCCGGGCCTCGACCATCAGAAGAAGGCTCGCTCACCGCTGACACCCGGGCCGGAGTGAGACAGCTGAGAACTGACTGGGCTCTGTCCCCAGCAGAGCCCCCTCCGCCCTCGCTTAGGGCCCATTTACTCTTAGGTTACGCACAATCCTTACAGATGTCGTCGTGGATCTTCCGCCTCACCAGACACGAGACGGCGAATCAGAAGAAAGGATTAGGATGTTCACTTAAAAACACCAACGGTCAGAAGAAGCGACATCTGCTAGGTGGACAGCAAGGGACGGACGTCTACGAAAAGCAGGCCCTGACACTGAAAAAGCATGACCACCTAAGCACGTTTAAAACAGAAGTGACTGGGGCACCTGGGTGGCTCAGTCGGGTTAAGCGTCTGACTTCAGCTCAGATCGCGATTTCTCAGTTCATGGGTTCGAGCTCCGCATCGGGCTCTGTGCTGACAGCTCGGAGCCTGGAGCCGGCTTGCGATTCTGTCTCCCTCTCTCTCTAACCTCCCCCCCCACTCCCACGCTCACGCACACGTGCGCACATGTTCTTTCCCTCTCTCTCTCTCTCTCAAAAGTAAATAAACATTAAAAAATTTTAAAACAGAAGTGACCAAAACCCAACAGATCCCCCACATATCACTGCCCTACAACACACACCACAGCCATGACTCGTGCTGACATCCCCAACCCACTAAGAAAAAGGTGAATTACGTGCAGCGAAATGATTCACTATCCAAACGTGCGCAGATTTTTTTTTTTAATCTAAAAATAATCTCCCAAAGATGTGCAAACAGGTTTTTTTGTTTTTTCTTTTCTTAATCTAAAAGGAATCTTGGAGGTTACTTAGGAAGACAAATGAGACCCAGGAAGCGTGGCTTGTGTCAATGTCAGGACTGATCCCGGGTCTCTGGCCCCAGTGTGGCCTCCGGACACCCTCGGGGGTCACGTATGGAGAAGCAGAAGGCAAACACAGACTCCAAACATTCTATTCCCTGGAGGACAAGGTGAGCTCAGCCAGCACCTCTCCGCCCCCCTTTCCAGGAGGCATAGCGGCCTTTGGACCCAAGCCACAGAATTCCTTCACCTTTCCAGGCTGGAAGTTTGAGTGGAAAGGGCTTTAGGACTCGCAGAAAGTCTACTGGGCCACTGAAGAGCTAGCTTCGTTTTGTTTTAATTTTTTTTTTCAATGTTTATCTTTGAGAGAGACAGAGCATGAGCAGGGGAGGGGCAGAGAGAGAGGGAGACAGAGAATCCGAAGCAGGTTCCACGCCAAGGAGATTCGGTGCCAAGCCCGATGCGGGGCTCAAACTCAAGAAACCGTGAGACCATGACCTGAGTTGAAATCAAGAGTAGGACGCTTAACCAACTGAGCCACCCGGGTGCCCCAAGCTAGCTTAGTTTTTAAGAGCATCTCCTATGAGTTAATGTCATGAGGGCTAATCAAGGTTGTTTTAATGTACTGAAGCTACCATAATCATAACCCCTAAGGAGAATTCATTTGTGGCCAGTCTTAAAGGTTTCTGCCTCGCTGGGCTCCACTCAAGTTTTGGGCTTCAGACCCAGCAGCCTGTGGGCTGTGGGCTCCACACCTGCTCCATCTGGGAGTTCAATGTCACGATCATAGCAGGCAGCCCTCCCTGTGGTGCCTGCAGGTGTCAAACCCTCAGAGACCACAGGGCCCACTTATTTACAACCAGGTGCTAAGCACCTCTTCCTGAAACACCAAAAAATATAATAGTTCCTGGCCTAAAGGAGTGAGTATGAAAGGGAAAACCTACAGATAACGGAGACAGAGCAAGCAGCCCAGTTATCAAAGTCAGGAGCACAGCCTCCTTGAAAGGGCCCTTCCCAGAACCGGGGGCGTGGGGGGCACAGAAGCCAAAGCAGCAGAGACTCCTGATTGGCTCATGCAGCGATTTTAAAGAAGCATATTCAGGGGCGCGTGGGTGGCTCAGTCGGTGGAGCGCCTGACTTCAGTTCAGGTCATGATCTCATGGTCGGTGGGTTCGAGCCCCACGTTGGGCTCTGTGCTGACAGCTCAGAGCCTGGAGCCTACTTCCGATTCTGTGTCTCCCTCCCTCTCTGCCCCGCCACCCCCCCCCCCCCCGCTCATGCCCTGTCTTCTCTCTGTCTCAAAAATAAATAAAAACATTAAAAAAAATAAAAAATTAAAAAAAAAAGCATATGCATTGGTGACCAAGGTTTTAAAATCAGGCGATTTCAACAACACAACAACCACAAAAACCAATTAATAAATGGGCAAAGGACTTGAATCGACATCTCTCCAAAAAAACGATATATGAAAGACCAATAAGCATATGAAAAGTTGTCCCACAGCACTCATCGTTAGGGAAATGCAAATCAAAAATCACAATGAGGGGCGCCTGGGTGGCGCAGTCGGTTAAGCGTCCAACTTCAGCTCAGGTCACGATCTCGCGGTCCGTGAGTTCAAGCCCTGCGTCAGGCTCTGGGCGGATGGCTCAGAGCCTGGAGCCTGCTTCCGATTCTGTGTCTCCCTCTCTCTCTGACCCTCCCCCGTTCATGTTCTGTCTCTCTCTGTCCCAAAAATAAATAAACGTTGAAAAAAAAAATTAAAAAAAAAAAAATCACAATGAGATACCACCTCACACCCACAAGGACGGCTGCCAACAAAACCAAAACCAAACCCAAAACCCCAAAGCCGAAAACAACAAGTGTTGGTGAGCATGTGGAGAAGCTGGAACCCTTGCGCACAGCTGGTGAGAATGGACAGTGCGGCAGCTGCTACGGAAGACGGTGTGGTGCTTCCTCAAAAAATCAAAGATGGAACCGCCATATTGTTCGGCCATCCCACCTGTGGATATCTATCCAAAATAAGTAAAAGCAGGGTCTCAAAGAAACATCTGTGCACCCTCGTCCACAGCAGAATTACTCACAATAGGCAAGAGGTGGAAACAACTCCAGGGTCCCTCAAGGAACGAAGGGAAAAACAGAATGTGGTATGAGCCTTCGAGAGAACAGGACTCTGGAAACGGATCCAGGACGGCTAAGAAAAACGTCCCTCCAAAAGGTTAAACGATGTTCACAATTTCGAGCTTCTCCCAGACTGGGCTCCCCGCCACTTAAATGTGGACGTGCTTGCTAGGAAATTGAAAAAGGAAGTGCCGCCATTGTGAGCAAGAGCGAGGGATCTGGACCTTCCTCAGTAGCGTTGGCTGCTCATTCTTTCGTCTCAAATTCCACAAAACCAGTTGCCCTTGGGATGGCCAGCAGACCTATACTGTGGCATACTTATATAAGCAACACGGCCACGTTTCCCACACACTTCCAATCCAGCGACGATGAACATTTCTGAACTCTTAAAATAAATGAGAAGCAGTGATAAACAGGAACAGAAAGTATAATGGTAGTTGCCAGTGGCTGGGGGAGGAGGGAATGGGGAGCTGTTTTTAACGGGTGCATACAGAGTTTCAGTTTTGCAAGATGCTGAAGCTCTGGGGGTTGGCTGTCCAACAGTGAGAAAGTATTTAACCCTACTGAATGGCACACTTCAAAATGGCTAGGACAGGAAATTTGTGTTATGCACTATTTTTACCACAATAAAAATAAGAAATAACGGTTTTTAAGTTTTTAAAAATCTAAATCAGTCAAGGGGTGCACCTGGGTGGCTGCGTCAGCCAAGCGACCCGCTTCGGCTCAGGTCGTGATCTCGCGGTCCGTGAGCTCGAGCCCTGCGTCGGGCTCTGTGCTGACAGCTCAGAGCCTGGAGGCTGCTTCAGGTTCTGTCTCCGGCTCTCCTCTGCCCCTCCCCTGCTCGCACTCTGTCTCTCTCTCTCTCTCTCTCAAATATAAAATAAATGCTTAAAAAATTTTAATCTAAACCACTCAAAACAAAAGCAACCCAGGAGACTTTACACAAAGATTCCAGGCCTATCGCGTACCCTCCAGAGGACACAGGCCCCAAGGCACCAGAGTGGGAGACCCTGTGTGTGGTTCAGCCAATACGGCAGAGCCACCCCCATCATCCACCCCTCTCTGGGTGACAAGAGATGACGAACAATCTGAAACCCAAGGAACAGCACAGGGGTCTCCCTGAAAGCTCCCAAGGGACAGCCACCGTGACATTTTCAGATGACATGTTGCACACTGGCCTCTTGGCCAGAGTGTGGGATGGAGTTACACCAGGCCACAGGGAGTCCGGGAGGCCAACTCTCCTCCGGGAGTCCGGGAGGCCAACTCTCCTCCCGGTCTGGGATTCCGAGCACCCAACTCCAAGTAAGGATTTCAAAACCCGGCGCCTGTTTCAGGATTGGCTGCTCCAAACTCAAGGCTAAAGGTCCCTCCCAAGATGGCCACCCCCAAGAATAAGTGCGTAACCACACGCCTGCCCTGGCTGTCGGCCAAGAAGCTGCCAAGCCGGCGTGGCCCAGCAGCATGTGGGGAGAAGCCCCCAGTTCCTGGGAGCTCAAGAAGGCAGGGCAGCAAATCTGGAAGAGATTTCCTTGGGGTCATCCTTCACTCCTCCCCATTCCCTCACACGCACGTGCCAACCATTGAAACATCCTATTGGCTCTTCCTTCAAAATGCATCCAGAATCCAACCACTTCTTACCACCCCCAGGGCCAATAACCTTGCCAGAGTATGACTACACCCTCCCACCAGGACCCTGAAGCCAGAATGTGCCTGTCAAAATGTAAATGGGGGAGGGGGGCGGCGGGGAGGCTCCTGGATGGCTCAGTTAGTTGAGCATGGACTTCGGCTCAGATCTCTCAGTTTGTGGGTTCAAGCCCCATGTGGGGCTCTGTGCTGACAGCTCAGAGCCTGGAGCCTGCTTCGCATTCTGTGTCCCCCTCTCTCTCTGCCCCTCCCTACTCACCCTCTGTCTCTGTCTCTCTCAAAAATAAACATTAAAAAAATAATTTAAAGATTAAAAGAGCTTTAAAAGAATGTAAATCAGGCCACAATACCCTTCTCAAAACCTTGCAAAACTTCCCTTTTCAGTCAGAGTAAAGGCCAAAGTCCTCAAAAATGTGTGGTCCCCACAACACTTGACCTCATCTGTCACTGACCCCCTTCCCCTGACCTCTGCCTGGCTCAGGACTCTTCCCTCTCTGCTTCTCCCACAAGCAAAGGTGTACTCCGCCATCAGACACTCCTCCATCAGACACTCCTCCATCGGGCTCTCCTCCATCAGGCACTCCTCCATCAGACACTCCTCCATCACGCACTCCTCCATCAGACACTCCTCTCCTCCATCAGACACTCCTCCATCAGGCACTCCTCCATCAGACACTCCTCCATCACGCATTCCTCCATCAGACACTCCTCCATCACGCACTCCTCCATCAGACACTCCTCCATCAGACACTCCTCCATCATGCACTCCTCCATCAGACACTCCTCCATCAGACACTCCTCCATCAGGCACTCCTCCATCAGATACTCCTCCATCAGACACTCCTCCATCACGCACTCCATCAGACACTCCTCCATCAGATACTCCTCCATCACACACTCCTCCATCAGACACTCCTCCATCAAGCACTCCTCCATCAGACACTCCTCCATCAAGCACTCCTCCATCAGGCTCTCCTCCATCACGCACTCCTCCATCAGACACTCCTCCATCAGGCACTCCTCCATCAGACACTCCTCCATCAGGCACTCCTCCATCAGACACTCCTCCATCAGACACTCCTCCATCACGCACTCCTCCATCAGACACTCCTCCATCACGCACCCCTCCATCACGCACCCCTCCATCAGACACTCCTCCATCACGCACTCCTCCATCACACATTCCTCTCCTCTATCAGACGCTCCTCCATCACGGCCTTGGCACCTGTTGACCATAACCAAATGGCCTGTTTCCTTTGTTCCTTCGGTGACTCTTCAAGGAGGTCTTTTCTGTGCTTCCTGCCCCCCCCCCCAACTCCAAACCTCCACTCACACCTTCCTGGCCTCTTTGTTCTCCAAACGCCATGCTAGCCAACTTCTACCTTTTTACTAACAGTCCCCACATTAGCATTTAAGCTCCACACGGGCAGAAATCTTTGCCCCTTACTCCTGGCTCTGTCCCCAGCACCTTCACGTGCCTGGCACACAGCAGAAGCACGACAGTTGTTGAAGTCACAGATGAATGTCAAGTTACAGTCTATTTGGTCTATAGTAAGGGCTGCCCTGCCCCCACGTCCTGTTGGGATGAAATGTGCTCCTGGGATGCACTGCCACACAGAGGCCACTGAGTTCTTACCATCGGATTGTACCAGACCAGCACAGATGTATGTATGGGACAGGGGTCTCTGCCAGGCAATGGGCAACTTGCCCTGAGAAGCTCACAATTTATACTGGTTTTTTTTTTAATGTTTATTTTTGAGAGTGAGCGAGGGGTGGGGGGCGGGGAGCTGAGAGAGAGGGAGACACAGAATCCGAAGCAGGCTCCAGGCTCCGAGTTGTCAGTGCAGAGCCTGATACGGGGCTCGATCCCACGAACCGTGAGATCAGGACCTGAGCCGCGATCAAGAGTCAGATGCTTAACCGACTGAGCCACACAGGCGCCCCTCCACTGGCATTTTAAACGTGTACACAAGTGTCAACTCCAGGGCAGGTCACAGAGCCCGGCTTCCAATAACCAGAAGGCAGTTTCCAGCACCTCATGCCCTGAACGGAACCAGTGCCAGAGGCTCCCAGCTCAACTGGAGCCTCTGGGGGCGGGCCCCAGGCTTTCCAGAGACTTCTCCAAACGTTCCAGGCCTAAACATGACCACCCAAAACACCTCTGATGGGGCAGCCCTGTTCTTATCTGATGCAGTTGAAACAAGCCTCGGGGAGGAACACATAATAACTGCCCAGGCGGGCCTCCAGAACTTTCAACAATCATTATAAATAATAATCTGCCCTTGAATCTGAGAGTGCAGGCAAGTCACCAAGATCTGTAAAGTGAAGAGGCAGCGTGAGAAAAGAAGTTGCCAGGCAAGGAGTGAAGCTAGGGAAGGCCAGATAAGTCGCTCTCACAGTGAGGGCTTGGGCACAGCCCACCCTCCCCTCCACGACATCTGGCTCATCAGAACCGCCACCAGCCGTCGCTGGAGGCCTAGGAAATGCAAAACTAGGAGCCGTGGCGTTACCAAGCAGCAAAGACACCAGAGTGTTTTAGCCAAAAGAAACGTATCCGTTCCTTGTCATCAAGGGGAATGCCAAATATTCTGCCTCCGGTGGTGTTGCTGGGTGACAAGTCGAAGAGGCCACAGCTGTAAGTCTCATGTCCAACTCAAACACTAAGCCTTCTCCCCATTAATAACCCAACCAGCTTGGGAACTTCTGGAAGGACCTACAGCTAAAAGAACTTTCTTTTTTTTTTTTTTTTTTACCATCAATGCAGGGGGCACGAAGGGAGAAAATATCTTTCCTCTCACGCTGTTTTGCTAGAGGTGGTTTGGGGCCTGGGGGCACTTGGAACCCTGGAGTTGCAGGGCTAACCACTGACAAGACAAATCCCAGAAGTACAAAAGCAGAAATGTCCCTTTCTCCTTGGCAGGAGAGGTGGGGGCTGGGGCCCAAGCTCTGCCCCCACCTTCCCCTCCCCAATTCTGGTCAGCTGCTCCCACACTAGTTAAAGATTACCTACCGGAACAGTAAGGCCAGGCTGCCTGGGCCCCACTCCCTCTTCCTCACTGTCCTGGCTCACTCCAAGGGGTTCCAGGCCAGGTCAGGAAAGGGGTTTCCGTGGCAACAGGCAAGAGACAGGGCCAAGGGACCTACATTCTCCCTGCCTTTTGTCGCTGGCAATGGAGAGCCACGGGTGCAGGCCACATGCCACAGAGGGCAGCCTGCGAGGGTAACGGGGGTTCAGGTTAATCCTGCTTATTATGACCCGACTACTGTCTTCTTTCCTAAGCAGGGTGCGAAGGGCACCACAGAAGCAGTGAGTCACTAGTGGGGAAAGTGACATTTTGGAGCAGCTGCCCAATCACCCAGGCTGGCAGTCCGGCGGAGCAGCGTAGGAACCGGCTGGCGAGAAAACGCAGGTCAGGCCAAGGAGAGGCTCCAGGATGGAGACTTAAGTGCGACGGGAGGGGTGGGGGGTGTCCAAACAAAAGGGAAAATCAAAAGCACGCTCCTCCAGCTGTCGCGTAAAAGGCTCCAAAAATAGCTGACGCGGGCCTGACAGCGAGGAGGGATTACAGCGCGCCCGGCTGAAAAGGAAAGGGAAGTGGAGGCCGTCTCCCCGCCTTTGTCTGAGCAGGGACCGCGCCGAGACCCTCCCTCTCGCGGGGAGACCGGGCCTGGCGCTCCAGCCCCCTACTCGCTGGCCTGGCCCCTCCCGGGGCGCAGGGCGCGCAGGTCACCCTCCGGGCCCGGGACACCCCCAGCACCCGCCACGGGAATAGCTGGGGGGGCGCGGAGCAGCCCGGAATCCCCGCCCGCGCAGGGCCGCAGGACCAGCAGCTCCCGGGCCACCAGCTGCCACCGTCCTTCAAGTCCCCGCCCCCCCCCCCGGCTCTTTGTGTGCCAACCCCGCCGTCCCCGGCCCGCGATCGCCCCGAGTCGCGCTCCCGGGTCCCCGCCCGGGAGGCCGCCACGTCGCGGTGCCGGGCGCGCGCCCCGCCCGGACCCTCCTCGTGGCACTCACAGTGGCGCCGCGGCTGCTCCTGCAAGTTGGGGCCTGTCGGGGCTGCCGGCGCCCAGGCCGGCCCGGAGCCGGAGGCCCTGCAGAGCGAGCGTACGACCCGCAGGTAGCCAGCCATCCCGCCGAGCAGGCGAGCGAACCGACCGCGGCGGGCGAGATCCGAGCGCCGGTGCTGCTCCCGGCTGCCTGGCGGCGGGCTGCCAAGGCCCTCCAGGCGCCCGGGCGCGGGCAGGGGCGGGGCGGGGCTGCCGGGGGCCGCCACCCGATTGGGCCTCGCCGGGGAGGAGGAGGGGCCGGGGCCGAGCCGGACCCCTCGGGAGGCCCCCGCGCAGGCCCGACCCCGCCCCAGCGCGCAGCCCGCGCTGCCATTGGCGCCGCGCGCAGCCCCGCTGAACTGCCGGGGAGAGGCGGGGGAGACGCGCACCGGCCCGCGAGCGGGGGCCGGAGCTGGGGGCTCAGGGCAGCAGGTAGCGAGGCCGAGCCCCTCTCTCCAGGACGCCCTATTTAAGCCAGGGTGTCAGTTGCTGACGAATCATCTTAAACCACCCCAAAGTGAGCAAACTCCCGCGCCCTTGGCGTTTGCTGGGCGGAAACTCCTTCGCCTTAACCAAGCGCGGGTTCCGTGTTCCTGAACTGAGACCACGGGCACGTCGGCTCTTTTCAGGTGCGCTCTCAGATACTCCTGTCCCCTCCACGGGTTGCGTAGACTGTCCGGAGTCAAGAGCCGAACTCTCTCCTCTGCTTCTCCCCAGAAGGTCAAGCGGCTAATCCTCGAAGTCATCCGGCATAGCCAGAGTCTGTTTTTTCCCCCCGTCCGAAATGGCAATTGTAACAGCCACAGGGCTCCCAGGAGACGTGGGTGCAATAACGTAAGTAAAAAGGCTCCGAGCACACCCTGTGCTCAGCGGTTGTAGTTGATGGCTTATCACGATCCAGATGAGTCCTCGTGCAGCCTGGACTGAATGAGCGAGCTCAGCCCCCACCCTGGCAAACAGGTCCATGTTTGTCTGTTTACACGCACAAGACCATACTGATTGGTTCTGTCATCAGCGACTAAACTCTCCTCACCCATGTTCTTGAAATGGGACACCAGCCCGGGCTGGGTTTTATTTAGAAAAATCTGACCCCAGCCCCCACTGTCCCGGTCACACCATCTCACTCCGAACCTTAGCAACCAACGTTCTGCCCTGTGTCCCCAGCTCTCCCCTAACATTGCCTCAACAGTCAACATTGCCAGATGGGGCTGGGCCAGGAAAGCGACCTTGGATTACCGACTTGAGTGCTTCTTCTCCCTGTCCCAGCCAGACAGAGCTACTGCTTTGGCCCTGAGATCCAGCAGACTGGGTCCAAGGGGAGGTTGCTTTTGGACCCCCTCAAAGTCTGAGGTCTCAGTCAGAGGCCTGATCTTGGGCCAGCGTGTCCCAGAATGACTCCTAATCCCTTTCACTCCGTTCCCAATTCTCTTGCTCAAAACACCATCGAAGACCTTGGAGGCCTCTGGTATTTGGATTTATGCCATCCTGGCCTTATCAGGCACCTGGGCCTCAGTGTCCATACCTGTCAACGGGGAGAATGGACCCCCTGAGAATCCTTCTGGCCCAAACAATGAGATTCAGTTAATGTATGTCAACTACCCAGACTACCACTTCTGAAAAGGTCAGGAAGAATTTGCTGCCTGTCCCCAGGGGCTCATCTGTTCCTTTACATGGTAGACCAGGGTGTCAGAGGCCCCAGTGAGAGGCAGCACGGAAGCCTCGGTGTGTTCCAGAGTCCAGCCCTCACCTGCACAGGGATCAGGGTGGGGGCACATGTGTTTTTCGCAAATACAGTAGCGGCCCAGGGCAGTTGAGGCAAAGTCTTGAGATTAAACTGCTTCTTTCTCCCTGCCTCCCAGGGCTCCAGCTCCATGCCAGCCTTCCCCATACAGTGCCCGTTTGGCGAGGCAGCTGGTGTCAACTCCTTTGGCTCAGAGAGGTTAGGACACTTACTCAAAGTCACAGAGCCAGGAAGTAGCAGAACTCTAGTTCCTACCCATGTATGTGGCTCATCGTCTATCGCTCTTTTAAGAAAGAAGGAGAAAACAGAATCCCTATTAACTACACTTGCTTGGAATTCTTTTTTTTTTTTTTAATTTTTTTTTTTAACCTTTATTTATTTTTGAGACAGAGAGAGACAGAGCATGAATGGGGGAGGGTCAGAGAGAGAGGGAGACACAGAACCTGAAACAGGCTCCAGGCTCTGAGCCGTCAGCACAGAGCCTGACGCGGGGCTTGAACTCACGAACCGCGAGATCATGACCTGAGCCGAAGTCGGACGCTTAACCGACTGAGCCACCCAGGCACCCCTACACTTGCTTGGAATTCTTGGTGGTCATAACTACTGGCCCTGACAGCCACTTCATAGAAAAATAGTGTTTAAAGGAAAAATGCTCAGATCCTCCAGTTTGGGGTCAGCAGAAGTGAAACTCCACCCTTCCATGTTTTTTGAAAAATTTTTTTAAATTGTATTTTAGAGAGGGGTGGGCAGAGGGAGAAAGAGAATCCCAAGAAGGCTCCACGTTTAGCATGGAGCCCAACTTGAGACTCAATCCCAAGACCCTGGGATCATGATCCGAGCGGAAATCAGGAGTTAGATGCTCAACTGACTGAGCCACCCAGGCACCCCATACCCTTCCATATTTTTAATCAAACTGCAATTAGTTATTGAGTCTAGGTCATATGCAAGTTTCCTGTGGGGGGCACAAAAATGCTCATCGCTCAATCCCTTTGGGAGCCAGACACACATGTGTGCAATCACCACAAACCAGGCTCAAGAGGCAAGTGTCCCAAGAAGAGCTTAGATGACAGTGAGGCATCTCTCAAAGCCAAAACTATTTCTGATGAGGGAGAGCCTGGTGAGCGTAGGGTCAGAGCATCCAGCAAGCTGGCCCTTAAGGATATTTAAGATCTGGGAACACCTGGGTGGCTCAGTCGGTTAAGCGTCTGACTTCCGCTCAGGTCACGATCTCACAGTCCGTGAGTTCGAGCCCCACGTCGGGCTCTGTGCTGACAGCTCAGAGCCTGGAGCCCGCTTCGGATTCTGTGTCTCCCTCTCTCTGCCCCTCCCCTGCTCATGCTCTGTCTCTCTCTCTCTCTCTGTCAAAAATAAATAAAACATTAAAAAAAATTTTTTTAATAAAAAAAGATATTTAAGATCTGGGAGAAGGCTGGACAAGAAGGCTGGGAGAGGTGAGGGGCTTGTACTTCACCCACCTGAGCATTAGTTTCCTGGTATGTTTGCAGGCAGGGCGTAAAGTCTGACAGTAGCCGTGAGGAGGTGTTGGGGGATAGAGGATCAGGACTGGGCAAGGGAGGCCAAGAGTCACGGAACCGGGCGCAGGCCTGACATAACGTCCTGGCAGGACCCTTAAGACTCCAGAGACCGGGTAGAGATAGAATCAGCAGAAATTGCAGCTGGCAGGACTTGGGCAGGGAGAGGAGTCAGAGTGACTCAGACTTCCATCCCTGGGTCCCTGGGGCTAGAAGAATAGGAATGCCATTATTAGAAATCTGAAAAGAGGAGAAGGCAGGGTAAGTGTCTGTGTGTGGGGGGAGGGGAGGGTGTTGATAGCAGAGCTATTTATGGTCATTTCTAAACTGATTTCCCTGCCAGCAGTCTGTTCCCGCCCCTTCCCAGTCACCTGACCACTGCTCCCACCACGCCACCCTGAAGCACAGCCCCGAGAGCTTTACCCCACAGCCAGACACCTGCACTAGCTCCCCACGCCTGATACAGTCGAGTCTGAATTAGCTTATAACATTTCCTGGCCTTTACTTTCCTCACCGTCTTTCTCTTCTACTGTTTCCTCTCCCCAAGAACCCTAAATTTAGCCGTTCCCCCAAACAGTCCCTGACTCTATGCACTGCCCCTTCCTCCCATCAGGTAGACTCTTTGCACTCCCAGGTGGCCAAGCCCACCTTTTCAAGCTTGCACTGGGGGGGCAGGGGGCACACAGCATGCATCTCCACCTAAGTCATCATGCAGGGCAGACAACTCCCCAGACCCCCTCCCGATGAAAGAGCACACGCTATGCTACTCTGGTTTTAACTTTGTAAAACAAATCTATGGATAATAACAGGCAGGGTCCAGACGACACAAATTTGGAAGATGTCAGAATACTATTTAATACTTTTTTAAGTTTATTTATTTATTTATTTATTTTGAGAAGTGGGGGCAGAGAGGAGAGAGAGAGAGAGAGAGAGAGAGAGAGAGAATCCCAAACAGACTCCACACCCTCAGCGCAGAGCCCGACATGGGGCTCGAACTCACAAACGGTGAGATCATGACCTGAGCTGAAGTCAGGAGTCAGGTGCTTAGCCAATGGAGCCACCCACGCACCCCAGAATACTACTTACCTTTATGAAATATTCTCTCAGGTTGCTTCAGTTAATCCCTAAGAAAACTGGAGATCCAAAAGATGGGGCAAGGAGAAATGATTAAAAAGGCATTAAAAAGGAACCGGAGGCGTCATTACTGGAGGGTAATCGTTCCTGGAGGGTAAAGGTTTCTGCCTGTTTGCGGAAGTCGACTGGCTCATTGCCTGGGCAAGCCACTCAAGTTCCCAGCCTCAGTTTCTTCATCTGCCAATGGGGATAATAACAGCACCCACTCCTAGTAGTTATGAGGATTAAAGAAATTTGTGCAGATTGAATGCTTAAAATGGTGCCTGACGCACAGGCAAGAAACCTGTTGGCGGTCTTGACATTCACCTGAGTAAAATTTAAAGGTTGTATTGGCTTTATTCAGCATTTCATGAACTGGGCAGCATCCTGTCTAGCAGGTAGAAAGGAGTTCCAAAGACCTGTACAAAATGAAAGGTTTTTGGAGTGCCCGGATGGCTCAGTCAGTTGGTCATCCAACTCTCAGTTTCAGCTCAGGTCACGATCCCAGGGTTGTGGGATTGAGCCCAGTGCCAGGCTCTCTCTCTCCCTCTCTTTCTGCCCCTCTCCCCCACTTCCTCTCTCCAAAATATAGTAATAATATAATATAATATAATATAATATAATATAATATAATATAATAACAATGGATTTTATAGGGGGCGTCTGGGGGGCTTAGTCATTTAAGCACCGACTTTGGCTCAGGTCATGAACTCACGGTTCATGAGTTTGAACCCCGTGTCAGGCTCTGTGCTGACAACTCAGAGCCTGGAGCCTGCTTTAGATTCTGTGTTTCCCTCTCTCTCTGTTCCTCCCCTGCTCACACTCTGGCTCGCACTCTCTCTCTCTCTCCCTCTCTCTCTCTCTCTCTCTCAAAAATAAAGATTAAAAAAAAAAGTAAAAAACAAATAAATAAAATGGCTTTAATAGGCAGAAGGGAGCAGGACAAAGAAGTTGCTAGCAAAGAGTGGATTATTTCCAGACAAGGTTACCTTCCTATGGAGGACACAAGGGGTCTATCAGGTGGATTACCTTACTAGGGCTGAACAGGTAATTCCAGATTGACTGGTTAAAGTTCACATCCCTGGGAGGCACTGAAACAGCCATTAAGTTAGGTATTAAGTCTTGGTTTACTGACACCGGACTTAGCACAAGTAACTCCATTTTTGGCATTTGGGGGGCCTGTTGTCTTTTTTCTTTTCTTTCCTTTTTTTTTTTTTTTTTTGAGGGAGAGAGAGCACAAGTGGGGGAGAAGGGGGGAGAGAGAGAGAGAGAGAGAGAGAGAGAGAATCTTTTTTTTCAACGTTTATTTATTTTTGGGACAGAGAGAGACAGAGCATGAACGGGGGAGGGGCAGAGAGAGAGGGAGACACAGAATCGGAAACAGGCTCCAGGCTCCGAGCCGTCAGCCCAGAGCCTGACTCGGGGCTCGAACTCACAGATCGCGAGATTGTGACCTGGCTGACGTCGGACGCTTAACCGACTGCGCCACCCAGGCGCCCCAAGAGAGAGAGAGAATCTTAAGCAGGCTGCACACTCAGCTTGGAGCCACACACAGCTCCATCCCAGGATCCTGGGATTATGACCTGAACCAAAATCAAGAGGCAGACATTCAACCAACTGAGCCACATGGGTGCCCCTGTTGTCTCTCTCTCTCTCTCTTTTTTTTTTTTTTTTAACAGTGGTGTTGTTCATATTGTCCATTCATTCATCCACATCCGTTCATTCACATGAATGAGCTCCTGTGACATGACAGTTGTGACCCAGGGATAGAAAAGAGGGCACATTCCAATTCCTGAAGGGACCTCAGCTCACTGGGGGTATCAGGGAAATGGATGTATAAAGAGGTCATTTCAAAATACAGTGGATGTGGTTGGAGGGAGTGTTAGCTAGTATAATCTCTTTGGAGGGCAGTTGGGTGGCACACATCCTTTTATAAAACGGGCATACCCTTTCATCCAGAAATTTCACTTTGAGTGACTGGATACCATAGAAATACTCACCGTAAGATGCTCAGGGGTATAAGAGGAAGGTTTTCACTGCAGCACTGTTTATAGTCTCTTGGGGCACCAAGGTGGCTCGGTTAAGTGTCCAACTCTTGATTTTGGCTCGGGTCATGATCCCACGTGGGATCGAACCCTGCATAGGGCACCTCACTGAGCACAGAACCTGCTTAGGATTCTCTCTCCCTCTCTCTCTCTGTCCCCCCCCCCCAAGATTAAGTAAAATGAACTTTAAAAAAATGAAGTAGATCTTTAATTTGCTGATTTTTTATTTATTATTATTTATTTTTTTATTGCTGTATTACAATACATTAAGTGAAAATAGAAAGTTGCAGAGAAATATCCCATTGTCATATACATACATATGTATGAAAAATACATATATGTGAAAATTTGAAGATTCCTAAACCAGAGAGAGCATGGGGGGAGGGGGATTAGGGGAGACTCTCAATTTCTACTGTATACAATTCTGGGTGGTTTGAATATTACGCAACAAGCATCTATTTTATAACCAGAAAAAGAACAATCAAGATATATACTTTTTTTTTTATTTTTTTTTAACATTTATTCATTTTTGAGACAGAGAGAGAGACAGACCATGAATGGGGGAAGGTCAGAGAGAGAGGGAGACACAGAATCTGAAACAGGCTCCAGGCTCTGAGCTGTCAGCACAGAGCCCGATGCGGGGCTCAAACTCACGGACCGCGAGATCATGACCTGAGCCGAAGTTGGACGCCCAACCGACTGAGCCACCCAGGCGCCCCTACTTTTTTCATTTCTAAAACAAATTGCCACAGTAACGTGGGTGCTCTACAGTGTCCCAAGTCCTGGCACGACTCACTCTGGCTGTGTCCTTCAATATTGAGGCTTTTCCTCTGGCTTCCTTTCCACCCTTGGGGGGAAGTGAAGGGTTAATGAGCCTGGGGGAGGGGAAGAGGGAGTGAGGTCAGGAAAGAAGGGTGAGGGGCTCTCAGGCAATCCCCACCAAGGGCAGCTGGCCACTCCCCAGTGCTGAAAGCAGCCACCTGCTGGAGCAGAGCTAGTGAGCAGGGAAGGGAAGGGGGGGGGGAAGGAAGTGGCAAGGGGGGGGGTGGAGCTGCCCTGTTCCTGGGAGCAAGGAGCACGAAAGATAAGAACTTAATGTAAAGTCCGGTGGAGAGGAGAGGAGGATGTGGTTCGGTTTTCAAAGTGCGGCCCTCAGACCCAGAAGGGGGAAGGATGGGGTTATCCTGGAGGGCAAAACTGTTATCATAACGATACTGAGAAGTTACTTTCTCAGTGTTAATGTTTGCGCACCTGGGGAAAACTGCTGGCAATTTACCAGGAATCAGACACAGGCACCAAACTCTGGTAGCAGTGATTTGGTTGCACACCTCATGCATTCTTTGGGTTTAAGAGACAGTATGAAGGTATCCTTAATAAAGCAGTAAAAATTAATAACTATATTAAATATTTACTCATGGGTATACCTCTTTCAAATAGCCTACATAATGAAAGTGGGAAGTGCGTAGAAAGGGCTGCTGGTGGAGACCCAGGTAAGATGGTTGTCTTCTGGAAAGGCATTTAAAGGCTTATTTGAGTTGCTTTTTTCATAGAACACCATTTTTTTAAAATATTTATTTATTTTTGAAAGGAGCAAGGGGCAAAGAGAGAGGGAGAGAGAGAATGCCAAGCAAGCTCCACAATGTCAGCACAGACCCCCATATGGGGCTCAGTCTCACGAAGCATGAGATTATGACCTGAGCCAAAATCGAAAGTCGGAAGCTTAACTGACTGAGCCACCCAGGCGCCCCCATAGATCACTATTTTATTTTATTTTTTTTTAATTTTTTTAAATGTTTATTTATTTATTTATTTATTTATTTATTTATTTATTTATTTATTTATTTTTAATGTTTATTTATTTTTGAAACAGAGAGAGCATGAAGAGGGGAGGGTCAGAGAGAGGGAGACACAGAATCTGAAACAGGCTCCAGGCTCTGAGCCGTCAGCACAGAGCCCGACGCGGGGCTCAAACTCACGGACCGCGAGATCATGACCTGAGCCTAAGTCGGCCGCCTAACCGACTAAGCCACCCAGGCGCCCCTAGATCACTATTTTAAAAAAATCTTTTTTCAACGTTTATTTATTTTTCGGACAGAGAGAGACAGAGCATGAACGGGGGAGGGTCAGAGAGAGAGGGAGACACAGAATCAGAAACAGGCTCCAGGCTCTGAGCCATCAGCCCAGAGCCCGACGTGGGGCTCGAACTCCCGGACCGCGAGATCGTGACCTGGCTGAAGTCGGACGCTTAACCGACTGCGCCACCCAGGCGCCCCATCACTATTTTAACTGGAAAGAACAACTGATAGAGAAACTATAGTTTTTCAGACTTGAATATCTGGCAGATATTATCTCAAAAATGAATGAAATTAGTCATTTCAAGGAAGTAATGGACAGTATTTGTTGTCAATGATAACATATGAGCTTTTTTTTTTTTTTGTAACGTTTATTTTTGAGAGAGAGATGGAGCATTAGCAGGGGAGGAGCAGAGAGAGAGGGAGCCACAGAATCTGAAGCAGGCTCCAGGCTCCGAGCTGTCAGCACAGAGCCCAATGTGGGGCTCGAACCCACAACCAGCGAGATCATGACCTGAGCTGAAGTGGGGTGCTCAACTAACTGAGCCACCCAGGGGCCCAGCATTTAAGCTTTCAAGGGAAACTAAAATTTTGTGAAACTTGTACATATCCCCTGAACTTGAGAGCTTCCCAGTTCTTAAGGATGTTGCTAATGAGATTGGTGGCATTTCCAAATGTGATTTTTTTCATATTGTGTAGTGAAATGTATCAGTTTTTAGAAGATTTGTATAACTCAGCAATCCAGTATTTTCCAGGTGACCAGTAGTGATGTTAAAATGTTATGCATGGGTTAAAAAATCTGTCCAAGAATAAATTTGAGGGGCACCTAGGTGGTTCAGTCAGTTAAGCGCCCGACACTTGGTTTCTGCTCAGGTCATGATCTCACGGTTCGTGAGTTCCAGCCCCGCATCGGGCTCCACTCTGATAGCGCAGAGCGTGCTTGGGATTGTCTCTCTCCCTGTCTCTCTGCCCCTCCCCTGCTTGCTCTTTTTCTCTCTCTCAAAATAAATAAATAAGCTTAAAAATCTTTTTTAAATGAATGCATTTGAATGTAACAGATACGAATGTAACAGTAGGAGAGGCACATTGACGTTGTTCTGGAGTCCACGTTACAGTTAACTTTTAAGAAACTACCACTTGTATGTTTTGTTATAATAAAAGAATCCCCAGGTGGGGTCTCACCCAGTCTCAGGAACCAGGAAACACAGGAAACCAAGGCTGGGCAGTGGAGCGCCCAGATACGCAAAGCAGAAAGGCCAGCTGGGCCTTTCTGGATCAAGGAGCCGGGTTGGCCGTGCAAGTTGGGGTGGCCCTGATGCTTGCCGTACCCACCCCCGGGGAAGGACCGTGGTGCAGGCCTAGCACAGAGGTGAGTCCCAGGATGACCCAGGGTGGCCTCGCCGCCCAAGAGCCCGGCTGCTGGGTCAGTCTGGAGCCGCCACGCCAACTCCGCGTCCTTTACTGGAAAGCTGACAAATGTGTGCGTGACCCAGAATGAGAAGGGATCCAATAAGGGAAACTACTCTTGGATGCACGTGATAACCATATGCAAAGATAAACTGGAAGAAACAGAGAAAAGATGAAGGCACGTGGCAAGGAGCTTGGGCTTGGATGTAAGATTCACCACCCCTCTGCTGTCAGTGGATACTTTGATGTAAGAGGTAAAGAGGACGAGGGGATCCAGGCTTTCATAGAAAATGACGACATTCCAGTAACTCCTCCTGCAGGAATCTATCACTGCCTCACACAGGATGAAAACAGGCATGTGACAGTCACGAGGCTCTTGGGGGGAGGACCGGCGTGGACTCTATACAACCGGCCAGTTGGCTGTTTTTCACGCTCAAGGACAGTACATAAAATTTTTGGCACAGACAACATAGCGGTGCTTCTGGGAACACTTCTTAAAAAGATCCTAAACCTGATAACTGGGCAGAAAATCTATCATTTTCTCTCTGCTTTCACATCACAGCCTTGAAGCTAGGTTATCTTTCCTCTGCAAGATTATTTGATCAGAATGTGTTCTGGGGCACCTGGATGGCGCAGGCCGCTTCGACTCAGGTCGTGATCTCACAGTTCATGAGTTCGAGCCCTACATCTGGCTCTGTGCTGACGGCTCAGAGCCTGGAGCCTGCTTCAAATTCTGTGTCTCCCTCTCTCTCTGCCCCTCCCCTGCTTGTGTTCTCTCTCTTTCTCTCTCAAGAATAAATAAACATTTAAAAAAAACATGTTTTAATGAAAGAAGCTATAAAGCTAATTTTTGACACAGAAGCAACTGTGGAAATTTGGAAAACCGCAATCCTTTTTCTCTAACCCAGTCAAGATCAGTGGTTGAGACACGCATTCAACTTTAACTCAAGTGGAAGTCTCATGTCCTGAAATGTAACTTCTTAGATGTTCTGTTCATGATTCTTCAACTCTAAGCCAGATGTATCCATCAATGCCTTGCCTGTCTTATAAGAAAGTTGTGGTATAGAAATATTTTTGGTCTTTGTCCCCAGTCCCTGGCACAGAACTCCTAAACCCCTTGGAATTTGCTGAGTGACAGGAGTGTCCTTCATTATTTATAAACTGGGACAGAATCTCCTTTGCTCACGACCTTCTGGACCTCACTCTAATGTACCTCATCTGACTGTCCATCGGAATCCTTTAGATATCCCGTATAATAAGTCGATACATGTGAATCGATATTTCCCTGAGATTTGTGGGCTATTCCAGCAGATGATGGGACCCGAGGAGAGGGTCCTGGGAATCCCCAACTTATAGCCGATTGGTCCAAAGTGCAAGTGTCCCAGATCTGCAGCTGGCATCAGTCTGACGGGAAGGAGCCCTTCCCCTGTGGGATCTGATGCTGTCTCCAGGCAGGTGGTGTCAGAATTGAGTTAAATTGTAGGACATTCGGTCCTGCGAGGATTGGAGAATTGCTTGTGTGAAGACCAACTAGAAACGTGTACTAGTAGATACCATAACTAACTAGGTATAGCACACTTTTTTTTTCTCCCCAAATTGTACCTTACGGTATGGAGAGGCAAGGGGGGAAGAGCTGTCATATTAGAAGCACGCTCTCAGCTGCTGATGCCTCTTGCTGCTTTCTTGTTCAATATCAAGGACCTGCAACTGACTTAATTAAAAAAAAAAAAAAGTCACCTGTGTCTGGTCTCCTTCCTGGTGCAGGGAAACCTGGGGAGCTTCAGACGGCATGCTGGCTCCTCTGACCTGTGTGTGCCTGGCCCTGCTGTCTCATCTGTTAATTTTTTCTTTTTTTTTTTTTAATTTTTTTTCAACGTTTATTTATTTTTGGGACAGAGAGAGACAGAGCATGAACGGGGGAGGGGCAGAGAGAGAGGGAGACACAGAATCGGAAACAGGCTCCAGGCTCCCAGCCATCAGCCCAGAGCGTGACGCGGGGCTCGAACTCACGGACCGCGAGATCGTGACCTGGCTGAAGTCGGACGCTTAACCGACTGCGCCACCCAGGCGCCCCTCATCTGTTAATTTTTTCAAACTCATGTGTTGCTTTCTTCCACTCCATTGTCTGCTTTTGGTATTGTGGATCCTTAAAAATTTAATAGTTGGGGGGCACCCGGGTGGCTCAGTCGGTTGAGCGTCCGACTTCGGCTCAGGTCATGATCTCTCAGCTCCATGAGTTCGAGCCCCGCCTCAGACTGTGCTGACAGCTGAGAGCCTGGAGCCTGCTTCAGATTCTGTGTCTCCCTCTCTCTCTGCCCCAACCCACTCATATTCTGTCTCTGCCTCTCTCAAAAATAAATAAACATTAAAAAAAAAAAATTAAACGGTTGGGGGATAAGTCACTGGAATCTACTCCTGAAATCATTGTTGCACTATATGCTAACTAACTTGGATGTAAATTTAAAAATAAATAAAATTAATTTTTAAAAAATTAAAAATTAAATTAAAAATTAAACATTTGGGGTGCCTGGCTGGCTCAGTCGGAAGAGCATGTGATTCTTGATCTCTCGGTCATGAGTTCAAGCCCCATGTTGGGTGCAGTTTACTTAAAAAAATAAAATGATTTTTTAAAAATAGAGTAAGTTTAAAAAATAAAAATTAAGTGGTCTTTGATAATCGGAGGGGAGAGATTATCTGCAATATACGAAAAACTGTTAAAATCCTCCTTCGTGGCGTGCCTGGGTGGCTCAGTCGGTTAAGCAGGCAACTTCGGCTCAGGATATAATCTCAGGTTCATTATAATCTCAGGGCCCTGCATAGGGCTCTGTGCTGACAGCTCAGAGCCTGGAGCCTCCTGTGGATTCTGTGCCTCCCTCTCTCTCTGCCCCTCCCCTGCTCACACTCTCTTTCTCTCCAAAATAAGTAAACATTAAAAAAAATTTTTTTTTTAATCCTCCTTCATTTTCCTTTTTCCAAATATAAATCTGTGTGTGGCCGGATCTCCTTCATATTCCTCAGGCAAAACAACATGCACAACAGACTGAATGCAGAAGCAGAGATGAGAATCCAGCTATTTCCATCAACTCAGCCAGGAAGAGGTTTGCAAAAATGAAAACAAACAACGCTCCCCACTAAGTTTTTTTTTTGGGGGGGGGTGAGAAATGTAGTGTTTTGGTTTCGGTTTTGTTTTTGTTTAGGGAGAGAGCATGAGCAGGGGAGAGGGGGAGAGGAAGAGAGAGAGAGAATCTCAGACAGACTCTATGCCCAGTGTGCAGAGTCTGACACAGGGCTCAATCCCACGACCCTGAGATTATGACCTGAGCTGAAATCCAGAGTCAGACACCCAACCGGCAGCCACCCAGGTGCCCCTGAATAAATAAACCTAAAAAAAACAAAACAAAAAAAAAACTGCTTTAACTTTTAACTCAGTAAATGTAGTTTTGTATAACTCCTATAAACAAAGCTTTTTGGAGTCCTCAACAGCTCCCAAGAGTGTACAGGGGTCCTAAAATCCCAAAAGTTTGAGAATTATGCTAGAGGAAAGCACTAGTGAGTCAACAAAAACGGGCACCACATCATCATACACAAAAAATTTAACATTGATGCAATAATGCTGTGTAACAGGTAGTCCATATTCCTTGTTCCAAGTTGTCTCAATTTCGTGAAATTTAGGGAGCAAATCAGGGATCCAGAATCCAATAAAGATCATGCCTTGCTGTGGTTGTCATGCCTCATTAGTTTTCTCTAACCCAAAGCACTACCCTGTCCTTTTGTGTGTGGATGGGTGGGAGGTGTTTATAACCTTGCTATTTTTGAAAAAGCCATGTCAGCTGTTTGGTAGAATATCCTAACAGTTACATTGTTTCTTTTGTCTGATGGTTTCCTTATCGCTGGATTCAAGTTAAACACCTTTAACAGGAATTTTACATAAATTGTGTCACTCCCAATGCACCCCATCAGGAAGCCCGATGTTCATGCGTCCTATTTTAGTTATGACTAACTCTATGTTTGAGAATTTTTTGATTGTGATTTTATATATGTACTTTAATATTTAATTTTTTGAAGTTTATTTATTTTGAGAGGACGATCATTGGGGGAGGGGCAGAGAGAGAGCCCCAAGCAGGTTCCACACCGTCAGCGCAGAGCCCAATGTGGGGCTCGAACTCACAAACCGTGAGATCACGACCCTAGCTGAAGTTGGACACTTAACTAACTGAGCCACCCAGGTGCCCCTTCAGATTTTATTTTTGAGAGAGAGAGTGAGAACGGGAGAGGCAGAGAGAGAATCCCAAGCAGGCTCCACACTCAGTGCAAAGCCGGACATGGGGCTCGAACTGATGAACCATGAGATCATGACCTAAGCTGAAATCAAGAGTTGGACGCTTAACCGACTGAGCCACCCAGGTGCCCCTAAAAATTAAATTCTTTTTTTTTTTTATTTATTTTTGAGAGAGAGACAGAGCATGAGCATGAGCATGAGCATGAGCAGGGGAGGGGCAGAGAGCGAGGGAGACACACAGAATCCGAAGCAGGCTCCAGGCTCTGAGCTGTCAGCACAGAGCCCGATGTGGGGCTTGAACTCATGAACTGTGAGATCATGACCTGAGCCAGAGTCGGACGCTCAACTGACTGAGCCACCCAGGCGCCCCTAGAAATTAAATTCTTAACTTGACTTTACAAAGTTTAAAACTGATAATTTTCTTTCTGGGTCTTAGAAATACGAGAAACTTCTATGATTTCTCTCCAATTTCTTCTCTGCTATATTCCATGTTGTTATTCCATAGTATTTTAGTTCCAGTAAGTTTTCTAAGTTCCCTCATGTTTTCCAGTAGATTCATCAGCACGTTTTGCCAGTTTCTTAGCTCGGGGTAGTGTCTTGTATTCCATCATTGGACAGGCATCATTGAACAGGTCTTTCAACAAAGGTCTGTGAGTAATTAATATCCTCTGTCCAACTCTGTCTCTATCTTCCCTCCTTTTTTTTTTTTTTTAAACTTTTCACCGGAGCATAATCTATGTATTCACATATGCAGAAAAGTACACAAACTACTGATGTATAACTTATGAATGTTCCCCCAGTCACTGCCCAGCTCAGGAAACATAACATCACCAGCACCCCAAAAACCCTCCTCATGCACCTCCTGGCACTGTTTTTCCCAACTTCTCCCAAAGTAACTGCCATCCTAAATCCTACTAAAATGGACTGGTTTTTGCCTATTTTTGTTTTGATGGAAATGGAATCAGACGCATGTATTCTCATGTATTCTGCTGTGTCTTACTTCTCAACATTGCGTCTGTGAAACTCATCCATGCTTTTGCATAAAATAGTTATAATTTATTCTGTTGCTGTCTGACACTCCATTTTATGAATCTGCCACAATTTATGGATCTATTCTACTGGGGTTTTTTTTTATTTTTTTAATGTTTATTTATTTTTCACAGAGAGAGAGAGAGAGACAGAGCATGAGTGGGGGAGGGGCAGAGAGAGAGGGAGACACAGAATCCGAAACAGGCTCCAGGCTTTGAGCTGTCCGCACAGAGCCCGACACGGGGCTCGAACTCACAAACCCTGAGATCATGACCTGAGCTGAACTCGGTTGCTCAACCGACTGAGCCACCCAGGCGCCCCGGATCTGTTCTACTGTTGATGGACATTAGGGGTTTTTCTGGTTTGGGGCTATTTTAATGAGGCATGGTGAATGTTCTAGCCTTGTCTTTTGCTCCACGTATGTATGAAATTCCGTTGGACGACACTTAGGAGTGAATTAATGGCTCACAAGTTACTGTGTAAGTGTTCATCTTTCACGAACACTGCCAAATGGTCTTCTAAGGGATTGGTTCATTTCTTTTCCACCAGCAGCCTATGGGACCTTCAGTCTCTCATGTCAGTCTCGCCACATTTTCGCTAACCCTCAGCACTGTTGTTCTTTTCGATTTTGGTCATTCTTCTGGGTGTACAGTGGTAACTCATGGAAGTTTTACCTTATTATTTTTTTAATGTTTATTTATTTATTTTTGAGAGAGAGAGAGAGAGAGAGAGAGAGAGAGAGAGAGAGAGAGCATGAGCAGGGGAGGGACACAGAGAGACAGAATCTCGAGCAGGCCCCACATTGTCAGCACAGAGCCCCATGCAGGACTCGAACCCACAAACCGTGAGATCATGACCTGAGTCAAAATCAGAGTTGACATTTAACAGCCTGAGCCACCCAGGCGCCCCTTGTGGTGGTTGTACATTTCATTTCCCTGGAAACTGAGGGGACTGCGCTCCTTTTCATATGCTTAATATTCATTTGATTATTCTCTTTTATGAAGTGCCTGTCTCAAGTCTTGTGCATTTTTTTTTCCCCATTGGATTCTGCCCGTTTGTGACTTGTAGGAGTTTGATATATATTCTGGTATGAGTTCCCTTTTTTGGATACATACGCTGTAAAAGTTTTCTCCTATTCAGTGGCTTTAATATTTATTTATTTATTTATTTATTTATTTATTTATTTATTTATTTATTTATTAATAGGCTTCATGCCCAGTGTGGAGTCCAGTTCGAGGCTTGAACTCTGGAACCTGAGATCAAAACCTGAGCTGAGATCAAGATACGGATGCTTAACTGAGTGAGCCACCCACATGCCCCAGGGGCTTACCTTCTTATTTTCTTAATACGTCTTTTGATGCACAAAAATTCCTTAATTTTAATGTAGCCCAACTTACTGGCCTTTTATGGGTATGCTTTGTTTCCTGTTTCATGAGTCTTTTCTTACCCCAAGACTATGAAGATATTCTCCTAGAGTATCTTCTAGAAGCTTTATTATTTCACCTTTCACATGAATGTCTATAATTCACCTGGAATTAGGTTTTTTTTTTTTTTAATTTTTTTTTTTAATGTTTATTTATTTTTGAGACAGAGAGAGACAGAGCATGAACGGGGGAGAGGCAGAGAGAGAGAGGGAGACACAGAATCGGAAACAGGCTCCAGGCTCTGAGCCATCAGCCCAGAGCCCGACGCGGGGCTCGAACTCCCGGACCGCGAGATCGTGACCTGGCTGAAGTCGGATGCCCAACCGACTGCGCCACCCAGGCGCCCCTGGAATTAGTTTTTTGATGCACCCTGTTTCAGATGTTAAGAGGTGAAAAGCAACACGTATGCAAAATTGATAAAATACAGCAATGTGTTCACCTCCATTTTTTAACCAAATCCTTTATGGGCGTTTTTCTCTGTGATTAAGTATTCTTCTATAAGAGGATTGTTTTTAAGTTTATTTATTTCTTTTGAGGGGCAGGGAGAGAAGGAGAGATTGAATCCCAATCAAGCTGTGCACCATCAGCACAGAGACCAATGTGGGGCTCAGTCCCATAAACCGTGAGATCATGACCTAAGCCAAAATCAAGAATCAGACACTAAACTGACCAGCCATCCAGGAGCCCCTATAAGAGTTTGCTATGTGTGTATGTGTTGGTTTGTGGGGTTTTTTTGCCCTTTATTTATTTCTTTTTAATTTTTTTTTTAAATTTGTATCCAAGTTAGTTATAGTTGTTGCATATAGTGCTGCAATGATTTCAGGAATACATTTCTTGATGCCCCTTACCCATTTAGCCCATCGCCCCTCCCACAACCCCTCCAGCAACCCTCTGTTTGTTCTCCATATTTATGAGTCTATGTTTGTCCCCCTCCCTGTTTTTATATTATTTTTGCTTCCCTTCCCTTATGTTCATCTGTTTTGTATCTTAAAGTCCTCCTATGAGTAAAGTCCTATGATATTTGTCTTTCTCTGACTAATTTCGCTTAGCATAATACCCTCCAGTTCCATCCACGTAGTTGCAGATGGCAAGATTTCATTCTTTTTGATTGCCAAGTAATACTCCATTGTATGTATACACCACATCTTCTTTATCCATTCATCCATCGATGGACATTTGGGCTCTTTCCGTACTTTGGCTATTGTGGGTAGTGCTGCTATAAACATTGGGGTGCGTGTGCTCCTTCGAAACAACATGCCTATATCCCGTGGATAAATGCCTAGTAGTGCAATTGCTGGGTCGTAGGGTACTTCTATTTTTAGTTTTTTGAGGAACCTCCATCCTGTTTTCCAGAGTGGCTGCACCAGCCTGAATTCCCACCAACAATGCAAAAGAGATCTTCTTTCTCCGCATCCTCGCCAACACCTGTTGTTGCCTGACTTGTTAATGTTATGTGTTTTTTTAATGTTTATTTATTTATTTTTGGGAGAGAGATAGAGCGTGAGTGGAGGAGGGGCAGAGAGAGACGGAGAGAATCCCAAGCAGGCCCCGAGCCATCAGCTCAGAGCCCGACGTGGGGCTCCAAGTCATGAACCATGAAGTCATGACCTGAGCTGAAATCAAGGCTGCTTAACCCACTGAGCCACCCAGGCGCCCCAAGAGGTGTTTTTAAATAGCTGCTGAATACTCATCACATGGCTCTCCCTGGCACAGGAGCTCTGGAATCAGACAAGTGTGGTGAATATCCTGTCCTAATCTCTTCCAAACTGTGTAACTTTCAACAAGCTATTTACACGCTCCGGGCTTTAGCTCTCATGGGAAGCGTCCAGATCTTGAGCTGAGTTGGGTATGTAGTCAGATCTCAATTCCTAATTAATAATTGATTGACTTAGAAGCATGCCATCAACTGAAACAATGGATCATTAACTCTAGAACAGTCTTATTTACTCATTAAAGTCTCCTAAAGACCTGGGATGGGCCGAATTTTGTAAGTCCACTGTTTTATTGGATGTGATTAAGGACAGTACAAGTACATCAGAATCAATGCCCCGTGGTAGCTGGAAACTAAAGCCAGCGTTGGCAGCTGTGAAGGAATGGTAACTGAGCCACTTAATCGCATCCCCTTATCGGCTCATCGGATTATTGTTCTTTATCTGTAGAGCTAGTGGTTGTGAGAGGGTTCCAACTTTTCTTGGCTGACGGCCTCAGGAGAGAGTTGCTTAACTTCTCTGTGGCTCACTTTGTCATCTATAAAATGGGTCAAGTCAAAGTTCAATACCAGCCCATCAGTGTTGTCAGAGTCAAGTGAGTGCTTAGCTGAGGGAGGACGCAGCGAGGGCCAGGGTCCAGAGTAGCCACCAATGGTCACACCCGTGGTGGGGGACGGGTGAGACGCGGCCCTCTGGGGCGGCTGCCTCCAAACCTGGAGTCCGGAAACCCAAAAGGCTGGACTGTGTTTATCTGGCGCAGATCGAGAATGTTGGAACTGATGAGAAGACAGAATTCCTGACCCCGGTTTGTCCGGCGAGGTGCTGGCAGATGTTACTGACGACCAGCGCTATGGTGGAGGCAGTGTGTGTACGTGCCCTGATTTCCAGACGTAAATACTTCAGCCCCGGCCAATTTCAAATTCTAGATATGACAGCACTGATCAGAGTCGAATAGTGTTTCTATGACATGGTGTTTCTATCATACAGATGCAACAGGTGTGAATGTCCTCAAGGGAATGGATACTAGTAAAATATAGGAAATTAAATAAGAAGCTATGAGTTTTGGTTTTTTTAACATAATTTTTTAAATCTTTTATGTTTATTTTTTGAGAGAGAGAGAGAGAGCTAGGGAGGGCCAGAGAGAGGGAGAGAGAAATCCCAAGCAGGCTTAGTGCTGTCAGCGCAGAGCCCTGATGCGGGGCTCAAACGCACAAACTGTGAGATCGTCACCAAAGCCGCAACCAAGTGTCGGACGTTTAACTGACTAAGCCACCCACGTGCTTCCTAAATACAATTTATTTAATTATAAGTTTATATAACTTCTTTTTTTTAAATGAAGGTCTTTTTTTTTTTTTGAGAGAGAAAGCATGAGTGAGCACGAGGCAGAGAGAGAGAGAGAGAGAGAGAGAGAGAGAGAATCTCACGAAGGGCAAAGAGAGAGAGAAGGAAAGAGAGAGAATCCCACTCTGAAAGCATGGAGCCTGAATCGGGGCTCGAGCTCACCCGATGTGGGCTCGAACTCATGAACCTTGAAATTGTCACCTGAGCTGAAGTTGGTTGCTTAACTAACTGAACCACCCAGGCACACCTATAACTTAATTTTATTTAAGTTTATTTGAGGAATCTCTACACCCAACATGGGACTCGAACCCATGACCCTGAGATCAAGAGTCTCTCACTCCTCCAGCTGAACCAGCCAGGCGCCCCTGTGTAACTTAGTTTTTAACAATGGCTGTGTTTAACAACTGGCTTGCAAAATTCCTGCACATTTAATAATTGACTCTCATGGGTCCGTGTAAACTGGGTCCAGCCACCACTGAATTAGTCCCCAGGGCTGGAGCCTATAATTATGGACAAAAAACATTCATGTTTAGTTCAGAACCTGGCCCTGGACACGTGTTAAGAACAGGCTCAGTGTACTTCTTAAATACCAGTGCTCGTTCCCCTGGGAACTGTGTTCCCTCCCCCACGACACAGCCCAGTAGGTGACCTTTTCCTTCCCTGTCTCTAAGCTGTTTATCATCCCGAACCACCAGCAGCCCCCCCACACACTTCAGGACAGACCATCTCAGGAATGCCTGGGACGTGCACATAGGGCGCGATGGCCAGCCATTCACTGAACCCAGGTCAGGTGCTCACAAGGTCATCCGGACGGCCGGAAGGAAAACAACAGCCTGCTCCTCGGCTCTCAGCCCATGACGTGGGTTAGGAATGCCCTCGACAAATAGACCTCATCAGTCCGCTGCCCTTGTACGTTCCAAAACCTGGATCTAAACTACCATTTCTCATTTGACTCCTCTTCTCCCCATGGTGCCTCTACCCCTGCAAGTCACAGAGACCGTTGCAATGTTGACAAGTATGTGCTCTGGGAGCGTGCTCTTGAATTATCCCACGTAAGCCTCATAGCAACGCTATGAAGTAGGTACTATTCTTGTCCCAAGTCCTGTGGATGAGAAGTCAGAGCTTGGGATGGTGTGCTAACTTGCCCACGGTAGTCTGGAAAGGACCCGGTATTTTTCCTTTCTCCCTCAAATGTCTTCCTTCACATGGTATCCTCCTCAGTTCGTGCACGATTATTTTACATTCTTTCACATACTGCTTACTACTAAGGATTCTCAGGCGTAGAGACAGTAGTAGGAGCCATGGGTCTGAAAAGATTGCTCAGGAGAAGGTGAGCTGCGGAATGGGGGTGGGGGTGGGACCGTGATGAGACCCTGGGGGCCACCAACACTTAAGGGCCTCTGAGGAAGAGAGGACCCAGAAGGGCTGTCACAGATGTCCAGGCGATGGTCCGCGGTGGGGACCTACAAAGTGGAGGAGTAAATAGGCACCAAAATTCTGGATTTAGCGATCCAGAAACCATCGCTGATCTTGGCAGGGGACTTTTCTTTATTTCCATACCAGCCGGTGAAGAGGCGGGACCAGGACAAGCAAGAACCCAATCACAGTGGGTTGAAGAAAGGCTGGGAGGTAGCAGTGAGGTCCGCCAGTATAGACCTCTCTTCCAGCAAGAACGCACAAGAGAGATGCTAGATGGAAGGAGGGCTTTTGGGGTGTGGCTTTTAGTTTGTTGTTTTTTAATGTTTATTTATTTTCGAGAGCAAGAGAGAGCAGGGGAGGGGCAGAGAATCCCAAGCAGGTTCTGCACTGTCAGCGCAGAACCCAACACGGGGCTCAAACCCACGAACTGCGAGATCATGACCTGAGCCCAAGTCAGACGCTTAACCGACTGAGCCACCCAGGCGCCCCTGTTGTTGTTGTTGTTCTAAACTGGGAATATCCTTAGCAAATTTATATGCTGAACAAAAGGAGCTGGCAGAGGCGAGGCCGAAGATGCCAGCGAGAGAAGAGGGTGATGGCGGGAGATAGCTGAGGCCTCGCGCTGCGGGGTCCAGGCTGCAGATGGGGGAACATCCACCCCGGCGCCTGGGGAGGAGCAAGCTGCAGTGGGTGCTGCCTGGTGGCCTCTAGTCCTTCTGATGAGTGAGGGGGATGAATAGTTGGGGGCATCGAGGGGAGTGTTGGGGAGCACGGCGCAGGGAGGCTGCCGGGAGAGGCAGCTGAAGTAGGAAGTAATGCACATATGCAGCAGGATAGTCCCTCTAAGTGTCATCGCCCAGCAGCCCTATACCTGGACTTCCTTCTGGATGCTGTGTATGTCTATGGTCTGTAAGCTCATCAAACTCATTCTTCACCTCCTTTCTGGCTGTTTTCGCCCCCAGGAGGTGACATTTTCTCCAGGTTCTAAGGACAGCTCACCACGGCCCCTCTGCAAGAATTCTTGGGGCGCCTGGGTGGCTCAGTCAGTTGAGCGTCCAACTTCCGACTTCTGCTCACGTCATGATCTCCCGGTTCATGAGTTCGAGCCCCGCGTGGGGCTCTGGGCTGTCAGCGCAAAGCCTGCTTCGGATCCTCTGTCTCCCTCTCTCTCTCTGCCTCTCGCCACTCGTGCTCTCTCTCTCTCTCAAAAGTAAATAAACATTAAAAAAGTTAAAGAAGTGAGGATTTCTTTCCACCATGTGAGGTTACAAGAAGTTGGTGGGAGCTACCAGTCTGCAGCCTGGAAAAGGGCTCTCACTAGACACAGGATCCGTCTGTGGACCTGCCTGCCTTCAGAACTGTGAGAAATCAATGTCTGTTGTTGCCGTCACCCAGTCTACGGTAACCCGCTGCAGCAGCCTCACCTGTAGCCCCGTGTGCACAATGAGGAAGTTAGTCGTTTTGCCCAGAACAGGGCAGGACTTCCAGCTCAAGGTCAGTGATTTTTCCACTGTGTCACGGGATGTACCACAAGGTGGTACTTGATCAAACAGAAAATACGTCCTTGGAACTGGCCTCCTGGTCTCAACCTAGATTCGGGACTTCACTTCATTGCAAGCACCAGCCCTTTTCCTCTGGAACAGATTTACCGCTTCGATAATTTAGACCTGACTTTCAGGAAGAGGCCAAATAGGTTTCCCCCCTGATCTGTGGGGAGTGGCTACACAGGAGCCCATCTGGAAAGCGTTCTGGGATCAATTAGCCAGGTCTGCCAAGGGCAAGGCAGGGGGAGAGTTAATCCTGTATGCTAAATATTTGCCCAAACTAGTAAAGAGGTGGGGTGGGTGACAAACTGTAAAGATGAGCTTTGCAGAAAAGCTTGGGAGGGGAAGAGATTCCAGAGAAGTCTGGTTTCTGTCTCCTGGCTGAGCAGTGTGGAGGAGTATGGCTGCCGATTGAGAATAGTTATGCCTATTCAGGGAGTCAAGGCGGGGGTGGGGGTGGGGGGGGGTCCAGAAGGGAGAAGGACATTCGGCAGCAGCTCTTGGGGTTTTATATCCCCCACCCTGTTGAGCCCAGGGCCCAGTGAGCAGGGCCGTTACCAAGATTTCTGGGCAAGGCTTACTCTTGGCACCCAGGCCTGAGGAGATGGGGGGGGTGGGGGGCGGGGAAGGGCCTGTCAAAATAGCTTGGCAGGAGGAATGCTGAGTTTGTCTTCCAGCCAGAGGTAGGCACAGGGCGTCCCCAGTGCAGCCTAGTCCTTCGCTCTGGCTACAAAACGGACTTAGATTCCGTGAGACCTGAAGCTCGCACAGTTGGGTCAGCCAGGCAGAGGGCTCCTTTTAAGAAAAGAATACAAAATTAGGTACTGACCCTTGGAGGGGGCCCTGAAGCTAAAGCTTCAAAAAGGGGTGTGCGTGGAAAAGAAAAGAAAATGGGATGTGGTGGGGCAGCAGGGGTGGGGGTCAGATCCCTGGGCGGCTCAGTCGGCTGAATGTCCAGTTCTTGATTTCAGGCTCAGGTCATGATCTCACGGTTCATGAGTTCGAGCCCCGCATCTGGCTCTGTGCTGACAGCTCAGAGCCTGGAGCCTGCTTTGGATTCTGTGTCTCCCTCTTTCTCTGCCTCTCCCCCACTCACGCTCTGTCTCTCTCTCAAAAATAAATAAATATTTTAAAATTTTAATAAATCAATAAACTTGAAAGAAAAAACTAGGATGAGGGGGTAGAGCACGAGGGAACGGAGAGTGCTCTAGACGGGGGTTGTCAGGGAAAGTGGACAAGCGACCAGCCACGGGGAGATCCGTGTGAAGAGCATTCTGAGCTGAAGGAACAGCAGTGCACAGGCCTCAGAGGCTGAGGCAGGCTTGGGATGCGCCCGGCCCGGGAAGATCAGTGCACCTGGAGTGCAGTGAAGCCAGAGGAAAGGGGGACGTGGTGCCTCCAGTGGAATGGGCAGGGTTCACGCTGGGCCTCGAAGACCAGGTAAGGACACCATTACTCCGGGATCTGTAGGAAGTCCTCAAGGGCTTTTCCGTGAGGCTAACTATGCAAAGAGCAGTATGGTGGTGTCTGGAGAATGGCTTGCACAAACTTCCAGAAAGAGAGTGGCAGGCGGAAGTGGGGGTGTGTCAGCAGAACGTGGTCCTTGATGAAGGACAGTCATCAGGGAAGGGCTGTGTCCTCCCATGTCCTACAGAGCCTCCCTCGCATAAGCCTCCCGGCGTCACCCGCGCTCACCCCCCAGAGCACTTTGGGAACTAAAGGGCCAGTCCCTACTTGCGTCGCTGGACCCCACGCGTCTGGGCAGCTTCAGGAGCCCCAGGTCACTGGGGCACCTGCGTGGCTCAGTTGGTTATCAGCTAAGTGTCCGATTTCGGTTCAGGTCATGATCTCATGGTTCGTGAGTTCGAGCCCCACATCGGGCTCTTTGCTGTCAGCGCAGAGTCCCCTTTGGGTCCTAGGTCCCCCTCTCTCTGCCCCTCCCCCACCCTTGTGCATGCCTGCTCTCTTTCTCTCTCACTCTCAAAAATAAACATTAAAAGGGGCGCCTGGGTGGCGCAGTCGGTTAAGCGGCCGACTTCAGCCAGGTCACGATCTCGCGGTCCGTGAGTTCGAGCCCCGCATCGGGCTCTGGGCTGATGGCTCAGAGCCTGGAGCCTGTTTCCGATTCTGTGTCTCCCTCTCTCTCTGCCCCTCCCCCGTTCATGCTCTGTCTCTCTCTGTCCCAGAAATGAATAAACGTTGAAAAAAAAATTAAAAAATAAAAAATAAAAAATAAACATTAAAAGAAGGAGGAGGAGTCTTCCCAGATCAAACCAATGTAGAGGATGTAGGGAACAAAGGCAGAAGGAAATGTAGATAAAATTAAATTTCTTTACAACCTGCAGCCCATTGGCAAATACTTGAGGCAGGCAGAGTAGGATTTTCCTCCAGGAACTGCCAGCTGTCTTAATGTTAATGCTTGGCCGGAGGGAAAAACCGCCTCAGCTGGACCAGAGCTAGGCCTCGAGGATCCTCTTTGTCTTCTTAACACGTGGAACCTTTTGTTCTTTGTCTTGCCTCCCCAACTCGAAAGTGGATAACCAGTGTCTCTTCACAGCCCCAGGGCAGCTCTTTGTGCCCAGGGTCCTGTCCCTGTGCTACAATAAAAACGCCTTGGGGCGTGGGCGTCTGGGTGCCTCAGTCCATTAAGTATCTGGCTCAGATCGTGATCTCACCTTTCTGTTCGTGAGATGGAGCCCTGCGTCTCCTTGGGATTCTCTCTCTCCCTCTCTGTCTGCCTCTCCCCTGCTTGTGCATGTGCTCTCTCTCAAAACAAAATGAAACACCTGCCTTTTTGCCCCGTAAACATCTCAAGAACTTTTTCTTCCTTCCTTCCTTCCTTCCTTCCTTCCTTCCTTCCTTCCTTCCTTCCTTCCTTCCTTGAGAGAGAGTGTGTGAAGGTGAGCGGAGCAGGGTCAGAGAGAGAGGGAGAGAGAGAATCCCAAACAGACTTCACGCCCAGCGTGGAGCCCAACTTGGGGCTCGATCTTATGACCGTGACAACCATGACCTGAGCCAAAATCAAGAGTCGGATGCTTAACCTGATGTGGGAAACAGAGGCAGAAGGAAGTGGCAGGTAAGATTCAATTTCCTTATAACCTGCCGCCCATTAACAACTACTTGAGGCGGGCAGAGTAGAACGTCCCTACTGTCCCTACTGTCCAGGTTAATGCTTCGCTAGAGGGAAAAACAACCTTAGCTTGACAATAGCTGGGCCTCCAGGATCCTGGGAGTCCTCTTCAGTATATGAAAATCTCGTTGGAAACTTCTTGCCTTTACTTCCCCCACCTCCCAAGTGTATAACCAGTCACTCCTCACAGCCCCAGCACAGCTCTTCCTGCCCACGGGTCCTGTCCCCGTGCTTTCATAAACTCACTTTTCTGCACCGAGAATTCTTTCGTGGCCGTCAGCTCCAAACCCCCATCACCCCGCAAAAAACTCATCATTTTTGACACCCCAACGGGAGGCCATGAGTCTTTTCATCTGGACTCTGAGCTTTGGTGCAAACTTGGTGAGTACTTTCTCTTTTCTTCCTTAACTCTCATTTCAGGGGCCTTCTGAGAAGTATGGTCTTAAAGGAACACTTTCATGTCTATCGCTCAGGCTGCAATCCTCTAGCCCGTGGCTCCTCTTCTGGGGAGGAGAAAGCCTGCCTTTTGGCTGGAAGTTGGGACCCCGGCCAGACCGGTAATAGGACCCAGAAACATGATGCCCTCTCTTTGTTCTGTCCTTATACCAAGCTGTCTGTCTTGGGCCTGGTAGTGGCACGGCTCCCAAATCTGACTCCCGTGTGAGGGGCGCCCGGGTGGCCGGCTCGGTTAGGGGTCACACTTGGGCTCAGGTCATGGCCTCGCAGTTCCTGGGTTCAAGCCCCGTGTGGCGCCTGCTTGGGGTTCTGTGTCTCCCTCTCTCTCTGTCCCTCCCCTGCTTGTGCTCTGTCTCTCTCTCAAAAATAAACATTTGAAAGAAAGAAAGGAAGGAAGGAAGGAAGGAAGGAAGGAAGGAAGGAAGGAAGGAAGGAAGGAAGGAAGGAAGGAAAAGGAAGGAAGGAAGGAAGGAAGGAAGGAAGGAAGGAAGGAAGACTTGTGAGGTTTCCTCCTGATTAGTCTACCGCGATCCCCTCGACATCTCTGGTCTAGCCACTTGTGGCCGCTCAGAGCTGCCCAAGACCAGTACCAGATTGAATTAAAACTCAACTGGGGACCGTTTCCTAGGAAGGCGGCTGTAAGGACTACGTGTGTTGGAATGTTGCTTAAATCATGATGGATTTCTAGCTTTACTGTTTTCTGTCCTTGCCCTCAACTGCAGAATTGGGTAATTTTGTAAAACTTCTCCAGTGTTTTCCATGGATTAAAAACAATGGATTTTTCATGGCCTTCTCCGCAAGGCAAGCCACAGTGTGGCACAACGTGGCCGCCAATGGCACAGCGCAGCCTTGAGCCCCACCATCACCCCAAAACTTCACACCCGCTGAGCCACCCCGGGGCCCCTCAAGAATTCTTTCTTGGCCATTGGCTCCGAACCCCAACACTTCAAACCACATCAAAACCCATGGAATAGAGACAACCTCAAGATGCCCTAGCAACCCATAGGGACCTCAGGAATGAGCACTCTTGTTTCCAGAATAGCTGACAGCCACACCTGGAGTGGAAAGAAAGGTGAGTCCTCTCTGCGCCTTTCTGTGGTGTCCTTCCTCCTCAGGCTGTTAAGTCCTGGGCGTCCGGAAGGCTGATCTCCGTGGGAACCTTGGAGGTGCCCAGTGAATAGGTCCGCCCTGTGAGGAAGGGGGGCAGGGCGGAGGGAGGTATGGAATGGTTAAGAGGGTCTTCAAGCCCAGGGAAAGGGGAGGAGGTGGGGGCCTGTGAGGGATGAGCCCCTCCACCACTCCCCACTCCCTATCCCCCCATCTCTTGATGAATCTGAGGGAACTAAGGGCCTTCCCCGGGACAAGGCCAGGACAATAACTCTGTAGCCCCCTGGAGTCCTGTCTAAGGCAAGAAACCAATCAATACGGTGACCCACGTTCACTTCCCCGTCTGGGACCAGGGAATGGGAAGCCGGCAGATCCAGATCTGGGTCTCCTGACAGTGCCTCCTGGTGGAGAGTTTGAGCTTTAGCACTGAATTTGAGACATCAAAACAAAGGGCTTTGGGCCAAGTCATAGAAATTCCCAGGGAGGGGGAGGGGCAGGAGGAAAGAGCCCACAGTTGAGGTGAGAGAGAGAGAGGGAGGTAACGAACTGTAGAAGGGGAGGGAGAAAAACACCTTGACAAACTCCAGAGCCTGGTTAACTGGTCACGGGGATCCCACCAAGCCTGCCTAGGAAGGAACAATAGTTGGGAGGTGCTGGGGATTTCTAGCAAAAACAACCCACCATCCAACAGAGAAACAATGGAGAAGGGCCTCAGCAGTGTTGTGACCCGGATGCCTCCCAGCCCAGCGGTTCCAGCCCCCCACAGTGAGGCCCTGCCCCTAATCAACAGAAAATTAAGGCAGATAAACCATCTGTGGAGAGGTAGTGAGGATTGTGTTAAGCCACCGATGGGAAGAGACCAAGGGATGACGCTTGAGACCAGCCAGACTCTAACGCAGGTGACCTGGGTGCGGCCCCAGGAGAAAAGGATTGTTAGCAGGTGAAGGCAACCTCGTTCCATCTTTTGTTTCTTGTTCAGCAGAAAGCTCTTCTTGGGATGGGGTGGGGCAGTGGGTCAACAAAGAGCCACAAGGTGGCAGTGTCTGCTCAGGGAGGGGCATGGGGGCGGGTGTACCTCACCCAACTGCAGCCAGACTCACCCGGTACGCAGCCTCATGTGGCCTCTTGCCAAGATCCACGCTGCCCTGCCTTCCTCCCTGGGCCCGGGCCCATGTGGTAAGGCCAGCTGGGGTGGCCCTGGCCTTTTGAGATCTAAATAGAATCTCCTCCCACTCCTGTCCCACGGGCAGTGGGACTCCCAGCTTCCTCCTTGCTGTTCCCAGGGTTCAGGAGGCCTTGTTTTCCAGTACCTCTGGCCAGAGCCGTGCGCCCCTGACCCCCTAAGACCCTGCCTCTCGCGTCCAGGTCCCTTCTCCTCCTTTCGCTGTGCGCCATCCCAGATTCGGCGTGAGTCTCAAGTTTGAGATCCCTCCTCACGCAAGATACAGCTTGGGGCAATAAAGGAGTACACCTAGTGGTACCAGTACAACCCGTTCGAAATGGAACCTTACAGACCCTGGCCTAAAAGTCCTGTTGTGCGGGTGCCTGGGCCCCTCAGTTGGTTAAGCATCCAACTCTTGATTTTGGCTCAGGTCATGATCTCACGGTTCATGAGCTTGAGCCTGAGGCCCACATTGGGCTCTGCGCTGACAGCATGGAACCTGCTTGGAATTCTCTCTCTCTCTCTCTCTCTCTCTCTCTCTCTCTCTCCCTCTCTCCCTCTCTGTCCCTTTCCCCTGCTGGCGCATGAGCTCACTCTTGCTCTCTCTCTCTCTCTCTCTCTCTCAAAATAAATAAACATTAAGAAAAGAAAGAAAAAAAAACTCATCCTGGGGGGCACCTGGCTGGCTCAGTTAGTAGAGCATGTGACTCTTGATCTCAAGGTTGTAAGTTTGAGCCCTACAATGGGTATAAAGTTTACTTAAAAAAAATATTTAAGAAAAAGTAAATAAAAGGGCTGCCTGGGTGGTTAAGTTGGTTAAGTGTCTGACTTTTTTTTTTTAATGTTTATTTATTTTGGGGGCACCTGGGTGGCTCAGTTGGTTAAGTGTACAACTTCGGTTCAGGTCATGGTCTCACAGTTCATGGGTTCGAGCCCCGCGTCGAACAGCTGACAGCTGTTCTGTGCTGACAGCTCGGAGCCTGGAGCCTCCTTCGGATTCTGTGTCAACCTCTCTCTCTGCCCCTCCCCTGCTCACGCTCTGTCTCCCTCTCTCTCAAAAATAAGTAAGCATTAAAAAATAATAATAATAAATAAATATTTATTTTTGAGAGAGAGAGAGCACACACATGTGCATGCTCAAGAGCAGGGGAGGGGCAGAGAGAGAGAGGGGGACGGAGGATCCAAAGTGGGCTCCATGATGGAGCCCACTTTGGAGGGCTCAAACTCATGAATCAGGAGATCATGACCTGAGCTGATGTTGGTAAGCATCTGACTCTTGATTTTGGCTCAGCGTTCGTGACAATGGTTCTTTCTCTCCCTCTTTCTGTCCCTTTCCTGCTCATGCTGTCTCTCTCAAAATAAATAAAAACACTTTTAAAAAAGTAAAGAAAAGAAAAATCCATCCTAAAATTCATATGAAGTCTCAAAGGACACTGAATAGCCAAAATAATCTTGACAAAGAACAAAGTTGGAGTCTCACACTTCCTGATTTCAAAAGTTACTACAAAGCTATAGTAATCAAAACAACGTGTTACTGGCATAAAGACAGACATGTAGGCCGATGGATTAGAATAGAAAGCCTACAAATAACCCCTTGTGTGTGTGGTCAAATGATCTTCAGCAAGAGTGCCAAGACCATGCAATGGGGAAAGGACTGGATTTTCAACAAATGGTGTTGGGAAAACTGGATATCCACATGCAAAAGAATGAAGTTGGACCCTTACCTCACACCATATGCATAAATTAACTCAAAATGGATCAAAGACCTAAACATGAGAAGTAAAACTATAAAACTCTTTTTTTTTATTTTAATGTGTATTTACTTTTTGAGAGAGAGACAGAGACAGAGTGCAAGCAAGAGTGGGGCAGAGAGAAGGAGACACAGAATCCAAAGCAGGCTCCAGGCTCTGAGCTGTCAGCACAGAACCCAATGGGGGGCTCGAACCCACGAACCCTGAGATCATGACCGGAGCTGAAGTTAGACACTTAACCAACTGAGCCGCCCAGGCACCCAAAACTACTATAAAACTCGTAAAACAAACATAGCAGAGAAGGTTCATGACATTGGATTTGGTAGTGATTTCTTGGACATGACAGGACACAAAAGGAGAAATAGATAAATCAGATTACATCACAATTAAAATCTGTGCACTAAAGGAAACAATTAACAGAATGAAAAGGCACCTCACAGAATGGAATAAAATATCTAGCGATCAGAGATCTGATATGGGGTTAATAACCAGGGAACAGAAATAACTTCTACAACTCAACAGTGGGACAACAAACAACCGGTTAAAAAATGTGCAAAGGACTTGAATAGACAGTTCTCCAAAGACGATTTTTGTTCCTTGTTGAAATTGAAGGATAGACACACAACATAACAATATTACATTAGTTTCAGGTGTACGACATAGTGATTCAGTGGCTCCGTACATGATGTCATGCTCACCACAAGTGTAGCTGTCACCCGTCCCCACACAGCACTGCTACAATACCACTGACAGTATTCCCTGTGCTGTATCTTCCCTCCCGTGACCAACTCATCCTGTAAGTGGAAGCCTGTACCTCCCGCTCCCCTTCACCCTTTAAAGATGATCTATAAGTGGCTAACAAGCAAAGAAAAAGTCGATCAACGTAAATAGTCCCTGGGGAAATGCCACCGTGAGATAGCACTTCACAGTCATTAGAGTGGCTACAATTAGAAGAAGAAGACAGGGGCACCTGGGGGGGCTCAGTCGGTTAATCGTCCAGCTCTTTTTTTTTTTTCAACGTTTATTTATTTTTGGGACAGAGAGAGACAGAGCATGAACGGGGGAGGGGCAGAGAGAGAGGGAGACACAGAATCAGAAACAGGCTCCAGACTCTGAGCCATCCGCCCAGAGCCTGACGCGGGGCTTGAACTCACTGACCGCGAGATCGTGACCTGGCTGAAGTCAGACGCTTAACCGACTGCGCCACCCAGGCGCCCCATTCGTCCAGCTCTTGATTTCAGCTCAGGTCATGATCTCAAGGTTCATGAGTTCAAGTCCCACGTCGGGCTCTGAGCTGATGGTGCCTTCTTGGGATTCTCTCTCATTCTCTCTCTGCCCCTCCCTGCCCCTGCTCACACTTGCTCTTTCTCTCTCTCTTTCTCTCTCTCAAAATAAGTAAACTTAAAATAAAAAAGAAAATTACCAAAAAAAAAGAGGAAGACAAAAATCAGAAAATAACAAATGTTGGCAAGGATGTACAGAAACTAGAGTCTTCGTGTCCTGTTGGTGGGAATGTAAAACGGTGAATTATCATATGATTGAGCAGTTGCACTTTTGGCTGAATACCTAAAAGAGTTGAAGCAGGGTTTCAAAGAGATGTTCGGACACTGTTCACAGTAGCATTGTTCCCAATAGCCGAAAGGTGGAAGCATCCAGTGTCTACCAACGGATGAACGGATACACAGAAGGCGGTATAAACATACGATGGAATATTATTCAGCCTCAAAAGGGAAGGCAACGTGGGCATCTGCTACAATATAGATGAACCTTCAGGACATTATGCTAAGTGAAATGAACCAGATACCAAGGGACACATACCGTATGATTCCACTTACATGACGTGCCCAGAGTTGTCAAATTCATAGAGACAGAAAGTAGAACGGTAGTTGTCAGCAGCTGGGGTGGGGGTGGGGGGGGGGAGAAAATGAGGAGTTAGTGTTTAATGCATACAGAGTTTCAATTTGGGAGATGAAGAAAGTTCTAGAGAAGGATGGTGGTAATGGATACACAATAAGGAGAATGTACCTAAGGTCCCTGCAGTACACACCTAGAAATGATTAAGATGGTAAATTTTGTTATGTGTATTTTACCACAATTTTCTGAAGTTTATTTAGGAGAGGGAGAGAGAGAGAGCCTGAGCAGGGGAGGGATAGAGAAAGAGAAAGAGAGAGAGAGAATCCCCAGCCAACTTGGGGCTCGAACCTATGAACCATGAGATCACGACCTGAGTGGAAACTAAGAGCCGGATGCTTAACCGATTGAGCCACCCAGGTACCCCTACCCCAATTAAACAAACAAAAAAAATCCTTTGGGGATTCCCAGCTGGCTCGGTCGATAAGCATGTGACTCTTGAGCTCAGCGTCCCGAGCTCAGTCTCCACATTGGGTGTGGAGCCTGCTGAAAAGTAAACAAATAAGGAAGTCCATCTGTCCTTCGGTGTCCCTGCCACTGGAAATTTCTCACTGGAATTCATGCCAGGCTGTGGCTCCTGCCATCTTGTTTTGTGCCCCCACCCACTTCATTTCATTTCTCCGACCTTCCCTGTCTTCTCTCTCCTTGGGGTCCCTTTTCCCTAAGCTCCCGTTATGACGCTGGTAAAGCCGTTGAGTCCCTCGTGTATTTATTTAACCACGTCCCTTCAACCATGTCCCGGGCACCGCCCTCCCCTTCCTCGACCAAAGCGGCTCATCAAGATGTTTTCCTAAACAAAACTGTTCTCACCCTGCTAAATGCATCGAAAACATGCCATCTGCTGTATACGCTGGTCTCCTGAGAAATTGAGGAGTCCAAGCCCGCAGCTGAGACTCAGAGCTCCTCTCCACCAGCTGCCAGGCTGAGGCTAGACCCCGGGGTCCCAGGAGTGAATTTGTCAGCGTAAGGGCCGCTTTGGGCAGCCTCTTGGCAGCCTGCCGACAGCCCCTTCCCGCGCCGCTCCGTCTGCCTGAGCGCCACGTAGATCAAGCCTCAGATGTGCGGGCCCGAGGAGAAGATGGAGGATGACAGCGAGGACCGCTCGCCAAGCCGAGGTATGGTGACCTCAGTGGAACGGAGGTGCTTGGGGTCCAGAGCCACCGGGAGACGGGAGGGGTTGGAGGACTGGATGTTGAGAAACTTCGCCTCTGCACAGAAACCCTGCGTGTGTGTGTGTGCGCGCGTGCGTGTACGCGTAGGTGCACATGTGTGTGATGCGTCTAGGGAGGCCTCGGAGCTGGGGAAGACGAAAGGCAAGGCCAGGAGCTCTTACTGTGGGTGAATAAGAATGACAAGGCAGGCGGGGAAACAGACGATGCTTTCTAGGCATTGATCTGCGTGCAGAGCCCAGAGAGGGCACAGCCAGGAGCCTTCGGGACAAAAACTGCCACCAGATAAGCACTTCTCGTGTGCCAGGCACTCGATGCTGATAGTAGTTAGTTACTCTTCCTACATGCCAGCACCCTCTAGTAAACACACAGTGCCAGCCACATACGTAATTGTGAATATTCTAGGAGCTGCGCTGTATTTTATTTGCTTATTAAAGTACAGAATATTTATTAAAATACAGATATTAAAAAACAGAATGGTGCCTGGGTGCTCAGTTGGTCGAGTGGCCGACTCTTGATTTCGGCTCAGGTCATGATCCCAGAGTGGTGGGATTCAGCCCCACCTCAGGCTCCGTGCTAAGCACCGAGCATGGAACCGGCTTGAGATCCTGTCTCTCTCTCTCTCTCTCTCTCTCTCTCTCTCTCTCTGCTCCCCCCCACACACACTCGTGTATGCTGTCTCCCAAATTAACGATGGAGGGGGAGGAGGGGGAGGAGGAGGAGGAGAAGAAGAGAAAGAAGAAGAAGGAAGGAAGATACCAACAAACACAAGTGCATTACATGTATACCTAATGTAACATGGGAGATAGTCCAGGGAGAAATGAGTAACTCCTGCATTTTAAAAAGTAAAAAAAATAGGGCCACCTGGGTGGCTCAGTCGGTTGAGCGTCTGACTCTTGACTTCGGTTCAGGTCATGATCTCGGGGTTGGTGAGTTCAAGCCCCGCGTCGGGCTCTGTGCTGACAGTGCAGAGCCTGCTTGGGATTTTCTGTTGCAAAATAAATAAATAAAATAAAAACTATTAAGTAAAGTAAAAAATATACATATGTAGTGAAATTAATTATAAAATATATTCTATTTAACCTAACAGATGCAAATTTTCATTTCAACATGTAACCCATATAATTATTGGTGAGATACTTTACATTCTCCTTCCATATTAAGACTTCACAATCTGCCGTGAATTTACAGTTAATGTACACCTCAGTTTGGATGAGCCACATTTCAGATGCACTCTAGGTACATGTGCCTGATGGCAATTCTATTAGAGTAGTTTAGACACATTAATTCTAAATGTAAGCACTTTAGGGGAGCCTGGGTGGTTCAGTCAGTTGAGCATCCGACTTCAGCTCAGGTCATGATCTCACGGTCTGTGAGTTCCAGCCCCGCATCGGGCTCTCTGCCGTCAGCACAGAACCCGCTTCCGATCTTCTGTCCCCCTCTCTCTGCCCCTCCCCCACTTGTTCTCTCTCTCTCTCTCTCTCTCTCCCTCAAATATAAACATTGAAGAAAAAGGACTGAAAACAATGTTGCACTGTATGTTAACTAGAATTTGAATAAAAATTTAAAAAATAAGGTAAATATAAGCACTTTAGATATATTAATTCAATATGCTTTTGGGGTTTTTTTTAATGTTTATTTTGAGAGAGAGAGAGAGAGAGAGCTTGTTTGCCCATGCTTCAGCAGGGGAGGGGCAGAGAGAGAGAGAGAGAGAGAGAGAGAGAATCCCAAGCAGGGTCAGCACAACACGGGACTCAAACCCACAAACTGTAAGATCATGACCCGAGCTGAAATCAAGAGTCAGACGCCTAACCGACTGAGCCCCGCCCCCCCGGGCGCCCCATAACCATGCTTTTGTTATCCTCACTTTACAGATGAGAAAAATTAAACACGGAAAGAAAATGTCTGAGCTGGGGTCTGAACCACCGAGCGCAGCCAAGCGTGGGTCCGGAATCTGGTCTCCTAACCACCACTCCATGCTGCCATCACTATAGGGCTCCGCTCCCTTGAAAAATTCCACCTGCTATAGCTAACCTCTGCTTGACACAAGAGAAACTGAAGGTAAGAGAAGCTAAAAAGAACTTGCCCGGTAGATGGTCCCGCTGGGATTTGAACCCACGTGGAGTGAAAACTGGGTGGCCATCTCATCCTTCAGTGAGTGCCAGGAAGGGCTGGCACGGCGACCCGCATCCCACACTCAAGGTTAGGTCCGCTTTGAAGAGTTCAAAGGAACAATGACCCCAAAGCTCGAACTGGGAGGGGAAAGAGGTGTTTGCACCATCTTCTACAACCAGCATCTAATTTATTTATTTATTTTTTTAAGTAGACTCTATGCCCAACGTGAGGCTTGAACTCACAACCCTGAGATCAAGAGTTGTGTGCTCTACCGGCTGAGCCAGCCCGGAGCCTCTATAGTCTCTGAAACAACACATCGTAATTCATTTCAGCAGTCCCAATGCAAGGACAATGTTTCGCTATTGTAAATAGCCCTGCAATGACCATTCTTGCAAGTTATTGTTTCCAGTAATTCAATGTACAGCCAAGAAGTTTTCATTCTCTGCCACTTTATTGTCTGGTGTTCAAAGAGTGTAGGAGAGGGGCGCCTGGGCGGCTCAGTCTGTTAAGCGTCCAAACTTCAGCTCAGGTCATGATCTCACGGTCTGTGGGTTCGAGCCCCATGTCGGCTCTGTGCTGACGGCTCGGAGCCTGGAGCCTGCTTCCGATTCGGTGTCTCCCTCTCTCTCTGCCCCTTCCCTGCTCCTTCTCTCTCTCTCTCAATAAATAAATAAACATAAAAAAAAAAAAAAACAGAGTGTAGGAGAGAGTGGGCAAATACCCCCAAGCCTGACCCCAACTGCAGAGAAGAGTCCCTGAACGGGTCCCCCTAAACCCTGGTGCTTTAGGTTCATATGTTCACTTTCTTGTCATACGGGCCAAGTTCATCTGCACCCAACACTCGGTTCCACCTATCTTTCTGCCCTCTGATGAGCCTCTGCTCAGGAAGAAACAGTTCTGAGGCCACACCAATTGGTTGGGGCTGACCCTCCTGGGCACGATTATGCAACAAGGTTTGTTTTTTTTTTAAGTTTATTTATCTATCTGGAGAGAGAGAAGAGAGCATAGGAGGGATAGAGGGAGAGAGAGAGAGAATCCCAAGCAGCCTCAGCACTGTCAGCACAGAGCCCTGAACTCAAACCCTGAGGTCACCACCCGAGCCTAAACCAAGAGTCAGGTGCCCAACCGACTGAGCCACCCAGTCGCCCCAACGAGATGCTTCAGCTCCTCCGTCTGGCCTCTGCTCTCAGCAAAGTCCCATTTATTGCCCCGTGGAGCCTTCACCCTTCTGCTTCGTGGAAATGTTTGTGCAGGTTCCTGGCTTCTTCCCAGGTTATATCTGACTGTCCTTTTACCTTCCATTCGGTCTTCTCTCTTACTGGGGGCGCCGTGTTTGCCCTGCAAGAGTCCTACCGACACAGTCCCGTAAATTAATTTTTTACGTTTTCCACTGGAGCAGAGGTTTTTAATTTAGGGTCCACAAATGTTGGGAGTGGCCAGGACACAAAGCCCTGAGGAGCGTGCGAAATCCATGCGTGTGCATCTTTGCAGGGAGAGGTTGCTTATTTTCACTCCGTTTGCAAAAGGGCCAGGGACCCACCTAGAGCACGTGCTGGGCCCGCATGGCCACCCGATTGGACACTGCACTGTCTGCTCCCTTGCAGACGTTTCTGGCCAAGAACCACCCCTTCTGACTCCTCCCCCTCTTTCTTCCCTCGTGTAAGCGGTGGCTGGTGGCAGCTTAGGGCAGAGAGGCCTGGCCTTGGCCCGTATCCTCTGCTCACCCCCTGCCCCACAGGCTGGCGCTCAAGTTCTAGCTGCAAAGAGCAGGGGAGGGGGGTTACAAATTCCTTCCCGAACCCCTGGGTTTCTCGTGGCCAGCAAAAAGTTTCAGTGTGAAAACTTGAAATACCAAGAGCTTGTATCTGCTTGCCTGTGTCTTTTTAATTACATGGTGTTTTAGTTTGCCAGGCTGCCTAACAAAGAACCGTAGATTGGGTGGTTTAAACAGCAGGCATTTATTTCCTTACAGTTCTGGGCTCCGGAAGTCCAAGATCAAGGTGTCCACAGGGTCCTTCTTAGCTTGCACATGGTTGTCTTCTTTCTGGGTGTCTGTGTGTCCTAATCTCCTCTTATAAGGACATCAGACATACTGGATTAGCACAGACCCTAATGTCCTCAGGTTAATCGAATCACCTCTTTAAAAACCCCGTCTCCAAATACAGTCACATTGAGGTATTGGGGGTTAGAATTTCAACATATGAATTTTGGGGGCACACAATTTATCCCATAACACATATGTTAACATTTTTGTGATTATAAAAGTAACACACAAGGGGCACCTGGGTGGCTCAGGCCGTTGAGCGACCGACTTGAGCTCAGGTCACGATCTCGCGGTTTGTGGGTTCAAGCCCCGCGTCGGGCTCTGTGCTGATGGCTCAGAGCCTGGAGTCTGCCTTGGATTCTGTGTCTCCCTCTCTCTCTGCCCCTCTGCTGTTCATGCTCTGTCTCTCTCTTTCTCTCAAAAATAAATAAACGTTAAAAAAATTTTAATAACACACGTTTCCTGTAGAAAATGTAGAAACTTCAGAAATGGAGAAATTAATGGAAGAATCTCTGTAAAAAATCATTCTCTTTCTCTAAGTGTGTACAGTAAAAAAAAAAAAAGTGAAAACTTTCCTCTCTTTCCACAGTTCCATTGCCTCCTCCCCAAAGAACACCCGTAATGAAGTTTCATAATAATAGGGTCATGTCCATTCAAACCTTTTCTGTGCTTGCACAAGCTGCTTCTGGGAACGTCCTTGTCCCCACACCCCTCTACCTGTTCATGCTGGCTTCCTAGGGAGCACACCTCTTGTGCTGTGAATTAAGTCCTTGTGCACCTTCGCACTGACTCAATTGTTTTCTTGAAGGCTCCAGAAAATGTGAACCATTAGAGCTCAGATTTAAGAGGAAATTCTAGGGACGCCTGGTAGGCTTAGTCGGTTAAGCGTCCGACTTCGGCTCAGGTCACGATCTCGCGGTCCGTGAGTTCGAGCCCCGCGTCGGGCTCTGTGCTGACAGCTGTGTGCTGACTTCTTTTTTTTTTTTTTTAAATTTTTTTTAACGTTTATTTATTTTTGAGACAGAGAGAGACAGAGCATGAACGGGGGAGGGGCAGAGAGAGAGAGGGAGACACAGAATCTGAAGCAGGCTCCAGGCTCTGAGCCGTCAGCACAGAGCCCGACGCGGGGCTTGAACTCACAGACCGTGAGATAGTGACCTGAGCTGAAGTCGGGCACTTAACCGACTGAGCCACCCAGGCGCCCCACTGTGCGCTGACTTCCGATTCTGTGTCTCCCCCTCTCTCTGCCCCTCCCCCACTTGCACTCTGTCTCTCTCTCAAAAATAAATAGACATTAAAAACATTTTTTTTTAAATAAGGAAATTCTATAGTGATGTATTTAATGCCATTTTGTTACTTGTTTTATGGTTGTTTTTGCAGTTCTCCGTTTCTCTCTTCTTTTGCTCTCTTCTCGCACCCTTAGTTGTGTTAGGAAATTCTAAAAAGGAGGCACTGTTAAGTAAACCCGTCAGAGTGGCTTCTGACACGTTAACCAGGCTTGAGCGTAGGCAATGGGGCAGAAAGTTATTTTTCTCACTTCATCTTCTTACTTGGTTGGATTTTCTACATTTTCTCTCATGAGCTTATATTACTTTTTAGAACGGGGGAAATAAAGAACTGTAATAGAACACTGCCAAAGGGGACGATCAAAAGGAACCCTGAGCTCCTTTCAGAGCCAGAGGAGGAAAGAAAGAGGGAGCCAGCTGCCACAGGAGCTGAGGGAGGGACGCTGGCCGGGGCCACAGGGGAAGACGGAAGTGCTCCGGGTCGCTGGCCCTGTGCCCCTCGGACGTGGCAGAGAAGAGCGCACGCGTGACAGGGAGAAGCCAGCTCTGAGCCCGTGCAAGGTGGCTTGCGAGTGTGCAAATGAGCTCCTGGCTACTTAAAATAAAGTCCTTTGGTCTGGACTAATTATATCCCAGCTGCTGAGAAGTAGATGCTGAGTCGCTGCCCGTGGTCTTTGGAAACTTGCGGTGGAAACAAGCTGGAAGGTGGACGAGGGTCAAAAGGCCATTCTCGTTTTTTTGAAGGGGAAGGACGTGGAGACTTCAGACATTGGGCCAGAGAGCTGAACAAGGATAAAGGCGTGGTGGGGGGGGGGGGGTATGGACGCCCTGGAAAGAAAGCGATGACTCCTGGGAATCAGAATGGGTTCACCAGCTCCAGATGAGGGTCGGCTGTGACCCTGGAGTCGAGATGGGGAAATATGGAGCAGCCGTTAGCACAGTTAGGTCAGATGGTAGCAGACTGAGTTACCGTGACCACAAAACCAGGGGATCACTGTCAAACGGGAGGCAGGTCTGTAGGTCTGTGTGGAAAATTTCTGTCCTGTTCAAGGTTCCTTATCAATCGCTAAGGATTAGGGATGAAGTGGAAAGCAAGAAAAATACACGCCTGCCCTCATGGAGTTGATACTCTAGTGTCATCTATTCATTCATTAAAGCAAGTTTGTTTCTATCTTAAAGGGAAAAAACCTATTCCTTGGACCCAATCGAGAGAGGAGTAGCTCTTGTCACCGTCCATTAGTGGTTTTGATGACCTTGTTGGCCCACAGGTAGGGCACTCGGTCACTGCGGGGCTCCCTGCTGGCTGTCTCCCCAGCAGCCATTTCTCACCTCTTCCTTTCTTTATCTTATTTTGTTATTAGTTTATTTTATTGTTTCATTATTTTTTTTTAATGTTTATTTATTTATTTTTGAGACAGAGAGATAGAGTGTAAGCAGGGGAGAGGAAGAGACAGAGGGAGACAGAGACTCCCAAGCAGGATCCACACTGTTAGCGCGGAGCCCTACGCAGGGCTGGGACTCACGATTTGTGAGATCCTGACCTGAGCCAAGACCCAGAGTTGGACGCTCAACCGACTGAGCCACGCAGGCGCCCCCCACCTTTTAAAATGTTATATACAGAGAGAGTGCAAGTGGGGGAGAGGGGCCCTTAAGCAGGTTTCATGCACAGTGTGGAGCCCGATGTGGGGCTCAATCCCTGGGATCATGACCTGAGCCTAATTCAAGAGTCAGATGCTCAACCAACGGAGCCACTCAGGCGCCCCTCACCTCTTCCTTTCTACAAGTACCACATCTCCCCCCTACACCGAGCACTTTTCTTCCTTGCATCCATTTGTCTCAGGGAAGGTTGACCCCCATACCTCAAGAGTCACCCCATTGGCCTGAGGGGAATTCTGTTCCCCTTGAGGGCAGTTGGTTCAGGCAAAGGCATATGACCCAGTCTGACAAATATCCTGAGAAGTCCAGGGAGGACTGGGAAGTTTTCTCCCTCCTAAGAGAAGGCCATAGTATATCAGTTAGAAATGTTTTTATCAGCAGGTAACGGAACCACCCCCCATACACACTCACACGCACGTGCGCACACACACACACACACACACACACACACACACTGACAAATAACGGTTTAAGAGTGAAGATATTTAACGAGCTCAGTATAAAAGTCTGGAGGTAGGTGGTTCCTGGCATTGGTGTCTCAAATAATATTAGGATCAACATCTCTGTGATTCTCTTTTTCTTTCATTAATGGTGTTTAAAAGGCTGCCACTCCAGCCGTTATGTCCATGTTGAGGCCTGGGAAGAAAGGAACTTTGTCAGGGACTGAACCCTGTCCCTTTTCTAATCAACGATTTCCCAGAAATGCCCTGGCTTTCTTTCACTTTCATCCCATTGGGACAGGACTGTCACCTGGCCACTTCTAGCTGCAAGGCAGACTGGGAAGGTGAGTTTTTGGCTCTTCTTGCCTATAGAAGAAACAGGAAATGAAGAGGACGTTGGGTTGGGAAGCGGGACTAGGTTAGCTACCCCCAGGAAGCAAGCCTCCGGTGTCTGGAACCACCTGCTGCCATCTTGGTTCTGGCCAGAGCAGAGAGATAGAAGGAACCTACCTACAGCCCAGATGAAAAGTGAACAAAGTAGGTGAAGACACCATTCACGGAGAAAGGAAAAAGTAACCCTCAAGCATGTGAAAAAATGCCCAGCTTCACTCATAAGAGCAATTAGAATCGAAGTAACACCATGATACTACCTTTTTACCTATCAGATTGGCAAAAATCCAAATGTTTGACAACACATTCTGTTCATAAGGTTGTGGGGAGACAGGCATTCTCCTGCGTGAAGGGCAAAATAGCACGATCTCCTGTGGTGGCGAAAGAGTGGATAAAGGAACGCATGAACTAGGGTCTTGATGTCCTCACCAAGATGCCACATCAACTGACCTGGGGCCCAGCCTCCTGTGGGACTTCCTGGTGAGTGACACGATCAATGTCCTCACTGATTAAGCCCGTTTGAGGAGAGTTTTTGTTACCCAGAACCCGCGATATCCCAAATGATGCCCCTGCCTCCCACCTGAAGCCCAGGAGCAAAGGTATTCTGGCCAGAAGCCAGATCATGGAATCTCATTGGGTCACCCAGTGACTAGCCAAACCCAAGCAGGTACGGATCCAAAAGCTGAGCTCATTGCTGACAGAAGAATTCTCCCGGAGAACGGGCCGTGAGCCTATTCCCAAATCAGTGGGTGGGTAAGTGCCTAAGGTAGTATCTAACCCGTGTGGTCATGAGAGGGGCTGTATCTTGAGTGGTTGAAAGTCCTGTTGGAATCCAAATTGTAGGGAATGCCCTAAGGAGTTGGACCTTGAGGTGGTGAGAGGGCTGCCTTGGTCTTGCTTGACCCGATGTCCTAGCTTGCTGTTTGGTTTCTTGGATTGCCTTTATTTGCATTTCTTATTCACGGGGCAACCTCCTGGTTCCTGAGTATTCCCAAATTGTGTGGCAAGTGAAGAAATTAGGATTCTGTTTGTCTTTTGAAAAATTGCTCGTGAAGAATGGACAGGCCCGGTGGAATCCCTTCATCCTCCCATCCAACATTCCTCACTCATGACCTTCCTAGTCTGAGATGCGGTTAAAGACGGATGGCTCGTGCCCTCGGACTACACCGCTTCATATGCTGCATTTCAAAATCCGTGCCCTCTGTACTGAACACCAATGACTGGGACAAACTTCCAGAATATTCAGAGTAGCTGGTAGCCACTCGTGAAGCCCTATCCATGTGTAGGCCTGCATCAGTTCTGCCCAGGTGTCAGGCAGGCGAGAGCCAGGATACCTGGCTTCTGAGGATGGGAGCCTTCATGGCCCTGGGGATCCAAAGGACTTGGTTTGTTCCCTTCTAAGGTGGAGTCAAGGCCAGAACAAAGGCATAACCAAGAAACCCTCATTGAGGTCATACTGCCAACGGACATTCTGATGCCCACAGCTAGGGGCAGTAAGAGGTGGGTAAGTGGGCCAGTGTGATCCCTGGTGGGGTTCCTGTGTGATCACGTCGCAGCCCGACAGGAGCAGGGAGGTGGGTGGGAATGCAGGGTCTTCCGCAAGGACAGAACAGAAAGCAGGTGCCAAGAGCGCCACCATGCCTTGGGGGCGTGATGGCTGTATCTCCAAAGTTGGGTAGATGCTGGCCTCTTCCTTGGCATCCTTCTAGCCCCCAGAAGGGCTCAGTCTGTGGGCGTGGCAATCGTCCAGACTCCCCTCGAGCCGTATTTCCGGCAAGCGTCCCGCCACCAGCGTCATAGCACTCCGATCACTGCTGTCAGCACACGTATATTTAGTTTGTCCCCTGCTGTTCATTTGTGATTGTTTGCAGGTTGTGTCATGTGTGTATGTTATGTCTACCCTGGATACAGGCCCCTGAGACCAAGGTCTGTCTTCTAGTTTTTGTGAATCACCATCCCCCTCCTCCACAAACCACACCACCACCACCACCAATAAGAACTAAGACCTACTACGGGGCGTTACGTAACACAGACAAAAATGCTTGTGAATAAGTTACCATTACTGACAGTCCGAGATTCACCCCCACTGTGAACCAACACTGTGGAGGGGAAAGCTGAGGGTCAGAGCCGAGGAACATGTAGAGAGGGGCTCTTTGTTAAGAACAGACCAGGCATCTATTTGCCCCGAGAGGGCTGTCAGAATTACCAAAAAAAAAAAAAATTGGGAGGCGTGTCCCATAGCCTCATGGGACACATGCACCTGGGAAGATTCTTCACAGACCTGGCCGATAGCGGGAACGACAATTGCCAGCCATCACATCACCCTGCCATAGCAGATCAGTGCACAAGAAATTAGAATCAGAACATTTTGCTATGGCTTGGCGAAATCTAAGGCAGCTTTTTTCCAGACAACCCAGGAAAAATCTAAGACAGCTTCTTACTATGAGATTCCTTGACATGGCGACCCGTCCAACTTAAAGGATTTATTCGGGTTGTCAGCTTTTCAGAAAGGTATTTCTTGAAACAAAACAACGAAAAACACCGACTTCGAAGGGAGGGCGCAAACTGTAGAGGTCGCGGGAAGACCAAGGTGCGGGGTGGCTCCTGGCCACCAGGGGGCGTGGTCTCCCCGGTCCTCGGCTGCAAAGCCAACCGTGGCGACCGCAGCCCGCCCCGCACTGTCTGCCACACGGCCCGCAGCCCCCTCCGCGAAGCCCGGGCCCGGGGATCCAGGTGGGCACCAGGCCTCTTCTCCCACTTGGGCATTCCCTGCAGCGGGTACGTCTGGGGTGCAGAAGGCCGGGAGCGGCCAGGCCGGGAGGAGGTCACGTTAAATTACAGGCTGGGCGGGAGTGCTGTGCTGGCGGCTTCGCCCAGGAGCCAGGAAGGCGGTGGTGTCTGGGGCATGACCTCGGGTGGCTGTGGTGCTGGATGGGCCGCTGGGCAGAGTCCCACCGGCGAGGCCACGGAGAGCGTGGGTGTGGCAACCACAACAGAGACGCGGGGGTGGAGGTGGGGGGCATCGTGTGGTGCGACCCGGGCGAAGTCCCTGCTTTGCGGCGAGGTCCGCCCTGGTCTGGTCTGGTCTCCCTTCCTCAGCATTACCTTCTCTGGGAGGAGCTCTTCTCCTGCCCGGTGACCCGCTCCTCCCCCGGGGGACTTCCGTCCGTCTCCCATCCACGCACCCAACACTGGTGAGCGCCCGCTGTAGCCGCTAGTCTTACGCCTCCGTGGCTTTACTCATGCTTTTCTCCCCGCCCTTCTCAGCCCGTCCAGGTTTCACCATGCCTCAGTGAGGCCCTGGAGCCTCACCAGCTCCAGGAAGCCCCCTCTGATTACTCCAGAGTGAGGAAAAGGATCTAGTCCGCCCCATATACGGTTATATCCCCAGCGCCTAATACTATGCCTGGCACAAGTGGGGGCTCGGTAAGTATGTATTCGCTTGAACGAATGAGGCGATCTTGTGTGACTTCACAGCTTTTTTTAAAAGATTTTATTTTTTTAAGTTTATTTATTTATTTTGAGAGAGAGAGAGAGAGAAAGAGAGAATGCATGTGCACGAGCAGGGGAGGGGCAGAGAGAGAGGAGGACACAGAAACCGAAACAGGCTCCAGGCTCTGAGCCGTCAGCACAGAGCCTGATGAGGGGCTCCAATCCATGAACCACGAGATCATGACCTGAGCCAAAGTCAGACACTTAACCGACTGAGCCGCCCAGGCACCCCATTTTATTGTGTTTTTTTACGTTTATTTATTTTGAGAGAGAGAGAAAGAGAGCACAAGCAGGGGAGGGGCAGAGAGAGAGGGAGAGAGAAGATCCCAAGCAGGCTCCACGACAAGAAGACTCAGGGCTCCGTCCCACAAACTGCGAAACTGTGACCTGAGCCAAAATCAAGAGTCCCACACTCCAGCAACTGAGCTAGCCAGGCACCCCTGATTTGACAGCTACGATTGCCCAAAACTTTCACTTGGCACATCGTCAAGTCCCGCCTGTGACATCTGTCCTACTGAACTGTTGTGTTTATTACCACTGGATGCTTGCTGTTTGGATTAGGCAGGGCTCTCGAGCTGGAAGGGCCAGAAAGGAATTTATTGGCTCATTGAACCACACCATCAGGGGATAGGCAGGAAGGGTTGAGCCTGCTTCAGGGACAACAGGAACCTGGGATTATGTCAGGACGCCCTGCCGCTCATCATGGCTTCTCTCTTTGATGTCTTTATCCCTGCTTCTGCAAACTGGCTTTCTCCACCCAAAAAATGACTGTCAGCTAGCCCAGATTCACATCCTTTGCGCTCGCTAGTCCAAGAGGAATAGGATTTTCCTCCCTGGCTCCTATTTTATTTTATTTTATTTTATTTTATTTTATTTTATTTTATTTCTTTTGTTAATGTTTGTTCGTTTTTGAGACAGAGTGTGAGCGGGGGAGGGGCAGAGAGAGAGGGAGACACAGAATCCGAAGCAGGCTCCGTCCGGGCTCCGCGCTGTCAGCGCAGAGCCTGACCCAGGGCTTGAACTCACGAACCGTGAGATCATGACCAGAGCCGAAGTCGGACGCTCAACTCACTGAGCCACCCAGGCACCCCTCCAGCTCCGATTTTAAAATCCTGACAAAAACTTCAACAGGGCTTGGTTTTTCTGGATCTCATGCCTGTTTCTTGCACCAACCACCGTGGCCAGAGGCAGACACGTAGAATAATCGGCAGCTCCTACCTGAATGGCGGAGTTGGACGAGAGAGGAGCAGTTGAGCCCCAAAGTGTGGATGAGAGAAACAGACGTGGCCACTCAGAAGAGCTGGGGCCACCACCCTGATGTGTGTTTATGACAGTGACTGCACATACGTTTTGTGATTATTCCCTGTTATTGAGGACAAGGACGGTACATGCCCATGGTGCCCTTGCTGAAGACGAGAACTTGATGAATACAGGCTGATTTATAGGAGAGGAAGGTGTGTGTGTGTGTGTGTGTGTGTGTGTCTGGGTGGTGGAATCTCGGGTGGATCTCCCCTACACTTTGCATGAACCTACAACTGTCCTTCTTGTCCCGGCTGCTGTGGGTGAGGCCGTCTGTTCAGGGTGTGGATCTAGAGAGAATTATGGCTTAAGCTGTCGCTTCTGGATTTCCTCCTGAGAAAATCTTCTGAGCCCAGCAGCGTAATACTGGCTTTTTGTTTTGCAGGGGGAATGGCTCTAAGGCTGTTTTTTCTATTTGTGTTGTTGTTGTTGTTTATTTCGGTAGAGAGCAAGAGGGAAGTTTTGGACGATGGCGTCTTCCTCGGACGGTCCCAGGAGTGTGGCTGTTTTGAAAAATCAGGCGTTCCTGCCAGAGGCGCTTCAGGCTTTCAACAGCCCTCTTAGGTAACACTATTCACCTAGTTTCTCTGATGAGGAAACTGAGGCTCAGCAGTACACGCCCAGGTCACGGAGCTATAGGAAGTAGGGAGGACAGAAAGACGCGTCTGGATTAGGAAGCGTGCACCAGCGGCTTTGCCTGCCTCCGATCATTTCATCCTCACAGCAGGTGACAGGCTTGCTAAAGTGTAAATGCCTTGCCCAAGGTCATAGAGGCCAGTGAGCCCTGGGATTTGTTGATTCCAAGTCCCTACTATTTTTTTTTTTTTTTTAGTGTTTATTTATATTTGAGAGAGAGAGGGAGACAGAGTGTGAGCGGGGGAGGGACAGAGAGAGGCAGAGACACGGAATCCGAAACGGGCTCCGGGCTCCGAGCTGTCAGCGCAGAGCCCCACTCGGGGCTCCAACTCACAAGCGGTGAGATCATGACCTGAGCTGAAGCCGGACACTCGACTGACTGAGCCACCCCAGCGTCCCTCTACTATTTTCACTTCCTTACACTTGTGGCTTTGGTCTCTGTTGTGCCTCCATTGCCGAATCTGTAAAATGGGGGTGATGACAGTACGTACCTCATGGTGTTGGGGGGGGGGGTAAGAAAAATGACACCCGGCCTGCAGTAAGAGCTCTGTAAGTGGACGCTATTGTCACTGTTTTTGTTATTGCCCTGCAAGACCTCCCTCAGGATCACTAGTCGGACCACTCCCTGTGGTGGGAGAACCAGATCCCGTGGGAGCCCCCTCCGGGCCCAGGTGCTCCCGAGGCCCAGCCGCAGGTGCCTGGGAAAGTCTGCGACAGGAATAAAGGGAACAAAGGCTCCAGGTGCTCGGCTGAAGCTTTGTCTGGCTCAATGCCTGTTTCCTGCTCGATCAGGTTGCTCTTGGCTGGCTGGGCTCCGGGAGCTGACCCCTCCCCCCTGCCCCTGCCCCTGCCCCTGCCCCTGCCCCTGCCGCCGCCCCTGCCAGCCGAGGGCTGAGGGCCGGGCCTGGTGATGCAGGACGGGGCCCAGCTGGGCAAAGCACTTCCTTTTTAGAGCCCAACCTTGGAGTTTGGCTGGCTGAAGCAGGAAGCCTTGAGACACCAGGCCCTCCCTCCAGCTCTGTGGTTTCAGTGAGCCCCCCTCCCATCCTCCTTAGGTGGGGTGGCCCTGGGGGTAGAGCCTGGGGCTTGAATGCCAGCCCAAGAATGGAGCCGCAACCCGAGGCAACCTGTCTTTCTCTCTGCCTCTCGGTTTTCCTGGCAAGGATGTTCAGAAGGTTGTGCCGGTTCATGGAGAAAGCCCTTGCAAGCCCTAACAATTCCCTGGGGCCCCCAACACTGCCTGTAGGAGACGGAGCTTCAGACCCGGTGGTGGGTGATCCTAGCGTAACACAAACTGGGGCCTGTCTCCCTCTGCCTCACCCCTACCGCAACCCCGGGCTGCCCACCCCCCTCCCTGCGCGGCAGCTCTCGGTCAGAACCTTAAAGAAAGGTCCTCGACCGGGAGTTTATTCCTGCCTCAGGGCTTTTGCACTTGCTGTCCTGTTGCCCCGGAACACAGTGTGCTCCAGGTGTCCACGTGGCTGTCCTTGTCGCTCAGGTTTGAGCCCTTAGATGTTACCTCCTTAGAGAGGCCTTCTTTGTCACCCTCTGAACCAGCCCCTGCCTTGTCCCTCACTTTCAACCTCATCCTGTTTTCTGACCCTCAGAGGACTCACCTCCGTCCCTCAGAGTTTCTTTTTTCTTTTTTTAATGTTTATTTATTTGAGAGAGAGAGAGAGAGAGAGAGAGAGAGAGCACACGATGAGAGAGGGGCAGACAGAGAGGGAGACACAGAATCTGAAGCAGGCTCTAGGCTCTGAGCTGTCAGCACAGAGCCTGACGCGGGGCTCGAGCCCATGAACCGTGAGATCGTGACCTGAGCCAAAGTGAGACGCTCAACTGACTGAGCCACCCAAGCGCCCTTCTCAAAGTTTCTTGTTCTGATTTATCTCCCTTCTTTTTTTTGTATTTTCTTTAACTTATTTTTTAAATTTACATCCAAGTTAGTTAGCATATAGTGCAACAATGATTTCAGGAGTAGATTCCTTAATGCCCCTTACCCATTTAGCCCATCCCCCCTCCCACAACCCCTCCAGTAACCCTCTGTTTGTTCTCTGTATTTAAAAATCTCTTATGTTTTGTCCCCCTCCCTGTTTTTATATAATTTTTGCTTCCCTTCCCTTATGTTCATCTGTTTTGTCTCTTAAAGTCCTCATATGAGTGAAGTCCTATGATATTTGTCTTTCTCTGACTAATTTCACTTAGCACAATACCCTCCAGTTCCATCCACGTAGTTGCAAATGGCCTCCTTTTTTTTTTTTTAATTTTGTTAATGTTTGTTTTATTTTTGAGAGAGAGAGCGTGTGTGCACAAGCAGGGGAGGGGCAGAGAAAGGGAGACAGAGGATCTGAAGCAGGCTCCGTGCTGATAGCAGAGGAGCCCAATGCAGGGCTCGAACTCATGGACCGCGAGATCATGACCTGAGCCCAAGCTGGGTGCTTAACCCTGACTGAGCCACCCGGGCGCCCCTGTCTCCCTTTTTCTCGTCTGCCTCTCCGCTGGAATCTACGCCCCCTGAGGGGAGGGCCTCTCTGTCTTTCCTTCCACCGTCTCCAGAGCTGGGCCTAGCAGTGGACAGTCGGGTACTCCCTGTAGCTGTCACCAACCGTGAGGCCCGCCTTGGGATGAAGGTCTTGGTGTCTGTTCCCGTCCGCACTTCTGTGGAGGCAGCTTTGCGGGTATGAACGCACTTCAGATTCCCAAAGCACTTTCAAATAAATGCACTGCCTCGTTGGTACCTCATCTCACAACTCAAACCCGTTGTTCCACTGGGTCATGTTACAGATGTGCGTATATTCAGACTCACTGCATTGGGGTGTGGGGCGGTAGCACTCTAATCTCCGAGATTCTCGTAGGCTCTGGGTTGTTCTAGGACTCTGTTGATGCAGGCGTTACCTTTAGGTCTCAGCCAGGGAAACTCTAAAACGCTTGCTCTCTTCCATGGCTGGGACATCCCACTTTCTCTTCTGCTCTCGGGCCTTAGATTTAGAGCAGGACCTCTAAAGAGCACAGAGTACTTAGTACCTAGCATTCTGCCCTCTCAGGTTCACGGATATTTGGCGGCAGGTCAGGCTTGGAGGCGAAGGGACCCAGCCGCCAGGAAAGGGCGAAGGCGGGTCTAGAACTCCATTGCAGAACCCTCTGGTCGGACTCCAACCCGACCGCCCGGCTCACCACGCGCATCTGTACGTGGATTCACTTCCAGCTGCCGGGGGGGTGGAGCTCTTCATGGTCTAAATTGTTAAAATCGTAATGGCATCTTTAGGTGCCTTTATTAAGCTCATTAAGGGCTTATGAGGTCTTGCCCTGGCTTTCCGCTGGATCCTGCAGCCGGAGAGGGAGGCGAGGCTCCCAGCTGTGCCCATGTGATGGCGTGCATGGAAACTTCTCAAAGGACAGCAGAGATCCATACTGACTGGGAACTTGGCAAAGATAAGCCTGCGTGGGTGTGCAGGGACACCTAGGCACCGTCCTGAAGGATGTGCTTTGAATGCCAGCAGGGACCTGGGGCGCCTGGGTGGCTCAGGCGGTTAAGCATCTGACCCTTGGTTTCGGCTCTGGTCATGATCTCACGGCTTCGTGGGTTCGAGCCCCACATCGGGTTCCTCCGCGCTGAGGGTGCAGAGTCTGCCCGGGAGTCTCTGCCTCCTTCTGTCTCTGCCCCTCCCCCACTCACATTGTCTCTCTCTCTCAAAATAAATAAATAAACTTAAAAAAAAAAGAAGAAGAATGCCAATAGTGGCGTCCCTGGGGATGGCCTTCTGAGTGGTTTTTCAGTCTCTTCTTTATGCTTTTTGGAACTGATTTTTTTTTTTTTTATAATGAGCAAGCATTTCCTTTATAATCAGAAAAAGAAATAAATAGAGTCATTTTCATCTTGAAAAGGAATGGAAGACAGCCCCTGAGTAGAAATAAAGGAAGGGGAAGAGTGCTTATGAAGTGCGTGATCGGTGTTTTCAGTCGGATCACTCAGGGGGACGTCCCGCAGGTACAATCGGAGTCAGCCGCTGGGGGGGGGGGGGGGCGTTCAAAATATTAACGTAACAAGGGCTGATTGGACTTCTTCTATGAATGAGGCCCATCATTATCATCCCCTCGGCCCCCTGTCTCTGGGCAGTGCTCCTCTTTCTCAGGATCCCAGTGATTAACGTCACAAGCCCTTCCCGGAGACTGTGCAGCGAGACGCTGGAGGAGAACCGAGAAGTGAGACGTCAGTGAGTCAGAACTCATTCAAAGCCCCGGAGTTTCCCGGCCGTTACCTTCCACGCCTGGACCTATGAGTCAGGGTCATCTCGCCCCCGTTGAGTGTGGTGCCTACATGCCTCCCTGCCCTGCTCTTCCGGGGGCCCCATCCCAGCCCTCACCCTTGCACACACACCGGCCCCGGCCGGCCGCCCGTCCCCTGCCGCGTGTCCTGGCGAGGGTGCGGGTGCAGGCGCGCCCGGCTTATTCACTCGCCCCCGGGGGGTGTGCACGGGCCCCTTGGGTGCCGCGCTCAGGCTCTGCACGGCCAGAGACGAACCGAAAAAAGAAAAAGAAATATTAGTACTTCCTTTCCCATAAATGTTGCAACAGTCTAGCTGTAGCTTAGAGCGTATATTTTTTTAAGTCCATTTATTTATTTGGGGGGTGGGAGGGGCAGAGCAGGAGAGAGAAAGAATCCTAAGCAGGCTCCAGGCTCAGGGTGGAGCCCGAGGGGGGGCTCCTATCCCACCACCCTGGGCTCCTGACCTGGGCCGAAAGCAAGAGTTGGACACTCAACTGACTGAGCCACCCAAGTGCCCCTTATGAGAGGTATTTTGTGAATAATCAGAATTAACCCACATGTCAGGCGTTAGTGGTCTGTATCCAGAGAACAGAATACTATGGAGGTACTAAAAAGAGTGAAGTAGATTATGTAAAGTGACATAGAAAATGGTCGTTTTGGGGGTGTCTGGCTGGCTCAGTCAGGAGAGCATGCGACTCTTGATCTCGGGGTTGTGAGTTTGAGCCTCATGTTGGGTGGGGAGATTAGAGATTACTTAAAAATAAAATTAGACATTCTTTTTTTTTTTTTTTTTAATGTTTTTATTTATCTTTGAGAGAGCCCAAGCAGAAGAGGGGCAGAGAGAGGACAGAGGATCCAAAGCGGGCTCCACACCGACAGCAGCAAGTCTGATGGGCTCGCACTCATGAACGGTGAGATCAGAACCTGAGCCAAAGTCGGATGCTCAACCGACTGAGCCCCAGGCACCCCTCACAAGTGTTTTTAAAGAAATACATAGTCATTTCACAAAAATGAAATGTCATATACGGTAGGACAAAATTAAATATTATAAACCAGAAAAATTAAAGTTTTTATTTATTTTTGAGACAGAGAGAAAGAGCATGAGCGGGGGAGGGGCAGAGAGAGAGGGAGACACGGGATCCGAAGCAGGCTCCAGGCTCTGAACTGTCAGCGCAGAGCCTGACGTGGGGCTCGAACTCACAGACCGTGAGATCATGACCTGAGCTGAAGTCGAATGCTTAACTGACCGAGCCACCCAGGCCCCCTAAAGAGAACAGTTTTCTAGTGAAAAGAGCAGTCTTCATATATAAATATGTTGTTTTAAGATACAACAATCGTGACATTTCTAGAGGACAATCTGGCAGCATGCATCAGAAGCCTTAAAAATAGGGGCGCCTGGCGGCTCAGCGGGTTAAGCGTCCGTCTTTGGCTCAGATCACAATCTCGTGGTCTGTGAGTCTGAGCCCCGCATCAGGTTCTGTGCTGACAGCTCGGAGCCTGGAGCCTGCTTTGGATTCTGTGTCTCCCTCTCTCTCTGCCCCTCCCCTGTTTGCACTCTGTCTCTCTCTCTAAAAATAAAAACATAAAAAAAAATCTTTTTAAAGAAAGGAAAAAGAAAATCTTGGGACACCTGGGTGGCTCAATCAGTTAAGCATCTGACTTCAGCACAGTCATGATCTCACGGTTCGTGGGTTCGAGCCCCATCAGGCTCTGTGCTGACAGCTCAGAGCCTGGAGCCTGCTTTGGATTCTGTGCCTCCCTCTGTCTCTGCTCCTCCCCTGCTCATGCTCTGTCTCTCTTTCAAAAATAAATAAACATTAAAAAAATAAAAATATATAGATCTTTCAGGGGCACCTGGCCAGCTCAGTTGGAGGTGCATGGGGCTCATGATGTTGGGGTCTTGAGTTCAAGCCCCACACTGGGGGTAGAGATTACTTTTTTTTTAAGTTTATTTATTTATTGGGGGGAGGGGCAGAGAGAGAGAGAGAGAGAGAATTTCCAGCAGGCTTTGCACTGTCAGCAGAGCCTGACTCAGGGCTCAAATCCACAAACCGTGAGATCATGACCTGAGCCCAAATCAAGAGTCAGACACTTAACCAACTGAGCCACCCAGGCGTCCCAGGGGTGGAGATGACTTAAAGAAAAAAAAAAAAAAATAGACCTTTTGATTCCACTGTCCACTGAGACGAATTCATCTTGAGAAAATAAAACAAGTGAATAAAGGTAGAATTTTGTTGCTCATGACGAAAAATTAAAAACAGCCTACATGTCTAGCGAGAGGGGATTAAACAAATCATAGAATGCTTTGTTTGTCTCACTATGTCTAGACAAAAAATGCTGTAAATTGTCCAATGAAATGTTGTATAGAAAAGAGCGATGCGGGGGCGCCTGGGTGGCGCAGTCGGTTAAGCGTCCGACTTCAGCCAGGTCACGATCTCGCGGTCCGTGAGTTCGAGCCCCGCATCGGGCTCTGGGCTGACGGCTCGGAGCCTGGAGCCTGTTTCCGGTTCTGTGTCTCCCTCTCTCTCTGCCCCTCCCCCGTTCATGCTCTGTCTCTCTCTGTCCCAAAAATAAATAAACGTTGAGAAAAAAAAAATTAGAAAAAAAGAAAAGAACGATGCGTATCTAAAAATCTATATATTCTATGATCTTGTTGTTGAAAAAAGCCTGAAAGTATATACTCTATACATTGAAAATATGAACAAACGAATGCCAGAATATGAGTAGTAGTTATTAACTCTAGGGAATGGAGATATGAATTTTTTGTATGCTAATTTTTCTACAAAAGAATATGATTAAGTAACAAAAGCCAAAGGTCATTTAGATGTGTCTTTAGCTACTTTTTATTTTCTATCAATGCTCAAAGTAATCTGCTCAACTCTAGAGGGACCTGGGACCGGTGGCCAGGAGTCAGGAAACCTTTGTTGTATTGTGTGTGACCTTTAGCAAGCTATCAGGAGTGAGAGGGTATTTGTACCCACTTTTTACTAATGGACACAGATACATAGAAAGGACCCACTCTGTGTCCAAGAGCCCACAGCTCATGGTCCCAGAACTGGATTGGGATTTTGAACACAGATTTCCTTCCTTCCTTCCTTCCTTCCTTCCTTCCTTCCTTCCTTCCTTCCTTCATCCCTCCCCTCCCTCTCTCTCTTTCTTTTTAAGTAGGCTTCATGCCCCACTTGGAGCCAAATACAGGGCTTGAACCCACAAACCGTGAGATTATGACCTGAGCCAAAACTGAGTTGGATGCTTAACCAACTGAGCCATCCAGGCGCCCATAAAGTATTTTTAAGCAATCTCTACACCCATTGTGGGGGCTTGAACTCCTGACCCCGAGATCAAGAGTCGCATGCTCCACGGACTGAGCCAGCCAGGCTCCCCTGAACACAGGTTTTCTGATTCCCGGTCCAGGATCTTCTATACTACATGACAGCCACCACTGCCCGAGCCTCGTCGCTAAATGACAGGGTCAGAATACAGTCCTTCCCACTGAAAATATTCAATGTCCACAGGAAATTGCCTCCCTGCCCCCATCATGCCTGATGCATCACAGGCCCAAGCAGTTGGTGTGTGTGCCCTGTTGGTCGGATGCCAGCCTTCGGCAGGCTGGCGGGACTCCAGGCCGGAGTTTGGAGAACTCTGGTCTGCCCATGGCCATCTCGAGGGGGAGGAAGGGCTTTCTGGCCGGCTGCCTTGCAGAACCGGGCAAGAACTGCCCGCGAAGGCTGGCGGAGGGCCGGGAACTCGTTGTCTTCCCTTTAAACAGACACAGGCTGTCTGTTGAGATGCTGGAAACATCTGACCTTTTGCAGAGCATCTCAAGAGTTGTCAGGGAGGGCCAGAGGGAGGTCCCTCCCTTTCTGTAAATGCTTTAACCCTTTGAACACGGCACTGAACAACAACAGAGAAACAGATCCGTCTTCAAGGAACTAGAAGGATTTGTTGCGCCTGTTTTCCTTTTGGGGGGTCAGTAATGGGCAGATCACCCCTGGAGACGTAGACATGTAGCCCACTTTCTCAGTTCCTGGTCTCGGGGACAAGAGGCCCAGGGGGAGGAGAGGTGTTGAAAGGGGGAACAGGCAGCCCCACAAGCTCAGGGCAAAAGGCCCCCTGGAGGCCCCCACGCCCCACGTGAGAACAGGAGCAGTTCTGCACTTTTTTTCTTAACTAAAAACAATTTTTTTAACGTTTATTTATTTTTGAGAGCGAGAGAGAAGGGGGGGGGAAGGACAGAGAGAGAGGGCTGAGTCGTCAGCACAGAGCCCGACGCGGGGCTTGAACGCACGAACTGTGAGATCATGGCCTGAGCCAAAGTCGGATGCTTAACCAACTGAGACACCCGGGCACCCCAGTTCTGTCCCCCCTTTGACTGACTGGTTAATGTATTCCTTCACTCATCCTACAGAGGTTTGTAGGGGGCCCGCCATGTGCCAGGCACTGTATGAGGCTCTGGTGACACCAGCATACCCAGATCGGTATGCCCCATGCTCGTTTCATGGGGGAGTAGACTGTGAACAAACAATGCCAAGCACAATTACCAAACGCCGTAGATAAGTGCTGGGAGAAACAGATCAGCAGAGCGGGACGGGGGAGGGGGGCGGGGGGGAGCGGATTTAATCCCATCTGATGGGCAGGTTTAATTTAGGGAGGTCCGGGGAGCTTTTCCGGAGGAGAGGATGTGAGCAGGGGTCGAAGCTTTGCCACTTGAAGTTGAGCACAATGAAGAGCCTTCCCACCCCAGACCTGCGGTGCCTAAACCCGCGTTTTAACGCGAATTCTCCCACGTGATCTGCGCACACACTAAAGCAGTGCTAAGGGTTGAACGAGGAGTTACCAGTCTAGGTCCAGCTGGAGACCAGAAGAGAACCTTCTAGGTAAGAGCCCTGGGGTGGGAAGGGGCTCACAGCGCAATGTGGAAGTCAAGGAGTATTTGTGTGTGTGTGTGTGTGTGTGTGTGTGTGTGTGTGTGTGTGTATTTATTTTTTTAAATGGGAGAGATTTGGGCATATTGAAAAGCTTTTAGGAACAAACCAGTGGAGAGAGTGGGCGTGGGACACAAAGAACAGGGGAGGGGATGCCGGGAGGAGGAGCATTTCCTATAGGGCAGCTTGTCAATCTCAGCTGTCAGCTGGGGTCATCCAGGAGCTTGAGACAAGACTGATGTGGGCCTGCCCCCAAGGAGTCATCTTTAAATGGTCTGCAGGTGGGGTGCCTGGCTGGCTCAGTGGGTAAAGCATATGACTCTTGATCTTGGGGTCTTGAGTTTAAGCTCTTATGTTGGCCGTAAAGCTTACTTTAGATAGATAGATAGATAGATAGATAGATAGATAGATAGATAATAGAAATATAGATAGATGATAGACAAACACATAGATAGATAGATAGATAGATGAAAGAAAGAAAGAAAGAAAGAAAGAAAGAAAGAAAGAAAGAAAGAAAAGTTATAAATAGAAAGATAGATAGATAGATAGGCAGATAGATAATAGATAGATGATATGTAGGCAGATAGATAGATAGGCAGACTGCAGGTGTAGCCAGCTTCCCAATGATGGCAAAGTGCAGCCAAGGTAGGGCTCCTCCGCAGTGGTGGGGTAAAGGCCAGGAGAGAAAGTCCTGAAGAAGGTTGGAGGAAGAGGGAGCCTACCCAGCGTCCAGGAGGGCCCTCAGCTGGTTCTCCCATTCAGGAAGGGCCTCAGCTTTAGACTTTGCATATTACGGTCGAGTGTATCTGTACCTATAGCCATTGGATTTGCGTGGTCGTGTTGAAAAGCACTGACTGTTGTGCCTGGACATTTAAAATAGCTGCAGTTTTCGTAACCTGGTTTTGGCGTGCTCTCTGTCCCAAGACCATCACCCTCTTCGTGAAAGTGGTCCGGGTCTTGCTCTCTGCAAATAGGAAAGAGAGAAGGGAGACCCCCTCTGCTGACTTCTGTTTTGCACGTTGGAAGCAGGGGGAGGAGGGAGAGGTGTCGTTGTAGACGGCGGCACAGAGAAGTGAGCAGAGAACCCAGTAGGACAGCGGGCAGCGTGCACTTGCCCCTGGACTGGCAGCGGAGCCTCCCCTGTGAATGAAGCTCCTGGCTACCGCTCAGGAAGAGGTAGCAGGAAGGTAGGGCCCACAGCCGATGCAGGGCTTTGGCCCAGCGGTGAAAATATGGCAGCGAGGGAGCTTGGGGAAGGTTGTTGCAATGGTGAATCTAAGTTGGGTAGGGAGGGAATGGAAAAGGGGAAAGGCTAATGGGTCGGGAGAAGGCAGAGATGCTGGTGAGGTCCCAAAAAGGTGAGAGGGAGCGTGTTGAAGCAGAAAGTTGGAAGGAACAGAGATTGTGGCCAGGGAGAGAGATGCCTGGCTTTGGGATCTTGGTGATGGAGCTGTTATCGATGGTAAAAAGGAGGTGGTGTCGGGGTGAGGTGGGGGAGGTCCCTGGAGACCTGAGAAACCAGACGTAGGACGTATCTTCCATGTGGACGCCGAAGTCACCCAAGACAGAGACAGGGCTTTAGCTGGAAACAAGGATGGGGAGCCCTGTGCCAAAGTGTCCAGCGACTACAAGGGAGCGGCCAACCTTAAGGAGGCGGACAACCTTAAGGCTTTTGCCAGAGGTTGGAAGAGTGTGGTTCAGGAGGAGCACGGGGATGTGGTCGTAACGTGTGGATGGAGTCCCACGTCCGGGGAGACCTGGGGAAGGTAGGGGAGGAGTGCAGGACGGAACACAGTCAAGAAGTAGGCCACTGTGGGGATGCCAGTGATCCCCTCATGGGGATCCATGAGGTTCAAGGTTTTCTGTGGAGGGCAGTTGTTCTCCAAGTGTGCTTCCTCTGCCTCCACCAGTGGCGTCACCTCATTACCTGGGAACTTATTAGATATGCAGATTCCAGGTCCCACCCCAGGTCTACTGAATCAGCTGGGTGGGGCCCAGCAATCTGTGCTTCAACAAGCTTTCTCCTGATTTTGATAGAGGCTCAAGTTTGAGGCCCACGGGACTCTAGCTTTGGGAAACGTGGTTCCCTTGGCAGAAAAAAATAAAACTGAATTCCAAACCTAGCATCACATGAAAAAAGCGGACCTCATATGGATTAAAAGCCTAACTGTGTCCAGAGAACTCTGAAGTTAACAATGTAAAATGTTGAAGAATATGTTTGTGACCTTGGGGCAGGAATGAACTTCTTGAAATTTCAAAAGCAGAAACTGCAAAGAGAAAAGATGGATCAGTTCGATTAATCCCAACTAAAGATTTCTGCCCGATGATGGATCCACTGACAAGGTTAACAGGTGGCAAGTTTGGGAGAATATGTTTGTGACATCTAAAGCTGACCAGAGGGGGCGCCTGGCTGGCTCAGTCAGTAGAGATGCAACTCTTGAACTTGGGGTTGGGCTCCAGCCCCATGTGGGGGTTAGAGATTACTTAAAAATAAAATCTGTAAAGCTGACAAGGGACTAATGTCTAGATTCAGAATATGCCACAAACTTCTGCAAGTCAATAAGAAAAAGATGGGACTCAAATGGGGGGAAACAAAGATGTAAATAGGTGATTTACACAAGGAGAAATATAAAAGGCAATACACATAGGAGATGTTAAGATGTATTAGAAATCCAAGAAACACAGGGCCGCCTGGGTGGCTCAGTCGGTTAAACGTCTGACTTTGGCTCAGGCTGTGATCTAAAGGTGTGTGAGTTCAACTCCTGTGTTAGGCTTTCCTGCTGTCAGTACAGAGCCTGCTTCAGATCCTCTGTCCCCCTCTCTCTGTCCTCCCTTGCTTGTGCTCTCTATCTCTCTCTCAAAAAACAAATAAATGTTGGGGCGCCTGGGTGGTGCAGTCGGTTAAGCGTCCGACTTCAGCCAGGTCACGATCTCGCGGTCCGGGAGTTCGAGCCCCGCGTTGGGCTCTGGGCTGATGGCTCAGAGCCTGGAGCCTGTTTCTGATTCTGTGTCTCCCTCTCTCTCTGCCCCTCCCCTGTTCATGCTCTGTCTCTCTCTGTCCCAAAAATAAATAAACGTTGAAAAAACAAATAAATGTTAAAAATAAACAAGCAAGTAAATAAACATTAAAAAAAAAAGAAATACAAATTAAAACAGTTGTTAGCAATGTTAGTCATAGGAGCCCATACCTCCTAAACTAAGAAACAACCCAAATACTCATCAATAGATGAAACAAATTAGTATTCATACAATAAATACTACTTAATGATATAAAAGAATGAATTACTGATACAACCCTGGACCTCTCGAAAATATCATGCTGAGTAGAAGCAGTCCCACACCAATGAGGACATACTGTATGGTCTCAGGGGTCCTCAGCTGGTGAGCTTGTGGAGAGGGTGGCCTGTGACCCCAGAGCAAGTCATACCCTATGAATGATGTCAAAGAGATTCTTGTAAGGTAGAGAAGCAAGAAGACATTCACTGTAGAGTTATTTTCAGGGTCGGGGAGTTGTAGACAATTCGGGTGTCCATTCCTGGGGACATACACAGATAAAAGGTGGATGGATACTTTGGGGTACCCTGCAGCAGCTAGGAGCAATCGATTAGATGTACCCACAGCAGCATGGATGGGTCTGAGAAATAAAAAAACTAAGAAACTGAATGAGGTATATAACAAAATGTCATTTATGTAAATTAAAAATGCAAAACAACCCAAGTGGAAGTGAGCCAAAGACATGAATAGACATTTCACCAAAGAAGAGATATGGATAGCAAATTAGTAATGAAAAGACATTCAACATCATCAGCCATCGGGGAAATGTAGATTAAAACCACAACGAGCTGTCACCATGCACCCATTAAAATGGCTGAAAAATAAAACAGTGATAACACCAAATGCTGGCAAGGATGTCGAAAAACTGGAACCTCTATACATTCCTGATGGGAATGTAACATGGTACAGCCACTCTGGAAAATAACGTGGTAATTTTTTGTAAAACTAAACATTCACTTACCACAAGACAGTGGCAGCCTTGGAGCATATATCCCAAAGAAATGAAGTTTTCATACAAAACCTGTACGTGAACGTTCAAATCAGCTTTATTTGTAATAGCCCCAAACTGGAAGCAACCCAACTATCCTTCGTGGGGGTGGATAGTTGCACCCTGGAATACCCATGCCATGGACTACTACTCAGCAAGAAAAAGGAAAGAACTATCAATATATAACACAACCTGAATGTATCGTGAGGGCATTATGGTTGGTAAGAAAAGCCATTCTTAAAAGGTTTCATTTATATAACATTCTTGAAATGACAAAACTATACAGGTGGTGAAGAGATTAGTGGTTGCCAGGGCTCAGGGACCAAGTGGAGGAGGGCATGTGACCGTGAAGGGTGTGCTACGAAAGGAGATCCTCTGTGGTGCTGGAACAGTTCTGTATCTTGACTGTGGTGGTGACTACACAAAGGCATTCATGGGGTCGAATAGTGTAAAACTATGCACACGTACGCACACACACGCAAATAAGATCGTTATAATAATTGGTGAGAACTGAATGGTAAGGTCTGTCATCTATTTAACAGTATTATATGGATGTCAGTTTCTTTGGTTTGGGTCTTGTATACTACAGCTGTGTAACATCACCATCGGGGGAAGTTGGGGGAAGTGTTCACAGGACCCTGTGTACTATTTTTGTCACTTTCTGTGAGTCTATGATCATTTCAAAATACGAAAGTTTCTTAAAAAGCATATGCATACCATTCTACAATACATTTTGCAAGAATGCATAGGAACAAAGGCATGTATATTAAACACCTTAGTAGCCTGCGGGGTGGGGAGGGGAGGGAGGGGGAGGAGGAGTGCAGCGGATAAAAGGAAATGAACAGCTACATTAATCAAGGGACCATGTGCCGACCAATGGGGACCTTGTGCTGGGAACCGAGGTGATTAACTCAGGGCTTTCTGCACCTGAGGTCCCACAGCCAGGAAAGGGAGTGGGAGCGGGGCAGGCGGATCACTAACATTAAAGATAAGGTCTTTTCTCAATGCATTAAAGATTTTTCCCTTTTTTTCATTAGAAGGCTGGAAGAAGGTTGGAGATGAGGAGGCGGGGAAGGGGGATGGGGAGAAGGGGCAGAAAAGGGAGGAGGGAGAGGAAGTTAGAAGGGATGGTAGAGACAGAAAAGGAAGGGAGGGGAGGTGGTGGGGAGGATCCCTTTCCTGAGGGCTCAGGGCTGGTCTGGGGACCAAATGGGTCACCGTTGCCTAAGCCCTCCGGGGCTCTGAGGCCCCATGGGGGAGGCCTAGACTCCAGGAACTCCTCCGCGGGGCCCTGGCTCAGCAGGATGCAAAATGCTCTTGGTGCCGGTGGTGGGATTTTAGCACCTCCTCCTGCCCCGCCCCCCAGCTTGTTGGGAAGGCAGCGCTCCTAAGACTAATGAACACGGTTTAAGGTCTTGCACAAATGAACTGTGCTACCTTCGCTATAAATGCAGCACGTTTTACTACTAAGTGGAGACTATGAGGAGGAAGGAAGAATACAAGACAAAAGGAAATTATTGAGGAAGTATATAGAGGTTTATTGACAAGGATGCTCATAGCACATTACTTACCAAAATGAACAAATTGGAAAGGAGATAGATACCCAGTAGTAGACCTGGTTAAAAATGTATGCTACATTCACATGATAGAATACATTAAAAATAAAGCTATGTCGGGGCGCCTGGGTGGCTCAGTCGGTTAAGCATCCGACTTCGGCTCAGGTCATGATTTCACGGTTCGTGGGTTCGAGTCCCGCATCGGGCTCTGTGCTCAGACAGCTCGGAGCCTGGATCCTCCTTCAGATTCTGTGTCTCCCTCTCTCTCTGCCCCTCCCCCACTCACACTCTGTCTCTCTCTCCTTCAAAAATAAACATTTAAAAAATAAATAAAAATATGCAAGGATTTTTTTTTTAATGTTAGAGAAAAGTGTCTGTGATATACTGTCATCCTAGGAGAAATCACAGAAGACTATGCACGGAATAATCCTTTTACTAAAAGTTTGAAATGTAAACTGTGCATAGAAAAGAGCTAGGATAGTCACCAAAATATGAACACCAGTAGACTTAAGATTTGTACACTTTATTACATACAAATTAAATCTTTATTACATAGAAATTAAATCTGAGCCTGGGTGGCTCAGTGGATTGAGTGACCAACTCTTGATTCCGGTTCAGGTCATGATCCCAAGGTCATGGGATTGAACCCCAGGTCTGGCTCCGCAGGGCTGAGCGGCAAGCCTGCTTAGGATTCCCTGTCTCCCTCTGCCCCTCTCCCCCACTTACACTCTCACTCTAAAACTTAAAAAAAAAAAAAAAACTTTAGAAAATGTTAACCCTGGTGGTCTCCGGGCAGGTGAAATTATGGGTATTTTTCATTGTGTTTCTGTTTTCCATCATCTTTGCAGTAAATATGTGTTCACTTTTGTAGACAGACAACAAAATAACCACTCTATCTTTTTATGGGGGGGCACTGTCGGCGGGAGTCCGGCCGTCCCTTTGAGGGAACACAAGGGAAGAGGTCAGAGGAGCAGTGCGCAGGCACTTAGGCCTGGCCTGGCCTCACCTGAAGGGGGAAAGGCTGGCACTTGTCTTCCTGTTTCCCCATCCCCTTGACCAGCCAGCTCTGGCCGGCTCAGCCACTTACACTCCCAGAACTGGTTATTTCAGGAACCGCCCTGAGAACTGCTGTTGCTTTCCTGGAAGACAGGACAGCCAGGATGCAAGGGCTGGAGAGGGACGAGCCAAGGTCACTTGATAAATGCTGGATATTTATAACTGTATCTCTCACCCCTCCTGCAGATCTCGTTTCTTTTCGTTTCCCTTTCACAGCGTGGCCCAAGGCAGGTCAAGGGACGCTGCGAGCAGTGTGTACCGCGGGCAGAGACGTGGGTGGTTTCGTGGAGGGTGGCTCTGCGCCGGGCTCTCACTTGCCTCTCGTTGGAAACAATACTGCCATTATTGAGAGCTGACCATGCGCCAGGTGTGTGCCTACATAAATGCACTTCTCACCACAACCCTGTGAGGTCTCTACGGTACTGATGCCCACTCAGAGAGGTTAAGGATCCCGTCCTAGGTAACACAGCCAGTTAGCTGGTAGTAGATCTAGGACCCCAACTCCCGCCCGTCGGTTTAGCTAGTGAGCCCGTCCCCGGCGGCGGGGCCCAGGACAAGCGAGGCCTGGCTTCCCAAGGTCAGGGAGGGCGCAATTCCGCGGCCCCCGAAGCCCCCGCGGCCTCCTTGGGCTGACGAGCTGTAAGTGGAGGCATCCCGACCGGGGGAGACGGGTACAGCGGCGAGTCTAGAGTGACCGCGCCCGCCCCGGGGCGCGTGGCAGTGGCGGGGCCCCGCTGGGCAGCGGGCGATCCCCCGAGGGCGCCTCCGGACAGTTCCCATAAACAGGGGCGGGGCGGGGCGGGGCTTGGCCGCGGCCCCGCATTTCCGGGGACGCCGCGCGGGACGGAGGTGTTCGGGGGGTCACTCCGCGTCCGCGGGCAGTGCGTCGGCCCGGCCGGGCAGGCGGGGCGAGCTCGAGGGCGATTCGGGAAGAGGAGCCGCGGCACAGAGGTGGCCCTGCCGTGGGCGGTGGTCGCGCGGGGGCCGTGACCCTCGCAGGTAGGCGCAGGGGGCGGGGCGGCGGGGAGCCGCGGGCCCGGGAGGGGGCGGGCCCGGGCGAGACCGAGAGGCCGCCGCCGCCCCCGCTTCCCGCCGGGCCCCTCTCCCGAGAGGGCGCCACCTGCACGCTCTGATGGGCACTGGCGCCGGCCACTGGGGGAGCGCGTTGCCATGGCAGCGCCGGAGGCTGGGCCCTCGTTCCCATGGCCACCTGGGGCCTTAGCGCGGAGGCCTTTTAATCGGTGTCTTACTCCTGCTCCCCTGCTCCCTGCTCCCAAATCTGGAATGGAAAGAGAGGCCGGAGCGCTGGCGGGAGGGAAGTCGTTTGGGATTTGGAAAAAGCCCGGGTCCCTCCTCAGAATGGAAGTCGAGTGGCCTTTGAGTTAGGGTTTTTGTCATGGCTGTTTCTGAGTGACACGTGGATGTGGGGGTTAGGAAGGAAAGACGGTTGGCTGGGATCCTGGAAATGAGGCGGCTCTGGTGGCCACTGTGCCGTCATTCTGGTCTGGCAAAAAGACCCAGGAGCTCTGGATCACCTGGGGAAGGTCGTGAGCCCACTGCTCACGTGTCCTAACACGAATGTGAGTAGGTAATTCGATTTAGGAGTCACAGGATTCTGGTAAGCGTCCAATGCCACAAGAGCGGTGAAGCTCGTGATTCAAAAAAAGTTATGTTTCCGATTGATGCTTTATTTTTTTTTTATTTTTATGTTGTTACGTTTTGTTTATTTAAGTAATGTCTATACCCAACATGGGGCTCAAACTCATGACCCTGAGATCAGGAGTCACATGCTCCACCGACTGAGCCAGCCAGGCGTGCCCCCCCCCCCCCCCCCCCCGTTGATGCTTTAGAACTGGAAGAGGTTTAGGAATCCATCTGATTCCATGCTCTCATTTTCATAAAAGAAACTGGACCCAGAGAAGTTAAATTACTTCCCAGGATGACAGTGGGTTGGGAAGGTCACCGTTTGAACCCAGTATCCTGACCTGCAGGCCCGTGGTTGTCGCCTTTGGTGGTTATTTTACTGAAGCTCAGGGAAATCTGGGATATGGGTCTTTGCAACCCAGGGCTCAAGCTTTTGTTGACAGGTGATCCAAAGATGGACCACGGAGGCTAGAGCCTTGGGGAGAGTGGAAAGAACTGCTCTCTACCTCGTGCATGTAGGTCCTGTGCCTTGGGCTCTTGTTTTAATGCGATATCTGACATGATTGCCTGAAATAAACCTCCAGGAGCCAAGCATTCAGCAGCTCTCCAAAACACCATGTCTTTTGAAGCCAACAAATCTGTTCAGACAGATGAGGAAGAAACCCTTTGGCTGCCCTAAAGCAGGGAAGTAAGACTTCCCACATCAGTGAGGTGCTTTTTCCTTTGAAAAGCCTGAGAGGAGGGTGGGAAAAGAGATCCAGGAAGGAACACTTGAATGAATCATTTGGAAGTGATTCGAGGCAGTCAGCTAGAGCAGAAAACTGATTTGTTCATTTATTAAACATTTACTGGGTACCCGCTCTTCTGAGCTCTGCGCTGGAGCTCGAGATTAAAAACCTGAGTTAGGCAGGCCTGGCCCCTACATTCAGAAAGCTTGTCGAAGAGGTGGCGAGAGAGGGATGCAATGTGCCGGTGAGCGTTTCACCACAGCACAGTGAGTGCCTTTTTGGAAAAGTGAGCACAGTGCAGCAGGAGCCCAGAGGGGCAGCTCCAGAAATCAGCTGAAAACATCCAGGAGTCTAGCCTGCGCCTCCTGGGAGCACTTCTGGGGCTCTGCCAAGGGGGCCCTGGCTGATACCTTTGTTGGGAGACAAAGGAAGGAGTGAGTGAAAGTGTCTGGACAAATGTGGACCAGGATGGGTATTCCCTGGAAAGAACAGTTTAAGGGATCCTGGTAAACTGTAAGCAATATGAAGGCAGCAACCATGTCAGTTTCCTTCAGTGTCATCAGCGCTGACAAGTAGCACGTGCACAAGCAATACTTTGTTGAGTGAATGAAAGAAGGAGGGAAGGGAAGAGGGAAGGAAAAGGGGAGAGAGGAGGAAGGGAAAGGGACAGTGGCTTATATTATCAAGAGGAGGATGGCTGTACCTTGAGACAAAACCCTGGTTGCAATTCTAACTATAGGTAGAACTTGGCTTCACGTGGGAATAGTTTGCCAAACAATTCGTGTCAAAGTTATAAAACTACTTCAAAATGAGATATAATTTCTTCTTACCTGATAAAGGCTGGTTTTGGAAGGTCCCTGTGTCTGCAGATTAGCACATCTCGTGGAAATGGTTCTTTTTTGTGTGCGGGGAGGGGGATTTTTTATTATTATATTTTGTTTTATTTTAGAGAGAGAGAATATAAGCAGGGGATAGGGACAGAGAGAGAGAGAGAGAACCTTAAGCAGGCTCCATGCTCTGGGCAGAGCCCAGCACCGAGCTCGATCCCACGACCCTGGGATCATGACCTGAGTCAAAATCAAGAGTCGGAGGCTCAACCAGCTGAGCCACACAGGTGCCCCAAGGGAATAGCGATCTTTTTAAAATCAGAGGAAAGCTCTGATCCCTCTCACCAGAAACAACGTTTCATTGTTGGGGTTCTCAGCTCCCTGAAGCCCACCCTTGGGGTTAAGGGGCCCCCCCGCTCTGCTTTGCTGCTCATAAGCTGTAATGAAAGAACTAAGGCAACACTTATAGAACAAGCTCCTGGGAAGATCAAGGTGGGTCTTGCTCTCATTCAGGGGGTTTATGGGGTCCCTGTGGAAAGCACAGCTGGGGGAGCTGGGGCAATGCCTACGCAGCTGGGTGGTCCAGGCCCCAGGCCCAGGGCCCTCAGAAGCCCTCCTCTGCTTGGGACAAGCTGGGCCCCCTGGGAGCCTCATAGCGTACTCTAGCCCAGGGCGTACTCACAATGCATCAATGGTTTTGCCGGGGTCATGGGCCGGGTGACTGGTATGCAAGATAACTGTCCAAGCGCGGATCTTGCTTTCTGTGATGCTGTCTCCTGACACCACTGCTTTAGGGTGTGGTGGGTGGGTCCACCTCCCTCCCCCCGGGCAAAGCAGGGCAATGGTTCGGCCTTTGGAACTGCAGGTAATCCGTGGAAGCCACGGGTCCATCCCGCATCACCCTGGTGGGCTTGCCTGCCTCGGTCCACCCTGCAGGAAGCACGGGAACCAAGAGCAAGGTCGTCTCTCTGGGGGATAACTGGGTGACCTGAGGCGACCGGGAGACCACAGGGGTCAAAGAGCCCCTCATCTTTGGGAAGGGAGAGCCTTAGGCTTCTGGAAAGGAGGTTAGTTCCCTGGGGTGGAGGAAGGGCGCTGGCCCGGGCCATTCTCTCCCTTCGTGGGCCGGTGGCCAGCAGTCTGGAGCCCAGAGTGGGATTCAAGGAGGAAGAACTTGGTTGCAAATGGGGAAATGGATTCCTGACTTCTTGGGATCTGGGGAAGGGAGGGGCCCCAGGCCTGACGAGTCAAACTGGAAACCAGACTTCCCTAGATCTTTAGAACATCTACCTCCCACCTATGAGTGGCCACAGTGGTTTCAGAGAAGGAGGGTCCCTGTGCCCCTTCCGGGTGGCAGGTACCAAGCGTCCCCCAGGCCCTCCGGGCCCCCTGTGTGAGCAGGCCCGCAGGCACAGGCACACAGCCCCTCCTGAACTTGTCGGGGGCAGGGCAGCGACAGTGGCAACTTCATGTTCTACCGAGTCAGGACTGGGACAGGTTGAGCCCTGCTGGTTGCACCACAGCCCCGTGGGGCAGGGGATCCCCTCCCAGGGAGTGGCCGACTCAGGCCCCAACAGGCCCCAGCGGGGCTGGCACCGGAGCGGGTGGCAGGCTTTTTGCCACAGTCGGCGCGGCCGGGGCCTGGGCTGGGCGGGCCAGTTCCTTCCCCCTTCGAGAGGTGCAGCCTCGGCTCTGGGCTTGCAGGAGGCAGCTGAGCCCCATGGGAGAGGCCAGAAAGGGGGTCCTCGGGCCTGGGCACAGAAGGTGGTTAAAAGTGACCGAGGTCGTGCCAACTTTCAGGTAGACCGAGGCGAGCCGCCCCCATAAGAGGCCTGGCTGTGTTCGCAGATTATTCACCGAGTGCCGCGCTGCCGGTCACTCCGTGTGCTCGCTCTCCCGCCGAGCCCCGTGAGGTTCTGCTAGTGCTCCCGTCTCACAGAGGAGGAAGCCGAGGTGCAGAGACGTCGGCGTGGGGTGTGGCCGTGCCCACAGCCCACAGGGTAACGGGTGGGGCCGAGATTCTCCTTGGGACAGAAGAGCTGGCGTGCTTGGCCACTGGGTTCTAGCGCTTAACCGGCGCCAGAGAGACCCAGGCACCGGTGGAGGGGTCCGACTGGAGCGGGGAACGGCCACGGGCCCAACCGGCATTTTTTGCCAGACTCTGGTTAAAGGCTGCCTAGGGGATCCGAAGGCAGTGTTGGCGCCCACCCTGTGAGTGGCCTCAGCCGCAGAGGCTGCGGCCCGGGAGGACGCTCCCAGCCCCCAGGAGCTGGAGTCGTTGGCAGATTTGAAAGCACACGCAGGGTGTGCCGGCTGGTGTCGCTTCCTCATCCAAACGTATTGATGCCGCAGCTGAACCGCTGCCCGGCCCCCGGGGAGGTGCCCAGCCCCGGCAGGGGTGGGGGGTGGGGAAGCTGCAGCTGCAGGTTGGCACGAGAGGAGGGCCCAGGGCTACGAGGGGCCGGTGGCGGGGGGCCAAGGCCCCGGGGAGCTGGGCCGCAGCCAGTGCGTGTCTGTGAGGCCTGGCCGGGCGGCCTGCCAGCGGAACCCAGGACGGGGCGGAGCGCGGTGCCGCTCCGGGAGGGGCGGATGCGACCTCTGGGTTCAGGCTCCACTGGGCTTGGCGGGAGGCCCCTCCCCGTGGCCAGCAAACAAAGCAGTGACTCCCGGGGCAGAATTGTGGGAGCTGGAAAGCAAGGTTGCCCTGGGTGGGAATGAGAGCAGGCGGGCCTGGCCGCGGTGGGGACGGGGGTGGGGGGCCCCCGGCGGGAGCCGTCGGTGCCCGAGGTCGTGGACCGCCTGCACCTGCGCAAGCGCCGTACCGATAGGTGATTAATGAACAGTGATTGCTGGGGAAGCCGGCTGCGCCCTGGGCTGACCACCCCACTGCCAGCGCTTGCCCTGTGCCTACCTGCCGTTTTCCTCTGTGCTGAGCGGGTTAGAGAGGCGGTGGGCACGTGGGTTGGTTCGCTTTGTGTTTTTCCCCGGGCTTCCCTTTATTTCCTCCTTCTCTTGTAGCCTTTCTTATTTCTCTTCATTTTCTCCCTCTTCTGTCGCTCTTCTCACTTTGTTCTTCCCCCACTTGATCCTACAGGTGACTTGGGGTTTTTCTGAGAGAGGGACGGAGAGAGAGAGAGAGAGAGAGAGAGAGAGAGAGAGAGAGAGAGAGAGAGAGAGACTGAGACTCTTAAGCAGGCTCTATGCCCAGTGTGGAGCCCAGCTCGGGGCTTGATCTCATGACTGTGAGATGATGACCTAAGCCAGAATCAAGAGTTGGACGCTTAACCCGACTGAGCCACCCAGGTGCCCCCTCCCCCCCCCCAAGTTGTTTTGTTTAACCTTTTGGCCTCTTTGTGATTTTTTTCCTCCATGAGAACAGGTGTAAGATATGAACTTACAGGAAAACACACACATCTTAAGTGTACAACTCAAAACATTTTAACATTTGTATACACTTGGGATACCGGCACCCAGCTTGAGACAGAGAATATTTGGGTCATCCCTAAAGTTTCCTCGTCTGCCTATACTAGGCACGTGGCCCCTTGTCCGAACATCTCTCACCATAGAGGAGTTTTGTTTGGCCCCTTTGTGTGTATTCCCACGCGCAGTTTACCTTTCATTTGTGCGTTTTTGTCCTTCTCGTGTATGTGTGTGTGTGTCTGTGTGCTAGAGCGTGGGCGAGAAAGGGAGAGATTGAGAGGGAGGGAGAAACACAGAGGCAGAGAGAAGGGAACAGGGTCAGGATGGGAAGAGGAAGGGCCAGGGCTGTGTGAGTGCGGATGGGGAAAGAGAGGTCCAGGCTTGACGACTTCATCTTGCTGGCAGTGGGCGGGGGGGGGGGGGGGGCTACACAGAAGCATTGCTTTTCTCTTCTCTCTTTTTATGCTGTCTTTCCAAGCCGCCCCTGAGCTCTTTATAAACACCGATGTACTGGCCGAGAAAGACTCGCCTACGTCCAAGAGTGGCATAGGGGAGCAGGAGACACAGCGTTGGCTTGGGAACCACTCTTGAGCCCACAGGAAGTCAGCTCAAATGAGGTTTTTCTCAGTCCATCGTCCTCCTGTTTTTTCCAGCCTGGGGAGAACAAATTAGCACGCTGACGGAAGACAGGGAAGCCCACGAGAGCTGAGGGTGGGGTGTGGATTGGAGGACACATCTCCGGGCCAAAGTTGGGCCCCTCATTTTGTCAGCCCTACCAGAGCGCCGTGCTAGGCGGTGGGGGTTCCAAAGACAAGACTGGTCACTCTCCCCAAGAGGCTTGCCACCCAGTTGGCATAAGACGTACTTGAAGCATTTCGGCAGCCGTGAGCAGGGCATAATTAACCACCCGGCGAGGCCTCGTTAGCCCCTGCCTCCTCTCCTCGGGGATGAGCAGAACAGGCAGACAACCCTTGTGTTGCCAAGACACTAGGGCAAACCAGCCTTGCTGCCATTTGGGGAGCTAGGTGACACGGGGATTTGGGCACTCAACGAATACCAACTGAGCACGTGCCGCTGCCCAGGCCCTGTTCTGGGTTAGAATGGTAGGCAGACGGTAGAAGGAAATGCTGCGCCAAGGTAGTTGGTACTTTGATGTCAGCAAGATTTCTTGCAATTTTTTTTCATAATACTCTTGTGGATACTATGGAGAAGTGTGGGCGAAGGAGGGCACTTAGGACACAGCTCTTTGTTCAGCCCTCAAAGGATGTTGATCAGTTTCACCCTGATAGAGGTCTGTAGTGGTGCTGGGCTCTGCTTTTGGCCCCATCTTACCCAGTTCCCACCCCCCCCCAAAACTTCCAAAACACTAATACACAAACACCTGTAACCTTTCTTTTCTTTTCTTTTTTCTTTTCTTTTCTTTTCTTTTAATTTATTTATTTTGAGAGAGAGAGTGAGAGAGCGAGCATGTGTGGGAGCACTCCAGGGGGAAGGACAGAGAGAGAGGGAGAGAGAGAATCCCAAACAAGCTCTGCACTGTCAGCACAGAGTCTGACATGGGGCTCGACCTCCCGAACTGTGAGATCATGACCTGAGCTGAAATCAAGAGTCAGATGCTTGACTGACTGAGCCGCCCAGGCGCCCCACACCTGTAACTTTTCTATATTAATTAATGGTTAAAACTTTGTGACAGTTGCAGTCACACCGTTTCTAACACCCACCCATACACACACAGCACACTTATTTTTGCTGAATCATGTGAAAGTAGGTTGCAGACATCATGACACTTTACCTCTACAAAACCTCAGCAGGCATTTCTGGAGGATGATAATAGTCTCCTGAAACCACAATGCCTTTATCATCCCTAAGAAAGTGACCACTAGTGCCATAATATCTGACACACGGTGCTTCGTAACATTTTCCCGATTCTGTTTGGCGTTCTGTTTTTCTCTTTCAAGATCCCATCAGTTTCACATATTTCATGGATTATCATGCCTTATTAGTTTCTTTTTTTTATTATTATTTAATTTTTTATTTGTCTTAATTTACATCCAAATTAGTGAGCCTATAGTACAACAGTGATTTCAGGAGTAGATTCCTTAGTGCCCCTTCCCCATTTAGCCCATCCCCCCCTCCCAGGACCCCTCCAGTAACCCTCAGTTTGTTCTTCGTATTTGAGTCTCTTCTGTTTTGTCCCCCTCCCTGTTTGTATATTACTTTTGTTTCCCTTCCCTTATGTTCATCTGTTTTGTCTCTTAAAGTCTTCATATGAGTGATTTTTGTCTTTCTCTGACTGACTAATTTCACGTAGCATTGTATCCTCCAGTTCCATCCATGTTGTTGCAAATGGCAGGATCTCATTCTTTTTCATCGCCGAGTAGTGTTCCATTGTATATATACCACGTCTTTATCCGTTCATCAGTTGTTGGACATTTGGGCTCTTTCCATACTTGGGCTATTGTTGATAGCACTACTATAAACATTGGGGTGCATGTGCCCCTTTGAATCAGCATTTTTTTATCCTTTGGATAAATTCCTAGTAGTGCAATTGCTGGGTCATAGAGTAGTTCTATTTTTAATTTTTTGAGGAACCTCCATACTGTTTTCCAGAGGGGCTGCACCAGTTTGCATTCCCATGTCTTGTTAGTTTCTTAATCTAAAATAGTCCCCTTGTCTTTTTTGTCTTTCACCAGATTGACATTATTTTTAAAAACTTTTTAAGTTTATTTTGAGAGAGACAGAGCACAAGCAAGGGAGGGGCAGAGAGAGGGGGGAAAGAGGATCTGAAGCAGGCTTCAGGCTCCGAGCTGTCAGCACAGAGTCCGACGCAGGGCTCGAACCCACGAACCATGAGATCGTGACCTGAGCCGAAGTTGGACGCTTAACCGACTGAGCCACGTAGGTGCCCCTAAAAAATTTTTTAAGGTTTATTTTTGAGAGAGAGAGTGCGTGCGTGAGCGAGCATGAGCGGGGGAGGGGCAGAGAGAGAAGGGGACAGAGGATCTGAAGCAGGCCCTGAACTAACTGACAGCCGCAGGGCTGGAACTCATGAACCATGGGATCATAACCTGAACCAAAGTCGGAAGCTCAACCAACTGAGCCCCCCAGGTGTCCCCAGACTGACCTTTTGGAAGAGTCCAACCTAGAATGTAGATGCTGGATGTATCATCAATGTATCAGCATTGACCGATGTGCTCCGAGGACTGCTAATGTTTTGCATGTCTTACCGCATCATGCTGGGGGGGAAACTGTGTCAGCTAGTCGCCTTACTGGTGATGCTACTTTAGACCGCTTGGTTAGGATGGTGGCAGCCAGTGCTGTCCCTCAGAGATCCAATTTCCCTTCCGTAATTAGTAAAGTCGCTGTTACGACAGACTTTGAGACCTTGTTAACCCGCGGTTTGCTAACAATCTTCCACCCGATGGCTTAGCATCCATTGATTACCTTCCACCCGATGGCTTAGCATCCATTGATTACCTTCGCTTGAATCAAGATTTTTCTGAAGTCTATTCTTCTTCATCAGCTAACATTCCTTTGTAAAGACAAGCTTCCTTTCTTTTTCTCTCTGTGTGTTTTCCTCAGTTTCACTGTGGACTAATGGATTGTTTTCTTTTGATGCATTAGAACCCATTACTTCAGTATGCTTTTTGATTTTCAGATTATCTCAAGTTTAGTCATCAAGCGGGGTCAAAGTTTTTTTGACGCTATCCCATTAATCTTTAATAACTTCCTTGCTTTCTAGCCCAACGAAATGTCCCAGGCTCGCCTTGTACTTTCCCATTCATTTCCCCAAGGAGTCCCAGTACCTTTTATAAATGAGTGTTATTTAGGAACCAGGAGCTGGGTGCTAGGATTGCTCACCCAATATATTTTTTTAAGATTTTATTTTTAAGTAGTGTCTACACCCAGCATGGGGGTTGAACTTACAACCCCCAGATCAAGAACCTCATGTTCCACCAAATGAGCCAGCCAGGCATCACGACACCCAATATTTTTTATCAATGACTTGAATAAAGGCTAAGAAGTTATTATCAAATTTACAGATGATTCCGAACTGAAAAGAGAATCCAAATGTGTGATAACAGAGTTAATGCACAAGATGACCTCAGTAGGATGAAATCTGGACCAGAACCAGTAGATTCAAAGAGATCAATGTGGGTCGCCTGGGTGGCTCGGTCGTCTGGCTCAGCGTCTGGCTCAGGTCGTGATCTTGCACTTCCTGAGTTCGAGCCCTCCATCAGGCTCTGCGCCAACAGTGTAGAGACTGCTTGGGATTCTCTTTCTCTCTCCTTCTCTCTCGGTCACTCCCCTGCTCGTGCTCTCTCTCTAAATAAATAAATAAACAAACTTTAAAAAAAAAAATTAAAGGGGGGCGCCTGGGTGACTCAGTCGGTTAAGCATCCAACTTCAGCTCAGGTCGTGATCTCTCGGTTCGTGAGTTTGAGCCCCACGTCGGGCTCTGTGCTGACAGCTCGGAGCCTGGAGCCTGCTTCAGATTCTGTGTCTCCCCCTTTCTCTCTGCCCCTCCCCTGTTCACACTCTTGTCTCTCTCTCTCTCTCTGTCAAAAATAAATAAACCTTAAAAAAATTTTTTTAAACAATTAAAGGAGATCCATATGAAGTCCTGTGCTTAGGTTGAAAATGTTAAATTGCGTAATTTGAGGTTTGGGGGGAACTCTTTACTAGAGCAAAGTTGATATCAAAAAAGTAGCTCTGGTGGTTTGTTGACATGAGCCAGCAGTATTCCGTGACTCTTAGGTCATATTCATTCATTCATTCATGTAGCCACGACTTACTGAGGGTCTCCCATATGCCCGGCACTGCTTGGGCCGTGTTAGTTAATAACTAGCTCAAGGGGCGCCTGGGTGGCGCAGTCGGTTAAGCGTCCGACTTCAGCCAGGTCATGATCTCGCGGTCCGTGAGTTCGAGCCCCGCGTCAGGCTCTGGGCTGATGGCTCGGAGCCTGGAGCCTGTTTCCGATTCTGTGTCTCCCTCTCTCTCTGCCCCTCCCCCGTTCATGCTCTGTCTCTCTCTGTCCCAAAAATAAATAAACGTTGAAAAAAAAAATTTAAAAAATAAATAACTAGCTCAATAAGCAAAACCGCTGCCTTCCTCAGGCAACATTCTTGGTGCTGGGGAGTGGGGGCAGCTGAGGATTCCAGACAATGAGGAAACACTAAACAAGAGTGATCAGCGCTTTGGAAAAAAAAATCTCAGGGTCAAGGGAATCTGGGGAGAAGTTCAGACTCTTCCAAGAAGGTGATCTTTGAACAAAGATGTGAAGGAAGCAAGGGACTCAGTCACTGGCTGTCTGGGGGAAGAGTGTTCCAGGCAGAGGGAGTAGCCAGGGCCAAGGTCCTACCCTGAGTGCTTGGCCTGGGGGCGGGCCTGGCGTAGATGGTGGCGAGGTGGGGGTGAGGATGACTCACGGCCTTGGAGACCACTGTTAAGTCTTGGGCTTTTAGTCTGAGCGAGACGGGGACTCACTGGAGGGTGTCGAGCAGAGGAGTGCCATGACCTGACTGTGGTTTCGAAAGACTCACTCTCGTTGCTGAGTTGAGATCAGGTTGCAGGGGAACCAGGGTGGAAGCAGAGGCAGCCATTAGGAGGACCTCAGAGTATCCAAGAGAAAGAGGGTGCTGACTGCCACCCCCCCACCCCCTGGGGAGGTGGTAAATGGTCAGATTATGGACTTGCTAGGGGGTCAAGTGTGAGGAACCAGAGGAAAGAAAGTAGTTTAAGGTTTTTAACCTGAGCAGCTTGAAGATGGAGTTCCTTTAAATGAGATGGAGAGGGGTGCCTGGGTGGCTCAGTCGGCTGAGCGTCCCGACTTCAGCTCAGGTCATGATTTTATGGTTCGTGAGTTCGAGCCCTGCGTTGGGCTCTTTGCTGATGGCTCAGAGCCTGGAGCCTGCTTGGGATTCTATGTCTCCCTCTCTCTCTACCCTTTCCCCACTTGTGCTCTGTCTCTGTCTCTCAAAAATAAATAAATATAAAAAAATTTAAATGAGATGGAGAAAGCTCATATAGGAGGGGCCCGTTTGGGGAGGGGGAGAGCTTAGTGTAGGACATGCTGGATATGAGATGCCTGTCAGACAAGACAGCCCCGTAGAAATGTTGAGGCCATCTGGAGTTCGGGACAGAGGTCGTGGCTGCAGATAGAAGCTTGGACATAACATAACTGGCTACAGACAGACTGACACCATTAATAGAGGTGAAGTGTCCAAGGCTTGGGCAATGCTAGAGCCCCGAGTGGTAGGTGCTGTCCACGCCCCGTGTGGAATTCTGTGTCCAGTGCTGGAAGCCCCTTTATAAAGGGGTGCTGTTAGCCTGGACCATGTCCACAGAAGGGTGTCGGGATGATGGGAGGTACAGAAATCACGGGGCATGAGGAAGGGCTGCCTTTGAGAGGAGACCTGGTGCTGTGTGAGTACTGTGTCCATCTCCTGACAGCCACCCTGTGGGAGAGGGTGCGGCGAGCCCTGGGGGTGGGCTGAGAGCAAAAGCGGGTGGCTCTGAGGAAGCTAGTTTGGGCAGGGGGTGAAGAGGAACTTTCCAGCTAATTCCTGGAGAAACCTGCACCACTGCCCTGGAAATGACCAGCCTGGCGGAGGTTTTCAAACTCCCTTTGACCTGAAGTACAGGAAGAATTCCATTTTGCTGTGATCCTGTGCACATTTAGGAAAAGGTGAAACACGTTTCCCCACACCTTCTTATCCCTTCCGTCATCATTGCACTTCCATATTTGCTTTTCTTCTCCCCCCTTCCCCCCCCAGCCCAAAAGAGGGCTGGAACTCAGGACCCTGAGATCGAAACCCGAGCTGAGATCAAGAGTCAGAAGTTAAAGCTGAGCCACCTAGGTGCCCCATCCGCTTCTTTTTTGATGCTAATAGGGACCCCTTAAGTTGATTCCAGGACCCACTGGGAGGCCCAGTCTGCAGCTTGACAGCCCTGGTCCCGGCAGAACTAAGCTCCATCCCTGAGGATGTTAGGAGCCAGGAGGATTGCGGGTGGGTGGACCTTGCCTCTTCCCAGTGGGTGCCTGTAGGATTCCACTCCAGTCTGAGGGAGTCTTTTCCCCTCCCAGGCAACGTGCAGGCTGTGGAGGAGCTCAGACGCCCCTGGCACTACCTTATTCCCCGTTACCCCACTTAGGCTAATCTTGCCTCGCCCCCCCCGCCCCCCATCCGAGATGCGGCTTCGTGTGGGCAGAATCCTAGACGTGGATGGCCGCGCAGGGTGCCTAGAGCGGGCGCAGAGCCTGTAGTGACCGCCCTGCCAAGACCCCAGGTGGGTTGACCGGTGCAGAAATTAGACTCGGAAGCAACCGGCCTGGTCGTCAGCACGAGCTCGGCCGATTCCTTTGGTCACGGGCAAGTGGGTGCTAGGAGCACTAGCGCGGGGGTGGGGGGTGAGGAGAGACCAAGGCTCGACCCTCGGGAGGCGCCCAGGGAGAGACCCACGCGTTTTCCCAACCCCACGCGCTCAGGGGGTCGTGGAAAAGCAGGAAGGGGGTGGGGCGGCGGCGGCAGGGCCCGCGGGGCGGGGGCCGGGTGGGACCGAGGGGTCCGCTCTGCTCCGCGCGCGCGCGGAGCACGCTCCCGGGGCGCACAGAGCAGGGCGCAGCACGCGGCCGCCGCTCGGGCCTCCCGCGCCGGGAGGGAGGAGGGAACGGGGAGGTGGGAGGTGAGAGGTGGGAGGAGGGAGGCGGGGCGGGCTGGGCCGGGAGCGGAGCGGGAGAGGCCGGGCCGGGCGCCCGACTTCCTCCTTCGGCCCCTCCCTCCGCTCGGGGGCTGGCTCCGTCCGGGAGGGGCCGGGTGGGGGGGAGGGGGCTGGCGGCCCACGTGACCGCAGCTCCCCGCCCAGGTCGAGAGACCCGGGCCGTCTACGGCGGGGCGGGGCCGCCACCCGCGAGTCAAGTCGAGCCACCTGAGCCGGAGCCCCGAGGACGCCGTTGCTCCCCGCTGTCCGGAGCGCCGCGATGGGCCGGGGGAGCCGACCGCCCGCCCAGCGGAGAGCGCTGCCGCCCTGGCCGCCGCTGCTGCTTCTGCTGCTGCTGCTGCTGCTGCCGCCGCCGCCGCCGACTCGGGCGCTCGCCCCTCGGATCAGCCTGCCGCTGGGTGAGCGCTGGGGCGACCCCACGGGGGCGCGGGCTGGGGTCGGAGGGAGGGGAGGCGGCCGGGAGGTGCCAGTGCGGAGGCTGCCGTGACAAAGGAGGGAGGGAGGAGGGGGCCTGTCGGAGGCTGGGGGTCCATTACGACCCCTCCTCCTTTCGGAGCGCTGCGGGGAGGGAGAGAGCACAGAGAGGGCAGCTGTGGGGCCGCGGGCCCCTTTCTTCCCTTTTGGTGGGCGGGGAGGGGGTCTTTCTCCAGCTCTGTTGTCCCAGCTCGCCCCTTGGTAGGGCGCCCTTTTCGGCGGCGGCGGCCCCCCGTCCCCCCCGCCAACCTTTTCGCTCCCCGCCCCCCCTCGCCCGGTGCTGGCTACCCGCTGGTCCGCCTGCCCATCTGCTTGTCTTTGATGCTGACCAGAGCCAGCCGCTGGGCCGCCCCCGAGGGCGTCGCGGGGTGGAGGGGGCCGTACTTGCCGCCCCATAAACACTGGGGTTCTGGTATTCCCAGCAAGTCGCAGCAGGACTCCTCAGCTGCGGCGGGACGGGAGTCCCGGCCCCAACAGGGTGGGAACCCTTCCGGGGGCCTGGGAGCGACCCCAGGGATGGGGTCAGCTCTGAGATACCCAAACCCAGGGAGAGACTCCTCCTTGGAGTGCTCTGGGAGTACCATCCTCATTGGTGGGGTCCCACACCTGGTGCTCACGCCTGCTTCAGTGGCCCCCTCCCTTGCCAGCCATGGCTGTTCCCTCTTCTTACCCCCTTGGATCTACTTCTCCAACTCCTCTTTGAAATCAGAGGGACCTGGATTCTAAGTTCATTTCTAATATTGGCCAAATAATTCCCTTATTCCTGTGCTCGGGTTATGTCATCTGCAAAATGGGCACAGTCGTAGGTACCTTGCAAGGTTATCTTGGAGATTTCGTAATACTAGGTGAGTTCTGTGGGCACAAGGTTTATAGGGGCTCAGTAAATGTTGTTTCTCTAAGCCCTTTAACTTGTTGTCACATTGGAAGAATTTGAATAAAAGGCATATAAATTAGAGGTTACAGATTGGAAGCGTACCAGACTTTCTTCTCTTTATGGCATCCCCACCCCTGAAAACATTCTGTGTACAAAAGGGAAGAGTAGCAGAGTCAGCACTTAGGTTAAGTCAGGGTCTCCTGGCCTTCAGTAACCCTGTCTGAAACATTGCAAGATGGTATCCAGGAGATAGCTTGGGTTCAAATTCTTCTCGGCCATTTAGTAACCATATGACCTTGAGCAAGCTACTGAACCTTTCTGGGCCTTGATTTCCTCATCTTTAAAATGGGATAATAATAAAGCACATACCTCACAGTCGTGAGGTTTAAATACGTTTATGTTTGAAAAGTCCTCAGGACAGGGCTTGGTACATAGAAACCGCTCAGTAAGTGTTAGTCGTTGTTATTGTCAAGTGTTAAGCACAGGTTTCATTCTTGTACACGCTGCACAGAGGCAGGTGACTGCCTGCGGTGGGGGCGGCGCTGGTTTGTTAGTTTGACCACAGTCCCTTGGGTGCTGTGTCTCGTTAAGTGAGGATAAACAGGTGTATCCGGACCCAGGCCTACGGCCTTGCCACTTTGGGTTATGGCCACAATTGCCTTTACCCTTAGAACAGATACTCTGATGGACTCCGCTTATGGCCCTGAGCTGGCTCACAGAGTCATATCAACTGCAGCAGGTCTGGTGTCCAGCTCTGGAACTGGACGGGGACCGCTCAGAGGATAACTGAGAGGCAGGATCGGTGAGCTCTGAGTGGGAACCGAGAGAATCTGTGTCTGAAGAGCAGCTAGAACACTTGGTGGTGGTTCCCCACGTAGCTCCCAGCCCTGAGCCACTTCCACAAATCTGACTGTTGCCAGGCTCCTGTCACACACCAGCACCCCCTACGCAGGTCACTCGGTGCTCCGGTCTGGAATGTCTGTGTCACCCCCCCCCCCCCCCGACACACACACACACCCGTATGTTAAAGTCCGAACTCCCAGGGGACTGAGACGCAGGTTCACCTGTTAGGACTGGCGCAGACGCACCGCACAAAGGTGCCCCCGTGAGAAGTTCGGAGGGCCTAGATATGCAGTCGATACTCTGCTCTCCAAGCTGCGGACCCTAGAGAAAAAAACGTCCTGCTGTGTTCTTGAGGCTGGGTCTGCCCGAGGGGACCTCTTTTTCTAGCCCCCCTCCAAAGCCCTGGAATAGGTTAGCAGCACCTCTACACCTGAATTTGTGAGCACACATCCACACTCCACCGATGTGCACCACAGCTCGGAGCGCTGGCCTCCCTGGACGTCCTCCTGGCCCCTGATACCCCACCCGGGATGGAAGCCCCAGAGAGGAATGCCCCGGTGACTGAACGGACTCCCCCTCTGAGCATGGCCGTAGGCAGTTTCCTGCCTCATCCCCCGGGGCTTGTTAGATGTTCCTGGCGGTGTGCCTATCCTGGGTAGGCCCATGGTGACCATGGGGACTCCTTCACGGAACCGGGAGACAGGCATGGAAGTAGAGACCGCACCCCCCTCCCCTGCTACCTGCCCTCTCCTGCTGAATTCCCACCCACGCTCCCGAGGGCCCAGATGCCTAGAGACAGTGGGCTATGTCTATGGTTTGGAACAAAACCTCCAGAAGTGGAGCATCCAGTTGATGACGGAACCCTCATTACTGTCGATCTACAGCGGATTCCTGGGACTGTCAAGGAGGGGATCCCCCATTTGTGGTCTCATCCAGTGGTCAGGAGGGGGAGGAGGACCGGGGGCTCCAGGGCCAGCTGGACGAGCAGAGAGGCCTTAAGAGGAAGTTACTTGTCTCTGTGGAAGGAATGCTTCAGAGGAGGGTGTGGAATTTTGGTTCTCTTGCGCTGGAAACTGCGGTTTGGAGTTCCAAGACCGAAGGCTCGGAAGAGGAGAGATGCTGAGTGGAAATGATGGCCCCGGTGTGTGAGCTGCAAGGCCAGTGCAGCCTGGCCATGTGGAAAGGAACAAAGCAAACCTTCTCCTTTGGCTCACACGAGTCTTATTGAGTTCCCTTCTTTGGGCAATTAAAAGGAGTTATTAATTTCCTCCTGCCCCAGAAGTGCCTGTCTGGAAAGCTCTGGACACAGTGTTTCCAAACCAGATTGGAAATAAATAAAGCCACAGGCCTGCAGACGGCGCTCAACAAAACGCCATTGAGCCGAGGAACTGGGCATTGGCACAGATCAGTCATTTGCCCTCTGACCCTGGAGCGGACCCCCAGGGGCATGGCTGCCCTGAGAAGCCCCCGGTGCAGGCTGCTATCAGAGTCCTGCCAGCCGGTTACCGGCCTCCCTCCTTGATGTGGCCTCAGCTCCACATGAGCGTTTGTCTTCAGCTGTGGCCTGTGGCCTGGCGTGTTCATGGCCCTTCGGAGCCAAGTGGAAAGAGCTGCAACTATGGGCGCTAATAGCCCGGCCTCGAAGCCTGGCCTGGCTCCTCACTGCACCACCTGGGGCAGGCTGGGAGTCACGGCAGGACCCTCCTCACGGGGCTCTGGGAGGGTTCCGCGAAATAACGTGTGGAAAGCGTTTGGCACCATGCCTGGCACGTGCTGTGTCCCCGGGAAGAAGGTAGCGGCCTCTCTTCTCTGGTGGAAATTCCCTGCCTGCCTTGCTTGGTGAGGTTATTTGCATCAATTTCGTTGACCCCGAGCTCGGCCTACACGCAGACCCTCGCCAGGGGATGGGATAGTGCAGATCCTGCCCTCTGGTGTGGGGCCGGCGGGTTCCTGCTGAATTGGGGGCACTTTTCAAGTGTCTTGGTTCAGCTCTTTGAAATTCTTCTTTGCCCCAAGCACCTCCCCTGCCTGGGGCCGGACCGCACCTTTCCCTGCCCCCTGCCCCTCACCGCTTCCACGCTGCCCTGTGCATAACCCACATTCAGCAGAGTGTTGCAATGCCTGTATGCCAGCCCAGCAAAACTCTAAGCTTGCACAACTTTGGGGGCACATCTGGAGACACCTGCACGTTCATCCTCCACACAAGGGAGGCAGGATGACGCAGAGCCTGGAGAAAAGGCTGGACTCGGGTTAGGTTGTCAATCACTCTTTTCCTTTGTCCCCTTCTTAGAGGCCGTGGCCCGACCCCCACACCGCCATGGGTGCCCAGGATCTCAGGATTGGCCGAGAGGCCTCTGATGGGGCCCTCCCTGGGGTTGGTGGGTAGAGGAGCTTCTTCCGGACCCTCCCCAGCCCTCCCCACCCCTCCTCCTTGCATTCTATCCTCCCGTCCGGGCCCCCGTCTGTCCAGGATGGAGCGTGGCTTACACTGTGGTAGCTGTCTTAGGACAGACGCCCGAGGTCCCGTAAAGGCTCTACTCCATCTCCAGCCATTCTCAAAGCCACAGGCAAGCGTTTTCTCTGCCTAGCCCTGTGCAGTCTCCCTGGTCATCTTCTAGCTGCCACTCCTATGTGACCATCTCCACAGTATGGGGCAGGACCACCCCCCACCCTCAGGTGGCACAGCTGGCGTCCTCGTGTGTATGCTGCAGAGTTTAGTGCTTAGAAGAAGGTGGAAGGTAATAAGTATAGAGCTACTGTGGGCACCGGGCTTTTAGTTTTCTTGTGTCACCTACACAATAGGTGATGTTATCCCTATTTATAACATAAGACAGCTGAGGTTCCGAGAGGTGAAGTATTTTGTCCAAGGCATGTGGCTCTGCCCCCCTGGAATCTGACCTGTTCTCCATGGGATCTCTCTGGTCTGACTCATGGGTCCTCTGAAAAGACCATTTTGACATTTAGTAGGGTCCGGAGAGGTTGGCGGCCCGTGGTGAGGGCTTTTCAGTGGGGGTGGTAGACAGAAACCCCTCATGTTATCATAACTCTTGAACAGGGGCCAAATGAGCCCCCCTCTTTCTTGGCCTGCCTTGTTCATCCACTGATGAACGCTCCCAGGACGGAGCACCCGCTGTGTGCCGGGCTCTGGAGGTGGTAATGTTCCATCTCGCACGTATGAGGGGATTGAGGCCTGGAGAAGCCAACTCACGTCGTCAGGGTCACGCATCTAGAAAGGTTTGGGGTCAAGCCTTGGGCCACAGCTCTCTGACTCGAGAACCACATTCTCTCCAGTACTTCAGTTGTGAAGTGTACAAAAGCAGCAAAATGGCCCAGGCTCAGCCCTGGAATAATTGATAGGTTATGTATTTCCATCTGGTAAAGAGATATATTGAGGTCACTCCCTGGATGGGAGCAAGGGCCCGGGCTGAGCCCCTGATGGTGTGGCCACAGTTGCAAGTACAGCCCGCTTAGCACACCTGGCCAGGAATGTTGTGTGCAGGAGACGGGGGGGGGGCAAACATCTGAGACACAGGTTTGGAAACTGGTGGGGGAGGGGGGGTCAGCAGGCCAGAGCCAGCCTGGAGATAGATTTTCTTTGGCCTCCAAGTGTTGTAGGAAATTTTAATTAGTTGCTGATCTTTAAAGCTCAGGACATTTTGGGGCGCCTGGGTGGCGCAGTCGGTTAAGCGTCCAACTTCAGCCAGGTCACGATCTCGCGGTCCGTGAGTTCGAGCCCTGCGTCAGGCTCTGGGCTGATGGCTCAGAGCCTGGAGCCTGTTTCCAATTCTGTGTCTCTCTCTCTCTCGGCCCCTCCCCCGTTCATGCTCTGTCTCTCTCTGTCCCAAAAATAAATAAAAAACGTTGAAAAAAAATTAAAAAAAAAATAAAGCTCAGGACATTTTAAGTAAAAATCCAGTTTTCCAGCTCTTCTGGAGATCTGGCAAGGCTGGGCCCGCATTCCAGTTAGCGAAATGCACCCGGGGCTGAGCTGGAGCCACCTGGTCAGAGGGACTCCTGCCTCCAGGCGGCTGCAGCCCCACCTGCCCTCGTCTCCTCTTTCCTGCATCAGTGGGCGTCTGAGGTGGCCAGAGTGCTGGGTGTTTAGTCAGAGCAGGGGTGGGGAGGAAGGAAGACGGTAGGAAGAGTTGGGGGCACGGGTAGGGTCAGTCCTGACTGTGACCCCCTAACCTGGGAGCAGGGCTCGGCACTTCTACGTGCTGCATTTATGTGGTCTTTGCAGCAGCTGCGGTGAGGGCTCCCTGTCAGAGACGGCGGGTCCCTGTTCGGATTGCACAGCTGGTCAGTGATGAAAGTCAGAGCTCCCACGTGGGCATCGAGGCTCCCTACGCAGCCCTTGTGACCTCTCTCTTGCCTCCCTGTGGCACTTTTCAGCCGCCGCACTTCTGTCCGGGCCCTGAGCTTGCAGGACTGAGTGGTCAGTGCTTTGGGGAGGGGGCAGAGCAGGGGCAAGTGCTTCGCAGACAGCACTCCTGTGAGCGAGAGGCTTCAGGACCTCTAGGCTGCCCTCTTTGAATCTAGGGCCTTTCCCTGGACCAGAGTACCCTGAGTCGGATCTTAGCATTCTGTCAGTCATTTGTTCAGTCGCATGTTCATTGAACAGCTTGGGCCTTACCTGCCTGGACAGATGATACAAATATGACTAAGACCGTCCTGAGCCTCAGGAAGCTCTCAACTTGGTGGAGGAGACCGGCACAGAAAGCCCATCAGCAAACGATGTGACCGGTGGAGCCTTGAGAGGTGGGAAGAGGAAATGATGGGCACAGAGAGGGGGCCCTCGCCCAGCGGGGGATTCGGGAAGGCCTCCCAGAGGAGGTGAAACCCGGCTGAGTCTCACAGGAAGAGAAGGAGTTGGTGAGCAGGAAGGGCATTCCAGGCGGTGGGGCTGGCTGAGAGAGGAGACACAGGACCTTGAGTTGCAGCAGGGGAAGGAGACGTGGTGAGGGCTGGTGATGAGGGGCTTGGACAGTGGGGCACAGCTGAGGGCTTTATACAGGACAGTGACAGTTCCCAGAGAGACCTCTAGCTGCAGCATGGAGGCTGGGCTGCTGTGTCCTGGGTGGGAAAGGGTGGTGGCCTGATCCAGGACCATGGGAGCAAGGGTCATAAGGGGGATAGATGTGGAAAATATTGAGGAGTCAAAATGGGCAGGATTCGATTATGGATCAGATGTCCATGGGAGAGGGAGGAAGGAACCTGCCCGGGTTTCCCCTGGGTGAGTGATGCCCACAGAGATACAAGACGCCAGGCCCAAGAGTGCGTCTGGAAGGGGGCAGTGGTGGACGGTGCCCACAGCGGGGCTCCCACACAGCGGGCTCTGGCGTGTTGGAGGAAGATCTGCCCTGGGTGGAGAGATTTGGGGGTTGCCAGCGTCCGGGTTGTTGAAGCGATGGGTGTGGTTGTGTGACCTAGAGGCCAAGGGCAGACCCCAGGGAACGGGAACATTCAAGAGGAAACCCTGGAGGGGCTGAAGGGAGGTTAAGAACACAAACGCTAGAGCTGCTAGCCCAGGTTCAAATCCCAGCTCCACACTCTTTGTGACCGGCTGACCGCGGGCCAGTCACATCAGTTGTAACCCTCATCTGAAAGCCACAGGTGGTGAGACCGACGTCACAACAGCCTTGCCAGGATCTCATGCACTGATCCGTCTGAAATGCTTAGTAGGTGCTCCAGGAAATTAGCTCTTGGATGCCCAGAAGGAGTGTGAGGGAGACAGGAAGTGACCCTTGAGGCCGGTGTGGCTGACACCAGGGGAACAGGGGACCTCCGTGAGGCCGGGGGGCTGCGGAGGCCGTGCCCCCTCAGTGTCTGAGGTTTGGCAGCGGGGTGATGACTGGGCCCTGGCGAGCGTGGAGCTGGTTGAGGCCTGGCTCCCAGTCAAGGGGTGAGTGGGAGGTGAGCACTGGGTGGCTCTTCCCTTCAGGAGTTTGGCCGTGACAGGGAGGAGGGAGGCACAAAGATTTTTAGGAGGGATATTGAAGGAACAAAATCTGCTTTCTGAGCGGCAGAGCGGTTGATGACACAGGACTTGGCCTCTGAGGAGATGGGGCGGCAGTGGGAGATTGAGGCTGTCTATACCTGGTGGTCCCAGCTTCTTCAGAAGGAGGAAGGCGGACCCTGGAGCAGTCAGGCGAGAGGGGTGTTCCAGAAGAGCCAGTCCCTGAGCCCAGGCCTGGAGGAGCTGACCTTGGTCCTGGCGGAGGTCAAGCTCCCCAGGTGATGGCAGCTCAGACAGGTCCTGGGTGAGGGCTCTAGTGGCTAGATGGGTCCAAGGGGGGTGCGGAGTCGGGGGGGGGGGTCGACTGTGAGGGGCTAGGGGCCACCTGGTGATTCTGGCAGGAGCTCTTGGCTTACTCGCTTGAAGCCACAGCAGTGGCCATCTGGGAAGTGGGCTTCCCTAAGTGCCTGCTCCAGGGACATGGGATGCTTCTAGGTTAGGTTCCCTTGACTTCTTACCTCTTTCTTAGTTCCTCAGCATGGGGAGAACTTTTGGCACACAACGCCTCTTCCCCTGCTGAGAGGAATCCTTCCCTGGTTGGGGACTCTGCCCTGGCACTGGCCTGGTGACAGCGGTTGGGCCCTCCATTTCCAGTCCATCAGGCAGCCCTGGCACAGCACCGGGCGGTGTGGAGGGAGGGAGGGAGGGAGGATGTGCATCCAGGGCGTTGGACGTGCCCCAGTTTGCTGCAGAGTCAGCGCTCCCGCCCTAGGGGTGGTGCCCCCGCGGGTACAACTGGAACCGGGTCCAAGGGTCCAGTGTGACATCTTGGGGAGGAGATGCTCCAGCAGAGCCTCTTAGGAGGCTCTCGGAGACTTGCCCGGAGCCCGGACCCCTTTCTGGGGACTTTGTGACTCGAGCTGAGGGGCAGCCAGCCACCTCCCTGCACTGGGGGGGGGGGGGGGGGGGGGCGCCTTCCCGGCTCTTGACTCCGCAGAGGAGCTGGTGTCCCCTGGCCTGATCCTGCCGGGGCCTGTGGAGGGCAGGATGTTAGGGCCAGGTCAGCGTCAGCTGTGGTGCCAGGAGCCACCGTGGAGAGAAAGACAGGGTGGTGCTCTGAGTCATGGCCTTGCTGCAGCTCGCTGGCTGGACTGGGTGGGGAGGTGGGGACGGGGCCGAACCCTGTTCCCGTCTCACCTCAGAGAGCTCCAGGCTTCCGGCTGAGTCACAGGGAAGGGAAGAAACTCTAGCTGAGGCTGGGGGCTGAGTCGTTCCAGCATCACTTCCTGCTGAGAGCCCCAGGCCCCAGGGGTAGGGGAGCGGGGGCCCTGCAGGTAGTTCCCTCAGGCCCCGTCCAGCATGCCCTCTCCAGCATCCTACCTTCCCGGAGTCCTGGAGAAGCCACCAGCTCGGGCCTGCCCGGGGTAGATGGAGAGGTTTCACCCCGTCCGGGGAGACCGGCCACAGCCTCAGGCAGCCCAGCTTTCTCCGTCCTGGACTAGCCCGCTGGGTAGAGGACGCAGAGGATGTCTGAGTAGCACAGGCGGCCGAGGAGAGCACACGGGACGCTCTCTTTGCCACACAGAGAACAGCCTGGAAGCTAAGGCTGACCCTGAGGTATGGTTAAGGCTTCCAGGGAAAGGAGAACACAAACACCCTGCCAGTCACCTCTACACCAAAAGCAGCCCGGAGCGAACACACAAGCACGGACAAGCCTGGTGGTCGGGTGCACAGACACACGCACACACACATGCACACAGGCAAGCCCAGGCAGGGCCCACACAGACAGACGTCTGTGCGGTGACTCTGGAGGTGACCCCAGGCACCTGGGCGGGAACCAGCTCATGCATGCAACACGTACACCGGTCCGGTTACAGAGCCCTTGGTCCCTGGTGAGACCCCCAAGTGACCGCGACAGACCTAGGTTAGAAACCACCCCGTGTGAGTTGTTTTTACCCTCGAGGACGAGGGAGGCCCAACTCTCCCAAACAGCCCTGCTCCTCTGGCAGCTCTTGCTGGGCTGGATTTTCCTGCAGGGCTTTTGGATTCTGGTTTTGACCCACTCAGGTGTTGATCGCGTGCCAGACGCCGTGCCAACACTCAGCTAACGTGTGCAGGGCTGTTCTGAGTAAAGCTCTCGGTAGACGTGGGTTATTATGTCTGTTATTTACACACACGGTCTCCTTTCTTTTCATAACAACCCTATGAGGAAAGGGGTTATTATCCCCATTTTCCAGATAAGGAAAGTGAGGCTCCAAGATGTTAAGTGGCTTATCCTGGTGGCAGGTGGCTCCTATGTGACAGGGGCAGTATTGGCACCCAGGTCTCTGAGTCCTGAGTCTGTACTTTTTTTTTTTTTTTCTTTTTTCAATTAAAAAAAAAAGTTTTTCTTTATTTTTGAGAGCGACAGAGTGTGAGCGGGGGAGGGGCAGAGAGAGAGGGAGACACAGAATCCGAAGGAGGCTCCAGGCTCTGAGCTGTCAGCACAGAGCCCGACGTGGGGCTCGAACCCACGAACCGTGAGATCGTGACCTGAGCCGAAGTCGGACGCTCAACTGACTGAGCTGCCCAGGCGCCCCAGAAATGTTTTATTTATTTTTCTCTTTTTAATTTTTTTTCCTAAATTAAAATAATATCCCTTACTAATACTAGAGCAGACTTTAGTCTGTAGCTAAAACTACACTATTTGTGGCAAGAATCTGGCCTTAATAATATAACCGGCCCCCCAGCGTTTTATTTATTTTCAAGAGAGAGAGAAAGAGCACAAGCAGGGGAGGGGCAGAGACAGGGAGACCCAGAATCAGAAGCAGACTCCAGGCTCCGAGCTGGAAGTACAGGGCCTGACGTGGGGCTCAAAACCACAAACCGTGAGATCATGACCTGAGCCGAAGTTGGGCGCTTAACTGACTGAGACACCCAGGCGCCCCTGAGTCTGTCCTCTTCATCTCTGTCTCGTCGAGGCTCCCAGTTGGGGAGGCAGCCCCACTGACTAGCCCTGACGAAGTCCACAGGGCAAGTGGGAGGTCGTCAGAAAGCAAGGCCTTCAGGACGCCATGGCTTTGAGTGTGAGAGGCTCAGGGCGGGGGACGAAGGAGGAGAATGCCCAGAAGGGGAATGGATAGTATAGGGGGCCCCTCACCCACATGTCAAGGCATTTTCTGTCTGCCATTTCCATGACCGTGTTCCCCACATGACTGGAGGTGCAGCCCGGCGGGTCCTCGAGCAGCTGGCGCCCTGGCTGTCCTTCCAGCCTGGCTGCGCTCTGTCTACGTGACCCTTGGCAGATTTCCTCTCCCTTCCAGGCCGGAGCGGGGCCGAGCTGCCACCTGGACGGCAACCTTATCTCTGACCTTTGGTGTTTCTGTTTCTGGACGGATTCCAAGCACAGCCTCCTGCCTAGACTTCCAGGCCCCGCCCGCGGGAAACGAGCCTCCTGGGAGGGCAGATAAGCGTTGGCAAATTTGAGCCAGCCCTTGCTTTCAGAAAACCATGAAGGGGACGTGGAAGATGTTTGCCCTCGACTCTCTGACTCCTCGTGAGACCGCTGGGGGTTGTATTTTCTTTGTTATCCCCATGAAATGTAGGGGACCGCTAAAGGTCAGGCCGCCTACGCCGCCCGACAGGGGACCTACGTGGTATCCTTCATGGTCTTTGGGAGTCAATTCGTAAATGCACGTTCTCAGGCCATTCCAGGTCAGCGGCGGCAGCACCTCTGGAGCAGGCCTGGACCTGGAGGTCAGACCTGGGCGACTTTGCACCCTCCCGGGAGTGGGAGCAGGCCTCTGCTGGCCAGTGGGAGGGGTCCCTTTACCGGCGTGACTTCCTAGGAGCAGAGCGTGGAAATGTCGGGCTCCTAAAGGCTCATCACCGCACGATACAAGCCGCATGATTGGACCCTGTTGCGTTTGGAAATTTCATGGTTGGGAGAACTGGGGGATTAGGACTAGAAACTTTCTTTGGGTCTCCCAGTGTGTAGAGTGCTGGTAAGTGATGAGGAGTTGGGCATTTGAGGCAAAAAACCTAGAGTCTCAGGCGATTCTGGACTTGAGAGTTCAAAGAGAGGCCCTGACCTCTCCGGACCATAGCTGTCCTGCGGTCTCAGTGCCAGAGTTTGGACACCAGACGTGAGGCAGGACTTACCCCATGAATTCCCAGTGCCGCCCCAGTTTAGACTCTGCTGTATGACAAGACTCCTAGCTGCAGAGCCACACACGTTCCTGCACTGGCCACCTTGTGTCATCACCTTCCCTCACCAGGAGCCATTGTGAGGAGCAGCCTTGGGAACTCCGTCATCCTGTTTGCTGGCGGGCTGCTATCCATCCCATGTCCCGTGAGCTTTGCTGGAACGTCCCACCTGAGGGTTTCCTTTAGCATTAGTGGTGAGGCAGAAAGCTTAGTTTCTCCAGAAAGGCCGCTATGTGTACCTCCTCTTGGATAGTGAGAACAAGGTAACTTCATTTCCCTTTTCTCCCTGGCCACCAGGAGGCTCAGCCTTAAATGGGCACCCCATCCCTAGTAGCTGTTGTGAAGATCTCTCAGGACCTGCTTATGTGACTATGCCCTTACTTTCTGGCTTAGGTGTTTTCTTCAGATGTGTGCGTTCTCCCTACTCCTGATTTTAGTGTTTCTGTTTCACTGTGTCCTTTTCTTTATTTTCTTGCCCTTTGTGGAGCCAGGCCGGGGGTATGTAAAAACACTCACCACGTGAAAGCCATCTTCACAACTGCTTTGTTGGCATGTTGCATTTTTTGCTTCCTCAGCTTCACGAGACGATATTTGCGTGCGTGGTCATAACCGACTGGTCAGTTAGGAGATACCTGAGCTTGGGCAGGGTGGCTGAGTTCTGCCTGTTTTTCTTTTCTTATCGGCTGCTTAGAATTTTTAGAATAATTTCTCTTCAAATCCATGAGTCACTCAAAGCACAAACGGTACCCTGGTTGGATAGGTATGTGTGTTTCTTTCTTTTTCTTCTATTTCTTTCCCATTACACAAGAGGAACCGGCTTGTTGTAGAATCCAAAAAATGAGAAGGAAAAAGGAAAAGAAAATTACCTCTACTCCCACCAGGGATACCAGTTTTCAGCACCCTGTGTGGTTCATCCTTCTGGATTTTTTTTTTTTTTCTGTTTATATTTTTCCCACACAAAAAAAAATAGGCTCTAACTAGGCATACTATTCTATAACCTTCATCTTCACTTGGTGGGAGATCATTAGAATCTTTCCTTGTGTTGCATACTTTATAACAATGAGAAAGAGTTAAAGTTTATATCCAGGACATGTGCACATAATTTGTTTTTAAGTATGGGAAGTACTTACCGTGAAAAGCAGCAAATGCCTCTGTCCTCCCCAGCCCCAGGCCTGGAGAAAGGGACACCTTTTCGTCATTTAGACCTTTTGTTAATACAGTGGTTTCCTCCACGTGGTGAAGTGCCTTACACCACTATTTCTTGGCTTGTCTAATTTACTGATTGGCTGCTGAGAAAAATAAGGCCTTCTCTATCCCATTACCCTTCACCTCCTCTGTTTTTCTACCACCGTATTGGGTTACTTCTGTAATTTAAAATATCATACTTCGGGGTGTCCGGCTGGCTCAGTCGGCCCTTGATCTCAGGGCCGTGAGTTCGAGCCCCACATTGGGGGTAGAGGTTACTACAAAAGTAATAAAATAAACTTAAAGAAAAATTTTATATTAAAAAATTGTTTAATGTTTTTTATATTTGAGAGACGGACAGACAGTGCATGAGTGGGGGAGGGGCAGAGAGAGACAGAGACAGAATCCGAAGTAGGCTCCAGGCTCTGGAGCTGTCTGCACAGAGCCCCCACGTGGGGGCTTGAACTCATAAGCCACGAGATCATGACCTGAGCCAAAGTCAGACACTCAACCGACTGAGCCACCCAGGCGCCCCGAAAAATTTTATACTTGAGCCTCAGTTTCTTGTTGCATTAACCACTGGCATTATCTTGCGGCCCTCTTCGCTCTCAGAAGAAGATAGAGACTCCACTTTTCCCTTAACTCCCCTGGCAGCCAGCATCACCGTGTGTCTATTGTTCACTCAAGTTCCCGAGGTCAGGGTCAGTGACAATTTACATTCTATTTAAAATCCCGAATCTTCCACGAGTGACTGAGTGGGAGCAAAGAGGTAAAGACCGGTGCCCCATGTTTGCATCCCTCTGCCATTTTAACGCTTATTTATTTTTGGGACAGAGAGAGAAAGAGCATGAACGGGGGAGGGGCAGAGAGAGAGGGAGACACAGAATCGGAAACAGGCTCCAGGCTCCGAGCCATCAGCCCAGAGCCTGATGCGGGGCTCGAACTCCCGGACCGCGAGATCGTGACCTGGCTGAAGTCGGACGCTTAACCGACTGCGCCACTCAGGCGCCCCCCTCTGCCATTTTAAATGAGGCTCGCTGCAGGGGCAGGGGGCAGGTTCGCTGCAGGGGTAGGGGTGGGCTGTGCCCTGTAGATCCTTCTCCTTGGGTGTGATGCCACTCAAAGGCGGGTGTTCAACCTCCTTCCCTCTCTTTTGTTCTGTTACGTGCTCTATCTTCGTTTGCTTCATATCTGACCATGACTTTCTTGTATGCTTCTGTTTGCTTGTTTTCCTGGTGTTTCTAACACGACATCATTTTTCCCAGCTGCATAATACTCCATTGAGTGGAGTATTAACAGTGATGTGTTTTCATCTAGTCCCCTGTGGTTGGACACTTAGGTTGTTTCCAATTTTTCATTCATAGGGACAGTGCCATGATAAATGTTCTTTTACATTCATCTCCGTGCCTTTGTTTCTTCTATAATGTTGGAGAGTCCAGGAATGGCGTTCCCCCTTAAGCCTGACCCCCTGTCCCCAGCCCCTTGCCGTGTGCTGCGTTGCTCACTCACCGTCAGATCGGCCCGTCCTAGAGGTTGGCAGAAGAGGTTTCTCGTGGGAGGTGTGGCCCCCAGGTTTATGTCTGTCTTCCTCTCCCAGGCTCTGAAAAGCGGCCGTTCCTCAGATTTGAAGCTGAAAACATTTCCAACTACACGGCCCTTCTGCTGAGCAGGGATGGCAGGACTCTGTACGTGGGTGCCCGAGAGGCTCTCTTTGCTCTCAACAGTAGTTCCAGCTTCCTGCCAGGCGGGGAGTACCAGGAGGTGAGATGATGCCGGGGGCTGGCCAGGCTGGGCAGAGGATGGCAGAGGGGAAAACAGAAAAACTGACCCTCTGGGTGTGAAGACGATGCAGACGGGTGGGGGGGTGGTGGTGGTGGTGCTGGGCACGTACATCCTCCACTTCCCCTCCCACACTCCCCTTCTTTCTTCCTGCAGCTGCTGTGGAGCGCAGATGCAGACAGGAAACAGCAGTGCAGCTTCAAGGGCAAGGACCCACAGGTGAGCTTGTACCTGGAGGCCACCTGGGCTGAAGGAAGGCTGGAGAGGTGCACTGGACCCGGCACGGAGGGAGGATGTGGGAGCCGCTGTGATAGAAAGAGCGTAGGCTTCCGAGGTGGCCGCACCTGGGTTTGGCCCTGTCCTTGTTATCTCCGTGACCTTGAATGAGGAGATTTGCCTCTCTGAGCCTTAGTGTCTCCACCTGTAAAGTGGGGCTAGTGATGCCTACCTATCTCAGGTCTTGCTGTGAGGATTCAGCGAGCTGATACATAAGAGGCACCTGGCACCTAATCAGTGCCAAATAAATGTCAGCTTCCAGCAAGAGCAACAATTGGGTCGGGTGGGAGTCCTGTCCCCCCACAGGTGGTGTGATGGAGCAGAGCTGACAGATCCTGGTGGGGTTTTGGCCAGACCACTGCGTATGGGGTCTGGTCCAGCCTGGGAGTTCTCCTGGAGGGCTCCCCACTATTCCCAGAGACCTCCCTACCCTGCGTGCAGCAGAGGGTGGCTAAGGTGAAGGGGAGAGAGCACCGGAGTGGAGTTCAGACACAAGTTCAAGTCCTGACTGCCCGTGACTTCTTTTATTTGACAAACGTTTACTTATTAAGCACTTGGTCCATGCCCGAGTACTTTTTTTTGTTCGAAAAAAAGTTTTTTTAATGTTTATTTTTATTTTTGAGGGAGAGAGAGAGAGAGGGAGACACAGAATCCGAAGCAGGCTCCAGGCTCTGAGCTGTCAGCACAGAGCCCCACCTGGGGCTCAAACTGGAGAATGGCAAGATCATGACCTAGGCCCAAGTCGGATGCTCAGCCGACTGAGCCACCCCAGTGGCCCCCCCTTTTTTTCTTTTTTAAATTTATTTATTTATTTCGAGAGAGAGTGAGCATGAGCGGGGGAGTGGCAGAGAGAGAGAGGGAGAGAGAGAGAATCAGAATCAGGTCCCGTACTGTCAGCACAGAGCCCAATGTGGGGCTCGAACTCACGAACTGAGATCACAACCTGAGCCGAAATCAAGAGTTGGACGTTTAACAGACTGCACCACCCAGGCGCCCCTGCGCCCAAGTACTTTTAGACACTGGCAATGTAACAGTGAAAAAGAAGAAAGAGCAACAGGCAAAACTGAGCCGCTTGAACAGGTAGTCAGGCCACAGCTCGTTAAGAAAGGGACATTTGCATCAGGACTGGACAGTGCTGAGGGAGTTAGCTGTGGGATTCCTGGACAAGGGGCAGGACTGGACTTACTCTGAGCGAGGTGTTTGGGGAGCCACCAAAGGGCTGGGCAGGGGAGTGACATGGTGGCATCTGTTTTGAAAGGGTTGCTCTGGGGGCACCTGAGCGGCTCAGTTGGTTAAGCATCCGACTCTTGGTTTCGGCTCAGGTCACGATCTCACGGTTCATGGGACAGAACCCCGTGTCACGCTCCGCGTGGTCAGTGCAGAGCCTGCTTGGGACTCTCCCTCCCTCCCTGTGCCCCTCCCCTGCTCTCTCTCCCTCTCTCTCAAAGTAAATAAACTTAAAAAAAAAAAAAAAGAAAAAGAAAAAAGGAAGAGTCCCTCTGGCTGCCATGGTGGAGAGTGGTCTCCTTGGGGCAGGGGCAGAGGGAGGGAGACCAGACCGGGGTGGTACCAGTAAAGGGAGTGAACAGTGGTCAAATTTTGGATGTATTTTGAAGATGGAGCCACCAGGATTTCCTGGTGGGGAAATGGGAGGTGTGAGGGATGAGTTGGGGCTGACGGCCGTGAGCTTTGGAGCCTGAACAGCTGAGGGGGAGAGGTCTGAGAGGAGGAAGTTTTGGGGGAACGACAGGATGCTTGGTCGGAGACACCCGTCAGACACCCTTACAGAGGCAATCCACGAGTCTGGGGTCCAGGGTCCTGCTCTGGGCTGTGGCTTCCTCACGAGGTGGTGGGGAGGACCAGAGGTTTTCCCCGAGGTTCCAAAGAAGACCCTCAGGGGCCGAGACAGCGCAAGAGGAAGGGATCCTGTGCCTTCACTCTCGGGCTGGAGAGAAGTTTCCGGAACACAGATCTAGTGGAGCCCCTGGGTTCCCCTCCAGTGCACACTGTCCGTGGTCCTCAGTCTACCCTGCCCTGGGAGGCTGCTGGGTTCTCTTTTGCTCTGGGATTTGAGGCGCACCCGAGAGCAGAGGCTTTACCCACCACGCCCCCGCCCCCACCAACTGGTGGTGAGGGCCTGGCGGTGCCCCCTGGTGGCATGCTTGGGCCTGACAACCTCCTCCCTCCTCCCCCAGCGCGACTGTCAAAACTACGTGAAGATCCTCCTTCCGCTCAACAGCAGCCACCTGTTCACCTGCGGCACAGCAGCCTTCAGCCCCGTGTGCACCTACATCGTGAGTGTCCCCCTCCGCGCCAGGAGCCGTTCTCCAGCACCGATCCCTGGTCAAGGGCAGGACCCAGGGCCAAGCTTCTAGGGAACAGTGGGCTCTGAGAGCCCTGAGGCCCCGCCCCACATCTGGTGGCCGGGTTGGCCTGCAGGGGGAAGGAGGGGTGCCTGTGAGCACCCTGGCTGACCCAGGACACCACCTCTTGCTTCCTCTAGCCGTCCCCTGCCCTCACTCAGCTCCGGAGCCCACCTCATGCACCCCTCCTCGCACACACTCTTGCGTTTCTGCTTTTCACCCGCCTGTGGCGGAGGGCGGCACTTTGAGGCAGCGGGTTGCAGCACGGGAGTCAGATGTGCCCGGGTGTGAATCACATTGCTGCCCCTTCGAGTACCGTCTAGTCTCCTCTGTGTCCCCTGGGGCCGGTAGGGCCCACCACACAGGGCCACTGCCAGGCGGTGCCAGCACTGTGCCCCCGGTGCAGAGATGAGGGTGGTCTGCCTCCCACCTCTCCCCCCACAGAGCTGCCTTCTGGGGCACACCTCCCTCCTTTCCCTCCGGGGCCGCAGGCTCCTTGGTGAGCCCCTGAGCTCTCCTGTCTGCTTCCCTGCAGAGTGTGGAGAACTTCACTCTGGCACAGGACGAGGCGGGGAACATCCTCCTGGAGGATGGCAAGGGCCGATGTCCCTTTGACCCCAATTTCAAGTCTACGGCCCTGGTGGTTGGTGAGTGGTGGGGGCAGAGTGGCAGGAGGGGCTCACTGAGGCTCCATGTGCGGGGCGGGGGGGGGGGGTGAGGGGGTGGGGGGGTGGCCCCCAGGCCTGAGCTGGTGGGTTCACGCCATGCTGATTCCCAGGGGGCACGGGGCGACCCTTGGCTGCCCTTGCTTTGGCTGTTCCCAGTTGCCGCTCTCTTCCCTGTCCACCTCAGGCGCGGTGGGCAGTGCTGGGGTCACTCCGGGCCCTGAGCGGGCGGAAGGGGCCGTGCCGAGGGGCCATTCCCATGGGAACATTCTCTTGGCAGACGGTGAGCTGTACACTGGAACAGTCAGCAGCTTCCAAGGCAATGACCCGGCCATCTCCCGGAGCCAGAGCCTCCGCCCGACCAAGACCGAGAGCTCCCTCAACTGGCTCCAAGGTGAAGTCCTCCCCACGCACCCGGTGGGCAGTCCCCGGAGCCCAGGGAGGGGCGCGCTCTCCCTGCAGGGCCGAGAACACTCTCCCGCCTGTCCGGGATGCCCGGGCTGACTCCGTGCTCCCCGTCGGCCCCCAGACCCAGCGTTTGTGGCCTCAGCCTACGTTCCCGAGAGCCTGGGCAGTTTGCAGGGGGACGATGACAAGATCTACTTCTTCTTCAGCGAGACTGGCCAGGAGTTTGAGTTTTTCGAGAACACCATCGTGTCCCGCATCGCCCGCATCTGCAAGGTGAGGGACGGGCCGCCCCGGAGACCCCAAAGGCTCCTCGGGTACAGGATCAGGAAACGCCAGGAGATGGCATCTCCTGTCCTCCAGGAGGAACAGCTTGGCTAACTGCTTTCCTCTCTCTCCTTTTAAATGAGAATAGCTCTTAATGGTTTTTTTCCTATTTAAGAAAATGTGGAAATACAGAAAAGTGTGCACAACAGTCACTTACAAGGTAAAGAGGCAGCGGACCATCGCGATCCAGAGCATAGTCTCAAACCAGGCTGCCTCGGTTCAAACCCCACTGGGTCCTGTGACCTTGGGCAAGTCCCGTGCCCTCTCAGTCAGCGTCCTCGTCTGTTCAGTGATGTTGCGTGGGTAAAACCCATCCACAGAAAGCTCTGGGTAAAACCCATCCACAGAAAGCTCTCAGGAGCGTGGTACGCAACAACTAGATGTGGACCGGGTTAGCGTTAGAACCCTGCTGCCTCACCACAAGTGACCACGCTGTTAACGTTTTAGAACGCCCCTTGGGAATCTTTCTTTGTATATGCGTAAATATATACGTATTTGCGTTATTAAAACACCGCTTACAAAGCAAGAGTTCTACTGTAATGCGGGTATTTAGGTGTTTGCTGGGAATCGTGACCTCTTTCCCTGCGTGTAGGCAGACCCCGCTCTGTTTCTGGCTGTTCCACGGTGAGGGAACTGTCCTTTACTCGGCCGGCCTCCTGGACATTGCCGTCAAGTCCTCTTGATTTGGTTTATTTATTTTGTATATTTAAAGTTTCTTTATTTATTTTGAGACAGAGAGACAGCACGAGTCGGGGAGGGAGAGAGGGAGAATCCCAAGCAGGCTCCGCACTTGTCAGCGCAGAGCCCCTGTGCGTTGCTCGAACTCACGAACCTCAGGATCACGACCTGAGCCGAAGTCGGACGCTCAACCGACTGAGTTCCCCCGGGCGCCCCGCTTCTTGCTTTTAAATGGAACTCGGCCCCAGCCGTGGCTTGCCCTTCCCAGGGTCTGGGTCAGCTACCACTACCACTGGGGAGGGGCCGCAAGGGGCACCAGGCTCCCCCTGCCTCCCAGCCCCCGCCCAGGCTGAGCCCAGTGTCTCTCCCCCTCCCCCAGGGTGACGAGGGCGGCGAGCGGGTCCTGCAGCAACGCTGGACGTCCTTCCTCAAGGCCCAGCTGCTCTGCTCGCGGCCCGACGACGGCTTCCCGTTCAACGTGCTGCAGGACGTCTTCACGCTGAGCCCCAGCCCCCAGGACTGGCGGGACACCCTCTTCTATGGGGTCTTCACATCCCAGTGGTACGGCCCCCGGGGACCTAATCAGAGATGGGACGGCTGGGGGGTGACGGGACTGGGGCCCAAAGCCGGCCTTGGGGCTAAGCCGGCCTCGTGCGGAGCCCCGGGGCTCCTGGGTTAATCCAGCCATTTCCACGGTAGGCACAGGGGGACCACGGAGGGCTCCGCCCTGTGTGTCTTCACCATGAAAGACGTGCAGAAGGCCTTCAACGGCCTGTACAAGGAGGTGAACCGGGAGACACAGCAGTGGTACACTGTGACCCACCCAGTGCCCACACCCCGTCCCGGAGCGGTAAGTGCTGCTCTCTGCACCCGGGTGGGGTGCGGATGACAAAGGTCCCCACACCGTGCTGGGCTCCTTGGGCTTCTCTGAGCCTGTTTCCTCTTCTTGAACGTGGGGACAAGAGCCAGGCCTGCTTGTCTTACTGGGTTACACGTGGCTACGAATGCTGGAATGCCGTAGCCCTATCTAGAGTGAGCAGGTGTGTGCCCATCGGGACGCTTAGTGCACGCTTCTGTCATTGTCCCTGCACCCGCGTCTCTCCCCTGCCCAGCTGTGAGCTCCTCCTCTAGCTGTTGAGTGACGCGCGGCCCGGCCGTGGGGATATCGTCCTTCTTTCCATCCAGCTTAATAGGCTGCCCATAATGGCAGCCTGTTGCCATTGGACCTTGAAACAGGGATTTGAGTGCCGGGGGTTCATAAGGGAGGTGATTCAGGAAGCACCGTGAGGGAATAGGAAAGCTAGAGGAGGAAGCAGAGCCAACGGAGGGCGTCCCCGAGCCGTCACCGTCGTGGGCACCTGGGGCCCTGGGAGGGCACCTTCATGCCCCCCGCACTAGGAGACCCTGGTTAGCCTAGGCTTCCTTCCGGCACTGGTGAAAGGTTGCTGAAGCCGCAGAAGCGTGGCATGCTTCCTGAGGCCTGGGGGAGGGCGAGGGGCCTGGGCAGGGAGGGGAACCCTGCCGGCCAGGGCCCCTGGGTGCCCCACACCCAGGCTTCGCCCCGGGGCCTCCCGATCGGTGTGCTGGCTCCCTGCAGCACCGCGGGTGACGTGCAGCGGCGTCTGCGGGGCGGGCGGGTGGCCCTGCCGTCCACCGCGGGGGCGGGGCCTGGCAATCCCGGCGGCGGCCACGCGGTTCCCGCCCGGCTGGCCGCTCTAAGCGGCACCGGCCTCACGCCGCCGCCTTCTCCTTCAGTGCATCACCGACAGTGCCCGGGAGAGGAAGATCAGCTCGTCCCTGCAACTCCCAGACCGTGTGCTGAACTTCCTCAAGGACCACTTCCTGATGGACGGGCAGGTCCGCAGCCGCCTGCTGCTGCTGCAGCCCCGCGCCCGCTACCAGCGCGTGGCCGTGCACCGCGTGGCCGGCCTGCACCACACCTACGACGTGCTCTTCCTGGGCACCAGTAAGTGCCCGCGGCGGGGCGGGCTCGGGCTCGGGGGACGCGGCTGTGGGGCTGTGGGCCTGAGCGCTGTCCGTGTTCCAGGCGATGGCCGGCTGCACAAGGCGGTGGGCGTGGGCCCCAGGGTGCACATCGTCGAGGAGCTCCAGATCTTCTCGCCAGGACAGCCCGTGCAGAACCTGCTGCTGGACGCCAGCAGGGTGAGCTGGAGGAGGAGCCCGGGGAGCACGTCCGGGTGCCCCTCATTACCGATAAGCGGGCCCCAGCCAGCTTCTCCCTGGCGCCTGCAGGATGGAAAGTTCCAGTCTCGTGGCATGAGCCAACGGAAAGTGGGGTGCCCGGGGGCGTAAGAGGAGGCCCCCTGGGGAGTGGCTCTGGTGGGCACGCGAGCCAGGTGCAGCTGTGCGAGGCGGCCCCGGGCGCCCGTGCCCGCCTCTCACCCCCCGCCCCGTGTCTGTGCAGGGACTGCTCTACGCTGCCTCCCACTCAGGCGTAGTCCAGGTGCCTGTGGCCAACTGCAGCCTGTACCAGAGCTGTGGGGACTGTGTCCTCGCCCGGGACCCCTACTGTGCTTGGAGCGGTTCCAGCTGCAGACACGTCAGCCTCTACCAACCTGAGGCGGCCTCCAGGTGAGAGCTTCTGCAGGCCCTTCCCATTGTCCCACTTGTCCATCCTGTGCCCTTGGCCTCAGAGCACCTTCCACAGGCCCTCCTTTTTTTTTTCTTTTTTTTAAACATTACCCTTCTGACTCTCAAAAGGGTTCTGGCTTAGGCAAGAAATTATGTTTGCCTTACCCATTCGGTAGTGGAAGTGTCGCAGCAATGAAAAATTAGCGTGCAAATTTTTCTTTAACAAAAAATAAGGGCTACGCAACAATCCGTTAACAAAACCCATTAAAAATGGCTTTCAAGAGAACTAAGGTTGTAAAATGTTCATACGGAAAACCTAAAGAGTGGAGAGAAGCGTAAACAAAATAAAAACTGTCGCTAATCCCACCACCTAGAGAGAATCCCAGTGAGATTTTGATGGAAATATAGCCTCCCAGACTTTTCTCTATATATGTAAAATACAAATACATGTGTTTTATTTATTTTAATTTTTTTAATGTTTTTTTAAGAGCAAGGGGGAGAGAGAGAGAGAGAGCGAGGGCGAGAGAGAGCGCTAGTGGGGGAGGGGCAGAGAGCGAGAGGAAGATAGAATCCGAAGCAGGCCCCAGACTCCGAGCTGTCAGCACAGAGCCCAACGTGGGCCTCAACCTCAACAAACTGTGAGATCATGACCTGAGCCGCAGTCGGACACCCAACCAACCGAGTCACCCAGGCGCTCCAAAATACATGTATTTTATTTTATTATTATTTTTTTTTAATGTCTTAATGTTTATCTTTGAAAGAGACAGAGACAGAGCATGAGTGAGGGAGGGAGGGGCAGAGAGAGAGGGAGACACAGAATCCGAAGCAGGCTCCGGACTCCGAGCTGTCAGCACAGACCCCAATGTGAGACTCGAACCCACAAACCCGAGATCATGACCTGAGCCAAAGTCTGGCTCTTAACTGACTGAGCCACCCAGGTGCCCCTACATGTATTTTAAATAAAGATGGAATCTGTCCCCCTTGTAGTGACCTTGCTTCACACACATGGAGACCTGGTGCCGATTTTATATTTCAGAGAATCACATACGAGTACACACATGTCCACCTGGAAGGATGCACCACAAATACTCCCCATCACGGTTACCAGATGGTGGGTTGTGTGTGGCTTCCGTAGTGTTTTCAGCCTTTGTACTTGGTTGAGTTTTTAGGTTTTCTGAGTATATCAAGAATGACTTTTAAGGGGCTTCTGGGTGGCTCAGTCAGTTAAGCGTCCAACTTCGGCTCAGGTCATGATTTCAAGGTTTGCGAGTTCAAGCCCCGTGTCGGGCTCTGTGCTGACAGCTCAGACCCTGGAGCCTGCTTCAGAGTCTGTGTCTCCCTCTCCCTCTGCCCCTCCCCCACTCGTGCTCTGTCTCCGTCTCTCAAAAATAAATAAAACCATTAAAAATTTTTATAACAGGTTAGAAAAAAGAATGACTTTTATTTTTTATTACGTTTTATGTTTTCTAAAAGCTCATATTGCTTTCGTAATTCAGGGGAGTGTGACGGTAACTTGTATTTAGAATAGATAATGTATAAACAAACAGAGGAGGTGCTGGCTCAGAACCTGCAGGTGGGGAATCAGCATGGGGAAGCTGCCTTTTTACTCCTGCTTTGGTCCTGGTGGTCCCTGAGCCTCCCTAGGCCCTTGGCCAGGCCTGGGTCTGCAGGGCCACGTGATGGCCTGGCTGCACTGAGGGGGGGGGGGGGGGGTCCGGGGAGGGGCGATGCAGGCTCACAGTGGTTTCCTGGCTTATCCCAGACTGTCTCTTGGTCCCCAGGCCGTGGATCCAGGACATTGAGGGGGCGAACGCCAGGGGCCTCTGCAACACGTCCTCAGCCCGGTTTCCGGCTCCTGTACTAACAGGTAAACTGCCCTGTCCGAGCTGGAGAGGTGGGGGCCAAGTCCGCTGAGAAGCCTTCTGCAGGCAACGGTGGGTATAAATGCCCTTCCTTCTGTCCACGTCCCAGACTCAGAGTCCCCCGAGTTTTCCATCATGGTACAAGGATCACAGTCCAGGGAGAGGCGGGTGAGCTCGGGGCCACCGTGGATGCCGGGCCCCCCCTCACCCCGTGCGTCTTCTGTCTGTAGGCGAGAAGCCGTGTGAGCGGGTCCAGTTTCAGCCCAACACGGTGAACACGTTGGCCTGCCCCCTCCTCTCCAACCTGGCCACCCGGCTCTGGCTCCACGACGGGGCCCCCGTCAACGCCTCGGCCTCCTGCCGCGTGTTACCTACTGGGGACCTGCTGCTGGTGGGCAGCCAGCAGGAACTGGGGGTGTTCCAGTGCTGGTCGCTGGAGGAGGGCTTCTGGCAGCTGGTGGCCAATTACTGCCCAAAGGTTGTAGAGGACCTGATCGCGGACCGAGCAGACCGGAGCGGCGGCGTGCCCGTCGTCATCAGCACGTCGCGGGTGAGCGCGCCGGCCGGCGGCAAGGCCAGCTGGGGTGCGGACAAGTCCTACTGGACCGAGTTCCTGGTGATGTGCGCGCTCTTCGTGTTCGCTGTGGTGCTCCTGATTTTATTCTTCCTCTACCGGCACCGGGGCGGCATGAAAGTCTTCCTGAAGCAGGGGGAGTGTGCCAGTGTGCACCCCAAGACCCGCCCTACGGCGCTGCCACCTGAGACCCGGCCGCTTAACGGCGTAGGCCCCCCTAGCACCCCTCTCGACCACCGAGGCTACCAGGCCCTGTCAGACAGCCCCCCGGGGCCCCGCGTCTTCACGGAGTCCGAGAAGAGGCCGCTCAGCATCCAGGACAGCTTTGTGGAGGTGTCCCCGGTGTGCCCCCGGCCCCGGGTCCGCCTGGGCTCTGAGATCCGGGACTCCGTGGTGTGAGAGCTGACTTCTAGAGGAGTCCACCTTGGCTTCAGAGGCCGTGAGTGCTCAGAGGGGGTCAGCCGGGCCTCCGCTTCTCGCGGAACACAACTGTGGCGCCCGACCCTCGTGAGCGATGGAGCGGGCCACGTAGCGAGGCCCCCTCCGACCCACAGCCGCGGCCCCGGAGGTCCCAGCTGAAGATGGGGGCCTGTCTCGATGGACAGAAGAGCGCTCCCTGTGTAAACTGAGCCCTTTGTTTAAACAACGGAAAATGTGAAACAGGAGTGAGGAGGAGACAGCCCGGAGCCCCAGGCGCGCACGCAGCCCCTCCCGCAGCCTCAGCCTCGGAGGCGTGGGAATTCGCCCAAAGTGGTGGTCTGAGACAGAGCTGGGCACCCCCACCGGCTGGCCTCTTCCGCCTTCTGCCTTAGCCTGCCGCCACCGGCTGCCCCTGGTCTCTGCCGAGGCAAGGGCCGGCTCGGGCTCCGTGCGTCCTGCCTCGACGGCTGGCCGGCCCATTACAGCCATCATCCCATCACCTCAGGGACCGGGGGGAGGGGGGGGTGCTACACCGCCCCCGCAGCCCTCCCAAGGCCCTGGGCTCCGGCTCACCTGCTGGACCTTTCCAGCCTGTATCAGGCTGTGGCCACGTGTGAGAGGGGGCAGCGCGAGCCCGGGAGAGAGTTTGTGACGATGGACGCCTTTCTCTCGGAAGCCTGCCTTCCTCCACCCCAGCCTGCAAACCTGTGTCCCTTTTCCCCACATCTACCCCAGACTCCCCCCTAAACCTAGTCCTGCCCAGAGTCCATCCCCTGTACCTTGCCTGCCCCCATTCTAAGGTATATGGACACTGCCCAACACAGGGGCCCTGAGTTTATGTGGGTTTTATATTTTTTTTTAATGAGATGCACTTTACTTTTTTTTTCTTTTTTTAAATAAAATCTAAAGAATAGAAACAATCATGGCCTTTCCTCTTAAAGGACTGTGACTTAAAAAAAATTTTTTTTTAATGTTTATTTATTTTTTGAGAGAGACAGAGTGTGAGGGGGGAGGGGCAGAGAGAGAGGGAGACACAGAATCCAAAACAGGCTCCAGGCTCTGAGCTGTCAGCACAGAGCCCGACTCGGGCTCAAACTCATGAACGGTGAGATCATGACCTGGCTCATGACCTGAACCACCCAGGGGATCCTACTTTTTTTTTTTTTTTTAAATGTTTGTTTATTTTGAGAGAGGGAGAGAGAGAGAGCATGCACACATGCACACAAGAAGGAGAGGGACAGAGAGAGAATCCTAAGCAGGTTCTGCCCTGTCCGTGCAGAGCCTGATGCAGGGCTCGAACTCACGAACTGCAAGATCATAACCTGAGCCAAAATGGAGAGTCGGGACACTCCACCCAGGCACCCCAAAGGACTGTTATTTTTTGAGGTTGGTCTAGTTCTCTGAGTTCTGAAAGGTTCTGAACCTCCTCGTTCCAGGGGCTAGTGGGCCAGAACCAGCCTGGCCTGGCTAACTCCATCTCTCAGTGGAGTATGGTCCTTAAGGTGGGAAGTGTAATGCCCTGATGGGTTGGGGGCAAGGAACTCATTTGCTTTCCCTCAGCCCCTTTACTCAGCACCTTCCCCAGTCCATTCAGGGTGACAGCACAGGGGATCAGGGGTTTTGTCATTTTCTTAGTTTTCAAAATTTTTTTACAATTTTTTTTTTGTGTAAAAAAAATTTTTTTAACATTTTATTATTATTTTTTTTAACATTTATTTATTTTTGGGACAGAGAGAGACAGAGCATGAACGGGGGAGGGGCAGAGTGAGAGGGAGACACAGAATCGGAAACAGGCTCCAGGCTCCGAGCCATCAGCCCAGAGCCCGACGCGGGGCTCGAACTCACGGACCGCGAGATCGTGACCTGGCTGAAGTCGGACGCTTAACCAACTGCGCCACCCAGGCACCCCTAACATTTTATTTTTGAGAGAGAAAGAGTGCGAGTGGGGGAAGGGCAGAGAGAGAATTGCAGAATCCGAAGCAGGCTCCAGGCTCCGAGCTGCCAGCACAGAGCCCGATGCGGGGCTGGAACTCATGAACCGTGAGATCATGACCTGAGCCGAAGTCGGACGCTTAACCGATGGAGCCGCCCAGGTGCCCCAAAATTTTATTTTTTGAACGATCATACAGTAAAACTGATGGTTTTTTTTCTTTTGGCACACAGTTGTGTAAATTCTCACACGTGTAGAAATTCATGTAACCACCACCACCATGAGGATATAGAGGGGTTCCATCTGTCCTGCTACCCTTTATACTCACACCCTCAGTGGAGGGTGGGCCAGGTGAGCTACAGTCTCACTTCCTCTTGCCCCTTTAAAAAACTTTTTTTTCATGTCTGTTTATTTTTGAGAGAGAGAGAGCAGAGGAGGGACAGAGAGAGAGGGAGACAAAATCTGAAGCAGGCTCCAGGCTCTGCACAGAGCCCGATGTGGGCCTTGAACCCACGAAATGCGAGAGCCCAATGTGGGGCTTGAAACCATGAAATGCGAGATCATGACCTGAGCTGAAGTCGAAAGCTCAACCGACTGAGCCACCCAGCCCCCACCCCCACCCCCACTGGCCCTTTAAATCCTGTTGTTCCCAGTATGACCAAAGGTTCCTGGAAGTCCAGTCCTGTCCCATACCTGTGTTTCTAGTATCACGCAAAGGGTCAAAACATCTACACCTTTATTATAGATTAGTAGAACACAAATAGAGCGATGACAGTGACAGGAGAGGCCCCGCCATGGAGGGCCTTCCCCTGCCTGGAGCAGGACTGCACAGTGCCAGCTCTGGGCTAGGCCAGCTCGGCCGGCCCTGGCAACACAGGCATGACCTCGGCCACAGCTCAGCAGTGGAAAGGCTCTTGGGCAGGGTGCTTGCTGGGACACATGGCTGTGGCTCCTGTCACAGGACAATCTTAAAGGAGCTGAACAAGAGAAAAGTGGCTCGGGTTTTCTGCTGGAAGAGGAGGGGAGACACTAACCCCAAACTTACCCACATCTTCCCTAAGACCCTTTGGAATGGGCTGACCCACGTCTGTCCGTCCCCTTTGGAAGAGCTGCCCTGAGACGCTGAGAGGAACTGGGGCCTTCTCAGCCCGGCTGCCACCTCCCATCCCAACATCCCAGGCCCAGCTGCAGCAGGCGGGGACCCAGGGGTAACCAGAACGCAGGGGGACCGTGACCTCATACCTGGCAAAGTCTGGTGAGCGGGAGATGACGTGCTGGAACTCTGAGAGGTTGATGGTGCCATCCCGATCGATGTCGGACTCTTCCAGGATCTGGGAAAGGACAGCTTCAGGCCAAGTCCTAGCCCTCCCCTCCCGCTCCCTGGCCCGGCCCGGCCCGGCTACTCACGTTGTCAATGAGTTGTTTCATCTCTGAAGCACTAAGCTGCGTGTCCTCGCCCGGGCCCGTGAGGCAGTTCACGAGCTGGCTCAGGTCTTCTCGGTTCAGGGTTCCATCATCATCGAAGTCTATGGACAGACGCAGGAAGCCAGAAAGTATGTGGTCAGTGTGAGTTCCAAGGCTCCACAGAGACCCCCGGCTCCCGAGCAGGAACACCACCACCAGGACCATGTGGGAGCAGGCCATGTCAGGCCAGGCTGCTCCTGGCCCTCACCGAAGATGCGGAAGGCATAGTGGGACTTGAGGTCTGGAGTCGCTGTGTCACTGAACACACTGAGGAGGTCCAGGAAGTCCTCGAAGCTCAGGCTGTCCCTCGCTGGCGATGTGGAGAAGACTCTGCAGATTCGCTCCTTGAAGGGGTTGGCCTAGGCAAGAGAGCCTTCTGTGAACACCATGGGATGTAGCCCAGGTCACACACTCCTCAAACCCTGCCAGGAACTGGAGGGAGTAGGTCACGGTACCATGAGCTTGGGCTCACGGGAGAGCATGCTCAGTGTTTTGGGACCAGCACGGAGGGTGGGAGAGCCAACTGACTGAGGAAGGGACAGGGACGGCTGTAACCGAGTCAGTTTGACCCAACAGCAGGCCTAGGGGCAGAGAAGGAAGATGAAAGCATCCTAAGCAGAGAACAAGATGGGCTGGTTACTATAAAACACGTTTACTTGAACACTCACTGTGTTATAGGCACCAGGCCGGGCCCTTTGCCTAAAAATTTTCACAGCAACCCTGTGGAGAGGCATTTGGCCTCTGGAATAGAGCTTCTCAAACTTTAATACAGAAACTTAACTCCTTTTATTTATTTATTATTATTTTCAGGCTCATTTATTTTGAGAGAGAGAGACAGACAGACAAAGCTAGAACAGGGGAGGGACAGAGAGAGAGAGGGAGAGAGAGAGAATCCCAAGCAGGCTCTGCACTGTCAGGACAGAGCCCGACGCAGGGCTTGAACTCACAAGTTGTGAGATGACCTGAGCCAAAATCAAGAGCGGACGCTAAACCAACTGAGCCACCCAGGCGCCCCTCAACTCCTTTTAAAGGACAAAACTTAGGGGTGCCTGGGTGGCTGAGTTGGTTAAGCGGCCAACTTCGGCCCAGGTCATGATCTCACAGTCCATGGGTTCGAGCCCCGCATCAGGTTCTGTGCTGACAGCTCAGAGCCTGGAGCCTGCTTTGGATTCTGTGACTTGCTCTCTCTCTGCACCCCCCCCCCTGCCCCCCTGCCCTGCTCATACTCTATCTGTCTCTCTCTCAAAAATGAATAAACATTAAAAAATAATAAAAAATATAATAAAGGACAAAACTTACTTGACTCTCCAATAATATGTCCAAGAATCCCAGTTTGAAAAGCACCATTCTAGTTAATTCCACTGGGTGATTTTGATAAAGCCCTTGTCCCCAGGAAATTGGGACTAAATGGAGGAAAGACCAGAATGGGGGACTAGTGACCACATGATCTCAAGATGAATAGCAGAGGCAGGGTGGGGGACTGGCACCTTGAGCTCTGGAAGGCTGAGGATCTGCTCCAAGGACACTCGTGTGTGCAGTGACTCCTCCGTGCTCCGGTGCTCCTGAGGAAGCAGCTCACAAAACCGCCTGTGGGCTCTGGCAGAAGGAGAGGAACCTGTTGGCAAACCTTCCTGTGTGTATCACATCCCCACTCCTCGCCTTGTTACCCATTATAAACCAGGTGACAAGCTAAGCCACATACACAGAGCTTCTCAGCCATCAGGCATAAGCCAAAGGGAGATATGTCACCAGACTACAGGCTGGGAGTCCATTCATGCAATGGGTATTTACTGAGGGCCTACTGTGTGCCAGGCACTGTACTGGGACTGGCTCTAGAGCTCCCAGAGGGATGGAGAGGGTGCAGAAGGAGCCAGCAGTTGGCCCTGAAAAACAGTGAGAAAAGAGTAAAGTCGAAACCTCACTTTCATTTCACTCCAGGGATCTCCAGCTCCTCAAAGCCTTCCATTTTAGCAGCTACCTAAACGATCTCTTCCTCCGCCCCCAGCTCCTTCCCACTGGGATTATTTTTGCCAAGAGAAGCCAAGGAATCGCCTCACTCAAGCGCCTTCACCACAAAAAGCTGGCACACGGCTAGGAAGGGGTTTCCAGCCCGAATTCAAATCCTCTCACTTGGAGCATACTCTTAGGCAAGTAAACAAACTTTTCGGAAACCTGATTCATTGTCCCCCGCACCTCCCTCCTAAGGATTGAATTAGGTAATATAGGCAAGCACTTCGCACAGTTGCTGGCGCACGACGAGTGCTCAGTAAGCGTTAACGGTTACTGTATATATTCAGGTCAAGTTACGAGGGGCCGGGCTCCCGGTAGGCGAAGTCCGCCGAGCCCCCGCCGGGCTGGAGCAGGAAGTTCGATAACGCAGGAGCCAGGGAGCGCAGGCCCCGGAGCGCCCAGCCCGGGCGGAGGCTTCGGGGTGGCTCTGCGGTGCGCATCGGGGCCCCCTGAGCCGGCGGGGAGGGCTCGCGGCCGGGGCGCGGGCACCTGCTCGGCCGCGGGCCCCGTCCCTCCCCCTGGGGGACCCTTTGTTAAACTCGTCTGTGGACAGAGCCCCCCGAAGTCGCCTCTAGAAGATCCGGGAGCTGAGGTTCGAGACGGCACTTACAGGAGGATCTCCTGCTTGGTCAGGAACGTCAAGTCCTGGAAAGCAAAACGGGAGGGGTTCAGCGGGCCTCCCGGAGGCCGCGCCCGTCCTACCGCCCGCCCCGGTACCCAGCCCCGGGACCCCGCTCCCAGCGCAGGCCCGCGCGCAAACTCCCCGGGGACCGGCGTCCCGCGCACCTGGTACTCGGCCAGCAGCTCCTTGGACAGGCGACTGCCCGAGCCCCCCATCGCCGCGCAGCGCGCAGAACTCCGCCAACTTGTCTCGGGGCGCCGGCAACTTTTTCACTTCCGCCCTCGGGCCGCGTCACCGCCCCGTTCCCGCGGCAACCGCTCCTGGGGCCACCGCCCCCGGGCCCGCCCCCTCCTTAAAGCGCCCTGGCGCTCCCGGCCGGGTTCAGCGGGCCCGCTTCGGGAGGTCCGCGGCTAGCTGGAGGCGGGGCCCGGAGCGGGGCCGGACGCTCTGGGGGCGGAGCCCAGCCCGCACGACCCCGCCTCTGAAGCGGACGGGGCGGGGCCCGCCGCGCGCGGGCGTGCGGACTGCGCATGCGTCCGGCACGCCACTGCCTCGCCATGGCTGGGATAGGATCTTGCGGCGAGTGTCGCGTTGCGTCCGGTTCGACTGCAGTCGGTGATGGCGGAGGCTTTGGGCGCGGCCCGGTAGGGGCATCAGGGAAGTACCTGGTGCCTGGATATCCGGGAAGCCTCGAGAATCGCTACGTGGCCGAAGGCTGCCGGCCAAGCATCCGCTCGGCGAGGGCTTTTTCATTCAGCTCGTACCACTGTGCCCTCGCCGCACGTGTTGCAGCCCGCATGCCACCTCCAGAAATCACAGAACCTTGCGGCCCACTGAGGCTGTACGCAGAGTGCCGGGAGCCGTGCTTAGTGATCGGTTTTCACAAGGGCCCTGCAGGGTAGGTTCCCATTTTATAAATGGGGAGAACAGGTCCGGTGCGGGGTGGGGGGGGGGGTCCGTGACTTGTCTAAGCTCCATTTTGAAAGAGGTCACCCCAGTCTAAGTCTCTTTTCACGGCTCTCCATGGCCATACTGCTTACCCTAGCCGACGTGCTCTCTTCTGACCCACGTCGCTTCCAGAGGCGGTAAGGACCGAGGGTGACCTGTTTGCTCTTGTCCCCTCTCAATCTCTAGGAAAACGCTTGGCACGTAGAAGGCTTCAACGAATTGGATGCATGCATGCATGAACGAACCTACACTAGTCCAGAAGGTGAGGATTACAGGTTCCTGAGAGGAGGAGGTGGGAGTTTTCAGCTTTATTGAGGTATAATTGACACACTTGTTGGAATTCGTTCTTGACTCTCCTGATTTATTCTGCTTGCTGATCTTTGTGAAGTCTAAGCCTGATCATGTTGATTTCAGCTTAAAACTAATGATTAAAAACCAGTCTAGGACCCTCTGAAATCTGACTTCAGCCTCTGTCCCTTCCTCTTGGCTCTCAGTTCCTCTTCCGTCTTAGCCCCAGGGAAGCCTTTCCTGCTTCCCTAGACTAGGTTAGGAGTCTTATACTTACAGAATCCCCAGTGCAGTTTATGTTGACTTGGCTTACTTGTCTGTAAGCCCCGTGAAGAGCTAGGAGAATTGCGATCTACAGGATCTGAGAGGTGGCAGTTGTTGAGTAAATGTTGCTGAGTGACTTCCCCAGCACTGAATAAGGCCTTCATCTATCTGAGAGTGACTTTAGTAAGACTCACTATATCAGCATGTGAGTCCCACCATTGTGGAAATGTTCTCTTCCAAGAAGCGGGGGCTGCAGAGCAGTGAGAACACCAAAACCAGTCGAGGTGAGTGGAGTGTAGCCCAGTCCCAACCTGATCATCCTGACAGTAGGCTGGCTCTTCCTGTGCAAGAAAGGATTTTTCGGGCACCTAGGTGGCTCAGTCCATTAAGCGTCCGACTTCAGTTCAGGTCATGGTCTCGCAGTCTGTGAGTTCGAGCCCTGCATTGGGCTCTGTGCTGACAGCTCAGAACCTGGAGTGCTCTTCGGATTCTGTGTCTCCCTCCATCTCTGCCCCTCTCCCACTCGTGCTCTCTCTCTCTCTCTCTCTCTCTCTCTCTCTCTCTCTATCTCAAAAATGAATAAACGTTGAAAAAAATTAAAAAAAAAAAAAGGATTCATCTTTGGGTAGTAAAAGGATAGACAGGAAACAGGAAGCTGTCCTAGTGTCTCCTGTACTAGACTGAGGGGAGGGAGCACTGGCCAGCCAAGGCCAGTCCCTGGACTTCATGGTGAGACTATCTCTTCACAGTGAAGATGTGGAAATAGGCCCTGTGCCGTGGTGACCATCAGTGACATAGATCTCCCAGCCACCTCACTTGGTGCTAAGCCCTTCTTTGAACAGCCTTCTGATTATAATGTTGCTTCCTGGTACATTTTTATATAGAGGAGGGACTATACTGATTAGCCAATATGAACATTTTGTGCCGTTTGGCACGTTTCTCATTGTAAGTTATTAAATAGGCATTCTGAGCCTGGTTAGCATACCGTCCTGCCTTGCCTGATCAACTCTTGAAACAGTGTAAAACCTGAGTTGCTGATAATGCTTTTAACAATAGCTTCTAGGGGCTCCTGGGTGGCTTGGTTGAAAGTCCGACTTCTTGGCTCAGCTCATGATCTCGTGGTTCGTGAGTTCAAGCCCCACATTGGGCTTGCTACCATCAGCCTGTCAGTGAGGAACCCAGTTTGGATCCTCGTCCCCCTGTCTCTCTGCCCTTCCCCTGCTTGCACCTGCATACGTGCTCTCTCTCTCTCTCTCTGTCTCTCTCAAAATATAAATTTTTAAAAAAGTAGCTTCTAGTGTTTCCTGTGAAATTATTTTATTTATTTACTTATTTATGAGAGAGAAAGAATCTTTTTTTAAACAATTTTTTTATATGTTTTATTTATTTTTGAGAGAAAGAGAGACAGAGCACAACTGGGGGAGGGGCAGAGGGAGAGGGAGACACAGAATCCGAAGCAGCTCCAGGCTCCGAGCTGTCAGCACACAGCCCGACATGGGGCTCGAACGCACAAACCGTGAGATCATGACCTGAGCCCAAGTCAGATGCTTAACTGACTGAGCCACCCAGGCGCCCCAAGAAAGAGACAATCTTAAGCTCCACACCCAGCACAGAGCCCGATGCAGGGCTGGATCTCATGACCTTGGGATCATGACCTGAGCTGAACCACCAGGCTCCCCTTAGTTGAATTTCTTTTTTTTTTTTTAAGTTATGTTCAGGGGCGCCTGGGTGGCTCAGTCGGTTGGGCATCCGACTTCAGCTCAGGTCATGATCTCACAGTCCGTGCGTTCCGGCCCCACGTCGGGCTCCGTGCTGACAGCTCGGAGCCTGGAGCCTGCTTCAGATTCTGTGCCTCCCTCTGTCTCTGCCCCTACCCTGCTCATGCTGTCTCTAAATTTAAAAAAAATTAAAAAAAATTTTTAAAGTTCCAGGACATTTATTTCCCTGCTTATAATACTATTTCTTTCTTCCTGTTTCCCTTGGGACATTAGGTAGGATGGCCACACAAGCCTTCTCTGAGGCAGTGACATTTGATCTGAGACCTGAAAAACCCAGCCATGTGAAGAAAATCTGGGAAAAGGGTGTTGTAGGCAGGAAGCACAGAAGACACCAAGGCCCTGAGCAGAAACAAGTCCAGTAAGAGTGAAGAGCAGAGAGAGGTGTGAGAGAGAGAGGCACAGCTAAGGCTTGAGAGCCCAGAGCCCGCGGTGAGGAAGTGGACTTCATTCTCAGGGCTCAAGGTCACATTCCTAGTGAATGCTAGGGCTGGAATTCAAGCACCTCGTCAGCCCTTAAAACCTAATCTCTCACCTTTGTCCCAGGGTGATACCCACCTCACAGACTCGTCCGGGTCACTAGAGAAAACTTAGAACGTGCCTGGCGCAAGATAGACGTGCAACCGGTGTCCCCTTTCTCCTGGTTTTCCTGTAAAGGTTTGATCCTGTCACACACTCACTACTGATTGATCACTCTAAATTATTCTTCTTTATTCGTCCATAATGCTTTTTGCCTACTGGTTCACTTTATAAATATGACCAAATGCATTTTCTATGGATTCAACTGATCAGTATATCTTTACTTGTATTTTTAGCCCTCTGGTGTCATCTTAGCCCTGGGTCCTTTGTCCTAGCCCCTGGCTTTACATGTTATTCCAAATTTGTATCTCGCCCACACCTTACCCTTGACCTCCAGGTTTGACTGTCAGCTGTCTACACCATGTCTCGGATGCCCAGGTTCCCTCCTGGGCTCCTCCTCTTCAGTCCTCCCGTTTTCTAATCAGCCTGTGCCCACCCCCCACCCCACCATCAGCTCCACCAGCTCTGTAAATGCCACTGCAGTGTACCTTGTCTCTGAAGCTAGGTCCCTCCTACGTCTTCCCTGTGCCTCAGTGCCCCTAGGCAGCCTGTCGCGGGCCCTGTTGGTTGGGCCCTGCAGGCAGGGCCCACATCCCCTGCTCCTCTCCATCTGTTGCCACCTGTGCCAGCCAGTCTGCCTCTTCGCCCACCTGGCCGTCAGAGTCGCCTCCCGAATGGTCCCCTTCCGCTTTGCTCCCCTGCATCCACTTCCCCCACGGCATTTGGGAAAAAGGTTTATAAAGTATCAGATGGTCCTTCTGCCTAGAACCTCCCAGGGATTTCTTTTTTCATTTAGAATAAAACCCAAGCTCCTGACCGTGATGCATAAGGCCCTACAGCTAATCTGGCCCCTGCCTTCCTCCCCAGCCTCATTCCACCACCACCACCACCACCACCTGTTGGCCATGTTCTAGTTAATAGTGGCTTCCTTTCTGCTCTTGAATAGACCAAGCACCTGCCTGACTCAGGACCTTGGACTCGCTATTTGCTTTCCTAGAATACACTCTCCTCGACTCTTCATTGCAGGGTTTTTCTCATTCTGCGTGTCTTCACTCTGCTGTCACCTCAAAGAGCTGAGCCCTGCCCTATTATTGAAGTCCGATGCCCTGATCCCACCTTTTGGTTACCGTCTCTTGTATCATGTTTATTTCCCACAGAATACTATCACCGTGTTCATTTTGCTTGTTGTCTGACTCTACCACAGGATATAAATTCTATGACAATAGGGACCCTTTTCACCTTATTTGCTCCTATGTCCTCATTGCCTCATATGTAGCAGTTACTTTTTTTTTTAGGTAGGCTTCATGCCCAGCGTGCAGCCCAACACTGGGCTTGAACTCAGGACCCTGAGATCAAGACCTGAGCTGAGATCAAGAGTTGGACACTTAACCAGCTGAGCCGCTCAGGTGCCCCTGTAGTGGTTACTTTAAATAGTTGGATTTTGTGGCTCAGCTGAACATGGAGCAGGTGCGTGGAAGAGGTGCCCCCAGAATATCGGGAGTGGGTGTGAGGTGGCCGTTGACCCTGAATAAATGAATGAAGGAGAGAGTACGCGAATAGTCTTAAGTATATAGCTCAAATAAATAGCAAAGTGTTGGATTTCTTAAATCTCTTCTGAGACTCACTTAAAATTATTTTTAATTGTGGCAAAATATGCATAAAATTTCACCTCTTGACTATTTTTTTAATTTTTTTTTTTTAATTTCTATTTTTGAGAGAGAGACAGAGTGCAAGCAAGGGAGGGGCAGAGAGAGAGGGAGACAGGATCCGAAGCAGACTCTAGGCTCTGAGCTGTCAGCACAGAGCCAGATGCGGGGCTCTCACCCATGAACCCTGAGATCATGACCTGAGCCAAAGTCAGACACTCAACCGACTGAGCCCCACAGGTGCCCCGATGTCTTAACTGTTTCTAAGTGTATCGTACGGTAGTGTTAAATATACCACATGATTGACTCTTTTTATCTTGCAACAGTGAAACTCTGTACCATTAAACAACAAAAAACTCCCTCTTCCCTCTCCCGGCCCCTGACAGCCACCATTCTACTTTCTGTCTCTCTGAATTTGACTGCTCTCAGTACTTAATATAGATGGGATCATATGGTAGTGTTCATCCTTTAGTTCCTGGCTTATTTCACTGAACATGACGTCCTCCAGGTTCATCCATGTTGTGACGTGTGCCAGCATCTCCTTCCTTTGTAAAACTCAGTAATCCTCCACTGTGTGAATGTGCCACATTTTGTTTAGCCTTTCATCTGTCAGCGGACACTTGGGTGGTTTCTGCCTTTGGCTGCTGTGAAAAATGCTGCTGTGAACACAGGTGTACAAATATCTGTTTGAGCCTCTACTTTGAGTTGTAATCTCTACACTCAATGTGGGGCTCAAACTTACAACCCCAGGATCAAGAATCACATGCTCCAGGGGCACCTGGGTGGTGTTTGACTTGGGCTCAGGTCGTGATCTCATGGTTCGTGAATTGGAGGCCCATTTAGGGTCCTTTGTCCCCCTCTCTCTCTGCCCCTCCCCCGCTCATTCTCTCTTTCAAAAATAAATTAAAACGGGGGCGCCTGGGTGGCTCAGTCGGTTGAGTGTCCGACTTCGGCTCAGGTCATGATCTTGTGGTCCATGAGTTTGAACCCCTCATCGGGCTCTGTGCTGACAGGTCAGAGCCTGGAGCCTGTTTCAAATTGTGTCTCCCTCTCTCTCTCTGCCCCTCCCCTGCTCATGCGCTCTCTCTCTCTCTCTCTCTTGCTCTCTCTCTCTCTCTCTCTCTCTCTCTCCTTCTCTCAAATAAATAAACATTAAAGAAAAAAATTTTAGGGGCGCCTGGGTGGCTCAGTCGGTTAAGCGTCCAACTTCAGCTCAGGTCACGATCTCGCGGTCCGTGAGTTCGAGCCCCGCGTCGGGCTCTGGGCTGATGGCTCAGAGCCTGGAGCCTGCTTCCGATTCTGTGTCGCCCTCTTTCTCTGCCCCTCCCCCGTTCGTGCTCTCTCTCTCTGTCTCAAAAATAAATAAACTTTAAAAACAAAAAAAAAAAGAAAAAAATTTTAATGGAAATTGTTTTAAAAAATTAAAAGAAAAAGATTTGTTATTGTGGTGGGAGGCCTGGGTGGCTCAGTTGGTTAACCTGACTCTTAATTTCACCTGAGGTCATGATCTCACGGTTCATGGGTTCTAGCCTCATTTCAGGCTCTGCTATGTTTCTCTCTCTCAAAGTAAAGAAATCAACTTAAAAAAAAAAAAAAAAAGACTTGTTATTGTGGTAACAGCATAAGATTTACCATCTTAACCATTTCTTTTTTTTTTTTTTTTTAATTGTCAAATTGGCTAACATACAGTGTGTAAAGTGTGCTCTTGGTTTCTGGGGTAGATTTCAATTTTCTCAGCTACAAAATTGAAATTCTAGACCTATTAAGCTTGACCTTTTTTTTAAGTTTATTTATTTATTTTTGAGAGAGAGAAAGAGTGCACGTGTGCATCTGTGAGCAGGAAAAGGGCAGAGAGAGAATCCCAAGCAGGTTCTTTGCATCAGCTCAGAGCCCTTGAACTGTGAGATCATGACCTGAGCCGCAATCAGGAGTCAGACACCTGACTGAGCCACCCTGGCGCCCCTGAACTAGACCTTTGGTATGTAATTTTGTATGTTTTTTAATGTTTCCTTTCTGTTTCATTAATATGAAGTTTCTGGACCGGAAGAGCTGAGGAAGCCCAAACTTGAGCTGAAGCAACTCTACTGAGGTAAGCCTCCTTGTGAGGTCCTGAGCCAACAGCAGGCCCTTCTCCCGGACACCTGGGTCCACAGGGCTCCAAGGGCCGCGTGGGAGATGGGAGACAACCATGCATTTCCCCCTTGAAGGATCGACCCTGGTGCTTACGCACGTCCACACCCAAATGGCTCTCTGCGTGGCCATTTGGAATCACTACTGAACAGTGGAAAGGCTGTTCTTGTAAAAGGAGTGGTCAGCTTTGAAACCTTGGCCATTCTTATACAAAAGAATGCTGTTTCAGTTTTCTGTAGGGCCCTTTGATAATGTATCAAAAGCCTGAGCCATGCACGGGCCTACTCTGACCCAGGAGTTTACTGTGATTTTATCTTAAAGGAAAATAAAAACATGTCTGGAAACAGATACACAGGATGTTCGTTGCAACAGGTATGAAATTAGCAACAACCTATATGCATAATTAAGATTGGTTAAAAATCAAAGTTCATCTATATATGAAAATAAGGCTGAATGTAAATGGTGATTTTCCCCCCAGGTGTTGGAATCAAGTGTTGTATTTTAGCTCTGTTTGCTTCTCTACTCAAGAAAGTTGACAAGACGCTTGGGTGGCTGAGTCAGTTAACATCTGACTCTTGATCTCAGGGTCATGAGTCCAGTTCCCACATTGGGACTTGAAAGAGAGAAAGAGAGGGGCACCTGGGTGGCTCAGTTGGTTAAGCCTCCTACATGGGGTCAGGTCATGATCTCGCAGTTTGTGAGTTAGAGCCCCACGTCAGGCTCTATGCTCAGAGCCTGGAGCCTGCTTCGGGTTCTGTGTGTGTCTCTCTCGGCCCCTCCCTTGCTCACACTCTGTCTCTCTCTCTCAAAAATAAAAAACAAAAGAAACATAAAAAAGGGAGGGGGAGGGAGAAAGTTTATTCAATATACGTAACTTTTAGAAAGAACATGTATATTTTAATGCAGCAAAAATGAATGCTAACGTGTAGGCGATGGAATCATGAGTGATTTCGTGTTTTCGACATCTTTTCCCAAAGGCATCTATTAGTTTTGTAATCAGAACAAAAAGTGAAATTTCTTTGAAAATAAAAATACAGTCTCTGGAGATGGGTTAGCATCATGTATCTTTCACCTCTTATGACTGTTACAGGTCAGCCCCATGGCCGTTCCACACGATTCACACGAGACTTCCTATTTGCTGCCTCCAAACAGTAAGGACTGGGAAGGGCATGGCATTCCTGACTTTGTCTACGGGCAAGAGGAGCTGGTGCTGGAAGGGATTCAGTGGCCGAGGGACGCGCCCGGCCTCCCGGAGGACACGGTACCACCCTCTCGCTTCGACTCTGTGCTCTGCTCCGCCTGGAGGCAGCGGGTGGAGCTGGGGCTGTTCCGCTACCGCCTGGGGGAGCTGCAGACCCAAACCCTCCCCGGTGCCGTGGGTTTTGTGGCTCAGCTGAACGTGGAGCGAGGTGCGCAGAGGAGGCGCCCCCAGAGCATCAGTAGTGTGAAGCAGGCGTTTGACCCTGCGCTGTTTAACTTCAACAAGATCCGGCCAGGAGAAGTCCTCTTCCGTCTGCTCCGGGAGCCCGATCTGCCAGGCGCTCTCCAGCAAGAGGACATCCTCGTAATGATCAATGTCAGCCCCTTGGAGTGGGGCCACGTGCTGCTGGTGCCCGAGCCCACCCGTGGGCTCCCCCAGCGCCTGCTGCCCGGTGCGCTGCGGGCCGGGGTCGAGGCTGTGCTGCTGAGCTCACACCCAGGCTTCCGCGTCGGCTTCAACAGCCTGGGTGGCTTGGCCTCAGTGAACCACCTCCACCTGCACGGGTATTACCTGGCCCACAGACTGCCTGTGGAGGGAGCACCGAGCGAGCCCCTGGACCCCGGGGGGCATCTGCACCTCCTCCAGGCCGTCCCAGCGCCCGGCTTCCTCTTTTACACTAGCGGGCCGGGGCCTGACTTGGAAGCCTTGATAGGCAGGGTATGTCGGGCCACCGACTATCTGACTGACCGCGAGATCGCCCATAATTTGTTTGTGACGCGGGGGGCCCCACCTGGAAAGACATCACCCTCCTCGGCTCTCACGGGGGTCCGAGTGATTCTGTGGGCCCGGAAGTCCAGTTTTGGGGTAAAGGAAGGCGAGGCGTTCAATGTTGCCCTCTGTGAGCTGGCCGGGCACCTCCCTGTCAAGACGTCCCAGGATTTCAGCAGTCTGACAGAGGCGGCTGCTCTGGCCCTCATTCAAGACTGTCTGCTGCCCCCCGCCCAGGCAGAAGAGGTCCGGGCAGCGCTAGTGGCCTTGATAGCCCAGGACGAGCAGTAATCCTTCCGGAAGTATTTATTTTCTACCCGGTCTAAGTCCCTTTCCAGAGAGCCGTCCACAGGGGCCGTTTGGGCATTTCTGTGACTGCCTTCTTACCTGTCTCAGCCTAAGGGGACAGGTAAAGAATTGACACGTGGCCTCTTTAAAGAGAAGAAACGTTAGAATAAATCGAACAAATGAGCCTCCGTGCATGTATCTGCTTCTCACCTTCCGTCTTGGACAAGCCTCAGGGATGTCAAACCTGTCACTGAGAAGGGAGGATGCGCAAGAGTTCCGTACTCCTGACTTTGTATCTGGACTTTTCCCTTCCGGTCACGTCCTGGCAGAGTGATAGTTCATGTGCCTCTGGCACTGTGCCCCCGCTTCCTCTGCTCTCGCCTGTCTGCTTATTCTCCCGTCGCCCACCCCCCACTGGTTATCATTTCTTCATCCCTCCCGTCTGTTCGGCCCTGCTTACAGCACCTTCCCCTCCCAGGCCACCCTTGAATTTTCCTCCAGCCCTCAGCCCTGAGTTGAATATTCCTCATCTACATCATAAGTTGTCCTCACAACTTGAGTACCGCCATTTAACACTTAACAGATGAGGAGCCGGAGGCTGACAGGTTTTGCAGCTTGCCCAAGGCCAGACAGCTCTCAAGTAGTGGAGTGGGGACTGTAGCACGGGCGGTCAGGTGTCAGAAGCCCGGGTTGTGCCCTTGTGACTGCCTCTCTAGGCAACTGCTCCCTTAATGGTGTCGTCCTTAGCAGTTGACAGGCCAGGCGCTGAGCTGAGGTTCCCGTCCCTGGATAGTTGGCTTCCTCTCTTCAGGCCTGTATGAAGCTTTTATGTAGAACTTTAGGTGTTTTATATCCCAAAAGATGTTATAAAGTCTCATTGAGATAAGGCAGAATATGTACAAGTAAAAGTTCGTAAGAAGAACAGTTTAGGGGTGCCTAGGGGGCTCAGTCAGTTAAGCGTCTGACTTCAGCTCAAGTCATGATCTCGCAGTTCGTGAGTTCGAGCCCCGCGTAGAGCTATGTGCTGACAGCTGGGAGCCTAGACCCTGCTTCAGATTTTGTGTCTCCCACTCTCCCTCCCCTGCTCATTCTCTCTCTCTCTCTCTCTCAAAAATAAATAAACATTAAAAAAAATTTTTTTAGGGGCGCCTGGGTGGCCCAGTTGGTTAAGCATCTGACTTCAGCTCAGGTCATGATCTCACAGTTCGTGAGTTTGAGCCACACATCGGGCTGTCTGTTGTCAGCACAGAGCACCTTTCGGGTCCTCTGTCCCCCCTCTCTCTCTGCCTCTCCCCTGCTCACTCACTGTCTCTAAATAAATAAATATATTTTTTTTAATTTTGTGAAAGAACCGTTTAACATTTAAATTGAAATATTACATGTTTAACATTTGAATTCCTATAGAATTTGGGTCGGCTTCCTCTTTTTAGCACCTTGCCGTAATTTTAGCTTACGCTTCTTTCTGCAAGTCTTTGCCTGTGCAAACTCCAAGAGCGCCACCTTGCTTTGCTTGCCCAGTTTGAAGGAAGTACAGATGACCGTTAGCACAGAGTGGATTTTGTATCCCAGGTGATGCGCCCAAATACCAGGAGTTTCCCCCGGACGGCTGTTCAGAGGAATGCCTTCTCAGGCCAAACCAAGTTTTTCCTTGAGAAGGGGGGAGAAAGTCAAATAGGTTTCTTTATGGCGGTACTTCTCAGCTGTTTTATGGAGTTCATGAATTGTGAGGGAAGGGACTTAGAAGCTTTTTCTCCGCTTAAGTGTGGAGCACTTAGGGGCCACTTTGTACTCCGCCCTGGGCTTTGTGCACACCATAGATAGGAAGGGATGGTCCAGCCCAGGCCTGCCAACTCTGCTTGCTTTTTGATGACCTGTGTAATGAAGGGGTTGGGGATTTGATCTAATGGGAAACCTTGAAGAGTTTTAAACTGGGGAGTAACAAATTTGCATTTTAGCAAGAATACTTAAGCTGAACGGATGGGTGCGGGGTGGCGGGGGAGGGGGGTAGGGGGGAGGGAGAACAACTGGGAGTCCGATTAAGAGGTTGCTGCGTGGTTGGTCAGTCCGTTGAGCATGGATTCTTGATCTCCCGCTCAGGTCATGATCTCAGTTCATGCACTGGCAGTGAGAAGCCGTTTGGGATTTGTGCCTCCCTCTCTCTGTCCCTCCTCTGATGCTTTCTCAAAAAAAAAAAAAAAAAGGTGCTGCCTGGTGGCAATTCAGGCAAGACACGTTCAAGTCCTAGAATAGTGCCTGGAACGCTAAATATTTGGAAAGAATGAGAAAAAATGATAGTCCTGGAAGCCAAGAGCCTCCAAATTATTTCAAGAGGGGAGTAATAGAATATTCTGTGCTGAAGGAACAGCAAGAAATGTGTCATTTAGAAAATGTCCACGTCTAAGGGAAGGAGACTGAAGTGTCCCCCAGATTTAGGCACACGGGACAGCCTTACAGTGACAAGTTGGACGGGGTCCGGTGGGGGTGGCGAGCAGAAGTCAGCGTGAGGACGCCAGGAAGAGCAGTGAAGGAGCGCTACGAGGAGGAGGCCGTTCTGTCACTCGGCGGAGCTGGCTAAGCCCGCCAGGGTGGGCACTAAGCACGGCCGCCCCTCCGGAGGGCGGGGACGGCGCGACACACGCTTACTAAAGCTCAGGGAAGGCCAGCAGGTACTTTTCCCGAGCACAGAGTTAAACCAAGCTCCGGGCTCGGCCCGCGGGATCGAGATAGCCTGGGGTGAGGCGCGCGTGAATCGGCGCGAAAGCGGAAGGACTCCACGTCCCAGCCGATGAGCCCCGTCGGCGGCCGCGGAGGCCGGGCCCCCCCCGAGGCCGCAGGCGGCCCGCACCTCCCCCGCCAGCGCTGGCGACAGGCCTTCAGCGCGGGGGAGCAAGATGGCCTCGGCGGGCGCCCAAGTGGGTGTGGTTCCCGGGAAGGCCCCGCCCCCAGAACGCCGCTCCAATGGGGACCGCCCCCGTGTCCATGGCGACGGCGGCGGCGGCTGCCGGCTAGCTCCAGGAGGCGCCGCCGCCGCCGCAGCCGCCGGGATCTCCCAGCTAGGAGCGAACCCCGGGGTGGGAGGGGAGCGGGCTCCCCCTCGCGATCGGCGGAGGCTGCCAGTCCTGTGGAGCAAGGAGGCGGTCCCGGAGGCCCAGCGACGCCCCGGAAGGAGCAGGTGTCGCGCGAAGGGCTGACATGAGCGACCAGCTGAGTCCAGCCTCGGGCAGCTAGGGGTGGACCCGGCAGCCCCTCCGCTGTCCTCGAAACCCCGGGTGGGCGGTGTCCGCCAGGGGCTCCCGCTCCGCCTTCCGAGCCCAAGGGGACTTAGCCATCGAGGGCCTGGCCCCAGTGTGTACACATGGAGAAACCGAGTCACGGAACAGGGAAAGGGCCGGCTTAGGGGACCTTTGGTTTTTCGCTCTATTTTAAAATTGAAGGTCCGCTCCAGAGCCCAGCCATCCCCCTTCCCAGAAATAAAAAAGCCATGGTCATGATCCCTGCCAGCTCTGTCCAGCTTCTACTTGCAACCCAATGTGTTGTATGGAGTAGTGATCTTGGGTGATCACGGCTTGTCGGGGAATCCAACATCTCACAGGCATTGCCCCCATCCCCACCCCCACCCCAAGCCTCCATTACCTACTAGGAACACATCGCATTCTGCACTGGGATTGTCCTGTTCGGAAGGCGCAGCAATGTTCCCTTATAACACGAAGGGGCTTTTTGTGACTCCTGCACGGCCTGGAGGAAGGAAGTGCTGACATATATTTCACTCTCACCCCCTCCCCTCAGAATCTAAGAGGATGGAGCCAGATACCTGTAAGACCAGTGAATCAGAGGAAGACTACGTTGAAGAAGAGGACTCTGGGGAGGAGTGTGTTAAAGAGGAAGCTACCATCCCTTCTAACTCTTCTCAGCAGGAACTTCCAAAGGCTGACTATAAGGAATTTGGGGATGGAGTTCCCTTATCTGTTGTAGCCAAGAAAATTCCAAAGAAAATCATAGCCCCAACTGACTCAGATGACTTAGAAGTTAGAAGGAGAAAGAGAAGGCGGAAACACAGGTAACGGGTCCCTGGACGACACCCCCCTCCACCCCCGCCACCTGCCTGGCTCCAGAAGAGAGCCACCCCCAGCCTCCCTTCAGCAGCCGGGGTCTTCCCTTTAATCTGCGAAAGAGGACCGGGAATACAGGAACATCATTAACCTTCTGGAACGAGAAAAACACAAAATCCAGAACCATTTGAGCTGGCTTGGTTTGCAGACTTAGCATGTCTCTATCATCCTGGTCTTCCGTGGCTTTTAAACGAACTGCATTGTAGATGTGTTGGGTGTCTCTTCCTCCGGGTGCCTGGCAGCCCAGGGTCTGTCCTTCATCCCACTCTGCCTGATTTCTACTGTTCCTTCATTCCAGACCCCTGGCCATCAACCTGACCAACTGCAAGTATGAGAGCGGTAAGCACCCGGTTCACTCACTCACAACACTGCGCGTAAGAGGGCACCTGCAGCTTTGACTCTGGGAATGGTCCCCCCGTCGGGCTCCCAGCCCCTGGGTCTCGTTAGGCTGGACTACAACCTGGGCTGAGCTACTAGCAGCTGAGACATCTCCGTTCCAGTTCGTCTTGGGGTTAGGGTGGGAATCTCCACAGTTAGCTAACAAGAAAAAAAAGTGACCGGAAGTCACCATTGCCCCCACCCTTCCCAGATTTCACCGGAGTTGAGATGAGAACAGGCTAATAGAGTTTTTTTCCAAGGAAGATTCTGGGGGCGGGGGGGGGGGGGGGAATTAAAAGAAAAAAATCACCAGCTGGGTCAGCCATCTCTCCATCTCCTCTTATCTCCACCGTCATCTATGCAAGGGGCCACCCACAGTGCGAGATGTGACCCCTACGGAGAGAGGGTCAGCTCTGCAGGTCAGAAACCATCCTAATTGAGAGAGAGGGTTGACGGGAGTAGAGAGCCAGGCTCTAGTTTTCTCCGTCACAGATTTTGGAAGGGCCTTGACAGCTTCATGAACTTGGAATTGTCACATGGTAATTAAACTGCGGAGCGGAGGTAAGAATCACCTCATCTCCAGTCCACTCTCTGGTCAAGTTACCCGAGCCAGCTGCCCTCCCGAGGCTCACTGCCAGTGGCCAGGCTGGCCCCGCTGACCCCCGTCTCTCCGCAGTGCGTCGGGCAGCTCAAATGTGTGGCCTAAAGGAGGTGGGGGAGGATGAAGAGTGGACTGTGTACTGGACGGACTGCTCTGTCTCACTTGAACGAGTCATGGACATGAAGAGGTTTCAGGTACAATCTCCTGACCCAAGAGCCCCAAGGGGCTGCGGCCCTGAATGGTTACTCCCGCCCTTCTGCTCAGGCGCCCGACGCCACACCCTTTGTAGTTGTCCCCTTGGGCAGAGCAGGAAAGGCCGGGCTCGGGGCTTCTGCTCCACTGGAAAAACTCTCCTCTTGGGTTCCTGGAGCTTCTATCATGGGAAGGAGGTATATGCTGGGCACTGCTCGCCTGGAAGCATCTGTGCCCAGCTGACCCCCTCCAGGGCCGGTGAGCCCACCGGAGGGGAAGGCTGGAAGGCAGCTTCAGCACTAACCGCAGGGGCAGCTGAGTGAGCCGGCTTCTGAACAGCTCAGTCCCGCATCCGCATCCATTGAGAGTCGGCGTGGGGCGTCTGGGTGGCTCAGTCCCTTGAGCATCCAACTCTTGATTTTGGCCCAGGTCGTGATCTCCTCGTTCGTGGGGTTGAGCCCCGTGTTGGGCTCTGTGCTTGGGATTCTCTCTCTTCCTCTCTCTCTCTCTCTCTCTCTGCCCCTCCCCATTCTCGCTCTCTTTCTCTCTCAAAATAAATAAACATTAAAAAAACAAAAAGAGGGGTGCCTGGGTGACTCAGTCGGTGAAGCGTCCGACTTGGGCTCAGGTCATGATCTCGTGGTCCCTGAGTTCAAACCCCGCGTCGGGCTCTGTGCCGACAGCTCAGAGCCTGGAGCCTACTTCAGATTCTATGTTCTCCCCCTCTCTCTTTGCACCCCCACCCCACTCGTCTCTGTCTCTCTCTTAAAAATAAATATTAAAAAAAAAAAAGGGACATGCAGGTGGCGGCTGTAAAACAGGCACAGTTAACAGCGCTCATTGAGGGCTCACTATACGTCAGACCCCGTGTTATCTGCTTTTATGTTCTTACCGCAATTAAATCCTCAAAAAGAACACCGGGTGGCAGATACTCTCGTTAAGAGGACACCAAGGCTCAGAAGTACTAAGTTCATGCAGCTAGGGTGTGGTAAAGCCAGTGAGAGAGCCCAGAACCTATGGGAGATGCTGCCTCCCGGCACCGGGCTTCCAGCAGGTCACCCTGGAAACGTCACACCCTGGGGGCGCCATGACCCAGCGCTCCCTGGGACTCATTCTCGATTTCCTTTTCTCTCTTGGAAAATGGTTTCTCGTTGGCTTATGCTCCCATGCCCCAGTTATCCTTACAGGACTAGTTGCTGGTGGCCTGGGGCATGTTAGAAGGTGGCCAGAAGACCCGAAGTCCTGGCGAGTCCTTCTCACTGCCCCTCGTCTCCCGACCTCGGTGTGGACGTGTGTTTTGGGAGAGGCCAAGGAGGAGGTTCTCACCTGCCTTAGGGAACCTTCCTTTTCTCCCTTAGGGTATTAGGTATAGTGTTTTCCTCCTCTGTGACTTCTGCCTTGACCTTCCCAGTCCTCCTGGTGTGCCCCAGACCCCAGGGGCTGCCAGTCACTCTGCTCGTGGGGGTAGGTCACCACCTGGCTCTGTTACAGAAAATCAACCACTTCCCTGGCATGACGGAAATCTGCCGCAAAGATCTGCTGGCTCGGAACCTCAACCGCATGCAGAAACTCTATCCCACGGAGTACAACATCTTCCCCCGCACCTGGTGCCTCCCTGCAGAGTGAGCGAGCCCGGCCCCCGGGGCTGATGTGCTGGGGGAGGAAAGGTCTCGCCACCTCACTTCCCTCCGGGCTCTGGCCTTGTCACCTGGAAGGTTTCAGCTGGTCACAGGAAAGTAGGTGGGAGACTGACGCTCCAGGAAGAGCACGGACAGGAGAGCAGAACCCCACCGGGGCCCTGGGACAGCTGCCACGCGCAGAAACCCTCTGACCAGCCCCCCTCTGCACACAGCTACGGGGACTTCCAGTCCTACGGTCGTCAGCGGAAAACCCGCACTTACATCTGCAAGCCGGACAGCGGCTGTCAGGGACGCGGCATCTTCATCACCCGAAGTCCCCGGGAGATCAAGCCAGGAGAGCACGTGATCTGCCAGCAGTACATCTCCAAGGTGAAGGGCGCCTCCGGACCGCCAGGGCCCTGCCCCGGCCTCATCTCTCCCACTGCCAGAGGGGGAAGCCAGGCTTCGGCTCCTACTTCCTATCTCCTCTTATCAGAGCCGTGGTTCAGAGCCAGCCTGCCTCGGTCTGAATCTGAGTTTTTCCACTTCTTACATATGTGATCTTGGACAATTTTTTTTTAATGTCTTTAATGTGTGTTTATTTTTGAGAGAGAGACAGAGAGAGACAGAGCGCGAGGGGCAGGGGCAGAGAGGGAGACACAGAATCTGAGGCAGGCTCCAGGCTCCGAGCCAACTGCACAGAGCTAGACGCGGGGCTCGAACCCATGAACCATGGAATCACGACCTGAGCTGAAGTTGGATGCTCAATGGACTGAGCCATCCAGGCGCCCCTCTTTTTTTTTTTTTTTTTTTTTTTTAGTTTACTTATTTTGAGGGAGAGGGAGAGAGAGAGTGAGCATGAGTGGGGGAGGAGCAGAGAGAGAGACAGAGACAGAGACAGAGGTCCCAAGCAGGCTGGCTCTCTGCCCCCAGTGCAGAGCTGATTTGGGGCTCGAACTCACAAACCGCGAGATCATGACCTGAGCCCAAACCAGGAGTCAGTCGCTTAAAGGACTGAGCCACCCAGGTGCCCCGAATCTTGGGCAATTTCTTACCCTTTCCGTGACTCAATGTCATCATTCGTTGAATGGGAAAAATAACAGTAACTACTTTATGCTGTATATGGTTATTACGACAATCAAACCGTTGGTTGTGCATCCGAAACACTTCAAACAGCGTGTGGTATAGAATGAGCGCTTCAGAAGTATTCTTCCCCGGCGGGTTTGCGTGCTTTCAGCCCTTCCTCATTGACGGCTTCAAGTTCGATATGCGAATCTATGTCCTCATCACATCCTGCGACCCTCTTCGGATTTTCATGTACGAGGAGGGCCTGGCCCGCTTCGCCACGATGCCCTACGCAGAGCCCAACAACAGCAACCTGGTAAGGGGCCAGACGGTGGCCCTGGGTGGGGGGGGACAGGGCGGCGCCCTCTTCTCCTGAGTGCTGAGGTTCTGTGGCGGACCAGGCAGAAAGGCTTGTTGCCGTCACCCGTGAACAAGCAATGGAACCAGCGAGCACCCTAACCCCGTGGCTGGGAGGAGAGCATTCGGTGGGTGGTGACCGCTGAAAGGTCCTCCCTGGAGGACGCCGGCCCACGCCCTTCCCCAGGAGCTCACAGGACAGTTCTTAGGTGAAGAGGAGCCCTTGTCCCGGGGAGGGGAAGGTCGTAGAAAAGGCAAGGAAGGGCTGGAGAGGAGTGCTTCGGGGAAGCAGTCTGAGCGCCGCGGGCCGCTCTCTTCCCAGGATGATGTCTGCATGCATCTGACCAACTATGCCATCAACAAACACAACGAGAACTTTGTCCGAGACGACGCTGCGGGCAGTAAAAGGTACTCCCGGCTCTGGCTGTGCCTTAGCCTTATAGTCTCAGCAGCCCCTGAAACTGAGCTGGCTCTTGGGAGGCCGATCGCTCAGGAAAACCACCTTCACAGACCCCTGTCCTGTGCTTGACCTCTAAATGCAGCCCTGCCCCCACCCTGAGGACCAAGCCGGGCTCCAAGCTGCCAGGAGCCCTTTGAAGTGTAAGGAATCTGGGCACAGAATCAGGGTTAGCCATAGGGAGCCTCTTGCCCTCGGCCTGGCCCCAGTGGTGTAGAAACTGGTCCTCCTCTGAGCCCTGGGCC